>NC_139150.1:9889580-10611931 GCF_964270905.1 Leucopleurus acutus | reverse complement strand
ATTGGAGAAGTCTATCATGATAAGGTACTTCATTTATTCTATTTAGCACATATGAACCAAGAGCAATGAGAAGAGAGACCTACCAATTACATTTGCATGCTACTTTCACATACATAACCTCCTGTGATTTTCACAGCTGAGTGCACAGGAAGACCGAGTGCTATTTGTCCAGCATCTTAAAGATGAGTTAACTGAGGCTCTGAGGGGTTACTCTCAATACTATTCACCATTATCTGAACTTCCCTGCCTCTAGGATTTCCTGTACAGAGTTTTGAATATCTTTCCTTCTTAGTCTAGTAAAAATTCAACTAAACCTTCAAGGCCCAGATCAGATGTGACCATTTAAAAGATATGCCTTTCCTGGCACTCACTCCTAGGCAGAATTAACACTTCTTTTCTCTATTCTCCCTTAACATAGTCCATACCATTTCCTCAGCACAGCAATCATCCTCTTTGTCATCAGCTGTGTCTATGTATAGTTCTCTGCGTAGACACTGGGCTCAGTGATGGCAAGGGCTGTATGTAGGAGAAAGGGTTCCTAGAAAAGATTCTGCTGTTGAGTTAGTAGAAGGATGAAGCAGAACATTGGCAGTCTGGCTCAGAGAAACATGGATTCATGCTGACATTCTGTTGTCATCTTTATAACTTAAGACTTTGTCCTCAAGAATAGCAACATTACCTCAAACACTTCTAGAGATGTTCCCTGTATAGTGTTTGGGAAGTTATGGGCAGACAGCCACCTGAGACGGTGACTCCTCTTCTATGCTACTAATCTCTCAAATACCTATTGTTTTATTAAATTTATGCTTCTTGTTTCTTTCAAGTATATCAAGAGGCCTCAAGAGGACTATGAAAACATTTACATCTCCAACTCAGAGCAATGTGGGTTTCACAATATTTCGTAGTACCTCTGGAAAAGGAAAGAAAGGAGGTAAGTGAAACAATAAAGGATGGCATGGTGAGTTTTGACAAACTCAGAACCAGTCTAAATGAATTTATTAATTTGGACCAATTTATTAAATGTGTAGTAGCTTCTATAATCTGGCTAATTTAACCCTCAACTTTTTTAACCCCTAGACTTCTGCACTGAGTACATACATCTCTTGGCCAAACTCACTGAAAAGATCCAATGCGTGCCTTAAATTTGCTTGATGATAAAAACTAAACTTAAGGATTTAAAGCAAATTGAAGGAATGAAGATAACGAAGGCCTTTATTGCCCTGAAAATTAACTGTCTCAAACACAACGGGAAACACCCCTACGTCACTTTAGAAACCTTTCACTCTTCTCTAGTTTTGCAAGTCTACGAAAAGCATTCTTTTTAGAATGCCATGAATTTAAGAAATCGTATTTTGTAAACATCTAATGGTTTGGGGGAGCAGAGGTCAGTATTTTTTTAAAGCCTGACTATTATCAAAATGGAATAAGACATTGACTTCTCTTCATATTATCAGGCCAAGGAGAAGACCATTTAAAATAAACCCATTAAAGAGTTTTTAAAATACCACACAGTAACAGTTGCTTGATGTTTTGTTGTCGATTGTATACAATTTACTGTCATAATACTGAGGACTCAACAAAGCTGGCTAACTGAAGTGTTTTGACAGAGGGTGAGATAATTAAACTGCTGTAGATCGTAAACAGTTTATATCCAAACCAAATTCTCAGTGGCTGATTTTTTTTTTCATGTGTACCATTTGGCTGTTTAAAAATGAATTTGAGAACAGTCAACTTTTAATATTTAAACTTAAAGCAAATGGTAATAACTATCCTGGATTAAAGATTAACCTCAATTCAGCCAGCAGTTCTATAAGCACTTTTTCTACGGAGCATGCCTGGATCCCTCCCATTATAAACCCTATATTCTGAAAAATTCCATGTAATTAATTCATTTTCCAGATTTTTCATCAAGGACATTCAACAGGCAATAAAAAATAACCAGTATGTCTACAATGCACTGATACCATTTCTGCCAGAAGCTAAGACACCTGACATTTTAGTTACTCTCTGTGACCTTACTAAGGAGAAATGCAGGCTTTCTATTAGGTGGTAGAGTTCTTATTTTTTGCTTTTTCAATATGGAAAATAGACTACCCCTGAACCTCTGTGGTAACTTGGTGATCCAGGATCTCAGCTAGAGAGATCACCAATTATAAAGGTCAATTTTTTTTATCTTCTTCTATGAAACATTTCACCTACTATTATTACAGGCAAACAAGAAGAGGATGTTTACTTGTTTGACTTAGATCTCACTGAAGGTCCTGCCCCCAGATACACAACAGTAAGTTTTGTGGTGGTCAACGGAGGAGGCAGTACGATCAGTGAGTTTTTGCTATCATGAAGTCCAGTATTCAAGGTCTAGCTTGCAACCTTGGCTCCTGGCTATGTAACTTTGGGCAAATCACTTAAGACTCAGTTTTCTCATGAGGTCAAAGTACGTTGAGAATTTAAGGAGATAAAAATATATAAATCCTAGTATACAGTAAGTCCTCAATATATGTTAATTTCTTTCTTATCCTTGCCCTTTAATAATTAAAGTACTACTATAAAATGGGATATCTGATATTTTCAGAATTACAAAATAATACTATTCAAAGCTCTTTCCTCAGATATCCATTTGAGTCTGCTTATATATAAATAACTGCAGCCTCACAATCCTGAAGTTTGTTAGCTCTGCTCTGTACACAAAGTGATTTCTTAAATACAACTTCAAACCCGGAAAAGAATGTGAGACGCTCCATCAGCAGTGGTCTCTCAGGCTCACTGGCTCCTGAAACATGGGTGCAGGCTGAAGAAGGGCTGCCAGGGCCAGGACCCAGTCTTCAGAGGACTCCAAGGAACATTCAACGCTGTCGGTGAGTTTGGGATTTGAAAAAACCACCGACCGTTGACTGTACCTTGGGGTCCTTATAGACAACACTATATTTCCTGAAGCAAAGGAGCATGCTGTGCCTTCACATATCACATTAGATCACCAAAATCAGTCCCGCTCCCCATCCCCCAGATGTGGTCCAGTTAATTTTTTAAAAGCTCCCCTCTATTTCTCTTGCCCATTGTTCCTTGCTTTTTGTTGTGTTTTCGACAAACAAGTGTTTCATTTCAACAAGATAAGGAAAGCTCCATGATAATACCTAACGTTTTTAAATGTCTCCTAGAAATAGGCCATTCTGGAGAGAAACTGGATGTAGCAAGAAGAGATTTATTAAAAACATGTATTTCATTTTGGAGTAAAATCCAGTTAAGTATTTTACAGCCATTTCTCCCATGTCCCCTCAAAACCTTTAATTAGGGACAAGGGGAGGATTTAATAAGCAAAAATAGCACAGACCTGTCCAATGTCTGCACAGTTCTTAACACATTCTACCTCCAATTACAGTTAAGGTAGTTAAGTTCTGACAGCCCCATTAGAATATGAGCTGTTTGAAAACAGCAACTGCCTCACCATTTCCATCCACACATAAGCTGATTTCCATGTTCGTTAAATTCAAGTAAAAAGTCACGTCTGGAGTCAGAAGGATCTGGGATGAATCTTGGCTCAGAACTCCCTAACTAGCTGTGTGACCCTGGGCAAGTGTCCGAGTTTCAGCTTTCTCATGTATAAAATGGGGGATAATAAGTATCCCTACCTCATAGAGTTTTGAGATTCAATAAGATAATATATAAAGTGCTTTGTACCATTCCTAGCACACAAAAATGCTCAATAAATGTAAGCTATTATTATTTAACCCAAAGCATAATCTGGGCTAATTTACTTTGAAAGGCACTCGTAATTCTCAGTTCAAAACAGAGAGAAAGAAATAGGGTCCTCAGCTCTTGTTTACACCTACCAGTATGCAAGCACTGCCTGTGTAGTCACAGAGCTACCCGTTAGCTTTTCCAAGAGCTCCTTCCTTTCCCTGAACCATAGTTTCTCCATCTTTAAGAATCTCCCAGCTCTACTGTCAATGTTATCTATAATTATGTGGATCCTCAACGGCTGGTTACTAAGAGAGATGCCAGAACCAGACCTCAAAAATCCAGCGTGGAAAAGAAGAGCCAGGAGTTGGGACAGGCCAGGTCAACTCCACCAACTTGAAACACTGATGGCTGCACTCAACATTCATTGCTGTCGGTGGGTTTGAGTCTGAGTCAACTCACTGATCAATGAATGCAAACTGCGGACCAAACAACCCAAGGGAAGCAAAATCGTGTGTAAAGAATCACCCAAGTGTATCAGCTACTGTGCTGGGTGGGAGCTGCTGCTGTCTCCAATGTACTGGCTAAAGGCTTTGGTTCTAATACAGAGTAAGCCCTCTAAATTCCTAATACTTTTCTTCGCCCCCCTCCCTTTATTTTTTTAAAAAAACGATGTTTTAGAATTAAGGGAATATTTTATAGAAAGAATAAACATCATACCATATTTTAAAAAACAATGTTTTCATAATTTTTAAATTTAAAAGAATCACATGCTCATTATTTAAAATTCAAATAAGAAATAAATAAAAACTGAAAATCCCTTTCCTCATCATCTACAATCATTTCCTCAATGGAAATCACCTATAACTATAATAAATCAGTTTAATAACTTGTTTAAAATAATAAATATAATTATAACAAACTATTGTATTATCTATCATTAAAAGGATAAATATCATAAGTAAACTAAATATTTATTTTATTTCCTTGAAGACCTTTATCCATGAACATATAAACAGATACATACCACAACTTTGTGGTTTTTTGGAGGGTGGCTTAAAACAAAAACTACCTCATTTTATTTTATTTTATTTTTTATTTTTTTGGCTGCACCGTATGCCTTGCAGAATTCTCAGTTCCCTGACCAGGGGTTGAACCCAGGCCACGGCAGTGAAAGCCCAGAATCCTAACCACTAGGCCAGCAGGGAACTCCCCAAAACTACCTCATTTTATACTTACTCCCACACAATCTTCTTTTTCACTCAGATATACATTACGGATAGCCTTCCACAACAATCTTGTTATAGTTATATTAACTATACAGTTATATGCCTTAGTATGAACACCCTGGTTATTATTGTTCAAATATATTTAAATATTCTCTTTTGACCAAAACTATAAGGTCCATTCATTCTGACCTTTGCAACTCCCATCCCTCAATTAAGAGAAAAAAACAAGTGAGATGGGAGATTCACTTCATTTCTCTTAGCAAAAATTAAAATGTAGTATCAACTCTCTGAATCCTTTAAAATAAGATAAGCCACTAAATCTTTCATGATAATGACAGAAAAACAAATGCGTTGATCATGAATAATTTATCATACACATAAGTCTGAGATAGAAACAGATTCTCATAGCAAAAGTCAAATTAAATAAGGCAGCAGGAGAAGAGGCCTGTCAACTTAGCCTTCTGAAAATTTTTTTCTCAGAGGTAGGAAGGAAGGTGACGTGCAGGTGAAGTGAGACAAGAACTAAAAAGACAAATCAAAGCCAAAAGAAAAATGCAAAAAATGATGAGAATTGGGACTTCCCTGGTGACGCAGTGGTTAAGAATCCACCTGACAATGCAGGGGACACAGGTTCAAGCCCTGGTCCAGGAAGATCCCACATGCCACAGAGCAACTAAGCCCATGCGCCACAACTACTGAGCCCACGTGCCAGAACTACTGAATCCCGCATGCCTGGAGCCCGTGCTCCGCAACAAGAGAAGCCACCGCAATGAGAAGCCCGCACACCGCAACAAAGAGTAGCCCCCACTCTCTGCAACTACAGAAAGCCCGTGCACAGCAACAAAGACCCAACGCTGGCATGCATGCATGCATGCATAAATTTATTTATTTAAAAAAAATGATGAGAATTCAGGAAAAATATGGGGTTCAGGCCAGTGTTTCCCAAACCTGGTTGTACATCAGAATCATCTAGAGTTGCTTTTAAAAATGCAGGTTCCTGAGTTCTACCCCAGATCACAAGTAGGGCCCTACAATCCGTATTTTATTATATGACAAGTTCACCAGGTATTTAGAGCCACCGGAGGCTGGTTTGAAGCAAAGCCAAGCCCACCAACTTAACACTGGATTCTGACCACCACACTTCATGTCATCCACTTTGCAACTATTGCCCAAACTTCTGTGCCACCATCTGATACTGCCACTAGTCTTCTGAGTACAGAAAAATATAGCCATACTTATGTTGCTATTGAGTAACTCTCTTCAGAGTGAATAAAACTTTGCACCATGTTGTGGCAGCCAAACAAATCAAATTGTATCTGATGTTTTATAGAAACAGATGCACTTTAGTTTATGTTCTCTCAAAAACTAAAACCTACCTAAAGAACCTAATGAATGGGACCCTCCCTGGTGGTCCAGTGGTTAAGAATCTGACTTCCAACACAGGGGACACAGCTTCGACCCCTGGTCAGAGAATTAAGATCCCACATGCTGCAGGGCAACTAATCCCGTGCGCCACAACTACTGAGCCTGCATGCCATGACTAGAGAGCCTGTATGGTGCAACTACTGAGTCCGCATGCCACAACTAGACAGCCCACGTGCCGCAACTACTGAGCCCATGCTCTGGAGCCCGCGCGCCACAACAAAAGATTCCACATGCCGCAACGAGGATCCCACATGCTGCAACTAAGACCCGACGCAGCCAAAGTAAATAAAATAAATTTTAAAAAAAAGAGAGAAAGCAGCCATTAGAGTTTCTTTAAAAATAAAGAACCTAATGAATGAACAAGGTTAAATTCAGATGACTGTCCCACCCAAGAAGTCTTTACAGAAATCAAAAACTTTTCTTTCTTTCATACTGGTGGACACATAGGAGGTAATTCACATATTGCTGTTTGTCAGGATGTCATGCATCCTATAGGTATTTACTTTCAACCACCAATTATTTCCAAATTTCTGAAAACATTAGAAAAGAATGTCTGACAGGGCTTCCCTGGTGGCGCAGTGGTTAAGAATCTGCCTGTCGATGCAGGGGACATGGGTTCGAGCCCTGGTCCGGGAAGATCCCACATGCCGCAGAGCAACTAAGCCCGTGCACCACAACTACTGAGCCTGCGCTCTGGAGTCCGTGAGCCACAACTGCTGAAGCCCGAGCGCCTAGAGCCCATGCTCTGCAACAAGAGAGGACACCGCAGTGAGAAGCCCGCGCACTGCAACGAGGAGTGTCCCCCACTCACCACAACTGGAGAAAGCCTGCGTGCAGCAACAAAGACCCAACGCAGCCAAAAAAATAAATAGAAAGAATGTCCGACATGTTCTTTGAAAAATGTACAACTGAACAAGCATGCCATTTATTTACCCAGACAATCAGTAGTCTCTATATATGCCAATGAAAAAATTACATATTTTAGCCACCAAAATCCTCTATAGTTTCTATTGGATAAAACTAAGTGCTACAGGAAGGGAGAACTTATGTGAGTTTGAGGGTGTTTCCTGCAGATGGGACTTGTAAATAAATACCTGCAACAGAGAAAATATGTGGCATGTATAGTGGACAAGAGCAGAATAGTTCAGAGATTATGTTTGGGCGCACTGAAAAAGTAAATGACGGACGGTCTTGTGAGCCAGGCAGAAAAGTTTAGAATTAGTGCAACAGGAAGCCACTTTAAGTGGTTAGCTCTGCAAGGAGATAACGAAAGCAAGACTTTGGGAAGATTCACCAAGCAGATGAAGTAGGAGGAAGGGAGGAGAGATCTGAGACAAAAAGAAATAGAAATCTGTTGCACAAAAGAGCTAAGCTAAAAGGGAGGGAGCAGGAATAGACAGAATGAAAAGGGTATCTCAAAAAGGCATTTTAGCTTTTGGTTTTGGTTGCCTTTTGTTTTTCAAATAGATTTTTTTTTGGGGGGGGGGGGTACTACGTAGTTACTGAAAAATTGATACAAAAGAGAAAACTAAAGTCCACCAGTTGCCCCCGCCGCTCGCATCATTCTGTTCAGTGTATTATTCTTCCAGATATTTCAGAGATATTTAAAATATTAATATATGTATTTATATTTAGAGAAAATATCACAAATTACATATAATTTTCCGTAACGCTTTTTTCACTTAAAACATTGCGGTCATCCTTCCAGGTCAAAGGATTAGAGCCATCTTGTAACTGGCTCAAACAGAAAAGATACTGACGAAGTTCAAACAGACTGGAAGCAAAAATGTTAACAGTTGCAATCCCCAAGTTGTAGGATTAAAGGTGATTTTTAAGTTTATCATTTACAACTCATCTATGTCTTAGAAGCGTTTGGCAATAAATATGAACTATTTCAACAATTAAGAAAAATTATTTAAATGCCTTTTCTTAAAAAGCAAAGATTTCTTTTAGATGCAAGATATACCTACGTTTGACTGAAAAGCATATGGAAGAATCCACAGAGGGAAAGGAAGAAATGACGGACTATTTTTATTAAGAAAGGGTACCTGTAGAAAGCACAGCTGCAGGGACAGTGGAAAGTAAAGGGCTCCAGGTCCATGGTTGAAGTGGTCACTTTGGAGGGCAGACACATCGGCCTCAGAGAATGAAAATTACAAAGCAAATTCCAGCCTACTTCTGTTCTCCTCTCAGGCTATATCTCAATAGGATCCAACTGGGTGATCCCAAATCTTGCAAGGGGCCTGCCATGGAATAGACATTCCATAAATGGTTGCCAAATGAATTCCCTTATGTTTTATGACACAATTATGTTTATAACTTATGAAACTCCTTGAAGTAAGCATAGGATACCTTCAAACCATCTGTGCCATGAAGTACAGTTCCAACGCAGGTATAATTTTAATATCTACCAGATATCAGGACAAAGCTATCTTGATTATACTTGCTATAGAACCCCTGAATTTACACTGTAGCCCAACTTCCCCTCCTACTCTTCGGACTAACTAAATCTACTGAAAACTACATGCACAATCCATCAAAATCACATGCCCCTTTCTCTTCTCTTCCCAGTACAGTGGGTCCTCCGTATCCAAGATGTGGAGGACCAAAGATACTGCACCATTTTATATAAGGGACTTGAGCATCCTCGGATTCTGGTGTCCAAGGAGGATCCTGGAATCAATTCCTGTGGATACCAAGGGACGACTGTAAATAGCTGAGGCAAAACAGTAGAGTAAAAAAGAAATAAATGGTTTGGGATAGTATGGAGTTAGAAAACCTGAATTTAATTCCAATTTCTGCCATGGTTATGTGTTCTTGGACAAGTGAGTCACCTCTTAAGCCTTAATTCTCCATGAAAGAGAGACTAAGTACACCTCTCCTATCTTCACAGGATTGTTGTGAGGCCTCAGAGAGAGCACAGTGAAAAAATGTGCTGCAAACAGCACACAGCAGTACAGCCCAATGCATCCTGGCCTTTGACGGTACTACTCCATGGCTTATCCTCACTTTTAGTAGATAAGATTCCCTCACTCCCCAAACTCTCACCTACTTGTCAACCAGAAGCACGTATTTGCAAGATGTCTAGCTGAGGTTATTAATCTATAACCTGGGGCTGAATGCAGGCATTTTTCTGTGTATACGTGTCACCAGCATAGACAGTCCATCAGAGCCACAATCTATTTATTTAGGTCTTTGTAAACTTCTCTCAGAAATATTTTAGTTTTTAGTGTACAAATCTTACACATCTTTTGTTAAATTTATTCCTAAGTATTTTATTATTTTGATGCAATCGTGAATGGAATTGTTTTCTCACTTTCATTTTTGGACCATTGCTAGCTATAAAAATACAGCTGATTTTTGTATATTGATCTGGTATCCTGTGACCTTGCTAAACTCAATTAGTTCTACTTGTTTTGTGGGTTTTTTGTGAATTATTTAGGATTATATATAGGATTATGTCACCTATGAATAAAAACAGTTTTAAGACATCCAATTTAGATGCCTTCCCCACTAACCCTCACATTACTGTACTAGCTAGAACCTCCAGTGAATGTTGAAAAGAAGTAGTAAGAGCACATTCTTACCTACCTTATTCCCAATCTTAGGGGAAAGGTACTTATATTTACCCAATTAAGTATTATGTTAGCTTTAGGCTCTTCATGGATGTTCCTTGGTCAAATTGTGGAAGTTACCTTCTATTCCTAGTTTGTTGGGAGATTTTGATCATGAATAGGTATTGAATTTTGTCAAATGTTTTCCCTGTGTCTACTCAGATGATCATGTGGGGCTTTTTAACCTTTATTTTATTAGACTTATTTTATGGCCCAGAATACTCTTAGAGACTGTTCTATGTGTACTTGAAAAGAATGTATATTCTGCATGGAGTATTCAATAAACATGAGCTATGGTAAGTTGGTTGATTACTTCTCAATTTATTATAAGCCTATGGTTGTTGTTGATAGTTTTATTCAGCTTTACAGTTGCTTTTTGGGGACAGGCTGTGTTGACCTTCTCACTCACTCATGCCAGAAATGAATCTCCTCCTCAGGTATGTTTTTACAAACCTCATAAGTGATAAAATCCTAATCTTGGTGAAACCAAACAGCTGGTCTGAATTCCAGTCTATTTTCCTGAAATTAGACCCAAATACCATAACAAACTGCTCAAATACAACTCAAACCCAAAATACACTTAGGAGGAAAAACTTCCTGAGGAAGGCAGAGGAATAAATTCACTCTGGAATATTGGAATGATTTTCAAATCCCAAAGGCAACAATACAAAAACTTGAATATCAAAGATTTATCTTCAGTTTCCACTACCAAAAGCCCTAACTGTTGGAGTCACTAGTATCTTCTGTGTGTGTATACAATCTGAACCAGCCCCAGAGCCAATCATGGCTAGGGCGAGAGTACCTGGACAGCCTCAGATCTTGTCACCAGGTAGGTACTCAAATAGGTGTTATGCAGTGAAGTACACTGAGGGCTACAAGCGGCCCTGGCCACTTCAATTAAGCCATCAGCTCGCTTATAACTCCCAGCCAATAACTGAGTGGTTTGAAAGTATCTTTTCTACTTGCCAAACTTCAAGCATTACCTAATGCCTGGATTTTCACTGCAGTTGCCAGATCCCCATCCTTTCCCACCCCAGGGCTAGCAAATAATTCCTAATCAACCATGCCCCTGAATTTGCCCTACCTTTGCACTATCCCTCAAATACCGGACTTAATGGGGAGTTTCTACAATCTCCATGCTACCTGTTTCCTGACTGAAACTATCATACCAGAAAATTTGTCTGCTCTATTAATATTCTCCTTAGAATGCACCTGCAGCTTCTACTGGATAGTCAGTGGCCACAGCCCCAGGTAAATGGATATCTGGACACCAAGCTGGGTTTATCCTCTTTCCTGAGTATTTAAGATTTGAACACAAATGCTTCAGTTAGTCTGTGTTGAGCATGGCTGCTGGAAAGACATGACAAGGCAGGGCAAATCAGGGGCAGCCATCTTCCATCATGGACACAGAAGCAAAGAGTATCAGTCTGAACAAGAAGAGAAATATGAAACAGAAGCACCAGAGAAGCAGAGATAAGCCTCCACAGAGAGATGGGAAAGAAATCCTGGTCTTGCTCCTTCATGAAATCCAACTGAATGCTCCCTCCTTGGGCCCCAAGAGAAACCCTGTATTTTCCACCAATGTCCCCATTTTAAACTAGCTTAAGGAGAGTGTCTTTCTTACAATTTAACTACTTAAGTCAACACCTCTGGTTTTCCTCCCTTGCTACCAGTCTGTATTTCACAGGCACCAGCACTGTTCACACACTTTCGTGTGTTACTTCACCATAATACAGCTCCCTGTGTTCAACTCATGTTTTTCTGACTATGCCAAGTTTCTTTACAAACCTCTAAGACTAGATCATATTCTCAAAGCTCTAAAGTTTTCTTTGGCTATGATGAACAGGGGAATGAAAGGCAGTGTGGTCTTAACCTTTTAGCCTTAGCTTCTCATCTGGGAACTACCACCTACTACATAGAGTTGTGATGGGGATCATATAAGGTGAGAATAAAGTGCTTAGCACGGCATCTGACATATGGCAAGCCCCACTAAAGGTAGCTCTTTTCTATAATAGCTTGATTAAACTTGTACATACTGAACAATAGGTAAAAATCATATCACTAATATTTAGGATCTAAATGGCACCAAGTATATCAAGAAAACTAATCAAGAGTAATTCCTGCCGGGCAGCAATCTTTTTACATGACAGCACTACATCACTAACATGTGAGCAGCCGTATCAACTCCCAATCAACATCTATTTCTTCCAAACTTGTTTCTAGCCCCACTGTACTTTTGAAGCTTTTCAAATTACCCTGTTATCTTTCATCTGCATTTGTAGGATCATTTCCACTAATTTACCAATGTTGCTTTTGAGGTTTGTTTGCTCGGTGATATTTTTATCCAAAGTATTTCAAAAGAGAAAACAAAGGTCAGAGGTTGAAACTGACTGGTCAGACTTAACTTATAAAACTTAAGAGAATATATTTTTGGTAAAAGATAATTAAGGGTCAAAATTATCATGACTATTAGGAAAGGGTGACTAAGGTATTTTAATTTTAAGTTTTTGTCTAACAAAACCTCTCACAAAGAGAGAGAGAGACAGAGAGAAACAAAGGGACAGAGACTAGATTTCACAATTAAGATTATCTTGATGAAAATGATGTTTAGGGCCTGGCTTTTATTGCATCTTAGTTATGTTGAAAAATTTCTGGACAGCTGAGATGCTAAATAATGCACACACCAAAAAACATCAACAAAAATCCCAGCACAAAATCATTACATAAAGGATTTTACTTCCTTCTTGATTACCCTTCAACATAAGGAAAAACAATTCCTAGAAGAATCATTTGTTGTTAGACTCACGTAACAAATAATTCTGTCAATAAGACTGATCACATGAGTAGTAATTCTATCAACAGTATTGGAGCCATTATCATAAACATCTGCGCATACATAGTGAAGACACACATTCACACACAATGGTGAGATTTTGCTTTAAGTCACAGAAGACATATATTTTTTCTATTTCACACCTAGCTCCAAAGGCCCATTGCACTGAGCCTTCTTCTAGCTAGCCTGTGGCTGTTTTCTACCTTCTCCTCCTCCTTCCCAACCTTTTAGCCCCATGATTCTCAAGGTATGAATTTAAAGGATCCTCATGGTATATTAATCCAACTTTCATCCATCTTATGAGCGACTGATGTTCAGTTCATTTCTACTTATGAATAAAGGCTATAAGTAACTTGTTAATGGACTGTCAATAAAATTTGGTGTTTATAAACTAAAAGTAACAAGAGACTCTTTAGCATTCTACTAATAAGCCTGGCTGCCACAAAATGGATGGCAATGGTGCAAAGATCCTACTGCAAACACACACAGAAAATCAACTGGAAATCTTGCAGTTCTCTGAACTCCATTATCATTGTTGAGGGCATCAGTGGTAGTTTTCAATTACTGTTATTCTTGCTTTTTAATCTTCATTATGGCTCATTCAGCATCGTTTTCAAATTAGTTTGATACATGCTGTGTATGATAGTACACCAACAGTATCCTTATTTTAAAATTTTCTAGTACTGTAATTAGACTTTGACATGTATATGCCATGTTTCAAATATGAACCAGACCTCAATTACTAATGCACATTTATCATCCTCCCTCCAAATTTATTTGCACGTCATAGTCCATTGTCAATGAATTTTCAACTGGAAAGCAGGAAAAGGAAGGTTAAGTAGATAATGGGGTCCTGCTTAAGTGAGCTGTGTTTCTAACCTACTTAAGTCACTGAGGTCAAAAAAGTTGGCATCCATTGCCATAATCAAGCAAGCTGCAACAGTCTGCCAGGTCACTCTGCTTCCAGCCTAGTTGTCCTCCCAAACCTTTTCTCTTCTTAACTACTTCAGGGAGCATTAGAAACTCACCCCACCCATCATCTTTTAATTTTCACAGCCTGAGAATTCTACTCATGGCTTCTTAGAATCTTACATCCCCTTAAACGACCTTCTTCCTTCACTACTACCTTAAACAAATCCTCATTCAGGAAAATTTCTGTTCTCTCAATTTCCATTTTTATAAGGGAAACCCACACCTTCGACTATAACATTCATAAAAACTCTTCTTCACGCCCAAGGAAAGAAGTCTCAGACCCAAGGGACAACAGGGAGCTATTAATGCCTCTTCTTGCAGTCTCCCTGGAAGTAGATTGTCAGCTCTTGGATATAAAAGCACATCCTTCTTGCCCCGACTCCCCAAACTCAGATCTCTTTGCATTAACGGTCAGCTCTATCACCTTTCCCCTCCATCCCCCAATATTCAAAAAAAAAAAAAAAAAAAGCAACTGGATAGCCACTGAATAAGCCAAGATTTTGAAGTTTGAGAGGCAATGGAAGGAAGGCAGCAGAATGGATTCCCATATAATATTAATTAGAGTTTCCAAACATGCTCTTAGAATGAGCTAAAGGCTCACTCCATCTCTCATATCTTGAGGGCTAGCAGTATTACTTTTCAGAAAATCTTGGTTTTCTGTTCCGTTTAATTATGAGTTTTACAAGCATTGTTTTCCGTTTTTCGGTCTGATTCCTTGCTCTTCGCTCTTCAGTTAGGGCCTGTTGCCACCTAGTGGACTAAGTGGGAATAAATGGCAATACATCATCACAGCTTCTCACCACTGTGCTCTCAGAAGAGACCACTAGATGGAGACTTCAAATTTGAAGCAGAAGGAGAGCGCCTAAACCTATCTAGAAAACCAGATAGTTGGTATAAGACTACACAAAAAACTAATAAAAACCCACACAAATAAAAGCAAACGTGTGACACTGAGGTTAAGGATATAGGCTTTGACTCTTTTGAACAAAATCACAAAAATCTACAATAAATACTACCAAGTTGAATTACCAAGACTCCACGTTCCCAATGCAGAGGGCCCAGTTTCGATCCCTGGGCAGGGAACTAAATCCCACATGCATGCTGCAACTAAGAGTTCACATGCCGCAACTAAGGAGCCCACCTGCCACACCTAAGACCCAGTGCAACCAAATAAATAAATAAATAAATATTTTTTAAAATCTACAGTTTTCAAAACATACATAACTTAAAACAAAACAAAAACAACAATGTGGCATAAAGACAGACATATAGACAAAAGAAACAGAACAGCAAGCCCTGAAATAAGCCCTCACCTATATGGTCAATGACTGTCAATAAGGTTGCCAAGACTATTCAATGAGGAAAGGACCATATTTTCAACAAACAGTGATGGCAAAAGTGAATATCCACATGCAGAAGGATGCATGTGAATGTCATCTTATACCATACTATACAAAAAATAACTCAAAATACATCAAAGACCTAAATATAAGACATAAAACTTTTAGAGGAAAACAAAGGGGAAAAAGCTTCCTGGCATTGGATTTGGCAATGATTTCTTGGCTATGACACCAAAGGCACAGACAACAAAAGAAAAAATAAGTAAACTGTACTACATCAAAATTTAAAACATCTGTATATGAAAGGACACAACAGTGAAAAGGCAACCATAAATTGGGAGAAAATATTTGCAAATCATATATCTGATAAGGGGTAATATCCATAATATATAAAGAAATCTTAGAACTAAAGAAACAAAATAACAACAACAAAAAAACCTGATTAAAAGATGGACAAAAGACTTAAATAGGTACTTCTCCAAAGATGATATACAAATGGCCAATAAGTACATGAAAATACGTTCAACAGCATTAATCATTAGGAAAATACAAATCAAAACCACAGTGAGATACTATTGGGTGTGTGTGATACTATCAAAAACACAGAAAATAGGAGGATGCAGAAAAATCAGAACCCCTGTACACTGCTGCATGGGACTGTAAAATGATACAGCCACTGTGGAAAACAGTATGGTGGTTCCTCAAAAAATTAAAAATAGAATTACCGTATGATCCAGCAATTCCAGTTCTGGCTATATACCCAAAAGAACTGAAAATAGGGACTTGAAAAACTATTTGTACACTCAATATTCATAGCAGCATTATTCACAACGTTCACAATAGCTAAAAGCTATAAGCAACCCAAGTATCCATCAACAGATGTATGGATAGACAAAATGTGGTATATAACAAACAATGGAATATTAGTCTGTCTCAAAAAGGAAGGAAATTGTGACACGCTACAACATGGATCAACCTTGAAAACAGTATGCTAAGTGAAAAAAGTCAGCCACAAAGGGACAAATACAGCATGACTCCACTTATATGAGATACCTAGATTAGCCAAATTCATAGAGACAGAAAGTAGAATGGTGGGTGCCGGAGTCTGGAGAATGGGGAAATACTGTTAATGGTTACAGGTTCATTTTTGCAAGATACGAAGAGTTCTATGGATGGATGGTGGTGATGGTTTCATAACAATACTAGTGTGGTACTTAACGGCACTAAACCGTACACTTAAAAATGGTTAAGATAATAAATGTTTTGGTCTGTATATTTCACCACAATTTTTTAAAATAAATAATAAGAAAAAAACTATAGCTAACATCATACACTTGATAGTGAAATATTGAACTCTTTCCCTCTAAGATCAAAAACAAGAATATCATCCTTGGGCTTCCCTGGTGGCGCAGTGGCTAAGAATCTGCCTGCCAATGCAGGGGACACGGGTTTGAGCCCTGGTCCGGGAAGATCCCACATGCTGCAGAGCAACTAAGCCCGTGCGCCACAACTACTGAGCCTGCACTCTAGAGCCCGTGAGCCACAACTACTGAGCCCATGTGCCACGACTACTGAGGCCCGCGTGCCTAGAGCCCGTGCTCCGCAACAAGAGAAGCCACCGCAATGAGAAGCCTGCACACCGCAACAAAGAGTAGCCCCTGCTCGCCACAACTAGAGAAAGACCGCGCACAGCAACAAAGACCCAACACAGCCAAAATTAAATAAATTAAAAAAATAAACTTATAAATAATAAATTTTAAAAATTAAAAAAAAAAAGAAATGTCATCCTCAACATTTTTATCTACTGTTGGACTGCAAATCTTAGCCAATGCCATAAGGTAAGAAAACTAAAAGTCATAAACATTAAAAAGGAAGAAGTAAAATTGTCTTTATTCATAGCGGTACACATAAAAAGTCCCAAAGAATTTATTTTTAAAAGTTACTAGAACTAGTAAACAAATGTAACAATGTCGTATAATACAATCACAATATACAAAAATCAACGGCATTTCTATATACTAGCAACAAACAACTGGAAAATAAAATTTTAAAATAATACCATTTACTACAGCATTAAAAAAACATACTACTTAAGGATAAATTTAAAGAAAGCTGCACAAGATCTCAACACTAATCTTTCAAAAACATCACAGAGAAAAAATAAAGTTCTAAATAAGTGGGAAAATATACTGCATTCACAGATTAGAAGACTCAATTCTAAAATGACAACTCTACCCAAATTGATAAAATCAATGAAATCCAATCAAATCCCAGCAGGCTTTCACTTAAAAAAAAAAATTTTTTTTTTGGATGAGCTGATTCTAAAATGTAAAACGAAATTAAAAAAAAACAAACAAAACCCTAGAATAGCCAAAACAGCTAAAACAACTTTGAAAAGGAAGAATGGAGTTGAAGAACTAACACCATCCGATTTCAAGATTTACTATACAACTATAGTATTCAAAACATTGTGCTATTAGTGAACACATAAGTAGGTTAATGGAAGAAAACAGAGTCTACAAGTAGATCATACATATAAGATCAAATTATTTTTCAGCAAGTGCATCAAAAATTTAATGAGGAAAGTCTTGTCAACAAATAGTGCTGAAACAAATAAATATTCATATAAAAAGACTTTGATTCCTATCTTACACCATACAAAAAAAATTAACGTGAATAAAGCTAAACCATAAAGTTTCTAGTAGAAAACATAGAATAATACCTTTGCAACCTCAGGTTAGGCCAAGATTTCTTAGGGAGGATACAGAAAGAATTAATCATAAAAGAAAAAATTAATAAATAGAACTTCATAAAAATGTAAAACTTCTGTTAATCAAAAATCATGTCAATAAAGTAGAAGAGAAAGCCACAGGTGGGGAGAAAATATTCACAACATACATATATGATGAAGGACTTGTATCATAATAAAAAATACCCACAACTCAATAATAGGACAAAGAACACAATTTTTTTTAATTATCAAAAGACTTTGAATAGACACTTCTAAAAGACAAAATATGAATGGCCAATAAGGGTATGAAAAGATAATCAATATAAATAGTCATCAGGGAAATGCAAATTAAAACCACATCGGTCCCATTACCTGCGCACTAGAATAACTAAAATTTAAAAGTTGACAACACCAAACACTTACAAGGATGTCGAACTATTAGAAATCATACTACTGGAATTGTAAAATGTACCATTTGGAAAACTGGCAATTTCATAAAAAGTTTAACATACATCTACCATCTGACCCAACAATTCCTAGATACGTTTAGAGAAATTAAAATATATCCACAAAAACCTTGTACAAGAATTTTCATAGCTGCTTTATCATAATAGTACAAAACTAGAAATAGCCCGGGTATCAACAGATGAATAGATCAACTATGATACAGTCAATTGAATACTACTCAGTAATAAAAAGAAATGAATTACTAACACCTGCAACAACATGGATGAGTCTCAAACATTATGCTGAAAAACACTAGACACAATAAAGCACCTGTTGTATGATTCCATCTATAAGACATGTCAGAACAAACTAATCTATCATGACAGAAATCCGAAGTTATTGCTTCTTGGGGCAGAATAGTGGGATCAACTGAGAAAAAGCATAAGGGAATTTTCTGAAGGGATGGCAGTGTTCTGTATCTTGATGAAACATGAATTACAAGGGTACATGCATTTATGAAAACTGCTTGAACGTTACACTTAGTATCTATGTGTTTCACTGTACGTAAATCATACCACTTTTTTTTTTTTTTTTTTTTTTGGCAGTACGCGGGCCTCTCACTGTCGCAGCCTCTCCCGCTGCGGAGCACAGGCTCCGGACGCACAGGCTCAGCGGCCATGGCTCACGGGCCCAGCCACTCCGTGGCATGTGGGATCTTCCAGGACCAGGGCATGAACCTGTGTCCCCTGCATCGGCAGGCGGACTCTCAACCACTGCGCCACCAGGGAAGCCCGATACCACTGTTTTAAAAAGATAAAAAGTACATTGGCTTTGGAATCACACAGGCTTCAGCTCTGCCACTTAACAGCTCTGCGACCTTAGCCAAGTGTTAAACTGTCAGTTTCCTTATCTGTAAAATGGGGAGAGCAAGAGTTGAGAACAACTTCATAGAGTTGAAAGAATAAAGGAGACAATGTTTTAAAACCATTAGCATACAGTAAATGCTCATTAAATATTAGCCCAAAAAGTTAAAAACCCTTCATCATCTATTTCAGCAACGAAGAAACATGCAGTAACAGCTAGAGCAGCTAAATACTTGGCAATTCACATATACTATCTAACTTATTTTTAAAAACAACCCCTAATAGAGATTATTACTGTTTTATGGATGAAGAAACTGACCTTCACAGGTTGCCTATGGTCACTTAGCAAGGACTGGCAAAAGCCAAGATGCAAACTCTCATGTTCTTCCCACTGCACCACACCGTGTCCATTAGGGTCACTTTCAGCAACATGACCTGCAACTGCCAGGACAGCACAATTCATACGACAAGCTTACTTAAGGCTTCCTACATTCTTGATAGCAGGGTAAAAAGGAGGCCAATTCTGATAGCTTGATTAGTGAATGGAGGCAGGGCTGCAAGCAGAAGCCTGAAAATGCTGCTCTAAGCTTTTATCCTCTTTTTTGGCTTCAAGATGGTTCCTGATACTTGAGGATACAGGTTCCTATTCCTTAGAGCAATTTCAAGGTAAGAGAATTGTGAATGTAAAATCTATCATCTAAATGGGAAGCTGTAGCCTGGGTGACTCAATTTGACAGAATAGCTTGGAAGCTTGGCAGCTGAAATGAGAGCCACAGATTTTTTAAAAAATATATATCTCATTTCTTAATACAAGAGCCTTGTTAAAAAAAATTAAGGGGTAAAACCTGGTGGTCCAGTAGTTAGGACTCTGCACCTCCACTGCCGGGGGCCCAGGTTCAGTCCGTGGTCAGGGAACTAAGATCCCACAAGCTGCAGTGTGGCCAATAAATTAATTTATAAAAATTAAAACAGAAATAGTGAGTTACTCTGTGATACCACCTGCCCAAAGATATCACTGTTAACTGTTCAGTGTATCTTCTTCCAGACTAAAATTTACCTTCTCCTTAATGATTCTATAGTATTCCATTACATGGATAACTACAAACCATTTTAGTCCCCTATTAAACTTTTGAGCTGTTCCTTTTTTGCTATTATAAATGCTGAAAAGAGTATCTGAAAATATACATTTTGCACACCTTTCATTTCTTATAGGATAAATACCCAGATGTACTAACTGCTAAATCTGCAAATTTAAATTTAAAAATTTTTAATTTTAAACTGCTAAATCTGCAAGAATAAACCCGAACATTTTTAGTGTTGACAGATATTGTTAGATTATACTCACAGACTTCCCATTTTCCCACACCTTCATCTGCACTGTTAATTATCATTTTTTAATGTAGGGACTGCAAACTCAAATGCCTAGAGAAGACTGGAAGGAAACATAAATGGATGAAGGAAGCCATGTGGGTTTGTGACCAACCTGAGTGTGCATGCTCATTTAAAGAGGGCAGCCACACATATACACAATGGAATATTACTCAGCCATAAAAAGAAACGAAATTGAGCTATTTGTAAGGAGGTGGATAGACCTAGAGTCTGTCATACAGAGTGAAGTAAGTCAGAAAGAGAAAGACAAATACCGTATGCTAACACATATATATGGAATTTAAGAAAAAACAATGTCATGAAGAACCTAGGGGTAAGACAGGAATAAAGACACAGACCTACTAGAGAATGGACTTGAGGATATGGGGAGGGGGAAGGGTGAGCTGTGACAGGGCGAGACAGAGGCATGGACATATATACACTACCAAACGTAAGGTAGATAGCTAGTGGGAAGCAGCCGCATGGCACAGGGATATCGGCTCAGTGCTTTGTGACCGCCTGGAAGGGTGGGATAGGGAGAGTGGGAGGGAGGGAGACGCAAGAGGGAAGAGATATGGGAACATATGTATATGTATAACTGATTCACTTTGTTATAAAGCAGAAACTAACACCATTGTAAAGCAATTATACCCCAATAAAGATGTTAAAAAAAATAAAAATAAAAAAATAAAGAGGGCAGCCACTACTCTGTTCCAGCCAACAGATGCCATGTATCAACAGAAATCCAGGCCCAGTGCTGGACCATCCAATTTATCAAGGCCAGAAATGGAAATTTTTATGAAACTCTTGCAGGTTTTAAATGTTGACAACTAACATGCTTTTATTTAAACATCCAGTTAGTCAAACAAAACACATCTATAAGCCAGACTACATTTAGCACATGGAATTTTGTGCTACAGTGAAAACGATATAACACTATTTTCACTGTGAATCTTATGCAGTTTATCTTTTCCTATGCTTACCAACAGAGAATATATCTATTCAATTTTGGTTCATACTGTCAGCACCCTTCAAAGAAAGATGCTTATCTTTTCTTTCAGATTCAAATCTACAACAACAAATACTGGACCAACAAAAAAAAGATATGTAACTTCAAATACAGAAGCTAAGAGTCTTAACTGACCTGTATGCCCAGAAAAGGCTTATGAAGACTCACTTGGGACTGAATTGCTATACTCTCCTCAACATACTTAAAGAACCCCAAGATTCTGAGAGAAAACACCAATTTGTAAAATTATGTATAACTCTGAAGAGGGTGGCTTTAATAATCCAGGGTTTCCCTCCACTACCTAATACATTTGCCTAACACAGCAAATCTTCTTCTTGGTGAGACATCAGAAAAAGAACAGAATTCCCACACATCCCCCTTTGTTATCATATGCTGAATTTAAACAACCACTTTCAGCTTTTTTAAAAAAATGAAATAAAGCACAGGTTTATAGGAATCCTTCTCTGCTCTCAAAATATTACTGCAATACTGCTCCCACAGAAATAATTTCAGCAACCTATCTAATTTCAGAGTTTCTTCTCATTCCTTCTTAGTCATCCATTACATATCTCCAGACCCAGATGTTCAAGCATTCCCTGAACCCACCATAGATAATGGCAGAGATCCATGACTATCCAAGGATCCAACAAGAGCCTTTGAATGCAACTATCTTTTCATCAATTGTAAACAAGTCCTAAACTCTTGGCTCCATAGGGAGTCTCTATCAAGTCAGTATAAACTCTGAAATAGGGGCAAAGGTCAAGGGGATGAAGCTCAGCCTAAACTCTGGATCTCATCCCACCCCCACCCTGTTCAAAAGAATTCTTATCAGAAAGGAACTCCCCAGCAAAAGGCCACATTCAGGCGACGTGATCTTGCAGTGATCTAGCAGATTCAGCTGAAGCTTTGGAAGCAAGGCTCTTGGAACTGTTATGAATGTGAAATACCAATATCACAAACAGAATGTTGTGAAGGAAAGGTGACATAAAGGGGAAAACCAAGGGAACTTATCTTCATTTGTTTCAGGAAAGAACCTGTTTGATAATACATAGTGGAATAATCCTGAACCTCAGAAGAAATCTCTTTGGGAACCTATTCCACAGTGAATTACTCTACTTTACATCCAAAATAACTCTAATATATGCAAAAGAGCCCAAATGACACTTAGAAAATAGTCTTCATTCTGTACATAAAAGGCCCCGTTATATATGTTATAAATCCTTATACTGCCTTAAACTCTTCCATTAGCATCTGAGACTTGTCACAGTCAAGAGAGCTAGAAACAGGATAGAAGATTCATTAAAACAGCAGCTCTGAAGTCCCAGATGTTTCTCCACTGTGTACTCTGGGATGAGTCATTTAACCTCTCCAGGCCTTAGCAGTCTCATCTGTTAGGATAGGAATAGTATCTTTTCAAACAGGCTTTATGAGTGCTTAATGAAAAATGCACATGAAGCATCTAATGTGTCATAAATATTAGCCATTATTATTACTAACTACTATTATGTAGTAAAAGCCACATATCATCAAATTTTGTGTCTGTCGTTCCTGACTAAACCAGAGTCCCTTGAGGGCAGGAACTGAGTCTTAGGCTTGGCACACACATCAAAGGGAAAAAGAGAAATGGGGAGGGAAGGAAACAGTGGACTAGGTATTACAAAGTCAAACTTAAGTTTAGATATTTTATACGCTATAACCAACCCTTCTCACTCCCACTGAATATGTTCAAAGTACCTAGCACATAAGGAATACTCAATAAATGTTAATTTTCTTTGATCTCTAACACTCAACCTTAAGTTCATTATCTGCAGACCACACTTGGGTTTATATAAACTGTTTTCTGAGATTAAAAATTGTGACATATAGGGCTTCCCTGGTGGCGCAGTGGTTGAGAGTCCGCCTGCAGATGCAGGGGACGCGGGTTCGTGCCCCGGTCCGGGAAGATCCCACATGCTGCGGAGCGGCTGGGCCCATGAGCCATGGCCGCTGAGCCTGTGCGTCCGGAGCCTGTGCTCCGCAATGCGAGAGGCCACAACAGTGAGAGGCCCACGTACCAAAAAAAAAAAAAAAAAATTGTGACATATAGTTTGACAACTAGGAATAGACCCATAGGACATGGTACAGAATGTTGGAATTTTGGAATGAACCTATGGGTAACTCTAGCTGAGATGTACATTTCTCTTTTATAGCTTGAAGGATCCACAAAAAGTCTCCTTGGGATCCCAAAACACTTGACAGATGAATGCAAAGCCAGAGCAAACTAGTGATGTTAGGCTGTCTTATTCTGAAGCTGTTTTTTAAATTGCCTGTTCATCCCACATCACTCACGGATCTCTGCCTGGTGGGCATCTATCAGTATGGCAACAGAGGGCAAAGATTAATTTAACTTTCAAGTCTCTTCTAAAATGCTCATTTATCCAGGTCTTTGCTCAGTAAGGGAAAATATATACATATGTGTATGTATGTATGTATGTATGTGTGTGTATGTGTATGTGTGTGTGTGTGTGTGTGTGTATATATATATATATATATATATATATATATATAAGTCTGAGTCAGCAAGAATCCCAAGTATGCAGTCTTTTAAAAATGGTAGGGACTTCCCTGGTGGCGCAGTAGTTGAGAATCCGCCTGCCAATTCCGGGGAAATGGGTTCAAGCCCTGGTCCGGGAAGATCCCACATGCCGAAAAGCAACTAAGCCTGTGTGCCACAACTACCGAGTCTGCACTCTAGAGCCCATGAGCCACAACTACTGAAGCCCGCGAGCCATAACTACTGAAGCCCGTGCACCTAGAGCCCATGCTCTGCAACAAGAGAAGCCACTGCAATGAGAAGCCCGTGCAGTGCAACAAAGAGTAGCCCCTACCCGCTGCAACTAGAGAAAGCCCACACGCAGCAACAAAGACCCAACGCAGCCAAAAAAAAATAATTTTTAAAAAGTATCATAGGATTTATAAATAAATTAAATTAAATGGTAATGGCACGTCTTTAATTACACAAATTTCTTCCTCAGCATGCTCTCTCTAAGACCTTGCTACTGACCAAAGAGAAAGTGCATAATCTGAGTATTTATTTTAAATAAGCAGAGGGTTAACTCCTTTAGTTTCCTAAGGTTAAATAAATGGGTTGGCAGATGGTCATTTTGGTTACCTGCTGCTGGTTGGGCGAAGGGGCCCAAAACACCCTAACAGTCAACCAGATGGTAAGAACAGTCTTGGCCAGCAGTACGTGAGCTCCACTCCTTTGAGGGAACTATTTACTTGAAGCAGTAACTTACACCTGCTAACATCTGGAATGATTTATCTTTGTGTCATTAGGCAACAGAGGATAGTTTAATTGAATAAAGTGGTTACAACAGTCGTTAGGTACAGAAAGACTGAGAATTTCAACATTATGTTACATAGCCTAGAACAGCATACACTTAATAGTGTTTACCATTTGCCAAATGCATATATTACTTCCTTTAATCTCCACAATAGCCTTGTGAAGTAGAAGTACTTTTTTATTGTCCCCATTTAACAGATGAGAATACTAAGGCACAGAGAGGTTAAATAACTTAGCCAAGATTACAGAGCTAGTAAATACTAAAGCCAAGTTGAACTCAAGCAATCTTGAGCCAGAGTCCATGCTCTTAATTCAGAAGAGTTTTGGCTTATATAAAAAGCTAAAGGGCTCACTTGAAATGCAGACAAAAAATTTATATAAAACTATGTTCACGGGCTTCCCTGGTTGGCGCAGGGTTGAGGGTCCGCCTGCCGATGCAGGGGACACGGGTTCGTGCCCCGATCCGGGAAGATCCCACATGCTGCGGAGCGGCTGGGCCCATGAGCCATGGCCGCTAAGCCTGCGCGTCCGGAGCCTGTGCTCCGCAACAGGAGAGGCCACAGCAGTGAGAGGCCCGCGTATCGCAAAAAAAAAAAAAAAAAAAAAACTATGTTCACTGTGGCACTATTTATAATGTAGAAAAAACTGCAAACAACCTAAATGCCCAGCAATAGGTAAATGGTTAAATAAACCATGGTAAACTTATTCACTTACAATGAAATATTATCTTGCCATTAAAAATATTTATGAAAACTGTTTCATGACTTGGGACAGTGTTCCCAATGTAATGTTGAGTGGGGGAGCAATAAACAGCATACAAATTGTATATATGATTTCTAACCACGTAAAAAATAAGCTCAGACACAAACTGGAAGGACATATTCTCAAATAAGAAACAATGGTTATTTCCAGGTGGTGGGATTAGGGGTGTTTACAGTTTTCTTTTAGTGTTTTCCACAATGAACACGCATTATCCTACCATCAGTTTAAACAAAGCCAATTTTTTTCTTTTAATCAAGCTGCACGAAAATCCTCAAGCAGTTGGTATAAACAGCTAAAAAGCTTCTAACCTGTCTAAACTTCAAGTAGTTACTTTCCTTGGCATAATACCCTTTGAACACGAAACAACATAGTCAGCACATACCAAAAAGAATGCTCATCTTCAAATTTGGAAACTGAATTAAAATACGAGTATTTTCAATTTCGGTCAGTGTTTATTCTCTAATTATTTGTAGGATTATTTTACAAAAAGAGAAATGGATTAAACTATTTAGAGGCCAAGAACCCAGGAATGGTTTTGCTGAAATAGAATAAGGGACAAAAGTCTGACTAGGGAGGAAGAACAGCTGTTGCTAATCCAACTATTTACCCTTTGACCCTCTATCTGGCCAATAACTGAACAGTATCAATTGTTTTCCTGTATTATGTGCTGTTTACAAGCCCTGAGAGGCATGAAAGGAATTAATAATTTAGTCTAGATAGCCGACAGCCTTTATTGGGGAGCCCCTTGTCTGTGGGACAGAAATCAGAGCAAGTAACTGTCCTGAAGTCATAGGTCCCTTTACTGTTCTTGTTTTATAGCCTAATTGGTCCCCAAACATAAATCAATTATTTCTCCTGTTTTAAGAAACAATGACTTCTATTCTCTAACTTCCCTTACATCAAGTCAGTCCTTGTTCTCTTGAGTTTTACAACTACACGGTAAGTACGATGGCTGAGGAAAATACTTGGGGAGCAGGGCAGACTGGGGTTATTTGGAAACAGAAGCACAGAAAGGTTATGCTGTTTTGAACTTCTCTTGACCTTTGACTGCCCTTGTCCCTTATGCTAATAGGCAGGGTACAGAGATGCTTCTTGTAGAAATGAACTTAGCCTGAACCTGTGCTGTAACATTGGACTCCAGGAAGCCCAGGAATCATAGGAAGGCAGCCAGAGTGTGAGTAGCTGCCCATATTCTAAGCATGCTACCCATATGGTCTCTCACAAAAAATGTAGGGGAAAAAAAAAGGCTATACAAATTTTACAAAGTCAGTCTTTCCTCATCCAGTTCCAACATGTTGTCCCAAATTTGCTGTCTACAACCACTGCCAAGTAAAATGGGAAATCAGCAACAATGGTATTTCCTGGTCCAAAATAAGCAAGTATGAGTAGGCCTTCCTTATCAGGAATTTGGGGGGTAAGGGAGACATTGGAGCCTCTAAATTCCAAAGATGCATCACAAAGAAAACCCTATTATTCTCCATCTAATGTGCAGAAGTTGTGAAATATTAACATAGATGTTATTCCTTCCCAATCAGAAGCCATGGAATTTGTAGTATCAACAACCATAACCAACTTTACACAACACATGTGTACAGCCCATTTCAATCTTGAGGTGTGCTATGACTTGGTAGGACTGAGCATGCTCAATTGAACCCCAAGATTGACTCAGACCAGATGATAAACTTTTGTTTCTTCCCATTCATTATTATAATGTCAGATCTTTATGTATTTCTTCAAAGAGAAAGACCAAAAATACTAACTTCACAAAAATAACATGGGGACTATTGAAAATATTGGCCACATAAGCTAAGTAGGACTTTTAAAAGAAAAATGATTTTTTTAGGTAATTCCCATTCTATACTGATATATAAAATTATGATTCAATATCTGTTCATTCTCATGGAATGGAGAGGTATATAAAGCACAATATCTAGCTAGAGAGTCTATGCAGAAATGTTAAATGAGTTAGAATTACTTGGCCCAGAAAGAACAATAATCCAATAATAATCTTCATAAGAATATCAAGTGCCTTTCCTAGAAGATGGGCATGAGTATTTTCAATTGCTACTAAGTGCAGAAAAAAAGAATAAATTTGGATACTATGTGCTAAATTAGAGCTTTAAAAAAGTGTATTTTGAAATAATTCCAGACAAGGAAATATTTTCCAATAGACTATTAATAAATTAGGGCAGGACATAGATTTATTTATTTGTGTATCCCTGGAGCCTAGAACTGGGCCTGTTGCAGAGAACATTCAATGTTAAACTGAGTTCTCAATTATCTGGCTTGTTTTATGTGTAGTTCTATCTGAAAGATCCCAGAGCATGTCAATATCCTTCCTAGTGTTCAAAAATGCTTCTAAGAGAGGACCATGACTCGAGAATTTACCTTTTCCTCCTCCTAAATGACGGCTATTCATTAAGAGAAAGACAGTGAAAATAGTGTGTTCACTCACAGGTAATGGGATGTCAGGTAGGAAGGTGGGGTAAACTGAGCCTATATTACCTACAAAGCTGATTCTGAACTTTATGACTTGTAGAAAGACAAATCTATTTCCCTGGTGTTTGATAAGCATTATGAGACTTATTTTATCTTGTAATTAATAAGTTAGTTGAACAAACATGAATGTTTATACTATTAAAGTGTGTGAGGATAACATGAGAATGGCCACAGCTGATATTAGTCAGGATGGTGAGAAGGTGAACTTTATCGCTTACCTCAACAGCAGAATGGTGACCAATAACCAGCCCCATGACCCTAACAAGTACAAGAACTAGAAAAAATAACTCTAAATCATCTCATGGAGTCTCAATCTAAAGTATCATTCGACCTTTTGGTATTATAGCAAAATAAGGTATGTATACACTGAATATTCTCCATATCCTGGAATGGTGTATGCCACATTATGAGAGCACTATAAACACAGATGATTATCTGTGATCAAGACTTATATAGTCCTGAAAAGCATCATTTAATTAGACTTTGAAATGGTCATTCTCATAACTTAAACTTAAGAATGTAGTTGAAGATGCTTTAGAAATTAAACTGTGGTATGAAGGTTATCAACTATAAATATCTAAACCTTTACATAATCCTTCTTTGAAATAAATTATATCAAAATGATGTCAACATTTTAAAAAGTGGTTGTGGGTATATGGTTGTATGTATGCATAAATGAAAGCACAATTTTTGTTGGTGGTGGTTTCATGGATGATGGAGAACAAGAAACTAGTATTAAACAGAAATTTTCAGCAAAGAATTTTCTATTAAACGGCTAGACTCTGGCCACCAAATAACATTAGGAGAAGAAAAAGAAAACATAACTAGAAAAGAGAGAATGCCCTCCCCATAATCATAAATTAAAGTGAAATAAAATCTGTAAATAGGGCTTCCCTGGTGGCGCAGTGGTTGAGAGTCCGCCTGCCGATGCGGGGGACACGGGTTCGTGCCCCGGTCCGGGAGGATCCCACGTGCCGCGGAACGGCTGTACCCGTGAGCCATGGCCGCTGGGCCTGCGCGTCCGGAGCCTGTGCTCCGCAACAGGAGAGGCCGCAACAGGAGAGGCCGCAACAGTGAGAGGCCCGCGTACCGCAAAAAAAAAAAAAAAATCTGTCAATAGGTCTATAAATGTCATCTTAAGTTATACATTTCAAAGTACACACACATACACTTTTCTTACACATGAACACTGGGGAACATTCAGAACTTACTAGTGCTTGGGTCAAGCTCTGCCAGTTCGTCCTGACAAAAACCTAAAGAGAAAACAACAGGAAAAAAAGATTACAATTCATGAATTACTCCAAGGTGCCTCCAAATATGAAAAATCAAGTATCATATAGCGGGAAAAAAAATCCAGACTCAGATGTCAAATCTGGATTTGAATCCTAGCTCCAAAACATTTAGCTACTGTACATCCTTCTTTGAGCCTCCATTTCATCATCTTTATATAAAAAAATGGAGATAGTAACAGCACCTATCATGGATAGTAATGAGGATTAAGTGCGACACTGATATTAAATGCTTATTTAGCACAGTCCCTGGCACAGAGGAGCTCAATAAACAACAGCACAAGTAATTATGAGTAAGCAATGCCAAAGTTAGCTGTAAAAAGTTCGTAATAAAATTACAATGTACTTAATACTCGTCATGTTCTACTATGTTATCAATGAATTATTTTCCAAAAGGAAGCAAAATATACAAAATATGAACTTATAAAATATCCAACAGGATGATTTTACTTAAAATTTTCACAGTTGCTTAAGAATTTTACCTATACACACAAATGGGAGCAATTCTTCCATTAATAAATATGCTATTCAAGTCGGAATAAATACCTCTCAAAGCACATTTCAGGCCCAAAAAATCTGAGCTACATCTTTCTGATTGGTGTGTAACTATCACACTGAAGAGAAAAATCAAGCACAGTGAGTGGCAAACACCCAGTAGGTGTTCTATATACACAGGTGATGAAAGTTCTATTTTCCTGTAATGACTGCTTACTCTCTCCAGTTCGCCTTCTACTCATTCTCAGAAAAGCTTTTTCTTGCCTCCCTTATCCTTGTCTCATACACAAGGTCAAAGCCCCCTGTTATAATTATCTATAATGTTTTGTGCACTCATCAGCAAGGAATTATTGGCTCAATGTCTCATGCCACTATTAGACTGTTCCACTAACAGTGGTCCACCACCCCAGGGGAAGGGACCTGGCCTGTCTTGTTCACAGCTGTAACCCCATTATGTCTCACAAGCCTAGTACAAAGCAGATGTTCAATAAATATCAACTGTAGTATCTCAATGGTAAATTCAAAAACAATGGAGCAAAACTAGGACTAGAGGAATATAAGAACATTTTCTGTCATCAGAGCCAGGCAACCAGAAGCCAAAAGAGCAACTGAGCGTCATGTGGAGAAGAAGGATTCAAACAGCAAGTAGACTGTTTAAACACCACTTTTAAAGTCCTTGCACTCCTGGGCATTCACCAAACAAGCCACAGTCCTTCTTGGTAAAGAACTATTCATCATCCTTCAAGACCCAGCTCAAATATAACAACTATGAAACGTGGAAAACAGAAGAGGCCTCTCCTGCATTCACAACTTAAATAACTGCCTCCTCCACTAGACAGTGAGCTCTTCAAGGGTAGGGACAGTGCCATTATCCATCTGCAGAGCTGCTTCTACGCCCGAAACAGTTGCCGATACATTACATAAGGTGCTCAAATGCAGGATGAACTAAACAGAAAACACAACCCTCCTCTAGATCACAGTCCAGGGGAAGGAAGTCACAGGATCAGAAAATCTAAGTCTAGCCTGAAAAGTGTGTGGAATGTCTGAATGAGGAAATCTGATCTGGAAAACCAGAGGTTGGAAGCTGCTAAAGTGGATGAGATGCCTAAAAAGGCTCACCTCAGAGCAACTTTAAACCGTCTCTACCTAAACACATGGGGATCAGAAAAGCTGTGGAGAGATGCCAGGCAATGAGGAAATCACTCATTACACATGGGTCCAATACTGAACATCCTGCCAGAAATGAAACTGAGAATAAGCACTCACTTAACATAAATTGACTCAAAAATAGGACAAAAAACATGGGAAGGCAGAATAGTATAATGGGCAAGTTATAGTTCAAGCCACTTTTAGTTTAGTCATATGACTTTAGGCAAGTCACTCCCTATTCTGGACCTCAGATTCTGGACATTAAATGAAAAAGCTGTACTAGAAGTCTCAAGAAAAGACAAAGCCTAACACATTTTCTGAAAACAACATTCGGAACTCAAAGTAACTAGATCAAACACAAATAAAGACAGGGTGACTAAAAAAAAAGAAATACTATGAAAAATAGTTAAAGTGGACATCTATTGCTTTTATCTGCCTAGCAACCACTCCCCCCTTCTGGTTAATGGCATTCTGATTTTACTTTGGAGACTTATCCCTTTTACACTCTCAGTTGATATGACCCAAGTAGGATTGACCCTAACCCTGCTATAAACTGGGATTAACAACAGCACTTACCTTATAGGTCTGTTAAAAGGATTAAATGAGATAGTGCATGTAAAGACTTTACACAGTACTTGACAAAGTCAAAGCTTAACATATGTGAGCTATTACTAACTAACTAACCCCAAGGGTCCATCCAATCTAGTGCTGTATCTGTGGTACCAAAGAGGAGATTATAGGAGGGTTAACTATTGACCCATTCATGACACCATCCTCAAAGACCTGGAATGGAACCCCCTAACATCACTAATGTAGTTTAATTACTTGCTGTGATTCTTGAACTTTTTTAATATTTTGAGCCTATAAATTGCTTGATGCAATAATTCCAGATGTAGTACGCTACCCCCCGAGAAAAGAAGAACTCTTTATATTTGCCTTAAAACGAATTCCTCCAGGGGTCACAAAGATCCCTGATTATGGAATTCAGTAACTATGTCTATAGTCCCTCCATCCAGTCCTGAGACCACTGGCTAATAATGTTGTCTCTGGCTTTACAGATCATCACTAATGCAGGAGGCTTGAGGAGATATGGAGAACAATGTTAATCCTACCTCCTGACAAGTCAATGGAATGGCTAGATCTGGCTACCGTTCTCAAACAGTCTCACCCAGATTCTCAGCAACCAGATCCAGCTAGCAAAATGATTCCTAGCTAGAAGAATCCAAACCACTGCTAGAAGTAACCCCAATGTGTGTTCAATTCAATTCAACACAGAGGCAAAGGATATCAGAATTGTTCAGTAAAAAGCAGACTCCTAAGGCACATAAATACACAAATATAACCCCAAAACCTTCTGCCTCACAAAATACAACACATTAAACAGATTAGGAAATGTTCTGAGAAATCCAGAGTCTTTGGCTGGTGACTTAAATTGCTTTAAAAAGGGAGAGACAAGAGACACAGATTGGTTCCTAAAATGATAGATATACCACTAAATCAGCATGCTCATAAGCAATCTGAAATTCAGTGCAAAGCTTATATATATTCTGTTACCACGGTTTAACTTAAAAGGCAGATGCATAGTGAAAAGGACATGGGTCTGAGTTAAGAGTTGGATTCAAATCCCATATCTGCCACTATTTTTGTTTAATTAACTACCCTATAGCTACTTCCTGAAATGGGGATAAAAATAACCATAAAAATAACCATGTTCAACTGTTGTGAGATTTGGTGAATATATATAAATAACCTACTTTATGGCAAGAGTCAATAAATGGCTCAGTCTAGGAATTTTCTTTAATACAAAGGAAGATCCAGTTGACAAGCTTTTCTCCAATAGGAAAGAATTTGGCAAAAACAAAAAGATCAGTGACTCCTTAATCTGTGACTGGCTACAGTAATAGATTTTGAAAATATTGATTTTTTTCTTTATTTACTATTTTTGGCTATAAAGTTATATATTTACCACAATAGGATCTTAAATAAACTTTGAGTATCCAATTTTTTTCCAAATATGAACAAATAAAAGCTTATGGGTAATGCCACTTAACAAATTCAAGTCTAAAACACTAGCTAATTGTAATCTATAATGTGTTTTTTACAAAAGCAAGTTAAATGTTACTCTAGGAATGTTTTAATTTCATTCAATTTGACTGTAGGAAGGCAGCATGGTGCAACAGAGACTTGGATCCTGGTCAGGATTCTGCCAATCTACTTTGAAGCCCACAAGGCAAAATTAAGGTGAGGCCCTTAAAAGGCAAAATTCTATAATTTTAATCAAACATCTCAGCTTTTCCCAAAACAGAAATCACATATTAACATTAGTTTAAATGTTTTAATTAAATATGATATATAACATTATTTTACCTAGTCAACTGCAATTCAAGTTTCATGTACTTTAAAATGTGAGATATGAGGTGAAGCAGAGCTTCCAGAAGGAAGTCAGGGATCTAGAAGGATTTTGAAACTATTCTGCCTTATTAGGTTCCCTACCCTGTGATCCCAATTCCCTCTGCTTCCCTCACCAAATCACCATCAGGGCTACTGACCGTGAATTCAGGTTTTAGAGAATTTTGTTTTCCATACTCCCTAAGAAAAAAGCTAAAAATCTTTACCCAGGATTTGTACTGATACACAATAGTCATTCACTGGTACTTTCTGGACAAACAGCTCTGGTCATCTGTGTCAGTTTCCCATCTGCTTTGTGCCCCTGATCATGATTAGGTTCCCAATGAAACTCTGTGTCCTTCTTTCAGTCAGATCTGGTCTCAGCCCTAACTATCTCCAGCCTCAAGGCTGAGGCACATCCCAGGATCCCAGGAAAGGATGCTCAGTAAATGTTGAGGAACTACTTCTTTCTCCAAAAAGCAATGGTACTAAACCACATGATATCACAATGAAGTTCTTGCCAAAATATCAAGTTCTAAGAGAAAATAACTGTTTCAGTATTCTCTGCCTTCGAAGTCTAGACCAACAATGTCCAATTGAAATTCCTACAATGATGGAAATGTTCTCTCTCTTCATTATCCAAAATGATAGCCACTAGCCACATGTGGCTATTAAGCACTTAGGATGTGACTAGTGTGACTGAGCAACTGAATTTTTAACTTAATTTAATTTTGATTAATTAAAGTAGCCACATAAGGCCAGTGGCTATTATAATGGAAAACATAAGACTAGAAAAAAAGTCCTCCCTCTTCTAAATGTATTATGCCACCTTTTGGACTCTGTTGCAGCTTTAAAGTAAATGAAATATGTAAATGCTTATGCTAGTGTTATTTACTAACCAATTCATAAGTTTATCGGTTGTTATCAGAAAGTAATTCCATCAGCCTAGCAAATATAGTCACTTACTTCCTCAAATGTTATTAAGTACCTGCCCACACTGTAGCAGCTCCTAGGCCTGGAAGATACAGGTATCAGTAAGAATGACCCTACTGTCAGAGAATTAATAGTCCAGAGGGGTACAGAATAAAAATTAACTACAGAGTACAACAATATGAATGTACTTAATGCCACTGAACTGTACACTTAAAATGGTTAAAATGGTAAATTTTATGTTATATGTATTTTACTACAATAAGAAAAGATTAAAGCCAAATGAAATAAAGATAGCGAAGGAACTTCCCTGGTGGTCCAGTGGTTAGGACTCCACACTTCCACTGCAGGGGGCACAGGTTCAATACCTGGTTAGGGAACTAAGATCCCACACGCCGTGTGGTGCGGCCAAAAAAAAAAAAGATAGTGAAATAGATAATAACATTAAAAAAATTAATGGTAGGGAGTGAATGATGGACAGATTGGGACAGATGGACAAGGTGAAACTGGGAAGCACTGCAGAGTAGTAAGAGCATATATTTTGCTATCAGAATAGGTTTGAGTCCTGGCACCATCACTTGCTACTGTGTTAACTTAGGAAGTGACTTCACCTATCTGAGCCAATTTCCTCATCTGTAGACTGTTGTGAGGATTCAATGAAATGATACACTTAGGGCAGTGGAAAGCGCTTAAGAGCCGCTATCAATATTAGTGAGAACACAGCAGCAACCATGGGGCCAGGGGCATGTGCAAGGGATAAGCATTCACCAGACAAACAGGGCTATTTGAGAGACATATGCAGAGGAAGCCACATGTAAAAGGCATGAACAGAGAAAGTGAACAGTGTTACCTGGTAATGTGATTTGACTGGAGTCCCAGCCAGGGCCATATCATAAAGGGTTTTAACTGCCATACATGGGGAGTTTTTGGCTTTTATTCTATAGGCAACAGTCACTGAGTAAAGGAAATACATGGATACACCTAGCAAGTGTGTCAATACCAGCCCAACTCTGACTAACTTCAATATAGTGGTTCTAAAATTTCAACCAGGTAACTATAAGCATAAGGGTTAAAGGGATGGGAGGAAAGCGCTCTGAGAGGGTAGACAAGATACACATGGCAAACCATCCACAGCTCCTGAAATTCTAGGAACTCTTCCCATTTTTCAGGGCCCCTCCCAACTCCATCTCCTATACTGCTTTTGGTACAAAGAATGGCTTAGGTAGCGGCTGAAAAGAAATGTAGCTTTTTTTTTTTTTTTTGGTAACAAACATTAGTTAGCCAAACCATGGCCTGCCTTACAGTCCAGTCTGCAGCCTACAATTTAGCCCCAGACCCAAGCAAATACAGAAACACTTTTCTTTAGATTGGCTGAGCATTAAATTCACATCTGCCTCTTTCCTTTCTATCCAGTGAGTGGGATGCCACTTGTGCCACTAGCTTTTGTTTCTCACAGGCAACCTGATAAACTATACTTCAGGAATCACAGAAAATGCTTTTGAATACAAAGACAGCACCACAAGTCCGCACGGCAAAAGCTGGCTGGCAGAACAAGTCATATTTCCCTTTCTCCACCTACAAATGTCAAGGCCACATTTTAAAAACTGCAACAAAAACAAAGCCCTTTCCCTAATGTCATTTTTTTAACATGAAGTCTTAGGGGCAGAAAAAAGGAGTGGGGGGAGGAGAAGCCAAGGATTCTCAATTATATAACCTATTGTGCCCACATATTTGCTCAGCTTAAATGCTGCTTACAAGAAGTGTCTACATTTCTATGGAAACATTAATAAGTTCCATCTGATCAACCTACATCACCTTTCATACAGTTTTTCAGCCTTCTAGCTTTGTAACGGCAGCCTTGAAACCATACTGAAGGCAGAAAAACCAGCTCAAGATTATGACATTTCAATTTTAAGATATTTTAAAAAATAAAAGCAGTACAAAGCTTCAAGGCTGTGGCTAGAGAATCAGAAGGTGAAAACAGTTTAGGAAGGCAATTCGGTTTGATGAGTCAGAGGTCATTAGTGTTTCTATGGAAATATAGTACAGGCATTTCTCAGAAAACTGCATGTACTGATGAGCCTCTGACATTTTTCATTTACAATTCCTGGATCTCTGTAGTAACAAAAGAGATTGTTGATAATTCTCCATTCAGCTTGGAGGTTAAAGAAATTTCAAAATGCACACATACAATAAAATGTATAAAATAATCTCTCAGCTGCCATTTATTGAATCTTTACTATAGGCCTGGCATTGGCGTGATGCTTTACATGAATTCTTCCTTTCTCCATCTTATAGGTTTAAACAGATTATTGTATTCTGTTACATGGAAAGAGCCACAAAAGTCAAAACAAGAGAACTTCTCTTCAGAGCAGTTGGGCTAATAAAACCCCACCTTTGTAAGGTACATGCTTTTCAACAGCTAGATGGGAACTTGACGTTATTTCAAAAAACCCTGACATTCCCACAAAAGCAGGGCTTCAGAGTCCAAGAAGAAAACACCACACCTTAGATGAGTCCATTATTAACGTCCTCTTGAATAATCCAAGATAATCAGAAGCAGCTAGAGTAACTTCACTAACCAGATCAAACCGAAGTATAAAACTTTACATGAATGAATGAATGCAATATTGTAATTAAACAAGAACTAGGTTGTTTTGGAAAAATATATGTTACTCCCAGCAGGAGTAGGGAGAGTGAAGGAGATTTTTTTTTGCTCATTGTCATTTCAAAGACTAACTGAAGAAGAGTCCTACAGACAAAGGAGTTTGTTTGACCGTGGTCACAGAGCTTTCGAGGTCATTTCAGAACCATCTGTTGAGGATGATTTTTTTTCCTCCATTCAACTTTTCTGACTGAAAATATATTGTTTTTATAAACAGAAACATGCACATTTTAAAAATCCTAAGAACAATGAAAAATATTTTTAAAAAGTATATATATGTATAACTGAATCACTTTGCTGTATAGCAGTAATTAACACAACATTGTAAAGCAACTTTGCTTCAATAAAAAAGAAAAAGCCTAAGAACAAAATGATTCACCTTAACTCTCTAAAACTGACCAGTTCAACTGAAGGAAAAAAAAAAAACCTCCCAAACATTCTCTAAGTGACTTTTAAAGTACTTCTTATTAGAAACATAATTCTGGGCACTAATCTTTCTGACACACTAGTTAACCATTAATGCTAAAGCTCAGTACCATCTCTCATGTCTCAGCTTTAGAAATCCATTGTGTGGCAACAAAAAGATACAACATCTTTAAACTTGCACCCCAGAATCTTTCAAATATGAAGCAAAGCTAGTTGCTAGTTAACCAATCTATGAAATAACCCCAAAAGAAATTTTTTTTAACTATTCGAACTGGAGTCAAGATAGAAGAGCAAAAACCAACATATGTTTAGAGCACCACATAAATGCAAAAGACACTCCACAAACAGGATTAAGGGTGAAAAACTCCTGCTGCTTATTATTATTATTTTTTTTTTGCGGTACGTGGGCCTCTCACTGCTGTGGCCTCTCCCGTTGCGGAGCACAGGCTCCGGACGCGCAAGCTCAGCGGCCACGGCTCATGGGCCCAGCCGCTCAGCGGCATGTGGGATCCTCCCGGACCGGGGCACGAACCCGCATCCCCTGCATCGGCAGGCGGACTCTCAACCACTGCGCCACCAGGGAAGCCCCTTCTGCTTCTTATATGCTACACTTTCCTACGTTCTAAAATTAAACTCAATAAATATTTACCTAGCATTTTCAATATAGGGCACTATGCTAAGTTAAAAGGGATACAAAGATGAATAAAGCTGGCTACCCCTAGATTCTTACAATCCCTCTCCCCACTGGTAACCACTAGTTTGTTCTCTATATCTGTGAGTCTGCTTCTCTGTTATATTCACTAGTTTGTTCTATTTTTTTTAGATTCCACATATAAGTGATATCATACAACACTTTGTATTTGTCTTCCTCTGTCTGACTTATTTCAATTAGCATAATAACCTCCAAGCCCATCCATGTTGCTGCAAACAGCAAAATTTCATTCTTTCTAATGGTTGAGTAGTATTCCATTGTATGTATATTACCACATCATCTTTATCCATTCATCTGTTGACAGACACTTAGGTAGCTTCCATATCTTGTCAATTGTAAATAATGCTGCCATGAACATTGGGGTGTATGTATATTTTCGAATTAGTGTTTCTGGTTTTTTTGGATATATAGCTAGGAGTCGAACTGCTGGGTCATATGGTAGTTCTATTTTTAGTTTTTTGAGAAACCTCCATACTGTTTTCCATAGTGGCTACACCAGTTTACACTCCCACCAATAGTGTACAAGGGTACCCTTTTCTCCACATCCTCACCAACATTTGTTATTTGTGTTCTTTTTGATGACAGCCATCCTGACAAGTGTGAGATGATGCTTCATTGTAGTTTTGATTTGCATTTCCCCGATGATTAGCGATGTTGAGCATCTTCTCATGCGCCTGTTGGCTGGCTCCCGATTTTCAGCATGTTTAGCAAGGCATGGAAGGCCTTAAATCATAGAAATAGGGAACTCCCTGGCAGTCCAGTGGTTAAGACTCCAAGCTTTCACTGCCGAGGGCCCAGGTCTGATCCCTGGTCGGGGAACTGAGATCCCACGGGCCACGTGGCACCGCCAAAAAAAAAAAAAAAAAAAAAATCATAGAAATAAGCAAGTCCAACATTTGAAAAGCTACTTTTAAGAACCTTCTTTTCCTTGACTCATCATGAAGTTTGGAAAGGGTAAAACATCAATTCCTATTTCCAAACTCTTAACTCTTTATACAGAGATAAAAACGTCTATACCAACTCTGATGTTAAAGCAATTTCCTAATGTTGAGACATCAATAAAGTGATACACTAGGGAGGCAAGACACCTGAACACTAGCCTTACTCTGGTACTAAAGAGCCATTTGTGCGATGCTAAGGGATCTACTCCCTCTGTGCTCCATTTTCTCTTCAGTAAAAGGAGAAAGTCTGGCCAATTTTCTTAGTATTTTTTCAGCTCTAAAGTCTATGAATTTTTCAAAAGTTGGCAGTTGTGTATACTAGGGGATACAGAGGATATAACGTTAACACTTGAGGAACCCTTAAGAGGTTGCCAAGATTCTTAGATTTTTTTTTTTTTTTTTTAACTAGAAGAAACCTTATAAACCATCCCTAATCTCTTCCATCGCACTCTAGCCCCCATTTTACAGAAGGGAGAAACTGTGTAAAGGGAGTAATATCTGTAATATCTCTCTAATTTAAACAATTTGGCTTTGGCATTTTCCTAAAGGCTTTGGCATTTTCCCAATCTAAAAATGGCAACAATAATAGTATGTACATGTCACAGGGCTCCAGAGAGGATTAAATGAAATGAAAGAAAATTTAAAGCACTCAAGAGAGCACCTGGTACATAGTACATGTTTAGTAAAAGTTAGCCATTTTTTTTTTTTTTTTAGATGGACCAGTTATTCAATTAGGTTCTTTGTAAGAAGTTCAGAACACTATTTTGTGAGGATAAATTCCATTTGTAAGGGCAAACACAGAGCGGAGGTAGCCCTGGAGCTGAGGAGCAGCTTTGATTCTTCATAGAATTTGTGAGTCCACAGCTTTCTGATCAACCTTGCGCTGCTCTGTAATCTCATATTTCTCTCTCTGTGGGTCGAAGATCTCACCTTCCGGGTGCTTGGGCTTACACAGCTTCTTCTTCTTGAAGTAAGCATCAGTGAGATGTTCCAGGATTTTTCACACCACTGATATCAATTTTGGTAGAGGTGGCAATGACAAATTTCTGGTGTGTTCTGTGGAGAACTCGATTGAGGGACAGAGGCCCAGTCACAAGTAGCAAGCCACTGCTCAGATGCTTCAGAAAGATGACCCTCTTGCCTCCGTGGCGCCCAGTGAGGCAGATCAGAATGGACCCAGGAGTGATGCCAGCACGCAGTTTTCTCACATGTTTACTGAAGGGTTTTTTGCCATGACTTAACAGCTTTCCAGGCACATTTTCAGTAGGATAATACCTAGGCGTTTTGTGAAGTTAACCACTCGGGTACCACCATTCTTGTCACCACCAACTGGTTTTGTGACAGTAGCAAGGACCATCACCTTCTTTTTCTTTTCAACCTTGGATTTAGCTGCTGAATACTTCATCTTGTACAAGGCCTTTCTGGAATACATAACCAATCAGGAATACTGGCCAATTCCTCTGACCAAGACAGGGTTTCAGCTGCACTGGGGCTTCCCCTTCTTAACCTTTTTAACCCTGTCACCAGCATCAGCCTTTTTTTTTTTCTTTTAATTTTTATCGGAGTATGGTTGCTTTACAATGTTGTGTTAGCCTCCACTGCACAACAAAATGAAACAGCCATACACACACAGATATCCCCTCCCTTTTGGACTTCCCTCCCATTTAGGTTACCACAGTACATTAGGTAGAGTTCCCTGAGCTATACAGTATGTTCCCATCAGTTGTCTAATTTATATATAGTATCAATAATGTATACGTGTCAATCCCAGTCTCCCAGTTCCTCTCACCCCACCCCTTTCCCCCTTGGTATCCATACATTTGTTCTCTACACATCAGCCTTCTTGGCTTCACATTTTTTTCTCTTTAGTATCTGGCTTCTCAGCTTTTTCACTGCCATCTTGTAAGATGGGAAAATAGAGTTAGCCATTATTATCATAGTTGGGAAAGTCATTCTGATCTTCACCCTCCAAGCCACAAATGTAAGTATACTTGTGAAATAGACTTCTTGATTAAAAAATATAAACCACTTTGCAGCAGCTCTAGGGAAACTGTTCCACTCTGTGCACACATAGAGAATAGGATCTTTTATTAAGTCATCACTCAGTGCTATTATTGAGATGTTGGCTTCTTGATGAAGCTATAGCATTCATGTGAAAACTGACCTCTGGGTCAACCATTCAGATCTCAGATCACCAGACCAATGAAATAAATGTCTGGGGCATGTTTGAGAGCTACAGATACTAGTCTACCCTGCCCAACTAAAATCATACTCTACTTGTATAATACATGCATCCTTTTAACTTTTGATACCTGTTATAAGGTCTGTCAGCTTAGGGGTAAAGTTCATCTTCTAACAGTATCATGCATTAGCATTAGCACAAACATAATGTAACATTCTTACTTCCAAACATGTATCTCAAAACTAAGTGAAATACCAAAAATGTCACGCTTCCAGAGTGGGGAACCATTACTTGGTATACAGCACTTCTGATCTGACTTTAGCAATCCAGTTTCTGCATATGCTTCACATTCCTGAATAAGTCAAAGTGACCATATTTTTAGAATATTAGCTAATGATGTCAAGATGAGAAGAGAGTACTCATAAGGTCAACAAGGCAGACTGAAATACAAGCTGACCTGGAAACTGAAGGTGTGTAGACATACTGGTTGCTTACAGTCACTACCATGTTACAGTCTTCGTGTTTTCAGTTCACGATATTCTTTTTTTTTTTTTTTTTTGCTGTACGCGGGCCTCTCACCGCTGCGGCCCCTCCCACTGCGGAGCACAGGCTCCGGATGCACAGGCTCAGCGGCCATGGCTCACGCGCCCAGCCGCTCTGCGTCATGTGGGATCTTCCCGGACTGAGGCACAAACCCATGTCCCCTGCATTGGCAGGCGGACTCTCAATCACTGCGCCACCAGGGAAGCCCACGATATTCATTTTTTAACTTGTTCCACATAGTATTAAGTAGCCTAATGTTATTTTGCTTTATTTCCTAAAAGCCATTAAGTATTACAATTCCTTCCCATTCCACACAGAGATCTATTTCTGTGTCACATGCCCAGGGCCAGCACTGCCTCCCTGTTTGAAAGGACATGTCCTAAATCCCACAACAGCATCCTTCTCCAACACCACTAATTGGTTTTGGACTTCATTCTTTTCCTTGGAAACACAAAAAGGTATCTTTTAAAAAAAAAATGGTCAGGGACTTCCCTGGTGGCGCGGGGGTTAAGAATCCACCTGCCAATGCAGGGGACACGGGTTCGAGCCCTGGTCCAGGAAGATCCCACATGCCGTGAAGCAACTAAGCCCCTGCGCCACAACTACTGAGCCGAGCCTGCGCTCTAGCGCCCGTGAGCTACAACTACTGAGTCCGCGCGCCTAGAGCCCGCGCTCCCCAACAAGAGAAGCCACCGCAATGAGAAGCACGCGCACCACAACAAAGAGTAGACCCCGCTCGATGCAACTAGAGAAAGTCCACATGCAGCAATGAAGACCCAATGCAACCAAAAATAAATAAGTAAATAAAAATAAAATAAATTTTTAAATGGCCAGTTTAAAAAAAAAGTTAAGAATTTAAACAAGCAATTTTCAAGGGGCACAACTGTCCCCATGACTAAAAATGGAGGTGGCATTAACTCTGAAGTTTGGTTTTAATTTTTGCATCTGCCATTAAAGCAATGTCTTCTAAACACTAGACTCCTTAAGGTACAAATGGCCCTTAGGATCCTCCTCTAGATAGAGCATATGAGCTAGATAATAAAATTTCAAACCCTTGTTCTAAAGTCTCCATTACTTCATACCAGGGCATGCTGACAAATCTTACCCTGGGATAAGCTCTGGGTTGAAACCCTGGGTTCAAAGTGTCAAAGAACAGTGAATCATATATTTTAGCTTATGCCAAGTATTAGAAAAATTTTATTAACGTATCAATTATACCAAGTTTGACCTGCCATACACTACACCAGTCTGGCCTCTGGGATTAGAAACCTATTAGGAATAGGTTTCACAAGATGATTTATCAAGAATCCACAGTAAATGTTCAAAGATATAACCTAGCACAGACAAAGTACAACATAGTAGACAGGAAAATCAATTCATGGGGACTTCCCTGGTAGCGCAGTGGTTAAGAATCTGCCTGCCAACACAGGGGACACGGGTTCAAGCCCTGGTCCGGGAAGATCCCACATGCCGCGTAGCAGCTAAGCCCGTGCACCACAACTACTGAGCCTGCGCTCTAGAGCCCGCAGGCCACAACTACTGAGCCCTCATGCCACGACTACTGAGGCCTGCGTGCCTAGAGCCCGTGCTCTGCAACAGAAGCCACCGCAATGAGAAGCACGTGCACCGCAAGGAAGAGTAGCCCCCACTCACCACAACTAGAGAAAGCCCACGCGCAGCAACGAAGACCCAGTGCAGCCAAAAATAAATTAAATAAATAAATTTATGTTTTAAAAAAAGATTTCTGCCAAATTAAGATCGATAGTTAGCACAGCAGCATTTTCAAGAATGTTCAATTTGTCTCTATCCCAGCTCTCTGCTGCTCCTGCAGCTGGAAAGAGCCAGGGCAGAGAGGGGATCTCTGCTGGTGGAAAGATACAGTCTGCTCTGGGCTGCAGGTAATGGGGGAAAAGATGGGGTACAGGAAAAGGGAGAGAAGAAAAGGGCAAAAAATGACAGGGTAGCAATTTAGAAGAAGGAAACTGACAACAAATTCTGTAAGTTCTACAAATTAGATTCAGCAAATTGATTTTTGTTGAATTGAATACTGGGTAAAGTGGATATTTGGCAAACCAGTTTCAATGACTTGGATTTCGGTGAACTGGCTTGCTTACCCAAGAAGTAGGTATATTAACGTTACTTACAGATAAGGAAATTGAGAAATGTTAAATAACCTTCGTACAGTAACACAGCTACACTCCAGGTTCTTCACACACTACATCAATTCATTCTCCAGTAACTTGTGTGGTGATTCTACATCCTTTCAGCACCACTACCCTCCAAAAAAATCAAAAAAGTAGGAGAGACAGGCTTTAAACCCAGGTCCAACTAGAGCTCATGCCTTAACACACCTAGTTAATCACTACATCATAATAATAGTTCTCTGAAATAATTTTAAATTGCCACCCATACCAATGCAGTTTGTCTACCATACTACAATAACTATTTATTCTACCCTCTTCTGCAAAAATTAGTATCTGCTGTTCAGAGGCTGAGTGGCACTGCTGCTGCCAGACTAAACTAGAATACTTTCAAGGCAAAAGTCAAGATTGTAGAGACATTATTACTTTATTTAGGCTGGACAACCTTATTACTCATGATTTTAGATCAAATTTTGCACAACTGAAATTGCTTGAGAACCCGTACTACCATCTTTAGGAATACCACACTGACAATCCCTGATGTGTGTGTACATATACACACATACACATACACACAAACACACAGGTATATAGTTTTATGATCAATTATTTTGGTCAAAGTGTAGGCTAGCCTCATTAAGTAAATGTAAAAACTAAAATAATCCTAAAGTCTACACAATCTATATAAGACATTAGTGCTTGCTCAAACTGTTTGCCTTACTACTGGGGTCTTCAGGGATTTATCTTTATGATGCTAAGAGAAATGTCTTATCTCACCTACTGACACATAAAACTTGACTTTTCTTGTAGCAACATGTTCAACTTTCCTCCTATCAATAAGATAGTAGTTCAAGGCTCTCTAAACAACTGAAAATACATTTTGCTCTTTTTGGTAAGCAGAAAAATTCTCTACTCATAGATCTTATGATACAGCCCAAATATAAAGCATTTTTGCCTCAGCATAATCAGGAACTTTTACTAACAAAGTTCCCACTCCTGTAAAATATTTTAAGAATGAATTAAACTGTTACTTTTAAAAGGCATTAAACATTTATTCTGATTTTGAACACTGGGTTCAAAAATCTCTTTATGTTAAGATGGAGAAAAGAAAGATCTTTTAAGCAAACTGACACTTTGAAAAACATCACCCTACCTTAAACCTCTTCAAATACATATTTCAAATGCTTAACGAAGAAATGACAAAGCTAATTTTTTTTGGTCCATTCCAGGCTTCTCTTCTGCACTTTAAAAGTGCCTCTTATTATTTCTGATCTTCAACGTATACCCAAGGCTACCCTTAATGTTTTAGCAAATAGAATATGATTCTTCCTAACCTCTTGTGAAAACAACAAGGACTATAAATTTAACTCAAGACAGCTTTTGTCCTTCAGTTAGATTCAAGGTCATCTCAAGGCTTTTAATTACTAACCAGGATTTGAGAGGGTCTGCAATTGGTATAGTAGAGGGAAAGAGCAGCTGGCTTATTCACTTTCTTATTAAAGAGCCTTATAAAAACTGTGTCTTGGTAAATTGCAAACTCTCTTACCACCAGTGGTGAACACAAAGAAGCAGAGCAAATGATCTTCAAACATTTGTGTTTACTCTCAATCAACCTCAACTTTTAAAATTACTAGAAGACTCTTAAATCTTAATTTCAGCAAGTATGATTTATGATTTAATTCAAAATTTGTAGATAGCCAGACTCTGAAAATATCTGTTTCCATTCTGAAACCAGCCCTGTTAAAAATTATGAATGCCCTTCAAATTAGCATAAAATTTATTTAGGTTTTTCACTATCAAACCCTGTGCAGGGTCAGTGTTTCAGCCACTGAGGAAGCCATGCAGATTATGCAGATATCTAAAGGAATGTAAGTTTAACTTCTCTCTCCATGTACTTAATTTCCAATCAAATTCAGTTTTAAGTTTCAGGACATATTCAAGACTTTGAGGAAGCTGATATAGTTGTATTTGAAGACAGAGAGACACCCCCCCACCCCAATCCATCCTCCTGAAATTTTCAGAGGCAACCAGAGAAGGCTCCAGAGTGTCTTTGTGACCCATTCACCCATGATCTATAAGAAAAAGAAGGCAGCCTCAGAAGGGTCCTTAAGCACTGCTCTGACCAGGCTGGAGATACTGGGGTGGGGGATAGAAGGCAATGTGCATGGGGGGCCTGGTGCCAGAAATCTAAAAGATTCAGAGGACAAAAGGCATTGGGAACGACTTCACATATCCCTCCATAACATAAGAACAGAGGAAATAGCCTACCAGTGTCTCAATGCTATCTCAAGCATGAGGCATTTATTAAAAAAATAGTAATAAGTCCTAGATGTTAGTATACAAGATATCTTAGTGTAAATTAAACTGGTTGTTGGCGATGGTACACCGAGGTAGATACATACTTCTAAAAATTTATCCCCCCAAAAATAAGCCAAAATAAAAGAAAGCACAAGATAGTCTGATCAGTATTGTTATACCAGTGAGAAACTAAAAACTATCTTAATGTCCAACAGTGAAAAACAATGGGCTGTCATATAGCTATTAAAAGTTTTAAATAAGTTAATGTTGAATCAGTAAAGTTTATAACATGAGAAAAAGGCTTAAAATTAAACAAAAAGCATAAAACGTAACGGTATATACTGTATGATCAGAACAATACGCAAAAAAACTAGGATTTGAAGAGTCAAGAAGAAAACATAAGAAAATGCTAATAAAAGTTGCTTGGAGACAAGATTATATGTAATTTTCCCTTCAGTTTCCATATTTTCTACAGTGATTACACATTTCTAATTTTAAAATCATTAGATTCCTAAACAGCTCACACCTAAGGAACCTAAGGGCCACAGGCAATTCAAGCACAGAACTCAGAGATCACACCATTTAAAATCTAAATACAAGATAGAGCTAAATCCCTCCTGCTTGTATGCAAGCACTTCCAACTGTGTTGCCCAGGAAGCGTCCCTTAAACAACGCTCTAAACTTGCTTTCCAAACACAGCATTGGAAACACTGGGTATCCTTCAGCCAGGAGCCCTATCTATGCTCCTGAAACTAGCTTTGGAGAATAAATTTACAGTACTTCACACACTTCATACTACCCATAGATGCTCGGTAATTGTTTTTTTATTAATGGGCACACTATATGAAAAGCAAACTTACTTTGAAATATTTTTAAAAGGCTCACGGCAGATAGTGCATTTTATCTTCAAATGTTAAATGCATTTTTTCATCACAGTAGTACTTTCAGTAACTGCTCACCAGCAGTTAGCTCTGAATTCCAGCCAGCCCAACTATCTTTCAGATTTAATCTGTCAGCAAGTAGGGAATATTTTTTTGTGGGAAAGCAATTGTAATTTCCCACATTAGGTGATTGATTAGGTTCTCTCCCCTAAAAGGCTGATTGGTTTCCTGGTGCCAGTGAAATGATTGATGAATATTTCAACTGCAGCTCCCTTGCTAACCCCCCTCCCCCCCTCCCCCATACATTGCCGCCCCTTTCCTGCTGGGTTCCCTTTTTCCAGACCAACAGCATTTAAGAAGGTTTTGCAATTTTCCTTAATGAATCCAAGTTCTCAAACTCAGAGCATTTGATCTTAAGAGGATAGGACTCTTCTCAATGCTGAATGAGTTTTGCAGATAAAAATTCCTTTACAAGGAATAAGAGAAAACTCTGAAATGAACTGTGGGTTTAACTCAATGAATGAAAATGTACTTACAAAAGAAAAGTGTGACATTGAGGGGGTGGGGTTATAAATGAGAAGAAAAGTGATCGTGTTAAAAAGAAAAAAACACAAATGAAAACTCTACACTGAATTTCGAGTTTACATTACAAATTGTCATAATATCATAACTTTAACTGCAAACATTTCTATGCGGTAGACCCAGAGAACAGAATTTACATGTAAATTATGTGATCCTACAGACTTTACAGCAGCCAGGTATTCTAAAATTTAAACAGGGAAACAAGGTATGGTAAGCATTAAGGAATGTTAAATATTGTTTGAGGGATTATTGAACAGTATCTGTAATCAAAATCATCCCAATGAATTTGGGCTGTGAGTACCATAGTTATTTGCTTTAGGCAGGGCTTTCCTAAATTGCAACTTCCTGTTTTACCCAATTCATTTCATCATAAAGCTGGAAAATTCCTTCAGGGATTATCTAATTTAGCTCCTTCATTTTATACGTGGACCCATGGAGACATGCCTTTATAAGAGAGCTAGAATGAGAATCCAGGCAAAACCTAGGCGCATCAACTATTTCCTGAGCCTCATACCTCCTCAAATAATGTAGTTGGCCTCCTCTCGCAAGTCCTTTCCTGCTCAAACTACATTGCTACCACAATCTATTAACCCCCACTGCCACATCAGTCTCACCATCTCCTTGCTAGGAAATCACTATCTATATTTTACAAACTTTAGACAACTGGTTCTTATATTTCCATTTTCAAAGGGTCACATCAACCTTAGATTTGTCCTCCTCTTTTTCATATAGCCAGCTTTTGTGTGGCAGAAATAAAAAAGGTATAGGGGACAAAGCTCATCTTTTTCCTAAACCACATTCCCCAACATAGTCAAGCAAACAGCCAGGGGTTTACTGGCCATCGCATCTTAATCTGGTGTATCTGGTCACTTTAGGTATAATGAGAGCTACATTTCCAAACAGAAATGTAGCTATATTCTGGTTCCAGGAGGGCCTGTCAAACCTTGGATTTAGCTTCAACACATGGCTTGACTTACATACTTGCCCCAATTTTCTGAAGTGACTGAAAAGCACATTCCCTTCCCTTATATTTTGCAGACTTTCTCTGACTACCAGCAAAGAACTCAGACTCAAAGGGCTCTGATTAAAGCAAAAGACTCAAGATTCCTGACCTGACCGCTTTCATTCGTCCATTCATTCAACATTCATGAAACACCAATTTCTTGTGTTTTTAGTGCTGACACTACAGATACAAGATATGATATCCCTGCCTTGAATGGCTCAAAACCCCTTCTTTCCTTAGCACTCAAGGATTATCTCTGATTCTGCAAAATTATTTTCTGCTCAGTTGTTTTCTGGTTGGCTTATTAAAGCTAACATGAGAGAAAGAAAAAAAAATCACTTGCAACTCTAAGGGTGGATCTCTGTGACTCTGTAATATCGGGAGTTGAGTTCTGGGCCTCCTCAACAACTATAAATGGCCTGGATTCACAAGTGTCTGCTTTGAGGCAGACACTATGCTTGGCACTCTACAGACTTTGTCACAAGTCCTAATAACCCTACCCTCAATTTCACAAACATTATAGTATGTGGGGAGAAGGAGTGGAAGGAGAGATTAAACCTAGGAAACAAATGATTAATGGTGTTACTAACTGTAAAATCTAGGGCTTAACCTCTGTGGGCTTCAGTTTTCACATCTGTAAAATGGAGATGATAATAGAACACCTACCTCATAGGGTTATGAGAATAAAGTGAGTTGATAAATGTAAGGTGCTAAGAATATTATATAATAACTATATAAATGTTAGCTATTATTATTCAATGAGAACACTAAAGTTCAAAGAAGTCAAGTGACAAAGTCACACAGTTGTGATCTTTGTTCTGCCACACTCCAGAGTCCCTGCTCTTTCCCTCTCACACTATCTAACCAAAATCCTTCCTCCTTTGCTGAGACTACTACTGCGACTTCCAAAAAAACAAAGCCCTCTGAATAGATATCAGTGGGGGATTCCCCCCAGGTGGTTTATTATCCTGCTAAAAAGGCATTTTGGAGGAAGGGCTGTAAGGCTAGAGAGAAGCCTCCTAGCAGGTTAGATTTCGAGAGCACAGCAAAAATATGGAAGAAAAAAACCAAATCTGCCTCAGTTATTAAGCTTAGTAATTAGCACGATTTAACTCATCTGAAACTTGAAATAATATCCAAGCATTAAAATGAAAAAGGAAAGGCATGTACCTTCTCATTACTAAGCTGCCCCCCCACCCTACCTGGAGAACACAAAAATGCTTTGAAAGGTACATTACGTGAAACTCCAAGAACATCAAGATAACTAGAAAGCTCTCAGGAAGGTAGCCCAAATATCACACTGATCGTTCATCATCCACCAATCTTCATCTTAAATTCTGATCCAGTTACTCCTTACTGTTACTCACATTGTTCTGTGACATTTCTTCTGCCAGCAAGCTCACTACAGAATGAATTCTACCTAGCAACTACCCTAAGGAGAAAATCCCTAACCCTTTAACAACACAGTAATTGACTTACACTAAAATGTTACTCACACTAGGAAAGGGTATTCTTAACACCAGAAGAGGAGATACTTCTCCTATACAGATTTTATTACCACCTCTCTCAGTGCAAACCAGGTTAAAGGAAAACCAATCTACAAATTGACTTTGCCAAAATCACAACTTTAGAAGGCTCTGTGAAAGCCAAACATGTCTACTGAAAGCAAACAAGCAAACTATTCTTTTCTTTTATGTTCATAATTTTGGGTTCTTTTCTTTTACTTATATTTTTAATTGAAGTATAGTTGATTTACAATGTTGTGTTAATTTCTGCGGTACAGCTAAGTGATTCAGTTATACATCCATATACACATTCTTTTTTTTAATATTCTCTTCCATTATAGTTTATCACAACTATTCTTGATGGAAGTTTTAAAAAGCAAGATAGGATTTTTATCTCATAAGTATTTAATTTTTATAGCAATGATTCTTATCAAGTAATAAAGTATTTCTGTGTTGTCAGATTTACTTCCACAATTATAAATCCACCCTTGGTGAGGAAGCAGGTTTTATTGGAAAATTTCTAACACAAATAATTAACAGTTAAGCAACAGGTTTCATGTAGCAGGTAACAAAAGCCTTATCAGAGAACTCAGTGACGTGAACTTCATTTAGTCTCAAGTAAAGAAAACTCAATATGAACTCATTTTCATTTTTTTTCCTCCATAGCCCCTTTACAGAGTTTTTAAAAAGAAAGAAAGGGGCTTCCCTGGTGGCGCAGTGGTTGAGAGTCCACCTGCCGATGCAGGGGACACAGGTTCGTGCCCCGGTCCGGGAAGATCCCACATGCCACGGAGCGGCTGGGCCCGTGAGCCATGGCCGCTGAGCCTGCGCGTCCGGAGCCTGTGCTCCGCAACGGGAGAGGCCACAACATTGAGAGGCCCGCGTACCGCCAAAAAAAAAAAAAACCTGTTTAATTAATTATGTCCTTTTTCAAACAATGGTTTTAAAGGGAAAAATTAAGAACACAGAAATTTTGACACTACAATGATGGGATGGAAGAGCAAGCATTCACAGACCTCTGAAATGCTTTTATAGACAGATACAAAATTCCCTGATACTATGAAATATAAAGAGTTGGAAATAAAGAGTTGAGAAGGCTATCTACCTCTTCCACATGAAGAATTTAGTTGTGCATTTCTCTCTCTCAAAATTATAATTCTTGAGTATATTTTCTAAAAAACTACAAATTGTTTCCAATGCAAACAGTTGTTCAAGCAAGTATCTATGTTTGATATATCCTTTGCTAATATCACCACTGCCATTCCAATGCGCTACAGCTTATTACTCAAACAATTCCATCATTATTACCAATTTCTCTTTATGATTTCTCACTCTGAGATGAGAGCAAAATCACTACTCTGGTTCAAACCACCCACAGAGTGTATCTTCAAATCAATTGCCCGGATTTGTTTCCAGAACACATTACATGTTGCTGCCTAGGGAATTGGTTTAGGAAACATTATACTTGGCAGCTGACGTATCAACAGTGCCCGTAGAATTGACACCAACCTAAAGGCCAGAGTCTGTCCAGAAAACAGAAAAATATGCTGCTACTGCCATCTGTGGTTTATGCTTGAATAGCTTCTCCCATGTAAACAAACTGAAAGGTGTAAGGTTCGCAATTAAGATCCAAAGACTTCATCATTTAAAGATACTTTTTAAAATTAACTCTTAATATAACAAACTGTACAGTTTATTAAGTATATGACATAAGAATCTGTGATTCTCTATTTGAACTTTTTAATATAATGCTGATGGAGAAACCACAACTACTTTGAATGAAAATTTTTCCACTGCATAAAGGCTAACTTTTGTTTTCCCCAAACACACATTCCTAAAGAAATTCAAAACACTTAAGTGCCTCCTGTGGACTTATAATTAGGATAATTTCTCTTTTGAAATAGTGATTGTCAATACTAAAACATCCCCCAAATTTTTAAAGCAAAAAATGTATTTTTAAGGAAATTTAGGAATTTTCTATTTAGACATGAGAGTTTGCGCCCTTCAAAATAAATTTTAAAGATTCAATTATCCCTATAATTTTTTTTCTAAGAACAACTTCCAAGATGCAAATGAAGCCTCAAAGAAGACTATTTTCGCAACTTATTTTCTCTCAGTTTGCTTTCTCAAATGACAACCACTGTAGCTTAGGGATCAAAAGATTTGGTGCTGCTGGGGGTGGGGAAAAAAGCAATTCAGGTCCCCGGGAGCCAGATGAGGAAATCCTGGTTCGCTCCCCAATTAAATGACTGTTAATTAGAATTACCAGGTTACATAGTAAAGTCTTATTTAAATAATCGTAAACAAAAAAAAATCTGTTTCTTGAAAAGCTGTTCTCTGCAGGCTACTGTTTAACAGCAGGTAGTAAGGGAAGAATGAAATACAGTAGGAAATGTTTTAATCTTTCAAGTAAAGTTTTCTATTTATAGTTATTTCTAAACCACACTGAAAAGGCAGGTTAGCCACCTCACAATGGTTTTCTTCTAATTTTCCATTATCTAAGGTCTAACAGTCTTATCTTTTTCATAAAGACAAGCCATGGTGGAAAACAAGCAATAAATAGAAGACTGGGCCTGATTCTTGGAATACTGTATATCAAAGTTAATCCAGAGTTTGTTTCTTTGTTTTTTTTGTTTGTTTTTTAATATAAGAATAAGTTCAGACGAATCTGAATCTTCGGCTCTAACAGGGACGCAACAACCGAAAAAGAATTACCTGCTCAGTACTTCTTGCTGACTTTAAATAATGCTGGTATTTCTGAACCCTAGTTATCGATCAAAGGCATCCGTAAGCCCTTAAGAAATTACCTGAACCAGGAAAAAGTTGACCTTAAGAATACAAAAGTTTGAAAGAAAACATTTTCTTTCACAACTTGTTGGTCTCAGAAATACTTTCGAAGTATTACAAAGAGTTGGGTATATTAGATCGCTACCTGTGTGGACATATTCAATAGCTACCTTCTATTTAAAATTGTTTCAAAGACTCTCTTATTCTTTGCTGAAATGCAAGATTTATCTGTTGATTCATATCTTCTGATTTTTCTGACTGTGAACCTTTTTCACATATAAGACGACTGGTTCACACAAAATAAGGCGTTTTTATTGTCCTACTTTAATAGAGTAGATTTGACCAACAACGTAAAATTTACTCGTAAGTGGCATCTTCCCAAATTTAACCTTCAACCTAATTATATAAATGGAAAAAATACTTAAATGGAAAATGTCATTTAACTTGACTACAACACAAAAGTATACAAGAACCAAAAATTATGACAAGGCCCCGAAGTCCTACATGAGCTCGCTGAAAATAGTCTCCTAATGTGGAAGGAGCTATCCCGGCTTTTGAAATTCTGAAGCCAAAAGCTACCATCTGAATACAATTCATTAATGGGCCAATTTATTCAACACAAACCAATAAATACCCACCTAGTTATAAAAACAAAGTGATGGTGTCTTAATACAGGATGAAACTCACAAATACAGCCCCAGGCCCCAGAACACGCAAGCATCATTAGCAATTTAAAGCCATCTTGCACAACAGGCACTAGAAGTGGTATGGAAACTTCCTTTACCAATATCATACTTGCAGTTGGCACTTCTACCTTCCAATCTCCACTAACCTAAACCTAGATATTTAAACCTTTGCTCCACAACCCCAGGAAAAAGTAGAAAAATCTGAGAAACCAAGAAGTTATGAATACAGAATACATGATTTGGGCATATTTTAGGAAATTTACCAGCAGTTTTTTCATTAGCTCATCTCCCTCCTCCCCCTCGCTAACTCCCTTTCACATGCTAATTCATGCAGTATACACACACACACACACACACACACACACTTTTGCTATAGAATTCATAATGATTTATGGATTAGGAACATGTCATGTTCATATTCTGATTACATGAAACAGAAATGCTCAGAAAGAAGACAGTGGATGGTAAATATGAGATTGGAAATGTGGTCATCTCACACCTCAGCTGCTCAAAATCACCAATGAATCTGTTCATTGTTGCCTTTCACTGTTCTTTGGAGGTCACAGAACCTACTAAAATAACACCTGTTTGCTGTTTTACTAAAGAACAACAGTACTATAGTATGTTTTTTTTTTAATGGAAGTAGAAAATTCTGAGGTGACTCAGAACTAACTTTGATCTTTAAAGTCACAGAACTGAAAAGTTAGACTGTCATGGAAAACAACTGCTAATGTATTTTCAGGGATAAACATTCGGATGCTATGGTCTTAGCAAAAAAAGGGCATGATGTTATTTAGTGAACTCTCCAATTCCTCTAAAGTGTAATTATATAAAACATGCCTTTAATTACTTAGAGTGGCTTATTATCTTCCTTTGCTTGAAATATTTGTCTACTCCCTTATTCTCTTAAAATAAAATGAACAAGTGCAATATTCAGCATATACTTCCTCAAATCATTCATCTTCCTTTAAAATTATGACTAAGTGAGTTCATGTTTGTCTTCAAAACCTAAAAGCAACAACTGAAAATATCTAGCGCAGTCAGCACAGGGAATTCCTGGAAGGGTGATGGTGCATCAAAAGGCTAGCAACTCTACTGCAATAGAATAATAAAAACCATTAAAACCATTTAAAGGACTGTAAATTCAGCATCAGTGGCATTTCTGGCAGGAAAACATTTCTAAAATTCCACCTCCAGTTTATTTCTTCATGACACAAACCAAAAGACCTCCTATCTAGATAGCTATCTACTGCAAATAGTCATATAAAATAGAAATTAGTCGCTAGGATAAAAAGCCAGAAGAATTCACTTTCTCTGCTTGGAACCTAAGCAGTTTCATTTACTTTTGGAGAAAAATATTAATTAGTAAGTGAACGAGAAAAAAAAAAAGGTCCCACCATTCCAAACCTTTTTTTTCCTTTTTTGGTAATTCTTGTGTGAGCATGTTAAGTTATAAAAGATAATGAACATAAATTGTAAAACAGTAGACAATGCTCATTTTTACACTAGAAAATAAAACTTCCCACAACAGTCTAATGTTTCACATATTTTCTTTAAAGCCCATCAAACTGCCAAAATCCCATTCTGTTTTCAACAAAAAGGAAATATTTGTAGCACTAAACTGGACTGATGCCACCTTAGCCTAAATGTATTGCTTGATAACATTCTTTTAAATGGTCCAGACAACTGAGGAAATGAGGCTGTGAAAGGGAAATTTGATTAAGAGTTAAAATTACCACTGAGTTCTTTAAAATGTACTAATGAATAATTAATAGCAAATGCAGTTCCTAGGCTTCCCTTACAACAATATTCTCAAGTAGAACTGAAAGTACTGTCTGTAGTACAATCCATCAGCTACGTGTCGCACAGGTGGATACAGGAAGTATAGACACACAGAAAGGCATTATGAAAATACACACACTAATATGGGCCATAACATAGATCTGGGACTTGGGTAAAAAATCAGCATGATAAATTTTACATCACGATTTACAACTTTAACACATTAACACCAAACCAAATCACCTCTTAAAAAGCTCACAAGTCAAAAGCACTAAAGAAATCCTTTGTTCCTGTGATACTGTCTCCTTCTACCCTAACTGGATTCCAGCCTCCTCCTTTGTGACACGGGATTTTATTGATCTCAAACATGTTCACATTCAGAAATTAGTCTCCAAAGACATCCCAAGGGACTGCCAGCCACCTAGATACCGCACATCACAGACATCTCAGAACAGGACAAAAGCTTTGAAAACATATCACTATTTGGTCAGCAACATTTAGTGAAGTTAACCAGGCTCTCTTGGAAACAGACTTTTCCCTTAACTGGTAAAAAAAAAAATACCAGATCTACTCAAACTGGCAATAAATGTTTGATGAGTTAATAAATTTATAAAGGCGCAGATCCACCCCAAGATTTCTCCCCTTGTGTAACTCCTCATTCATTCAACAACTGAGCACCCAAGTGACCTATTTTCAGGTTACTTTCTTCACACCTGCCAGGTCACTGTCCTGATTGAGAAACTTCTTGCTAAAGCAATTAATTTTTAGTGCCTCCTAACTGTCCCGGGTGTTTGCATTCAATTTGAAATCTGTTACTTGTTAGACACTGTTCGGTCCTAGATCTTTCAGAGAATTGGGCGTTTATGGCGCAGAGAGGGGAGGAGACACGGATCTCCGAGAGCCTGCCCTTTATTCGGAAATGAGGAGATTTGAAAGGTGGAAGGCAGGGCAAATAAATAAATAAATCGGGTTTGCCGCCGAAGCGTTTGCGGGCCGGTGCGAGCACCCTTTGTAATGCAGGCCTCCCGGGGCTAACGCCTGCGCTAACTGCTCCAGGGAGCTTTCCAAGTTCAAAAGTTCACCTTTTACGACCTCACAAAAGCTCCTTACACGTTACCAATAAAAACATTCCGCGGCAAACACTGAGGGGGAAAATATCAAACAGATACAAATAAAACACCCTGCGGGGGTAGCACAGAGCCGAGGGGAGGAGGGTGAGTCGGGCCCAGCCAGAGCCCCGAGGAACCTGAGGACTTGGCCCGGACGTGGGGGCAGGGAGAGAGCGGTGGGAAGGGCCGGGCCAGGTGAGGAATCCTCCGGCCCTGGGCTCCGGGATCGCGAAAGGAAGAGGAGAACTGAGGTTGGGCAGGCGCGGGCCAGGACAGACGGGTTTAAGAAGGGAAGAGGCAGGTGTCCCGGGCACCCGGTCGGGCCGGAGCTCTGAGCCAGCGGGCAGAAGGGGCTGAGCAGGGCGGGGGAACAGGCGGGCAGGAGAGCGCGGGGAAGGAGCGCAGAAAGGCGGGGTGCGGGGTCCGAAAGAGAAGAGAACCGCTGAGCCGGCAGCTACGGAACTGGGGGTCGGCACCGAGGTGGAGGGTGGGGCAGCAACGGAAGCGCGGCACCGCAGAAGAGAGAGAAAGAGGCTCCATAAAGGTGAGGGGCAGAGAAAACCAAGGGGTCGAGGGTGTGGCGGCGGCAGGGCGCAGAGGGAGAGTCCACGGAGGGAGGAGGGACCCGCGTGGGGGAGAGTTGTGGGGGGGAGGGGAAGAGGCTCGTCGCCGAAGGGACCCTTTGGGGAAGAGACCCCCACAGAAGAGTACCCGGGGGGGGAAGGGGAGGCTGGGAGCGGAGGGAACCCGAGGGGGAGGGGGCGTCCCCACTGACGGGACTCGAGGTGAGGGGACCGGGGGAGAGCGAGAGGGGCCGGCGCAGAGGGGACCTGGGGGAGGGGGGAGGATTCGCGCAGAGGGACGGGGGGAGGGGAGGCCTGTGCTGAGGGGACAGAGGGGAGGGGAAAACGAAGGTCGGGGTGGAGGGAACCCGGCAGGGGGAGGATCCGCGCGGAGGGGAACCGGGAAGAAGGGGGAGGAGAGGGAGGGTCCGCGCCGAGGGGGACCGGGGTGAAGGTCCGCGCTGAGGGGATCCCGGGCCGCCGCGGCTTCCCAGAGTGAGAGTCCGCTGAGAGGAGGGGAATCCCCGGGGTAGGGGACTGGTTCTCGCCCGGCGGGACTCTGCACGCCCCTCACCCACCGTTGCGCGGCGGCGGAGGGAGCGCGGCGGGCGGCTCCAGGAACCCCGCCGAGCCCCCACCGCCTCCCCCTCCGCTAGGCGGCCGTTCGTCCCGCTCCATGCGGTGGTGCTCAGGGCCCGCGCTCGGTTCGCTGCTCCGCCATGACCGGCGCCCTCGTCGTCGTCGTCGTCCGCCGGGGGGGAGGGGGCTGTCAGGGGCCGGCGGGCTGCCGGCCGCGGCGCTCTCTGGGCCCCGAGCCGCCGGGCTCCGCGCCCCTCCGCGCCGCGCCCCCTCAGCACTGGCCAGCTCCCAACCCCGACGTCACGCGCCGCTGCCACGCACTGCCCTACGGGGCACGCTGGGAATTGGAGTCCGCCGAGCGAGGCCGGCCACGCGGGACCCCACCAACTGAAGGGGTGGGAGGAAGGAAAAGCGGCCTTGAGAAGGGAAGGCCAAGGCCTTTCAATATCATGAACCCTGATGAAAACTTCTGGTAAAAATTGAATAAAGATTGCTTCAGGACCTTCTCTTTATTATGATTTATCCATGTTCAACGTCCCCTATGACGCCTCGTATCCCCCCGCCCCGAGAATGAGTCTTTCCTAGAAGGCGGATCGCGAAGGAGCCGGGTGAGCACGTGCAATGAAGCCCAGCCCTGTGGGCGGGGCTTATAGGGGGCGGAGCTTGGGTATTCACGAGGGCCTTCCTCCGCGGCTTCGGGACAAATTGGACCCGAGATTAAAGGGCCGGAGTTTAACTCGAGGTGACTGCGTTCGTATGCAAATGGAATCTATAAAACTCCGCTTTCCGGAGTACTCTTTAAAGCCTTTTACCTCCGGGTGGGCGGGAAAGGTTTAAGTTTCTCTTCCTCCTCTTTCATTCTCCCCCTGCCCAAAGAACAGAATGGCAAACTAAGCTTCAGGCCATTGATGCCGATAAAGAAACTCAGACTCTTGACTCCTGAGGTCTTGAAGCCCTCCGTTTGCGAGGGTCCTTACCCGGTTTTGTTCGCCTTCCCTTCTCCTCAGCTTTCCTATCTGTAAAATGGGGTTGGAATAGGGACGGGGTCCAATTGGAAGATCCCAATCTCCCCCACACCCGCTCCTTGCCTCAGTTTCCCAGAGCAAAATCCCGGATTTTGCAATTTCCGCTGCTGAGCCCACCTCCTGCGGCCACCAGGTGGCGCGCGGTCTCCAGCCTCTGGGCCTGCCGGGGGCGTACGCCTTCAGCGACCCTCTCAGGAAAGGGCTCATCGCGGCTGCCTCCCAAGGTCTAACTAAGCTCTACCTGGCCTGTTCGAAAACAAAGAACAAGAACACTGGTTCCTTGCCCACCTCTACTCTGCTGGGTTATGCTGCAGCTTCCTCACTGGCTGCCCATTCCACACCCTGACCCCTACCCCGCCCCACCAATCAGTTGGCTCCTCTATGTCATTGCTTGCTTAATTTTCAAGTCCTCATCCTGGCATTCGCACCCTTGCCTGGTCTGACCCCTGCCACATTTCCCATTATACCCCTTCCCTCACCTGCTAGGCAGGATGTTTTGCAATGCTTCCCTGCATTTATGGGTTGGTTGGCTGTTCCTTACCGACACCGGTTAACCTGTACTGCATCCTTAATCTGCTCGGGCTACCGTTCTGAGAGATTTACATTAACGCTATGCTCTGAACCTCATATCTGCACTATGAGGTAGCTCCAACATTGCCACTATCACACACTGATGAAATCACCCATCAGTAATGGGGATTCCAAAGCCAGTCGGTCAGACACCTGAACCTGAACGCTTGGCTCCTTCACACTACTGGCTTCACCCAACACAATCCCAAACTCCTATTCATCTTTCAAGATCCTGTTCAAATAGCCCCTCACGGATATTAATATCTCCCACCAGGGAACATCTAGTTCCCCTCTGTGTTCCCTTACTGCTCTGTTGAGCTCTCTGAACTCTCTGTGGACTGTGAGAAATGATCTCTCTGTGATTGCTTCCCCACTACCGTTCCCCAGCCCCAGAGGGGGAGGGGAGCCCTTAGAGTTGGGGGTCGTGGGGGGGGAAGGGAGACAGAGGAGATGGGTCTTCTGGGCCATTCCCTCAGTTCTGGGTTATAAAATGAGTTAGGACCAGGTGGCCTTCCTAGAGCCAAAGCTTTCTTTTGTCATAAACCTCTGGAGGCAGTGAGTTCCCTTTCCCTGGAGATCCAATCAGGGCCTAAGTGGCACTGCAGAAACCTCCGGAAGGACTGGGGTTTCAGTGGTGGATGAAATTCTAAATCAACTCTCAAAGATGGACAGAAAAGTTCAGCCAAATACTCAGCCCTTGGAAGTAGCTCCTCCTCATCCTTCAGACTCCAGCTCTGTTGTCACTTCCTCCCAAAAGCCTTTCTATAAACTTATTTATTTTATGTATTTATTTTTGGCTGGGTTGGGTCTTCGTTGCTGCGCACAGGCTCTCTCTAGTTGCGGCGAGCGGGGGCTACTCTTCATTGCGGTGCACAGGCTTCTCGTTGCGGTGGCTTCTCTCGTTGCAGAGCACAGGCTCTAGGCATGCAGGCCTTGGTAGTTGCAGCACGCGGGCTCAGTAGTTGTGGCGCATGGGCTTAGTTGCTCTGAGGCATGTGGGATCCTCCCAGACCAGGGCTCGAACCCGGGTCCCCTGCATTGGCAGGCGGATTCCTAACCGTTGCGCCACTCGGGAAGCCCCCAAAAGCCTTTCTAGATCTCCCTTTTTTCTCACTCTCATCATTATAACCCCAACTGCTGAGCACAGAACCTGAACACAGTAGACACTCAATAAATAATTGCTGAGTGGGTGAAAAAACAAGTAAAACATATCTGATTTTTCTACTTAATAAGTGCAACTTTGGTTACCTCCAAGCCTCAAAGTCCTGGTTTCTAAGGGGGGAGGGATAATAGTGATAGTTACTACCTCACAGGATTGTTATGAGAATCAAATAAGATGATGCATGCAAAGCAATTAATATAAGGTCTGGCATAATAAATGGGACCTGTTAACTAATGTTAGTTAAAGAGTGGTCCTAATTCCCAGTTACTTCTCTTCTGAAAATGCTTCTTGGGAAGAGTCAACTACCACAAAACTGAGAAAGGTGAGGGAAATGACTGTGTCCTGAGACCCCAGCCACTGACTGTTCTAAGCAGAGAGGGTCCTGTGAGGTAGGCACTTACTGTGGACCCTTTCCCTTACATTGTCCCCCCAACAATCCTGAGAGGTCAATACTTTTCTCCCCAGATTACAAATGAGAAAACAGGCTCAGAAGGACAGGTGAAGAAGACTCCCCCCACCAGCAGGACAAATGACAAAAGAGCTAGGAAGGAAAATATCTAAGAAGAATGAAGGATCTGGGGGTGGGGGGAGTGCTGAGGTCAGAGGTAGACAAACAACCAGTCAGAGCTACAGCTAAGAACAAGGCAGGTAAGGGTTCCATCATGAGGGCCTTGTCCTGTGGTGGGAGAGACAGACACTAATCAAACAAAATAATCACATACCCACAATTACACATAAGTGCTACGACTGAGAACATGCTTAGAAGTTCCTGGTGCTATGGGAGTGTGTGACAGGGCTCAATTTGGTCAGGGGCAGTGACGGGGGGATAATGAGCATTGAAGATGGAAGGATGAGTAGGAATGAGTCACAGTGGGTGGAGAGAGAGAGTTTCAGGGGGAAGGAACAGCCTGTGCAAAGGTCCCGAGGTCATGTTGAAACAGAAAATTCATTGTGGCTGGAGCCTACCCAGGGACAGAGTGCAGGAGACAAGGGTGAAAAGGAGGAAGCCAGAGGAAACCATGGGGCCATGTGGGAGAACAGCCAGCAGGGGGGGCAGAATTCTCTGATGACAGCAGCCTTGCTCTTCCAAGACCTAGCCAGAGAGTCCCAGCCAGGCTGCATGGGGAGAAAGGGCTGGGAAAGGGAACCCCCACCAGGTTCTGTTTGTTTTAAGTACATTTTGTCTATTATCTGAATAGATAGGAAACACACTGCAAAATTCCCAGGTTGCAAAAAAGTATTCAGTGAAAAGTAAGCCTTTCTCCTTACTGGATTCCCAGCAGCTGGCTCTCCTCCTTATCCATTAATTGTGTCCATTCCCAGATTGTGCACATAAGAACACACACTATATTTGTTTTGTACACTAATCTAGCCCTCCCCAGGGGATCTCTAGTTATGAAAGAAGCTAATTTGTACTGAACACCTACTGCACATGATTCTTTAATTCAACTGAGAGTTATGGACCACCTGACCTTGTGCTGAGCCAGTGGTTCTCAAATTTTAAATCCCCTGGAGGGCTGGTTAAAAACCACAGATTGGGGACTTCCCTGGTGGCGCAGTGGTTACGAATCCGCCTGCAAATGCAGGGGTCACGGGTTTGAGCCCTGGTTCGGGAACATCCCACATGCCGCGGAGCAACTAAGCCTGGGAGGCACAACTGCTGAAGCCTGCATGCCTAGAGCCTGTGCTCCGCAACAAGAGAAGCCACCGCAATGAGAAGCCCGTGTACCGCATCGAAGAGTAGCCCCTGCTTGCCGCAACTAGAGAGAGCTCAAGCGCAGCAACGAAGACCTAATGCAGCCAAAAAAAAAAAAAGCAAATTGGATCATTTCACAGCCCTGATTTTAAAAAACCTTCTTTAAAACAAACAGATTGTTGGGACTTCCCTGGCGATCCTGTGTTAAGAATCCACGCTTCTGCTGCAAGGGGCACGGGTTCGATCCCTGGAGAAGGAAATAAGATCCCAAAAGCCGCACGGTGGGACCAAAAAAAAAAAAGAAACACACAGATGGTTGGGCCCCACCCCTGGAGGAGCTTCTGCCTCCTTAGGTTGAGGCCTTATATTTGCATGTCTAACAAGTTCCCAGGTGATGCTGAGGCTGCTGGTCCAGGGACCACACTTTGAGAACCACTGAGCTAGCTGCTTGTGGACAAAGTATGTGGTCAGGAAGGCCTTATTCCTCTCCCACAAGAGAAGGCATGAACAGACACAAAGAAACACATACCAACAATATAGTTCATAAAGTGATAGATTCCATGAGGAAAATGAAGAGGGTGGAGGAGTGCAGGAAGGGGAAGTGCTGGAAAGTAAGGATAGGGTAGGCGTGGAAGGTAGCAACACTTGAGGGCACAAATCAGTGTTCCTTTTTGAGCAGTTGAAGTTTACAAAGCCAGGCAAGCACACACAAGGGGAGGCTTCTTGGGCTCAGGGGAGGGGTAATCTACAGACGTAGTGAGGAGAGGTTAGAAAAGGGGGTCCACTCCCCCTCACCCCCACCCCCACCCCCACGGCGTGCACAGAGGCAGAAGGACTTGCAGAAGTGACTGAGTCGTCCGCGTTGAGATCCGAGGGCAAATCCGAGAGAGGAGAGTTGGAGAAGGGGGCGTGATCAAGAGCTGTGGATTCTGAGAGGGTAGAGAGGTGCCGCTTTGGATTGGGTTGCAGGAGGGCCCAGAGACCCCAACAAGGCATTTCCATAGTGAGACTGAAGACCCCTGGAGCGCCGGGATGAGCAGGGAATTTGAGGACTGGCGACCGCAGATGGTTCCTCGGGAAAGTTTTGTTGCTCAGGAAGCGGAGAAATGAGGCGCTCCCTCAGGCGGATGGGGAGGGTGTTTAAAAGGTTGCAGTGCTAGAGTTTAGTTGGGGGTTGATGGGAGGGATCTCGGAGGGAGGAAGAAATGGAACATGCAGGAGAGAGGGGTCTGAGCCTTGAGAAGGGTAGAGCTGGCAGGGTCTGAGTGTTCAGAGAACTCAAAAGTTTCGCCTGCCCTGGAAACATCACTCATCTGAAATTTACAACCAACTCCAAAAGGAAAGCACTATTTTCCCCGTTTAACAGACGAGGAAACTGAAGCTCAAAGAGGTGAAGAGACACGTCCAAGGTCCCACATCTCAAAGAACAGGACCTCACTCGGTGTAGGGAGCCCGCGCTCCTCTCACTACCCCCGCTGCTCCTGCGGGCTCCGAACAAGACCCTTTTTTGTGTCCTTTCAGGGATGCCCTTTGGAGAGCCGCCCAATGGCAAAGAGGCCCGGCTGAGAGCGGGCCCGCGGGGTGGGGTGCCCCCCCTTCATCCTAGCTCCGCCCCCAGCGGCGCGGGAGGGGGCGCGGGGCGGGGAGCAGCGGGCAGACGCGGGGCGCGCGGGACTGGTAGAGCTGGCGGCGGCGTCCGGCTAGCAGTGCTGCCCGCGCTTCCCGGCCTCCGCGCCCACTGTCCGTGCCCACCTTGCCCGTCCCACCATGGCCGCAGCCGCCCTCCCGCCCCGGCCGCTGCCTCTGCTCCTGCTGCCTCTGCTGCTGCTCCTGCTGCCGCGTGCCAGCCCGGTGCGCGCTGACAGTAAGGTACGTGCGGCCCTCCGACTAGGGCGCAGCTCGGCGTGTAGCCTGGCGCGAGGGGGCGCTGCGGCTGGGGGTGCCGGCTAAGCATGGTGTCTGGGCCAGGAACAGAGGACCCAGAGAGGGGAGACTTAACAGGGAGGCCGCAGGGGCAGGGACCCTGGGAGAGGAGTGCGTGGGGGAAGAAGGGCTGGAGATAGATGGCAAGGGTGCTTGGGACCCCGAGCCTCTGGAAGGGGAGCTGGACACAGTCCAGTGCGGGGAGGAGGTCAGTACTGAAACCCCGGGCCAGGGAGAAGGGGTACTGGGAACTTAAAGGCAGCCCAGACAGGGAGATGCAGTCCCCAGCCTAGGGAGGGGATTCCCAGGAGCGCTGGGCAGGGGCAGCCTGGAGATCTGGCTCAAAGTTTCCATGGGAGGCTGACCCACGTGGAGACAGACCCCCGGGTAACTGCTACCTAGCTACTCCTAGGTTTGCAGCAGGCCCTGGGCCAAGGCTTTCAGGCCATACGTGGGACCCAATGAACCCAGCTGGGCTGGCCACTCTCCTGACCTCTGGGTGTTCCTGCCAGAGATCTGATGCACCCTCCAGAAGACACGGTGTCTCCAGAAGTGGCTGAGCTGCTCTCAGTTATAGCTGAAAGGATCTGCTCTGGTGTCAGGCAGACCTGGGTTCAAATCCCGCCTCCGTCTCTCAGCTGGTGACCCTGGGCCTTTATGATCTCTAGATCAGTGGGATCAGGCCTGGGTAGTGCTTAGCAGCACTCTGGCACCTAGTGGGTCCAATAAATGATACTGTGATTTTGAAATCTTACCACAGAGACCCCAGAAGGGGGTGTGATCCAGAATGTAGAGAGGAGAAGCACTTAGAGTCAGTCAGAGCAGGGACCTCTTGAGCATGTTCTAGAAATGACCCGGTGAGGACTGGGTTGGGACTGGGGGCAAGTGAGAGGCAGGAGGGAGGTACTGCAGAGCATGAGAGTAAGAGTGACTTCTCTTGATGTCTCTCCAGCCTCTTTCCTGGGTAGGAGGTGAGGCTGCCCTGTCCACAGGCAGGTAAAGGGCAGAGGTCACTAGCCACATGGTAAGTATATAAGCAGTGGGCACTGGCAGACCTTCAGCCTGAAGATTCAGCTCAGGGTATGCAAACAAGTGAGCTGCAGTCCTAACCACGTGCTCCAAAGACGAGGAGGGAATGAGTATCATTCCCATTTTACAGATGGGGAAATTAGGATGTATAGAAAGACAGCTAGCTTGTGGATCAAAACACCTAGGTTCTGGCCCTTTGTTGTTTTTTGTCTGTGTGACCTTGGGCAAGTCACTGACTGTTTCTGGACCTCCGTCCCCCCATCTGAAAAACATTGTCTTCCCAACTTCCCTTCCGTATAGGGCCTTCTAGGATTCCCTGACCTGGCTCAGGTAGGGGAACAAATGAGCAAAAAACCCCAGCTAACCTGGTCAGCACTCTGCCACCTCTCATCTCTCTGGCTGGGAGGAATATTTGGTCTTGGGCATCCTCTGAGCCATGCAGAGGGCTGTAGAGCTTGTGGGGGAGGGCTCGCATTCAAAGCAAAGCAAAGACAAAGAAAACCCAACACCCTGTTTATGTAGTGAGTCAGCCAAACACTTGCTAGGTTGGGGGTGTGTGTGTGTGTTTATTTGTCCCAGGGCAAGCTGGGGCTGGTGGGGTGGGGAGGCACATCCTAGAGTTTGGAGGGTGAAGCAGCTGGGGGACTCAGCACAGCCCTCCCCCAGACACCTCCCACCCCACACCACTCAGCCAGCTGGGAAAAATAAAAATCAAGTGATGGGTGAATTTACTCTGCATTCCTCAGCACAGTCGGACTCCTGCTGGCTCTGTAGAGAGAGCTGTTTTCATTATCACCCTCCCTCCCCCAACAATCCTCCTTCCTCTTCAAGCCTGTCCTATTTTCTGAGGGTGAGGGGAGAGCCCTTTGGAAGGCCAGTCTGGGACTTGAAATCTATCTAGGGCCCTAAAGGGTTAAGTTGGCCCCTCCTCAGACTTCCTGCTCCTGGGCGGTCCAGCCTAACCTTCTGCCCAGTACTTTCAGGGGTACAGGGGCAGCTCAACCCCAGTACTCACCAAGGAACTCTGTGGTCTTGGCCAGCTCCTCACTCAGCGTGTTTTAATTTTGTTTATGACAAGGTCTCTCCTAAGCAGGACTTGGGGTTTCTATCTAAGGAAGTGCTTTGCCCGTCTTGGGAGTGGGAGAAGGAGTTCACAGCTTCCCTGGCATATCTGAGGGGCTGCCCAGTGTGAAGGTTAGGATGGACAGACAGGTAACCACGTGAAACCCAGGCACAGCACCAGAGACCTCTGGGAACCTGCTTTTTGCTGCGTGTCCTAGGAATGTGGCTAAGAATTCCCCATCTCTACCTCAGTTTCCCCATCTGTGAAACAGGGCTGCTGGCACCTCATGTTCCCCATGCATCCTGGGGTGGGAAGGGGGTCTTTGGTCAGCCCTGCTGCTTATCAGAGGCCCGAAGACAGTGGGGAGGCCAAGGCCTGTGGCAGCTGGGCCAGGGCAGCAGGAGGGCTAGCACAGGCAGGCGGTGGTGTCCCAGGCTGGATCACATGTTCCCGGCGAGGCCGGTCCCGGAGGCTTAGGTGTTGCTGCCCCTCCACTTGGGGAGTTGCTGCCTGTGGGTGTAATCGGAAACAGGCTCCAGAGCAGGCGAGGGCTGCACAGTGATGGAGTCCTCCTTCTGCACACACAGAGTGTGGGACCCAGTGAGACCCCGCGGGCGCTCTCTGCAGGGAAGGTCTTGCTCCATCTCTCCTATTGGCTGGGGCACGGGAAGAGCATCCTGGGCGCCAAGCCCCTGCCCAGGATTTACATTCAGGATCTCACACAACACTCTAAGACTTCAGTGCTCCCTCCCCGTTTGACAGACTTGAACACTGAAGCTCAAAAGAGTCAGGTTGGGGCTGCTGAAAAATCCAAGATAGGGAACTTGGGGAGTTTGGAGGTTCCTGGGACTCTAGGATTCTCAGCCTTTAGTGGGCATCCAAATACCTGGGGAGCCTGAGAGAGTCTGAGTGAAGGGATGTGGAGTAAGGACAGGGCATCTGCATTTTCCAAGTCATTCCACCCCAGGTAATTCTGAGGCACATCTCTAGTTGAGAACTCATGGAGGTTTGTGGAGCAAGAGAATAACAGATCAACAAAAATGAGCTTTTGGAAGGTTAATCCAGCAGAGAGGTGGCTCCTGTATTGCCCAGGTAGCAGCTGATGCAACCTGAGCTTGGGCTGCGGCCAGGGAGTAGAGACCAAGAGATTGAGATAGGAGATGTTTAGAATGAAGCATCCATCGGAAGAACGTGACTGATGGGTTCCAGAGTAGGAAGGAGGCTCAGAGACCTGGGTTGGGCAGGAAGGTAGGTAGACACGGGTTTGGGAGAAGATGCTTGGCCCAGTTTTGGATGGATTAAGTTTGGGGTACCTTTGGGGTGCATCCAGAGGGAGGTGTCCAGCTGACCATGGGCTCTAGGGGAGGTCTTTCCCTGCAGGAGGACATGGAAACTGTCTCTCAGTGAATCTGGGCTGGCCATGAGAGAATAGGGAAGATTCAACCTCAAGGTGACACAATTTGAAACTGTTCTGTTTCTAGAACATTTTATCGGTTGAACCCCCTCTTCCCCATTCTGGCCAGATTTATCCATCTCCCTTCAGAAATATCAAGTTCACCTTCTCGCCATCTTATTGCGGGATTTCCTTGCAAATTGCTAGGGAACTTTTTAAGCACAAGCTACCCGCACTCCTGGGGGCTTTGGCAGCAGTGTGTGCTGAGCAAGCCTGCAGGGAGGGATGGGGGGCTGAGGCAGCAACTCCAGCCTTCAGGCCAAGGGCAAGGTGGGTCAGGCTCAGTGAGAGCCCCATTTCCCCTGCCCCACCAAGGCCGGATCCAGGGCCAACATCTCTATCCCAGCTCAGTTGCTGGTGGAGAAGCCCTTGCCTGGTGATTACTGGTGGTCATAGGAGGAAGAGCATGTGAACTAAATTTTGGAGTCAGCCTGTGCTGTGTGACCCTGGGCAAGCCCCTCATCTTCTCTGATGCTCAGATTTCTCCTCTCCAAGATGGGTTCGTGGTGAGAGCAAAGAGGTAGAAAATGATGTACAAACATGAGGGAGGGTTATTGGGAGCAACTTCAGTAGCAAGTAGACAACAGTTGTTCTGTGCCAGGCACTCTGTATGCATTGACTCATTTTAGCCTCAGGACAAGCTTATGAGGAAAGGAGTGTTATCCTCCCCATTTTACAGAGGAGGAAGCTGAGGCTCAGAGGGGTCAAGGTCATGTGGGGAGGACACGTGGGAGCTGGGATTTGAGCCCAGGCCTGGCTCCTTTCCATGGTGCTCTGCCGCCTCCAGTCAAGCAGCACAGGACATAGTAACCACAGGAGGTAGGGGCCTGCCTGGGCTCCTGGCAGCCGGGGCTGGAGCAGAGGCCCTCTTCTGACTCCATTCCTGACTCCTGGCCTGTGTCAGGGCCTTGGCCGCCCCCATCAGGACGTAGCACCTAATCTGAGGAGGGAAGGAATGTTGCGGTCTGATGTGGAGGCTGCTGCTGGTGGGGATGGGCGTTGGATTATGGGTGAGTCCTGAGGAAGAGGCCTCTCTGGCCTGGCCACACAGAACACACACACATCCCCTCACTGGGCTCTTACCCCAACCTGGGGGAGTGGCGGGGCGGGTGGCTAGGGGTTCCAGCAGAGCCGGGAAGGGGGCCCAGAGTCTCAAAGAGAAGGCAGGCTTACCGTAGTAGCAGCGATCTAAAGAATGTACAGCATCCGAGCCTGGCTGTCCGCGTTCACAGGCGGGGAGAACTGCCCAGCAGAGCCCAGGGTACACTTCGCCCACAGACAACCAGGGACAAAGCTTCCACCCGTAGCCACCCCCTTCCCCACACTCATCCTCCAGGGGACAGCACGTCTACCCACCCTGGGCTCTGATCCCCTTGAACAAGTCGTTTGATGGCTCCAGGGCTATTTCCTCATCTGGAGGACACTGCTAAGAATATCTACCAGTGCACCCAGAAACAAAGGGAAAAACAAGCCTCTGTCAGATTCTTGGTGGTAATAATAACAACTATAACATATTCCTGGTATTCCGTCTCTCAGTCCTTTGCTGGGTACGCACTAGCAGTACCCTAATTTTACAGATGAGGAAACTGAGGCACAGAGAAGTTAAGTAATCTACCCAAGAGCACACAGCTGTAGGTGGCCCATGGCTGTGTTCCTAACCACTGCCCCACACTTCCCCAGCACTCAGTGAGTTCTCAGTAAATGTCTCCTCCCTGGGCTGTGCACCCCAGGCTTGCTTCCTCCACCCACCGTCTGTCCACAGAGCAGCCTGAGCGAGTGTCCCATGATGCAGATCTGACCCTGGCTCTCTCCTACTTAAAACCCTTCATGAATCCCCAGTGTTTTCAGGAGTAAGTCCGATCCTCAGCCAAGTTTCAGGGCCCTCCACGAGCGGCTCCACCACCCCCAGCCTTAGCTCCTGCCACCCAGACTCTGCAGGCACCAGCCAGAGTCAACCTCCTCCAAGCTTCCAAAGTGCCAGGCCCTTGCTTGTCTTTGCATATATGACTTGCTCTCCCTGGAATGCTCTACTCGTGCTTAGAGATGTCCCCTGGGGTGCCCTCCTCTGAGCAGTCTTCATGGGTGTCTTTTTCTGTGATCTCAGAGCTCACTACATCAGCTTCTCTTATGGTTGAGAATGTCAAGGATGTACCTCTATTTCTTCTGCACCTCCAGCTATCACCCAGAGTCTGGCTGAAGCCAGGGGTTCAAACAGGTGTCTGAGGGCTCAGAGCAGAAATGGAGTGCCTGCTGCCCTTCCCTAGAGGGCCCTGGGACACTCATGGGGACTGGGCTTGGCAGAAAGCCCAAGGGAGCCTTGATCTCACCTGGGTCCTGGTGGCTTCAGTGAGAGCTTAGTAGCCATGAGGCCTGCGGTGTTGGTTTGTTGATAGAGCCATAAATAGCTGTGTCCTGAGAGCCTGGAAGCCCAGGATGGGCTGGCTGAACCAGCTAGGGCAGTGGCTGGCTGGGGCTCCAAGAGCCTGGCTGGTGTGTGAGGGCAAGGTAGGCTGGAGGCGGTGACTGGGCCTGGCACCTACCGCTGATCTCACCAAGCTGAGTCTTGCAGGCACAAAGTCCTGCTGCCCCAGGGACCAGTGACCACACTTAGACACTGGGTATGTGGCCTCCCAGGGTGGGATTGAAGGAAAAGGGAGGAGGGAAGGGAAACCACTAAATGGAGGTCATTTGAGCCTCACTATGAAGAGGCCGGGTATGGAGAGTCATCCATTTTACCACTGAGGAAATGAGGCTCAGAGAGGTTATGTAACCTGCTTAAGGTCACACAGGATGTGGGGAAACAGATTTGTAGGAGACGCAGCATAAACCAGTGATTTCTATCTGGAGGCAGATATCCAAAGCTGGATGTTCCCAGGTGAAGCTGTGTGAACTTGTGACTTCTCCTCTCTGAGCCTCTGTTTCTTTAGCTGTATTAATAATGGCTCACACTTAAGACACTCTCACTATTGCTTAGGCTCTGTTCTTTACCTATATCAACTCTTTTAATCCTCACGACAACTCCGTGAGGCAGGAGCCCATTTTACAAATGAGGAAACAGAGGCACAGAAAAATTGGGTTGCCCACAATCTCACAGTTACTGGCCTAGGCTCCAGACACCATGCTCTCAGCCCTGTGCTCTAGAGTGTCTGTAAAATACGGGCTTGTTGATCCAACAGATATTTCCAGGGCTCCTGCTATCAGCCAAGCAGGCACTGTTCTGGGGATATAGGAGGGAACTAGACACAAGTCCCTGCCTCTAAAGGTGCCTTCAGTAGAGTTGGGGAGACAAAGAATAAGAAAACACAGATATTTCAGATGGTAGTACGTGCAATAAAGAAAAGCAAAGCCACTAGGTAAGGGGACAGAGAGAAATGGGAGGTGTGTGGTCAGGGAAGGCTCCTCAGAGGAGGTAATGTGTAAGTTAATGTGAGGGAATGAACTCAGGGAATATCGGAGGGATAGGGGTTTCAGGATGAGGGTACCAAATCTGCAAAGGCCCCTGAGGCTGGAGTGGAGTGAAGGCAAGAGTGCCAAACGGAGGGCCTTGAGGGAGGGTGTCAGCTCACATAGGTCTTGAAGGCCAGGCTAAGGACTTTGGAGGTAACGATACCCCCCCCCATGCACGGATATTATTAAAGGGTGTAACGCACCTGAAACCTGGGATGTAGTAAGTGCTCCGTAAAAGGTCTCCATTCATATTTTTTTACTGTTGTGGCAAAATACACATAACATAAAATTTACCACTTTAACCATTTGCAAGTGTACAACTCGGTGGCATTTATGTAGCACATTCATAAAGTTGTGCAACCATCACCACTACCTAGATCCAGAACATTGTCATCACTCGCTCCAAAAGGAAACCGTGTACCCACCAAGCAGACACTTTCCCTTTGCTCCTCTCTCTACATCCTGGGAACCACTAATCTGCTTTTTCTCTCTATGGACTTGCCTATTCTGGATATTAAATAAGTGGCTCTTTCATTTAGTATAATATTTTTCAAGGTTCATCCACGTTGTAGCACGTATCAGTACTTCATTCCTTTCTATGGCTGAATCATATTCCATTGTGGGGCTATACCACACCTTGTTTATCCATTGATCAGTTGATGGACATTTGGGTTGTTTCTACCTTGTGGTTATTGTGAATGGTGCTGCTGTGAACAGTCCTGTACAAGTCCTTGCTTTAACACCTGTTTTCAATTCTTTAGGTATATACCCAGGGGAGTAGAATTATTGGGTCACATGGTAATTCCATGTTTAACTTATTGAGAAACAGCCAAACTGTTTGTCACAGCGGCCATTACTCTTTTCATTGTTGCTATTATTACAAGGCTTCTATTTCCTTGTAAGGAAATTTGTTTCCTTCTCAGCCCACTCTAATGGTGCCCCCAAAGGCCAGGGGGGCCGGATCCTGCTACCTGTCCCTCCCTCTCCTTCTCTCCCCCTCCCTCCAGCGCTGGCCTTCGGCTCACCGGGGCCCCTCTTGCAGGTGTTCGGCGACGTGGACCAGGTGCGCATGACCTCGGAGGGCTCAGACTGCCGCTGCAAGTGCATCATGCGGCCGCTGAGCAAGGACGCGTGCAGCCGGGTGCGCAGCGGGCGGGCACGAGTGGAGGACTTCTACACGGTGGAGACTGTGAGCTCCGGCACCGACTGCCGCTGCTCCTGCACCGCGCCGCCCTCCTCGCTCAACCCCTGCGAGAACGAGTGGAAGATGGAGAAACTCAAGAAACAGGCACCCGAGCTCCTCAAGGTAGACTTTCTGGAGTAAAGGCCGGAATGGGACCGCACTCCTGTGTGAATACCTAGCATAGGCTGGCGCTGGCTGTCCTTCCAATGAAAAGGCCACACGTTCTAAGGCAGGGGTCCCATTTCACAGGTGAGGAAACAGTGGCTTCCTGAGAGGAAACCAATTCCTGCCTAAGAGCATTCGGCCAGTCAGCGATGGAGGCAGCATCCTTTGGCTAGCTTACCTGGATAGAGCCCTTTACCACCTAGTAGCATCTATCCCAGTGTCCTGTGTTTTACCCAACCAGGTCATGTGTCAGCACTTCCATGTAGTATTTTGTGGCATTTGATTGTTTTTTATGTAATAACGTTTCCCATATTCACGTACCGCCTTCGTGCCAGACGTTGTGCTGAGCTCTTTTCTTTTCTTTTTTTTAACATTATTTCTCTAAATTCTTAAACCGTTTTGTGAAGTATGGGATCTTTGTCCTCATTTTAGAGGCAAGAAAACTGAGGCTTGGAGAAGTTAGGTAACTGGCCCAAGCTCTCACATAATGACATGCAGCCGCAAGTCTACACCATATTTTTATGTAAATTTTGTGCTTATAGTCCCCTCCCCCCGCCCCACCATAGGAAGATTAGAAAGAGGCGCCACCTCCAGGTGTCACAGCCCTGTGCCGGGCCCACCACCAGGACCCATGGCTTGGACAGGCATGTCCAGGGAGACCACAGTCCCCCATCCAGCCCGGCACCTTCGTGCCATTCACACCATGCGCAACTCCGTGCTTGGCGGGCCTGGTGGGGCTGGGATGTGAACTCACGGCCTGCTGTGTCCAAAGCATGTGTTCTAAATCACCCTGCTCTCCTGTCTTCCTTTCTGTAATAGCCAGATTGGTGGCTTTTGAGAGGATCCTTTTCTTTTATAATTCCTTCCAAACATGTGTCTGTTTTGCCCTTTTCGTGTCAAGAACTGTGAAGTTGACTGAGATGTTACCCTACTTGTAAGCTAACAAGTTAGCCTGCTAGTTTCATGGACGCTGGCAGTAGACACGAGCCAGAGACAAAGGACTTTATTACTCACAGTCGCCAGAGTGTCTCCACTTTCTTGCACTGGTTCTCCCACTCACTTCCCACAGGGTGATGCAGTGAGGGCCAGATAACACCTGCACACAGAGTGGGATGTTTTCCAAGAGAGGAGCCCCAACTTAGAGAATGCAGATCTCTTATAATGAGCACCAAGCACACCTTCCCTGCTCCAGAGGGAAACACTCTCTGGATGCTCCAAGGCTGTTCACTCTGCAACAAGATGGCCTGGAACAAGGACAGTCAGTGCCTCTGCAGGCAAGACATGCAGAAAAGCAAGAGGCCTGGGAAGAACTGTCTCCCAACATTTGGCTAAAAATGTTCTCTTTAAATTTAACTTTAGTTTTATTTTTGTAACTACTGGATGGATACCAAAACTCTCGAAGTTGGGGGTGGCGATTGAATTTTAGGCCAAGTGGCCTCTTGACAACTTGGCAGTTCCTGGACCACACTGTCTCCCAAACCCAGTAGGGCCCTGCAGACTCCAGGCACTGAAGCCATAGGCCAGTCTTCAGTTACAGGGACAAAACCAACTTTTGTTCAAATCCACTTCTCAACAACTGAATTGAAAGCATACTTGACATGAGGATAGACAAAACCTTTTCCTAAATGCTGGCTAATTTAATCCTTGCTACAGCCCTTTGGAGAGGGAACTTATGTTCCCAGCTTTACTTGGGGGAGGAATCTGAGGCCCAGAGAGGAACTGTGACTTGCCTAACATAACACAGCAAGAAATTTGAATCCAGGAGTTCTCTGCTGTGTCCCCTTGCCCAGTGGAGAGGTCACTGGGCAGTTCTTTCAGCCGGGAGCTGTCCCTTCAGTGCACAGCAGCCATGGGGGGTTTTATTCAGCCTTAAAGGACGGGAGTGGGGCAGTGGTGGGATTAACCCAGTAGGAGGGGTCGTAGGAGGAACACAGAGAAGATACTCCGCCTCCTTGATACTGTAGGAGTATAAGTGAGTACCCGACAGGTACCCAGTGAGCCCAAGAGGAGAAGTGGACAGAGTCAGTAGGAGACAGAGCTGAGGCCCCTCTCATTTGGCTAGGCTCCCCCTCCCTCAGTGGGCAGCCCCCCCCCAGGAGAGGAGGTTAGGGGAAGCCACTGTGGAGGGGAACAGGGCAACCCACCCTATACCTGCCCCTGTCTCTACCCCAACCCTTTCCCTCAAGCTAAGAACTGCAGCTGTGATTTAGCCTTAGTTGCATGGCTCTGAGGAGGAAGAATGGGATTCTAGATTCCCTTTCCTTCTGGACCTGAATTCGGCATGGCCCCACCCTTGAGGAATTCCAGTCCTATGGGGACACAGCTCCTGACCCCAGTAATGGCAGTGCGGTCAGTGCCGGGCCAATGGACGTCCCAGTGACTGTGGGAACCCAGAGGAGGAGGTAACATTACAACTGGGCTTTGAGGGATGTGTAGGAGTCCCTCGAGCAGAGCAGAAATAAGAACATTCTGGGTGAGAGTAAGTGGAGTGGGTGTGACCCAGGGTGCCTCCCTGCCCTCTCTTTGCCCCAGCCCCACTAGCCACCTGTCAGTTCCACACTGTACTTCTCAAACTATATGTGGTGAAAGACCAGTTTTTCAAACAATCTGTCAAGAACTGGGAATTCCTTGGCGATCCAGTGGTTAGGACTTGGCGCTCTCATTCCCAGGGGCCCAGGTTTGATCCCTCATCAGGGAACTAAAATCCTGCAAGCCACGTGGCTCGGTCAAAAATAAAATCTGTCAAGAACCAACACTCTTGTAAAATACTGTAAAAATGAATTGTTAGGAAAATGAATTGGAATAGAAACAGACACGCAAAATACAAGTCCAGTGTTGTATTATTAGAGTCTACAGATATAAAATTTCTCTGTCAAATGACTCTGAAAGTTTATAAAAGCCTACGCTCGCTTTTTGTAATTATTTTATCACAGACTGGTAACGAGCAGCTTGGACTTGTGCTGGTCCGCAGACTACATTTTGAGTTGCTCGGCTCAAACACACCATGTGTCTTCACACCTCCAGCTCTTTGCACGAGCTGTTCCCTTTGCCTGGAATGTCCTTCTCCGGCCATCGTTGTCTGATTTGTGCTCCTTCTTCAGAGCTCAGTCCAAACAAAACTTCCTGCTGGCAGACTTTACTAAACCACACACACTCCCAGACAAGGTCAGTGCCCCATCGTTAATGACCTGGGCACCTGTGTGTGTTCCCACCTGCATTCCCCGATCCAGGCACCTCTGTGTTACTCTGCACTCCTTGACAGCCTGTAAAGGACCATGAAGGCTTGTGTCTGTATTGTCATCACTGTCCTTAATGCCTGGCCCAGAGTGAACATTTGCTGAGGCCGAAGAAGGTGGCAGGGGCAGATCAAGAAGGGCTTGAATGCCAGGGTCAGGAGATAAGTAGTCACACTTGGGCAGTGGGGAGCCACAGCAAGTAATCTAGCAGGGGAGAGACCCATGGTCAAAGTTTTGGTGGCCATGAAGGCAGCAGAAGTGAAGCTAGGAGGTCCCATTTAGCCGCCTGGAATAGTAATCATCATTGCTGGTATTCATGAAGGCCTTGCTGTGTGCCCATTCTGAGCTGAGCCCTATCCAGACAGCACTGCTCCGCTCCACAACCCTGCTGCCCATTTCACAGAGAGGGAAGCTGAGGCCCAGGAGAGTCTCCGTGCATGGTCCTCAAACTGAACTCCACAGAGCCCTGGGGTACCATGCAACCCAAGGCTGTAGGGGAGCAGAGAAGACTTGAGGCCCTATCCCTGCTTCCACCAGAGCCCCCCACCCCCTTTTTCTGTTTTAGAGATCAAAGTCTATTCAGAGAAGAACTCTCTGGCTTAAAACAGTTTGAACACCCCTGGGAGAGTGGGAGTAAAACTGTGTTGGAAACAGCTGGCCAAGGCCAGACAGGAGCACCACCATGCTCAGGCCCTGAGAGCGCGTACAGGGGTGGCTGGAGGAACCACCCGCTAGAAGCAAGGGAAAGCTGATCTCCCAACCGGCTCCTTGTGCCAAGGTTTCCCTGACACTCTCGCTGGCATCTTGGCCACTCTAGCTAGGATGCTGGGCTACTAGATGCCCACACCAATCAGGCATTGCCTACAGGCTGCCCCAGGAGGACATAGACTCCCAGGCATTTTGGTGGGCAAATGGCTCTTTGAAGAGAGTCACAGATGCAGACTGTTAAAAGGAGGCACGTGGAAGCCGAGGCTGGGCACAAGAAACAGAAGCAGGGATCCAGGGGATGTGGATGGAGCTCCCCCCGTGTCCACTACACACCTCGTGGGGTTGTTCAGGATTAAGTGAAATGGCTCATTCAAGCCCCTATGCAGTGTCTGCCATATGGAAGTGCTCAAAAGAGCTTTTCTTGTATTTATGAGCAGGCTGGGTCTAGTCAAGCAGACCACTCAGAGGCTCTGGGGCTCACGCTCTGGTGGGGCTCCTTTTGCACCCTCTGTGCCTGGCCGCGTGCTGTGCCTTTTCCCTAACCCTCACCCTTCCCCGGGCAGCTGCAGTCCATGGTGGATCTCCTGGAGGGCACCTTGTACAGCATGGACCTGATGAAGGTGCACGCCTACGTCCACAAAGTGGCTTCCCAGATGAACACGCTGGAAGAGGTAAGGGCAGGGCTCGAAACAGAGGCCAGGCTGGTGCAGTGCTGGCGGCCAAGGGCAGTGTCCGAAGGGGTCTAGGTAATTCTGCCTGGACCCTGGTGGCTGTTAGAAGCTGGACTCCTGCAGGGAGCTGGGAGAAGGAGATACAGGCCACAGGGTCCAGCCTTTGAGGAAGAGGTCTGACTGGGCCTCAAGGGCCTGTAGGAAGCTGGAAGGCTGGGTGGAGAAACTGAGGCACCTGCTGGTTGTATGAAAGAGGTGCAGAGGGGGCTGAAACTTGCAGTCGCCCTCAGTTCGCCAAGACCAGGGCCCATATATTGCACAAGTCTGGGGCAACCATTCGCATTGTGCAGGACCGGCCAAGCCCACGGGGGCCAAGCTCGAGGTAGCATGGCTGTTCAAGGACCCACCTACCGTGGAGGCAGAGGTGCTAAGTGTCTTCTCCTGGTCAGGGTAAATGTGCTGGAGGGCTGGGCGGGTGGCTGATACTGCCCCCTGAGGACAGGGACAGAGCTGAGTGAGCATGGAGGTTCAGGCTGCAGGTTTGAGGTTTGCATCTCTGCTGGCACAGCCTGGCCTCCGCCTGTTTCCTGCATCCGGTCCCTGCTGGGCTGCTGGGAGCCTGGGGATATGCAGCTGCCAGGAGGGGCGTGAAGGCTTCCTTTCCCAGCTTCCTTTCCACAGGGAGGGGGGCACCTGGGCATCCTGTGCCCCACGAGAGGAGATTAACCCCTTACTCAGCCCAAAGTTGGGGTCACAGTGGCTTCAAATATTCAAAAAGTGTTTGGTGAGTATCTCTTATGTGCCAGGCCCATGCCAGCATGGCAGAATGGTACCAGTCGTTGAATTTCTGCTGTGCACCAGCATTTCCTGTGCATCTAGTACATGCCAGGCTCTCCTCTTGTTGGTTCTACAGTTAGCCTCCTTTGACCTCTCCTCTGGTAATCTTAGGAAATGTTAACTCACTTCACGCAACTGTGAGCCAGACAATCTGGAGGGTATGTCTGCAGAGCCTGGAACAAACCAGAAATGATTTCTGCAGCCACAAGGAAATGATTTTTAAATTATCTTCTGTTTTGCATTATCTGTGCTTTGCTTCTGTTCACTAAGTGATAGCTATGAAAAAAAAAGAAAAAGAAAAAGTTTTTGCTACCACGGTGTGGGGGGGAGGCGGAGAGAACAGCCTCACTGAGGAGGAGACGGCTCCCTCTGCCTAAGGGAAAAACATCGCAGGAGGTCAGGCGACAATCTGGGGTCCCAGCGTCCTTCTGCTTTCTTCCCTTACATCAGTGTTCTCAACCAGGGGCGATTTTGCTCCCCAGGGGACAGCGGGCACTATCTGGAGGAATTTCTGGTTGTCACAGTTTGGGGGAGGTGGGTGGCGGATGCTATCGGTCCTAGCGGGCAGAGGCCAGGGACGCTGCTAAACATCCTACAGTGCACAGGACAGCCCCACAGCGCCCAAATGTCAGTAGTGCTGAGGTTGAGAAACCTGCCTTACACAGTGTGCCTTCTGTCCACTCTGTGATCCAGGTGGGAGTGGGGCTAGGGGCTGCTAAAGCCAGGCAGAGTCCCCAGCAGTAGGGAGACAAAGAGGCAGGGCAGGAGAACAAGAGGAAGAGTAAAGGTGGGGCTTGGTGCGGTGGGAGGAGCCAAGCCTGCCCAGGAGAGAAGTCGGAGGCCTGGAGACTAGGAAAGGATCAGAGACCGCAGCAAAACCCCACAGAGTTCCGGTGTTTGAGTATTTTATTAAAAAGAGGTATTTATGTATTACTTGCTAAATTAAAAGGTAATTTTAAAGTAGCAAAAGATTGGTAGCAACTTAAAAGGTGGATCCATAAGGGACTGGCTAAATACATTTTGGCCCATCCATACAGTGGAAACTGTGTGGCGAGTAAAAGGTATGGGGAGTGCTATATATACAGATATGCAAGAGTTCCCAAAATAGGCTCAAGTGAGAAAGCAACGTGCAAAGGAAAGGAAGGCAGGGAGGAAGGGAGGGAACGCCCTGCCCGTTCCCCCAGGCCCTGCTCAGGAGACTGGGCAGCAAAGCCTGATGGCAGAAGCTGGGGTGTCCCCCGGGGCTGGGGACAGTCAGAGGCTGGAAAGGTCTTGGGTCCCGCCCCCACAGAGTATCAAGGCCAACCTGAGCCGGGAGAACGAGGTGGTGAGGGAGAGCATGCGCCACTTCAGGGAGCAGCTGGGGCACTACGAGAACCACTCAGCCATCATGATGAGTATCAAGAAGGAGCTCTCCAGTCTGGGCCTCCAGCTGCTGCAGAAGGACGCGGCCACGGCGCCCGCCGCTGCCCCAGCCCCCAGGCCTGGCAGTAAGGCTCAGGTGAGGCTAGGGCTCTTGTGACGGGCCAGAAGGTGGGTGGGCTGGGAGCACAGTGTGCCAGGACCTCGGCCCTGAGGGCCAGCTGGGTGGGGCTTCGGGGCTGCGGGATGGGCCGAGGGCTGGCACAGTGGGGGAGTCCGTGGCAGGGCGGGGGCAGGGGCTGCCTGCTGCTCAGTGAGCCATCAACACAGGTGAACTGGGGGCAGACGTGGGGCTCCAGCCCAGGGACACGGTTGTAGAGATGACCCTCCCTGCCTGGTCCTGGGGAACCAGGTCGGCTGCGGCAAAACCACTTCTAACCTCCCCTGCTGCGGCTGGGCCCCTGGCTGGGTCAGGCCTGCTCATGGGTAGATGGACAATGCCTTGGGGACCCCAGCCGACTAATACCGCTTCATCCAACCCATCCTGGGGTGGAGAACTCCTGCAGCAAACACCCAGCCTTCCATATTCAAACTCAGCGCACAAAGTGAGCAAAGGCCCTCACCAGGCTGAGCCACCAGACACACAACACACCTTCGGGCAGATTTGAAAAAGGCCCTCTTGTAGGCAGACATGCTGCAGAAAAGGCTCTCCCACAGGCCAGATAAATTAAAAGGAGGAGCCCCCTTTGGGTGGATAAATTGTACAAAGGCTCCTTCCTGTGACAGACACGTACCAGGGTGTGCGGCTTGGCAAATGGAGTACAGACTAGACTTCAGTCCCATTCGTGCCCTTTTGACCAGTTCCACATGCAGGATACAGCCCACCACTCCCACAGCGGCCTTGTGTTTTGGTGAGTGGAGGAAAAAGGGAGCTGACTTCTTTGCAGACATTATCTCAGTTAATCTTATAGCCACCTGCGAGGAAGGATGCTCGTCGCCAGTTTGGCAGATGAAGAAACACGGAGCGGGGTCACTCAGAGAAGGTGGCTGTGTTGGAACCCGGGCCTGCCTGACAGCCGAGCCCACGCTCTTCCTCTCCACCCCTCAGCCTCCGTGCTGACATTTTGACAATGGGGCTATTTGTGTCTGCAGCAGGGACCACCTAGATGCTGATAAAGCAGGGAGGAAGCCTAGTGTCTTGACCCAGAGCTGGCTTCCTGCTCATTCGTGTGCCAATTCCACAGTAAGAATGAATCCTGTTTGGGCAGTGGCACAGAAGGTCTAGATCCTGTACTTACTGTATCTCCTAGAGACCCTGCCTAACAATGGGTGATGTCACCGGCCCTAGGTTCTTGTGCCAAGCCAGCATCAGAGGCATTTAAAAGGAAGCAAAAATAACAAAATTCACAAAATGTTAGAAACAGCATGCCCTAAGGTCAATGCCCCGGTGACCAACCATCCCAGTTTGCCCAGGACTGAAGGGTTTCCCAGGATACAGGACTTTCAGTGCTAACACTGGGAAAGTTCCATCACACTGTGATGAATTGGTCACCCTGCCTTGGGGCCTGAGAACCTCTCCCTGCCCACACACAAAGATCAATGAGTGAGAGGGACAGGGATGGGAAGCTGACTTCCCCAGGGAGCACACCGTTGTAGTCTACCCCCAGCGGGGAGTGTACAGGAGTTGGGAAGTAGAACAGGAATCTAACCTATCAGGCTGGGCTTCAAGCCTGCAGGGGAGCTCGAGAGCTGAGTAGGGAAACTGAGGCACACCCCAGTCATGAATGTAACTATGGGAGGAAAGCTGTGACTTCATGAGCACCTGGGATGCAGGGCCAGGAGCAACATGGCCATTACCAGCCCCCACATGCTGAGCCTCCTGACGCCCCGCAACATCCCTTCTACCATCCTCCAAATCTGAGACTTCCCTTCTCCCCCAGGACACAGCTGGAGGGAAAGGCAAAGACAACAACAAATATGGCAGCATGCAGAAGAGCTTTGTAGACAAGGGCCTCCCAAAACCTCCTAAGGAGAAGCTGCTGAAAGTGGAGAAGCTGAAGAAGGAGGGCAAGGGCAGACTCCCCCAGACCACAGCCAAGCCCCGGGCCCTGGCCCAGCAGCAGGCTGTGATCCGAGGCATCACCTACTACAAGGCGGGCAGAAAGGAGATGACCGAGGCCATGGCTGGTGAGTCAGAGGAAGATTGGAACCTTGGGGAGTGGGGGCCCCTACAGGGACCCAGGGCCTTCTCTACAGTCAGACTGCCCCAGATCTCAGCTCCATGGGTTACCTGTTGGTGCCCTTTGCTCGTCCTGGGGTTGTTGGGGATGAAATGATCAAATCAACACAAAGGGCCACTCAGTTCCTCTCCAGTAGTTATAGCTGTCTCCACCCTCACTGGCCTTTTCCTTCTTCATTGAAAGATGTGCGGAAGGTTCACTATGTACGTGCTGTACCTTCCGGACTTTCTGCCTAACACGGAGCTCACAGTCTAGTGGGAAAAAGCATACCCATAACCAGGCAGCTGCCTCTGGTGGGCGGGCAAACACAGGGACCAGACCAGGGTTCTGGGAAGTGACCTGGGGCCTTTGAGGCACCTCCCATTTCCAGACTGGCCTTGGAGTGGATGGCCTCTCCAGCACCTCCCACTCTTTTCCCCCCAAAGAAGAGCCCACAGACTCTTGTATCTTTCTTACAGCTCCCTGCCCGATCACAGTGAAGGACAACAAAATAATGAGCCGAGAAACGAGACAAAATTTCCAAGAGTTCCCAAACTTCTGGGCCATCCCCACTGGTGTGGCTCCTGATTCTTCCCCTGAGCCCCTCCCCAGATGCCTGCTCTCCTCTGATGTCCCTGAGAGGTGTCCCAAGCCTGCTCCCCCTTCCAGGGTCCTGCTGACCACCTCCTCCAGTGAGGTTCTCTGCCCAGCCCATGCCCAAGGGGGCCAGGGGTAGAACTGTGAGGGACCAGTCTCCCAAGAGCCCCCTCAATTCTTGGCCTCTCAGGGCTCAGGGGCCTCTTCTCCCAGCTCCTGGTGCCAGCTGCTGGCTCTGAGTCCTGCCAGGTCAGCCTAGCCATGGCATAGAGCCTCTGACCCCTGGCCAGGGCTCTGCCCAGGAACAGCTGCAGGCATCTGACTCTGCCAGTGAGGGCCGTGGGAACAAGCCCCTGCCCTGGCAGGCTGCCAAGGCTGGGCCCCACTGAGGCCCGCTGACCAGAGGGGGTGCCCGCATTCCCGAGAGACTCCAAGGGCTGCTCCACAGCAGGGCCTGGCTAAACCTCCGTGCAAAGAGGAAGCCCAGCAGGGAGAGAAAAGGAAGAAGTCAGGTGATTGTCTTGGAGTCAAGGGGCCTCAGTGCATCTCTGGGGGCCACACCATCACGGTAACAACAGCACCATTCCTTTGTCTCTGGCATCACAGCCTGCGGAGTCCTTTCACACATGCTGTTGCACTTGATCCAGCAGAGGAAACAAGCTCAGAGAGGTGAAGTGACAGCCTCCAGGTTTCACGGCGAGTTAGTGGGACTGGAACCCAGAGGCTGAGGAGTTTTTGTCCCCTGCGCTGTGCCACTGAGTCTTTCCCTACCCAGACCCCATCCATTCCAACCCAGGAAAGCGTGGGTCAGGGAGGACGCAGAGATGGCCCCAAACCAGTCCCACGGAGCTGAAAAAGTCCTCCTATCAGCAAAGCCCGTGCCAGCAGGAGTGGAAGAAGTGGGGGAGGGATGCCAAGAAAGCTGAGAGATGGGAGATAGGAGATGAACGAGGGGGCAGAGACAGAGAACTGGGGTCCAGAGGTGACGGGAAGCTGGCTGCACCTGCCCTGCCCTACCTGAAGTGGCAGATCCTGGGTGAGAGAAACTAGAGGGTGTTTCCAGGGCAGCAGACTAGGAGAAAGTCTGTAAAATGGGAGCAAGGGTGTCTGCCTCCTGGAATTGGATCCAGGAAATGAAGGAATTGGTACAAAGGGACATTGAGGGGGGAAAGGGGTCTCACATCTGGCACCTCGTATTTGCCAGGATCTGTGCAAATGTCTTGTGCACATTTTCCTCTAATCAACACAACAGCTTGACGTGGTGGACCTCATGACTCATTTCACGGAAGGGGAAGCCGAGGCCCACTGAGGCAGGGGACTTGGCCGAGGCCACTCATCTCAGGGGCCTATAGCCAGTCTGCTGACCATGAAGCCTTCCCCACCTCCCACTTTTCAAGGCCTTTCACTCCTTAGGGGCCACCCGCACGTCTCCCCCATGGCCCCAGCGCTGGGACCCAGTGGGCCTGGACCCTGGGCAGCGGCAGTGCTGCTGGGATGTGAGCACAGGGTCTTCTCTCCACAGATAACGCCCTCAAAGGCACTTCCTGGCTGGAGCAGCGGCCGCCCCGGGTGGAGGGCAGGCAGCCTGAGCCCAACTCAGCAGAGCGTGACGAGACTGGGCCCAGGGCCTCTGAGGGAGCAGACTTGGCCCCTGGCACCCCTGCCTCGGATCCCACCCCCACCCCTACCCTGACTCCCATCACCAGTCCCTTGCCCACCACGCCACCTTCACGCCCAGAAGTCCCCAGCCAAGGTGAGTAAGCCTCCCAGGGGTCAGCAAACTACAGCCCGTGGGCCAACCACAGCCTATAGCCTGTTTTTGTACAGCCCTTGAGCTAAGAGTGGTTCTTACATTTTTTAAGGGTTGTTAAAGAATATGGGACAGAAGTATGTGGTCTGGAAAGTCTAAAATGTTTGCTATCTGATCGTTACAGAAAAAGCTTGACAACATTAACAGTGAAACAAGGTAGTGTTTCCAACAAATTCTTCTTAAAACGTCACCTAGAACCCCATCATCAAATCCAGCAACTATTTTCACTTCTGTATTTCCTCTGTCTAGTCTTTGGCCGTTTTTATCTCCATGTTTATAGTTTTGGCTTGTGTCTTTGGTAGAAATCTTCCTCATTAAGTCATCGATGGAGCCCGTCCTTCTGGAGGGCATCTTGGCTATCTGTGATAACAAGACAAAACCATTCCCTACTTTGGTCCACGTGCATTCCACTTCTAGGAATCTCTTTCCTAAAGGATCCATCAGATATGTGAACAACAGCTGCAGCTTAACTGGTTTCCTTGCAGCCTGTTTCTAACGTCAGAAAACTGAACATAATCTAAAGGCCTAACACTGAGGGGACTGGTTAAATAAATTCAAGGGCGCAGCTGTCTGGCGGCCTGGTGGAACCTTGAGATCACATCATTAAAAGGCCATTTAATGATGTGAGAGATTGCTCAGTGGAAGGAAAAAACAGGATACCTAAAACTGTATATTCAGAATCATGTTTTTTTTTTAAGTATGTCTGCATGACTATACATGCAGAGAAAAAAAAGGAAAGGAAGGAAATACAACATGTTTAAAAATTTCTTTGAATAATAGAATTTTGAATGATTTTTATTTTCTCCGTTCTCCTTTTCTGAATGTTCTGTGTTTTCTACAATGATCAGACATTGCTTTGATCACGAAGAAAGAAAAAAGAAATACATAAGGCTGCAAACAAAACCTCAGGAGGGATTTAAGTAAGACCCAGATAACGTTCCCAGGACTGTTGCTCTGGCTCAGCGTCTGTGGGTCTGTGTACCAAATGCTGCACCCCTTGCTCCCCACAGGCAGAGAGACGAGCTGCGAGGGCACCCTCCGGGCCGTGGACCCCCCTGTGAGACACCACAGCTATGGGCGCCATGAGGGAGCCTGGATGAAGGACCCCGCTGCGAGGGATGACAAGATCTATGTCACCAACTACTACTATGGAAACAGCCTGGTGGAATTCCGCAACCTGGAAAACTTCAAGCAAGGTCAGGGACCCCTGTGATGGGAAAGGGGCAGGTGTGGGTAGCCTAGGGAGGGTCCCCCATGGAGACTTGGCCCTCCTTTGCCTTGTGGTTTCCTGTGGTCCAGACTTCCCCTGCCTGGCCTAGCTCTGACTGGTCAGCCACCACAAGAAGAGGAGTCTGGGGGCACCCTCTATGTGCTGGCCCCAGGCCAGAAGCTGGAATGCAACAGCAAACAAGATGGACATGGTCTTGCCCTCATGAGTGTAATTTACTCTCAAGGGTAACAATGCTTAGAATTTCCACTTGTTGAGTGCTTATTATGTGCTAATCACCAGTGTGTATCAGCTCATGATATCTTTGAGGTGGGGGTTATCACCCTGTTTTACAGATGAGCAGAGCCCCAGGCCTTACAGGACCTTCAGGTCTGGGCAGGGAAGGGCAGAAATTTGGTTATCAGATCTGGAACATGATGAGGGGAAAGGGTCATTTAGACATGAGCTGCCCTCCAGAAATGCACAATGTGATGTGCATGGCAAAGGCTTCAAGAAACAATTTCAATATAGTGCTAGAGGGAGGCCTCGGGGGCTATGGGAACCCAGCCTGGAGATCAGGGAAGACTTTCCAGAGGAGGTGATGCTGAGGCATTCCCCAGGCAGATAGGATGGGAAATGGCAGTCTAGGCAGAGGAAACAGCGTGGGCAAACGCCCTGAAACAAAGCACAGGGGCTGGTAACAGCCTGTATCTAAATCCTGGCTGTGCTGTTCCACAACCAGTGACCTTGAACCCTCTGAGCCTGTTCTCTCCCCGGCAAATGGGATAATAATAGTACCTCCTTCATGGGACTGTCTTGATGGGATCAGATAACTGGCCCAGCTCCAGGCCCATAGCTCACTCAGTATCCTTGCTGGGCCACCCAAGAGCCCTGGTCCCTGGCCTCCCTGGTCCCTGGGGTGGGCTGGGGTTTTTTCGGGAAGCTCTGGTGTGACCTTCCGCCCTCCGCACGCAGGCCGCTGGAGTAACATGTACAAGCTGCCCTACAACTGGATCGGCACAGGCCACGTGGTGTACCAGGGCGCCTTCTACTACAACCGTGCCTTCACCAAGAACATCATCAAGTACGACCTCCGGCAGCGCTTTGTGGCCTCCTGGGCGATGCTGCCCGACGCGGTGTACGAGGACACCACACCCTGGAAGTGGCGCGGCCACTCGGACATTGACTTCGCCGTGGACGAGAGCGGCCTGTGGGTCATCTATCCCGCTGCGGATGACCACCACGAGGCCCAGTCCGAGGTGATCGTGCTGAGCCGCCTGGACCCCGGCGACCTGTCGGTGCACCGTGAGACCACGTGGAAGACGTGGCTGCGGCGAAACTCCTACGGGAACTGCTTCCTGGTGTGCGGCATCCTGTACGCCGTGGACACCTACAACCAGCGGGAGGGCCATGTGGCCTATGCCTTCGACACGCACACGGGCACCGACGCCCGCCCGCAGCTGCCCTTCCTCAACGAGCACGCCTACACCACCCAGATCGACTACAACCCCAAGGAGCGGGTGCTCTACGCCTGGGACAACGGTCACCAGCTCACCTATACCCTCCACTTCGTGGTCTGAGCGAGACCTGGGCTCACGGGAGAGGAGTGGCCGTGGGCATGGGGGGCTCCCCACAGTGACTCCTGCAAGGGACTCCCTCAGCAAATATTTATTTACTGGGCCCAGGCCTGGAGCTAGGTGCTAGGCAGGGGGCACAGCCAGCGTCAAGCTTCCTCAGCACTCAGTGTAGTAATAATCACTTACATTTGCACAACACTGCCAAGAGCTTCATGTGCACTAACCCACTTAATCCTCCTGACACCCTTGGAGGTAGAGACAGTTAAGCCCATTTAACAGGTGAGGAGACTGAGGCCTCACTTTGGATCCGGCAAGCCCATTTTACAGATGAGACCTGACCATGCTCTACCCTAACCTCTCCCCTACCTCCAACCCTCTCCCCTCTCCCCTCATTTCTCTTGTTCTCTCAAGTCTATCTCCCTTCCCCGGGGCTACTCAAAACCAGAGGCCTTTGGGACCAACACACTAGTGTTGGGTGGAGGCCCAGCTCTGCCTGCCACCCCAGGCCCCTGTTCTGACGGAGCTGTTGGTGGCCCTGGGGCTTTGGGCCCTTTGGCTAATGGGCTAATGTCCTTGTTCCATGCCTTTGGCCAGCCCCCCATCCCCACCCCACCCGCTGTCTGACCACATTCCAAACCTCCACAGTCACCCAGCCACTGAGCAGAAACCACACCCCGAGAAAAAATACCAGCCCTCGTTCCAAGACCCCCCGCCCCGTACTCATTTTTATTTTCTCTTATTCTTCATCAGTGCCGTCACTTGTTTCTGCAGCAGCAGCTGAGAAGGCTGCAGGCAGCTGCCTGTCAGCAGCGACTCTACCAGGGTGGGGAACTGGGCCAGGCCCCGAGGCTCCCTCTTCACCCAGAAGTGCTGGCTTTGGCCACATACCCAGGCTGTGGGACCTCTCCCCAGTCCCTCCCAGAGCCTTTGCGCCTGGGGTCCACCTCATCCTTTCTCTCTGGGCCTTTGAACCCACAACCTATACGCACTCAGGGATACCTCCAGGTCGGCCACGAGCAAGACCCTAGGCCTGAGGCTGGGTGGCACCAGGATGAAACAGGTTTCTTCTTCCTTGTCAGTCCTAACCTGGTTATTTGGTGGGCTGGCCTGGGGGACCGGGGGAGGCTGAGATCTGGGCAACCAGGTCCAGAGGAGGCTTCGGATCTTCTGGGTGCAGGGAGGAGTCAGAGGTGAAAGCTGGGAGGGAAGGAGAAAGGCATCTGTGGATCAGACTTTTCCTGGCTTCAGAGATAATGGTGCCAGGGCTGCCCCGAGCCCAGGACTTGGGGCTGAGGGTGCACAGGTGGGCTCCCCTGAGCCTCAGACCCAGCAGCCCCGGGGACAAGACCTTCAGGCCTGCCCCACATCTGCTTTGAACAGTATTTTTAGAACTGGAAGAAGTTCTCCGGTCTGACTCCCTATATCTACAAAGGAGAAATAGGCCCAGAAAGGTTTAGAGAATGGCTCAGGGCCACACTGGGAACAGGACCCAACTGATCTCCTTCCAGAAGGGCTTTGTCTTTATCCTTTATTCTCCACGCTCAGAGGCAGCTAGGCAATAGACCACCCAGCACCCAAGTCATCCCAACACCTTTGAAGGGTGTTACTGCTCATCTCTACACAACCCCGGACCCTGCTTCTTTCATTCTGTCCCCATGCCAGCTCCCAGGTATCTGTATATATGAACACCCAGCTGCCGTGTTGGGAAATTCAGCTGCATACCCAAGAGTGTAAAGAAATGCGTTTTGTGCAGGATACATTTCTTTCAGGCATTGTCAGGTGATGTTGTTTTGTTTAAGCCGTAACTCACTCCCGAAGTAAAGGGGAATGATGGCGCCCAGCCAAGCAAGGCCTGACTCATAGTGGCGGACACATCCAGCCTCCCCCGCCCAACTGAACTCTGAGGGCTCCACTTAGGAACTCTTCAGGGGGCTGCAAGTCCCAGCGTTTCCCTTGGCCCTGGGTGTGGGTTTTAGAAGACTCTGTCTTTCGTGATATCACAGCCCAACCACGTGAGAAATGTTCAGGCTCCTCTTTCCCCATTAGTCTTAGAAAAGGGAAAGTTGGAATGGACCAATTTTGGAAAAGGACAAGCAAAATGGTTTTCTCGGGGAGAGGATGCTGGCTGCAGCCTCTAAACATTCACTAAGCCCCTTCTGTTTTCAGGCCCTTGTATGTGGGTTATGTTGTAGGTACAATTATTTTCCTCATTTTACAGATAGTCAAACTGGAGCCCAGAGAGGTTAAGTGGAGGCAGGGTCAAGTGGAAAGCCAGGTTTCCAAATCGGTAATATAACCTGAGCATCAACAGTGGGCTAAGCAAGCCATGTGCATATTCTTGCATCTTCACAACAGTGGAAGGTATGTACTCTGAGTGTGTCCATTTTACAGACGAGGAAACTGAGGTAAAGGGACTTACCCAAGCACAACAGCTTAGCCTGTAGCACAGTCAGGTTTTCAGGGCTGGTCAGCACATGTTCTTTGCCAACTCTGTGTCACTCTAGCAGCAGCTCCAGAAATGGTGGTCGTTGCTTTTAACCAGTGTAGCCAAGCCACAAATTGCATCTACATAGGAGACCCAAGAAGGAGGTTGGGGTCAGTTTATAAAGAGCCTTGAATGCCAAACCAGAGAAAAGAAAATTCCAAGACAACTGGATTTTGTTCTATCGGTGACAGGAGGCAGGGAAGAGTTTTTGTTGTGGGATTTATTACAGTTGGTAACAGGTACTTCAAACAAAGGAGAGGGCTAGCTTTTCCTACCGACCTCAGCTGTGACAGCAAAGGAAGTTGTCTCTGGTGTTTCTGAACAACACGCTACGTGAAGGGGCTTTGGCTTCCACCTTTGAGTCCTCCCAAGAGATTTCTAGACCTTAATATTTAATTTGCTCTGTCTGGGAGGCAGCCCTAAAGGTGAGGCTGGGGGTTTTTCCTGGGAATGACTTGAGGGCTACTGAAAGCCCGTATGTTCTAAAGCACCTTTTCCTCCATGACAGCACTGGAAACCACTCTGGTGACAGGAGGACACAGCACTGGATGGTTGTCAGGGAGCCCTGGATAGGAGTTAGGGAGTACTAGGTTAGAATCCAGCTATGCTTCTGACATGCTGCACAGAGGGGACAGATGTCAACTCCCTTTTATGGCTGAAGACCTGCAGCTTAGTGAGGACAAAGGGCAGCTGAGGGCCCAAGCAGTACCCTCCTAGAGCTAGAAGTCACCTTTACATACATTATCACTAATCCACCCAGGAACCCCAAGGTTGGCATTACTTTTCCCTATTACACGGAGTGAACCTCAAGTTCAGAAGCGTTAAGCAACCTGCTCAGGGTCACAAATCTAACAAGTAGTAGAGTCAAGAGTTGAACCAGGTCTGTTTTTACACCAAAGCTCCAAACTAACTGTTGTTAGGAATTTTGTAACCAGTCAGGTTTTCTTCCTTGCTTTGGCTAATGGGAAGCTCAAAGTCAAATTTGAGATTATTTTTAACAATTGTACTGGGTCTCCTACTGGACTCTGGCTTCATTCTGGCTTTCTGCTTTTACCTTTACCCTGATCTCTTTATTTTTATTATATTGTATTTTATCTATTTTTGTAAATTGCCACAATACCTTTTTTTGCAACAAGGTGGAATATACCTAAATAAATACGTGATCAAAAGCTTGATTTAAAAGTCTTGACTAAATGCTATGGTCTGCATCCTTATCATAACACAGACATTTAATAACTTTAAAACAATACTTTGTTATGAGAATCGGCCTTGTTGCTAGAAACTGATCTGGATTATGAACTAGGGCAGAAGAATCCAACTCAGGCTGACAACCAGGCCCCTCCCAGTGAAGAGGAGAAGCACGCCATTCCCAAAGGTATGCAGACACTACCTTGCAGCCCCGCCTTCAGCTGCAGAGAGAGAACCCCAGGGAGGGAGCCTTGAGCATCACTTAGTCCCATGTTCTCAAACTTCAGTCCTTCGTGTACAGACCCTCGTTGTGATCTTTGTCATTTCCCTCTACAATCTTCAGTATAGTTTACTATTTCTTTTTTCAATCATTTCATTCTTTTTACTAAAATAATTTTATTTCAAAGGGAAGCTTTATAAGCTGTCAGCAAAAACGAAAACAAAAAGTCTTTAAAAAAATTTTTTTAAGTAGGAATATTACAATAGTAAAAAGAAAGCCAGTGACCACAAACACAAGGTGACCGGGATGCGACACAGAACAAGCAGCACTGTCGCATCCCACTGGACACCGTGCCGGTGAGGCCGGCCAAAGCGCTTTGTGTAAAAAGGAAGATTAGCAAATGTTCAAGGGACATAAAGGGCAAACCAGCAGCAAGTGGATATTGTCCTTGATGTAATCAGAGGGATGGGATTGGAAGGGAATAGCTTCTCCCATGTGGCTTAATGGCCCTTCACGTGGTGGCTTAGGTACCTCCAAGGAGTTCTCAAACCACTGATGGGTGACTTGGATTTAGACTAGCTTCCCAAACACACACACACACACACATTCACACACACACTCACACACACACACACACTCTCATTCAGCCAGGCCTTCCCTCCCCGGCCCCCCCCCCCAGCTACAGGCCAGCCTCGGTAGAGCCCCTGCCTTGCCTGGTAGCTGGGCACTGTCCCTGTGGCCCTGGGCAATGACGAGGGTCCCAATCCCCACAGTACAGACAGGTCAGAAGCACAATGCCACACCTGCCATGGCAGAGGCTGATGGGAACATGTCCCTCTCACAACTCAGACTCCACTAGGGCTGACCCTAGTCCCAAGCAAGCCAAACATGGCTGGGTTTTAGGTAATCTGGACCATGGCCTCCCCTCTCTGACCCCCTCGCCAGCACCAGTCCCATCTGCTCTCCACCCCATCCTCCCCAGCCTTTGCATCAGCTTTGCATCCCTCTGCCTGGTACACTGGTGCCTGCACCTGTGCGTGGTTGCCTCCCTCTGGTCACTCAGGTCTCAGCTTCCCCAGGGAAACTGTCCTTCAATGCTGAGTCTAAAGTCATCCCCATCGGGCTTCCCTGATGGCGCAGTGGTTAAGAATCTGCCTGCCAATGCAGGAGACACGGGTTCAAGCCCTGGTCCAGGAAGATCCCACATGCCACGGAGCAACTAAGCCCGTGCACCACAACTACTGAGCCTGCGCTCTAGAGCCCGTGAGCCACAACTACTGAGCCCGCGTGCCACAACTACTGAAGCCTGCGCGCCTAGAGCCCGTGCTCCACAACGAGAAGCCACTGCAATGAGAAGCCCACGCGCCACAACGAAGAGTAGCCCCTGCTCGCTGCAACTAGTGAAAGCCTGTGCACAGCAACGAAGACCCAAAGCAGCCAAAAATAAATAAATAAAATTAATTTTTAAAAAAAACTTAAAAATAAAGTTGTCCCCATCACAAGCCCTCTCGTCTCTTCACTAGCAGGTATTTATTTATTAGTTTTCCTGCCTAGGGCCTGTCCCCTGTCACTGGAATCTGAGCTCCATGAAAGCAGAGCTTGCTCCCTACTTGTTCATCAGCACCCAGGAGACCCCCAACAAATGTCTGCAAATTACCGAGTGATCTGTCTCAGAACCTCGGGCAAGTTCATGAACAGTCTGCTGAGCTAGCCACCCTTGGTTCTGAGGTCATGGCCACTGAATGGGCCACACTTCTTTCATTTTATTCGTGCAGCATATTTGTTGAGGCCATCCCTAAGTCAGGTTCCAGGCAGAAACCTCTAGAATGCAATCTCAGATCACTAAGGTTGGAGAGCAGATGGGATATTTCCAGTGACTCTCTCCATCTTGAAATTCTATGAAAATGAGAAAACCCATCTTCAGGAAAAAATACTCCACCTAAACACCCCATCCTGGGCTGCAGCCAGGGACCTGGGCAGCAAAAAAAGCTGTGGCGTTTCTGTTGTCTGTGGCAGGCACGCAGCTCTGAACCCCAGCTCAGTGCTTGAGGCAGCTCAATGGCCAACAGAGGCCAGAGGCTGTAGAGTTCAGTGAGCTTAGGCTCACCCTTACCAGCCTGGTTGACAGCATGACCTGCCAGAAAGAGCAGTGACAAGGCTTGTGCGGTCTTGTAAGCCCTAAGCGTGATGCCCAATACTGGGTGGGGGTTCAGGAAGCAGTAGCTACTGTTGCCATTGTAACCAGTTAATTCCCTGCTCAGAGGATCTGCCAGCATTGTAACCAGTTAATTCCCTGCTCAGAGGACCTGCCAGCTCTCCTGGCAGGTCTGTGTCATGCACCGCGGGCTATCCAATGTGACTGATGCCTGTGTGCCAGCCTTGCGGGCACCAAGCTGAGCGAGGCTCACCCCTCCCCTTGAGAACCTGCTGGGAGGTGCGGAAGCCAGCTGTAGCCGCACGCACATGGTGTTCTTGGTGCTTTGAGAGCCGAGATCCTGAGGTCTCCGTGCCTTGCCAAGGAGTGTGGGCTGCTCCTGGAAACACAGAGGTGCCAACACCTCCCAACCTGCCTCCCTGTCAGAGTGAAGAGCCTCCTCTGGTCCCCTCTTGGTGTGGTCCTCAAAGGGGACCTCTCTCTGCCCTCTAGATTTTCTCCCTAGGACTTTAAGCCCTAAAATTTCCCCTTGGCAGGTGGGAAACGAAGAAATGTCAATAACTATATATAGGATAGATATAGATGTCTACAGCGTCCGGGTGTGTGCTCCATGCCAGGCGCAGTGCCGAGTCTTTTTTTTTTTTTTTGTATTTATTTTTGGCTGCATTGGGTCTTCGTTGCTGCACGTGGGCTTTCTCTAGTTGCGGAGAGCGGGGGCTACTCTTGGTTGCTGTGCGTGGGCTTCTCATTGCAGTGGCTTCTCTTGTTGCAGAGTATGGGCTCTAGGCACACGAGCTTCAGTAGTTGTGGCACATGGGCTTCAGCAGTTGTGGCACACAGGCTTCAGTAGTTGTGGCTCGTGGGCTCTAGAGTGCAGGTTCAGTAGTTGTGGCGCATGGGCTTAGTTGCTCCGCGGCATGTGGGATCTTCCCAGACCAGGGCTCAAACCCGTGTCCCCTGCCTTGGCGGGCGGGTTCTTAACCACTGCACCACCAGAGAAGCCCAGTGCCGAGTCTTTACAGCATCGTCCCACTGAATCCTCCCACTGACCCCACAAAATAGGTACTGTTGCTGTCCACATTTCACAAATGGGGAAACTGGGGCACCAACTGCTATGTCACGTGTTCAAGGTCACACAGCTGCAGCACCACCCTCTCAAAACACCACACTGGTGGTTCTCAAACCCAGATCCCTTCAGAATCACCTCCAATGCCCAGGTGCCACCCCAGAACAACAGAACCTGGCCTCTGGGGGCGAGGACAGAGATCTGGTCTGTTTTTAAAGCTGCCCAGGAGATCGTGCCATGCATTCAGGTTTGAGGGCCCCTGCCCTTCACCCTCCCACTGCTCAGAAGGAGCACCCCAGGTGTGATGGGGTAGATCTGTCAGATGCCAGGCTGCACCTAGGGAAGCACTCTCCTCCCGGCTGCCCCAGAAGAAGAAGGAGAGAGAGCAGGCCTTAGCCTGGCATGTCAGCCATTTCTCCCCAACAGGGCGACTGCGGGTGGGGGTGGGATTCCTAGGGCACAGAGCACAAAGGCTCCCTCTGCCCCCAGGCAGTGCCCAGACGCTACCCCACCCACCAGGTCCAGTCTAAGCTCTGCCCACAGCTGGGGCCAGCCCCTCGACCCCCTACATTCCAACAGGGACCCCATGAGGCAGGAACAGACAGGGCTTTCAGGATGCATGCCTGCCAGGGGGGATGAATTATTACCCCCCTGCTATGGCAGAATTATCTGCCATGAGCTCAGGGTGGCATTTCACGTGCCAAAGGTTGGCTGGCCCTGCCCTGGCCCTGGCAGCTTGGCTCCGGGGCCCTCATTCCAACTGTGCAAGGACAGAAACTTTATTCTCTTCCACTGCAAGAGGCCTCCGCCCCTCACCATCTGTGCAGTATCCCCCTCAGGGATCCCCCTGCCCCCACCCAGGGGCCAGGGCCTCCCTTCTCCATGGCTCAACACAGAGGGGATTAGATAGGGTGATTCCAAAGTCAAGTTTCCCAGGTCCTTTTAAGCCGGGGATTTTATTGACAGGGAAAGCCATTGTTCCCAAGATGTCCCACCCCAACCTGTCCTGCTTTCTGCATGAGGCCCTGACAGATTCGAACAGCTGCTGCAGCTGGAACAAGCTTCTTGTGGAAGGAGCCAGGGCTTTGGGAGCCAGACAGCCCTTGGTTTGAATCCCAGTTCTGCCACCTACCACCTGTGGAACTTGGGCACTCTAACTGAAGTCTCTGGTCTCAGTTTCCTCCTCTGTAAAATGGAGATGACAACCTTGATCTTCCAGGAATGTTGTGAGGTTGAAATGAGCTAATGGATGTGTGAAAGCACTGAGTGGGAGCACAGAGGGCGTACAGCAGGGCAAGGCACAGTGCACCATGAGGGACCTCAAAGACTGACTTGGGGTATCACCCTCAGTCTGACCCCCAGGGCCTAAGGTCGGGCCAGACCCAAAGTGAGTTGTCGGCAAACGCGAGCATATCCTCAAACTGATGCTCTTCCTTGCCTTCTCTAACAGAGAGTGGAGAGGGCAAATGTCTTTCATTCAGTGAGCCTACTTGGATTGATTGGTAGTGGTCGTCTACGGGAGCTGCCCACGCAGGCCCAGGACAAGGGAGGACAGTGAGGGATCAGCAATGTTTGCCATGAGAACAAGAAGTTTGGGTGGTGAGATATATGCTACGTTTGCCGTTTCTGTTATAGAACAAGGTCTAAATAATACTTCTCATTCCAGTTTTTGCCTGGATTTGTGTAACAGCCTCTACGCTGATCTTTCTGCTTGTTGTCCCTTCCTACCCTCTGATCTTCAACTTTAGCTTCTAGAGTGAATTTTCTAAAATGAAAATCTGGCCATTTCACTCCATTACCTGTCACTGTCCCTTGGCCCCTCCCATTGCTCTGAGGATCCCAGGGGTGGTTTTTAAGGCCTCCATTCACCTTCTCAGACTCATCCATGGCCACTCACTTCCAAATATCCCAACCTCAAGCCCCATCGATCTGAGGGCCTTCAAGAACCAAGATGTGAGGATCCGAGGCAGCTTGGAAAGTCAAACCCAAAGCCCTGTGCCCAGACTCACAAGATCAGAGGGGTAGCCAGAGAGTTCACTTCATTTACCACCAGTGAGTTTAACAAACCGGAGGGAGCTGGTAAACTTCCAATGGACCCTGAAGTGCAGTTTAGCAAAGCTGTCACCTGCTCACCCTTAACCACACTGATGGGATTAGTCCGGAGTCGCCCCTGCAGAGGGGAATTTACACTGCTCTGTCTCCTCATTGCCCATTCCAAGACAAATCTCCTTGGCAGCCAGACACAGGGTAGAGGCTTCCAGGCACCACTGGGGTCCAAAGCTTTCTAGTCCAGGGTCCAGGCATGTATGAGGGCCCTTGCCCCACAGAAGGCCAGTGGGGCTCCTCCTCATTCCCTCTCAGTTCCAACTCATGCTATTCCCCTGAAGACAATCAGATATTTCCGTCTTTCAGTTTCACAAACTCCTACCCTATGCTACCGCTCTGGCCAGGTACGGAGATGAGCCTTGGGGATTCAGAGATGGCGCAATGCAGAAGTGTTCAGTGGACGCTGTCAATGAGCCAGACAGGAAGGGCTGATGATCAGGGAGCATAACCAGTGCCACATGGCTGAGGAATGAGGAACTCATAAACAAATCTCCATTTGTTTCTAAAAGTTTGGGATGTCGACTAAAATGCTAAGGAAGAGTCTAGACTTGCCGAAGAGGCAAGCATATGAATGAGTTCCTTGAGGGAAAATAGCTTCTTTAAAGAAAAGAATCCAAACAGGTTTTTTTTTTTCTTTCTTTTTTTCTATTTAACTTTTTACTTTGAAATAATGACAAAGTTATAGAAAAATTAGAAGAGTAGCACAAATAACTCGTAAATACTCTTCCCCTTGATTCACCAATTATTCACATTTTGTGACATTTGCTTTATCATTCTATGTACAGCTTTTTTCTGAACACTTGAGGGTAAGTTGCAAATATGATGCCCCTTTTCCCCTAAATACCTCAGTGTATATTGCCTAAGAACATGAACATTCAGATAACCACAGTACAATTAGCAAAATCAGGAAATTTAGAGATGACATAAAATTATATCTAATCTACAGGTCTTATACAAATTTGGTGAAGCTTAGAGCATTTTTTTTCCAGTTCAGGTTCCAATCCAGAATAACACATCACATTTAAGTCTCCCTTAACTCTAGAACGGTTCCCCAGCCTTCCCTTGTCTTCCATGACATTGCCATTTTTGAAGAGTACAGGTCATTTATTTTGTAAAATATTCCTCAATTTTCATTTTTCAGAGATTTCCTCATGATTAGATTCAGGCTATGCATTTGGGGCAGAGATACCACAGAAATGATACTATGTCTTTCTCCATACATCATATTAAGAAGCACTTGATGTCAATTTGCCTTATTACTGGTGATGGTTACTTTGATCACTTGGTTAAGGTGGTGTCTACCAGTTTTATCTACTGTACAATCCCTATTTTCTCTTTATAAATAATAAGTAATTTGCACGGGAGTACTTTTTTTTTTTTGCGGTACGCAGGCCTCTCACTGTTGTGGCCTCTCCCGTTGCGGAGCACAGGCTCCGGGTGCGCAGGCTCAGCGGCCATGGCTCACGGGCCCAGCCGCTCCGTGGCATGTGGGATCTTCCCAGACCGGGACACGAACCTGCGTCCCTTGCATCGGCAGGCAGACTCTCAACCACTGCGCTACCAGGGAAGCCCGCACGGGAGTACTTTGATGCTATATAAATATTTTATTTCTCATCAAGTTTTCACCCTCTGATTTTAGCATCTTGATCTTTATCTACATTAATTATTTCTCTGATGATTGCAAAATTGTGACCTAAAATTTCCTATTATTATGAGTCAACGTTCTACTGAAAGAAGAGCTTACAGTATACATACATACAGTGGATGATGGGCACATGAATTCTTATCTTATTCAATGGGTTATAATTCATTACTATTATTGGGACTTCCCTGGGGGCCCAGTGGTTAAGAAACCGCCTGTTAATGCCGAGGACATGGGTTTGATCCCTGGTCCGGGAAGATCCCACATGCCGTGGAGCAACTAAGCCCATGTGCCACAACTACTGAGCCCGTGTGCCACAACTACTGAAGCCCGCACGCCTAGAGCCCATGCTCCACAAGAGAAAGCCCACGTGCAGCAAGAAAGACCCAACGCAGCCAAAAATAAATAAATTTAAAAATTCATTACTATTATTATTTACTTGATAACCGAATTGTTCCAGATTTGGCCAGTGAGAGCTCATTCAAGGTGGCTGCTATGTCCTTTTGATGTGTCTCTCTTATTTGTTGAGCACTTCCTTATTTTCTGACACAAAAGGATGCTCTAGGCTCATCCTATATTTTCTCTGGCCTTGCCCAGGAACCAGCCATTTCTTCTAGCAGCTCTGGTTTCCCCAGGGGAGGATGGTATTGTGGTATTTAGAAGCAAGGAGCTGGGCACAGCTGGGCTCACTGTTCGCAGGGTATCATTGCTTCTAGGTCCTCTCAGTGGATAGAACTAGGAAACACATACACGTATAAATATGAATCCAAGAGTTCATACTGATGCCTCCAGTTCCCATCCAATACCACAGCGTTCTTCCTGGCCTTCCCCATTTCCTATTTGTATGTTCCTTCCACAACAGTGAGAAACCTGCCTCTCAACATCCTCAATATATTTCACCTTTTACTCAGTCTGCCAATGCACAGAGACTAGTTTCATAATTAGTTGCTATGAAAAACAAGCCCATTAGGTAGAGTTCAGTATTTGTTTGCAATTCTTTTTATCTTTAGATTGAGCGTATATATCAAAGTTCTGTGTTCAAAAGTTACTTGGGGTGCTTGCAGTACAGATACTAAAACTGGAACAATACAGAGAAGATTAGCATGGCTCCTCACAAGGATGACCAAAAAATAGCTACTTAAATTAGTCCTTTTATTCACTTCAGTGTGGTTTGTTATTCATTTGAAACATAATTCAATAATTTATAAATACAGAGCTACTTCATTAGAGATTTTTACTTCTTTCCATAGCTTGTTTTAGTTCTCTTATAAATAACACGTAACTAAATTTTCTTTTCCGCACTTTTTTCAGCTTGTCTTCTTGTTTTTGGTTTAATAAAGGAAATTAATCCAGTTACATGTATAGTGAAAGCTAATATGTCTGGTCTTTTCCCTGACATCTTGTTTGTGTTATTTCTTTAATATGGATGGGAGAGAATTAGGAGAACCTTGTATCTGCCAGAGCCCAGCACCTGGTCTGGAGCGTAGCAATGCTCAGCAGATATTTGTGGAATGTTGGCTGGAAGCTCAACAAGTGACTTCCCCTTGTACCTGGATAGATAGACACAGGGTCTTGACCTTACTGTGATTATAACGATGACTATGGCAGTAGTTACCATTAAGTTGAATAATTATGAAAAGTCTTAGCAAAGGGCCTGGATGGGGTGATCACTGAATAAACTGCACCTGCTATTGATTGAGCACTGACTAAGAACCAGGCATGGTGCTCCATTATCTTATTTAATCCTCCCAATAATCCCATTTTACAGATGGGGAAACCTGGGGTTTAGGGAGTCATTTGTTCTTATACCTAGGAAGCAGTCAAGTTGGGATCTGAATCCAGACCTGACTTCAAAATCCACACTTTATCCACCATATGTCCCAGCCTCTACAAATGCAAAGACAAACACATAGAGTCAGCTAATTCCAGGAACTCTGAAGCTCTTGATCACAAGGTCAAACATTCCTTAGCTGGACCCAACTGCCAGCCAGTCCCCTGGAAACCCACAGCCAGAATAGAGGCCAATCCCAGGAAGTCAGGCCCATAAGGGTATAAGGAAATGCTCCTTTATTGGACTTAAAACATTTGGCCAGAGTATGGGAAATGAACATTCTCATGCTCTGCTAGTGGAAGCATAACGACAGCCAACATTAATGACAACTTATTCTGGACCAGGCCCTTTACACCGGGATTTTTCAACCTCAGCACTGTTGACATTTGGGACTGGATCATTCTTTGTTGGGGTGGGGAGCACTGCCCTGTGCATGTAGGATGTTCAGCAGCATCCCTGACCTCTCCCCACCAGATGTTAGTAGCACCCCACCCCAGTCGTGACAACCAAAGATCTCTCCAGACATTGCCAAACATCCCCTTGGGGGGCAGGCAAAGTCACCCCAGTTGAGAACCACTGCTTTATATGTATTACACTAATTTAATTCTCACAACAAACTGATGAGATTGGTACTTTCATTATACAGATAAGGAAACTGAGGCACAGACAAGTTAAAGTCCTACCAATAATGAGCACAGAGTAGGGATTAAAATCCAAGTAGCTGGAGTCCAGAGGCCACAGTGCTTCACTGCAGTGGCCAGCCTATCTGATCTGACCTTTCCAGAGAACAGTTTGGCAGAATATTAAAAAAAAGTAAACATGCATACCCTTTAGCCCACAGTCCCATGTCTAGGACTTTAAAGAAATGTACACACAAAGCTGTCATCTCATTGTTTACACTCAGCGGAAAGCTGGACGTGTGGTAAAGACCCATCTGGAGGGGACTAGCCTTCCTCCTGGGCCTGAGCACTGAGCTTGAGCCAGACATAATTTTTTAACCATGTAATTTATTCTGCAGACAATAAAAAGGGTGATGCAGATTTGTACTGACAAAGAAAGATGTCCTTGACACTGGATTGAAATAAAAAAATTAAAACCCCACATGTATAGTATGGTTTTACTTCTGTAAAGTTTTATGTACATATAGCAAGGGGGGAAGTGCCATTTGTAACAAGAGGTGATTACAGTAGCTCTTGCACTCGTTTAGAATATTATCTGATGGGATGCTTGGCATGAGAGGAAGGCCAGTCACAAAAGGCCACATGTTGTATGATTCCATTTATATGAAACGTCAGAACAGGCAAATCCATAGAGACAGAAAGATCAGTGTTTGCCAGGGCCTAAGGAGAGGGGGACAGGGGAGTGACAGCTAATGGGTATGGGATTTCTTTCTAGGGTGACAAAAAATGTTCTAGAATAAGATAGTGATGACGGTCCCACAACCTTGTGAATACACTAAAAGCCAGCGAATTGTATGCTTTAAAAGGATGAATGTTACAGTATGTGAATAATGCTTCAGTAAAACAGATTTTGACAGGGAGAAATTGACAAATCCAAAGCAATGATTAGGAAGCCAGTGACACAATAGAGAATCTATTCCCCCAGGGACCCAGAGGACTATTGGAGGGGGCATTTCCCTCAGTGCGTGGGAAGAGGAGCTGCAATTAGTTGAATGTTGAAGAGTGCCTGGACAACTTGGGGACGGCTGGGGCTGACACGTGGCTTCCGAATACACAGATGTGTACCTGTTTCTCCTGCTTCTCTTTACATTACTCTGAGTTCAAGTTCCAGTAGCCTCTTGAGTTAGAGGCTACTCCCTTTAACAGGCTTTAGTGGCACCAAAGGATAAAGCTCTAGCTGCCCCCCGCCCCCATCAACTCCACCAGCCCCCACTCCCACCCTAGGAAGCCTACAGTCCAGGTAAAAACAATGTGCTCATCTCGTTACGTAATCACTGTGGGATAAACCCTTCCTGCTTCACTTCCAACCAGATCGACACCCCTGAAAACCCAACTCAAAATCACTTCAACAACATGGGGACCTGTTTTCCTTGTATAACAAGAAGTCCTGGGCACGGCAGTCCAGGATCGTTTATTCAAAGGCGCAGTGACGTCAGTAAGGACCCAGATTCTTGCCGTTTTTGCTTGGCTGCCCTCTCATCTTGTCTCATCCTCAAGGGTGCAAGATGGCTGCTGCAGTTCTGGATCACACCTTCACCATCAATGTCCAGAGGCAGAAAAGGGATTGACTTGGTCCTTCTCAGAAGTTCTTCTGAAGTTCCTTCCCTCCTCATTGTCAGAGCTGGACCACACGGCCTGGCCGTACCCAACTACTGGCAAGGAGCTGAGGACCACCGAGATCAGCTTAGACTCATCAGGATTTACCTGAGTAAAATAGTAACTTAGTGACCGGAGGGGTAGACGCCAGAACAAAACCCAGTCTCTGCAGCGATGGAGGAAGGGGAACAGGCAGCCAGCCACGGTGGCCACATCGGGATTCCTTCCCCACAGGCCTTGCCCTCTGCCCGGCACGCCTTTCTCAATCTCTCCAGATTTACGCCTCCTCCTCCTTCACATCAGCTGGGCACCTCCTCCAGAAAGCCCCCCCGTCCTCACTGGCTAGGTCAAAGAACCAGCACCCTCTTTGTAGCTCTGGCCGTAGTTGCAATTAATTAATTACGTGTGTCATTATATTTGATTAAAATCTGTCCCACGGAGGCAGCTCCACCCTTTATCCCCAGGACCCAGTCAGAGTCTGGCACAGAGTAGGTACTCGGTAAACAGTTACTGGCTAGATAGATATATCAGTATGTTACAAGAAGCAGATGTGAGGTCTGGAAGATGATATCAAGAGTTTTCTCTGAGTGGTGAGATATTTTATTAAAACATAACCCACACAGCAGAGTGCTGACATCTTAGGCGTAGCTTGATGACTATACAAATGAATACACTGGTGTAAGTAGCTGGAAGGTGTGATAATGGAGTAATTTTACTTTCCCCTCTGTCCTTTTCTGGGTCGTTTAAATCTTTTTCAATCTTACAAGGGGCTGGGTCATTTGTACAAAAACAAAACTTTTATTTATTTATTTTTTTAACAAAGAAAACGTCATTTTCAACAATTTGGATGTGGAAGGAACCCATGGAGTGCTAAGAATTTCTTCTTCTCTTGTTTTATTTTCCCTCCCTCCTTCCCCTGACCTCGAAGCAGGGGCATCCTCTTTGATAACCTCTTCCTATCCTCCAGGGGATAGGTATGAATTTGTTACAAAGGCCCAAAGGCTGTGCTGGGCTCAGGAATAAAAGTGAGGCAAAAAGGTAAATTTCCATGAGAAAATTATACAGGTGTTTGTGTTTTACTTTTCTTTTTCTCCAAAAGCAGGAATTTGGGAGATTCGAAACATCTGGCTCTTATAATAAAGAATTGGAATCTATTCTCAAAGAAATGCCCAGATTAATAACTTGTATGTGATGAAGCGTTCATTCACTCATTTGTTCATTCACTCATCTGTTCACTGGTGTCTGCTTCTGTGCCTGGTCCATCCCGAGTGTGGGGAGTATAGAGATGGATCAGATCTGGTGCCTGTCCCCAGGGAGATTCCCTAGGCAGGGTAGCCTTTGTAAATTGCTAGCTCCTGGTTTTGGTGCGATGGGTATTGGGCATGGGGGCGGTAAGACTGAACTGAGACTGGGGAAGCTGGTGGGGGCCAGGGCGAGTTTTCAACAGGAGAATGACATGATCAGATCAGGGTGCCTGCAGCGGGAAGGTGGGCTGGAGGGTGAGTAGAGAGAGTCAACACAGTAGTCAGAGCACAGTGGTGTGGCTGGGCCTCGCAGGGGCTGTGAGCACAGGGAAGGTGGAGGATTCAAGACAGTCTGTTGGGGCTGAATTGTGTCCCCTCAAAATTCAGATGCTGAAGTTTTAATTCCCAGTGCCTCAGAAGGTGACTGTATTTGGGGATAGGGCCTTTAAAGGTCATTAGGTAAAATGAGGTCATTAGAATGGGCCCTAACCCCATATCCACTGGTGTCCCCATAAGAAGAGATTAGGACAAGACAAGAACACAGGGGGGACCATGTAACAACACAGGGAGAAGGCAGCTACCTACAAGCCAAGGAGAGAAGCCTCAGAAGGAATCAACCCTGCGACACGTTGATCTCAGACTTCCAGCCTCCAGACAGTGAGAAAGTAGATTTCTGTTGTTCACGCTCCCCAGCCTGAGCTGTCGAGCTGTCATGGCCACCTGAGAGAACAATTGCAGAGTCCAGCCATAGAGTGGAGAGACTTGGGGGATGCCTAGATATGAGAGCCAAGGGACAGAGAGGACAACCCCTGGATTCTGGCTGACACAAGAGGTGGAAAGAGCTACCATCACTGAGATGAGGTAGGTGCTGGGGAGAAGGAGATGTGGGCCCCATGCCAGCCTCCACCCCGTCCCATCTCCTGCCTCTTGGGCTCCGAGGACCCTGGCCCCAGGACCTGCAATGGCTCCACCAGTGCTTCAGGCTTGCCAGCTCCATGCCATGGTGACAGATGCTGTCATACCCTGCCCCTGTGCAGCCTGGGTGGGGTACTGCCAGCTGGGCATTGCCTCAGTGTGAAGAAGTGGAAGGAAGGGAGGCCCAGCTAAGGCCCAGGCCCAGATAGGGCCAAGGGCACCCATCCTTCCAGGAAAACAGTCTGGTCACCGGGATACGGCTCATCACCTTGCAGATGGCCCAGCCCAAGATGCAGTTTACTTGGGCGCACTGGGTTATTGGGCAACTCTTTCACTCCTGGTGATAATAAGAGCACCTGCTACCCAGGTATTGCATGTCTCCCCAGGCTCAGAGAGGTGAAGTGACTTGTCTAGGGACACACAGCTGGTGGGATAGGTCTGTCTCACGCTGGAGCCCATGCTCTTAACTGTTCTGATGGCACATTTCATTAAGTTTTCTCTCAAAGGAGGCTTGGGCGATCAACATTGGACTTTGTTAGTAACTTCTAGGGAGCATGGAGATTACATAAAGAGAAGTCATCTCTGAATATATGTTTCTGAACTTTATGTTTAAGAATATTTTTTAAGAAGGTTGCAAGGCTCATCTGCTAAAAATATTTAAGTGTAAGAACTTGGAAGCCCTTGGAGGCAGGAAATAGTAATTACTGCAAAGCTCTCAGTCGGCATGAATGCCTGCCAATTCCTAGGTCATCTGGGGAGTCCAGGCCCTGCCCCAGACTGGCCCTTGGGGAGTCCACCACCACATTAGAGGCCCCGGCCAAAGCCACTTCCTTGGACTCGGCTGAGCTCTGAGCCTGCCTGGGAGTTAGCCTGCTTCCGAGCTGCGGTTTTTGCCCTGATGTGCTAGGAGCCGTCCCGTGGTCTGAGGCCTGGCTTTGGATGATTCCTTGCCTCCCAGGGGAGGCTAAGGGAGAACTGGGGCCTGCATGCAGTAGGTCCTGCGTTCAAATCCCACCTCTACCTCCTAAAAGTCCACAAGACTTGAGTGTGGGCTGTGGAACCAGACCCTGGATTAGAACCCAGTCTCGACCACTTCTCAGCCATGTGGCCATGGGCAACTCATTGCCCTGTGCATTTTAATTTCCTTACCTCTCACATGAGGATTAGAATGGTTCTGACCTCACAGGTTGTGGAGAGCATTAAATGATACAGTATGTATAAAGCCCTTGGAACAGTGTCTGACACAGACTAAGTGCCCAGTAAATGTGGGATATTACTGTTACTGTGTCTTTGAGCAGTGCCCTTTCACCTCCCTGAGCCTCAGTTTCCCCACCTGTAAAATGGGAATAATACTAGACCCTACCTCAGAGCACTGATGAGTAGATTAGATGAGACGATGCAAGGAAAACAGTTAGCACAGTACCTGGCAATTAGTGAATGTTCAACGAATTGTTAGCAATTATATTTATTATCCCAAAGCCCTTCTGGGAGGCTCACACTCTGGAAAAGTTGCCTGAGAAGGTTTAAGGATTAAATTAGTGAGAAAAGAAGCAAAGCCATACCATTTAACAGTTTCTAGAGCAAGGGTGGCCAGCAGCCCCGGGGCACTGTAAATGCCTTGGTGAGTGGCACGGGATGGGCACAGGACACGGAACCACGGAGGGGCTGGAAAGCATCTTGTTTGGATGCTGAGGCTGGAAGCTGGCAGCAGGGAATTCTGGGAGTGGAATGGGCTGGGAGGATGTCGGTTGTAAGCTTGAGGGACTGGACTAGGGGGGCAGACTGCCAAGGCCAAGGGTGGGGTGGGGTGTGGCAGCCTGGAATCTGAACCTGTGGGTGGGAGGGGGGCATGGTTCCAATCTGGCCACAAGCTCAGGCAGGTCCCTGCCCCTCTGAGCTGCACTTCCTCATCTGTTAAGTGGGGCCAATGATGTAATGAATGACTCAAGGCACGCTTGTGTGCTCCACTGCACGTGCATGGTAGGGACTCAATTACAGGGTTGTTAATACAACCTGGAAGCCTGGTCAGGTGTGGGGAGAAGCTAGTGACTGATCCACCTGACTGCATCTGAGACAGCCCACAGGCAGGTGGCAGAGGGTGCAGGACCCTCAAGCCTGGCGTTACAGTATCTTGGGCTTCCCTCCGCTGCTCCCTCGGCAGGCTGAGACCTGGATGGTTTCCCTCGGGTCCTAAATGGGGAAGCAGATTTCCCAGCCTAGTTGTGGGACTGGTCCTGATGCCAGTGGGCACTGGAGAGGGGCCCTGTGGGTGAGGCTGTCCTCCACGTACCTTCTGTACACGCCCCACGCCCCGCAAACTACTTCCTGAGACTCGCCCAGGGCCCTTTCTCCCCCCAGCTCGTCAGGATCATCACACCTTCCTCCCTAGGGCCTAAGCTGTGGGTCTCTCTGTGCTGGGAGTTCTGCCTGTAGCCTCACTGCCCTCCCAGCTCTGAGACCATGACCTCCAGTCACAGGAGCCCTGTAGGGGCTTGGTACACAGTCAGACTCTGTCCTCTGGGGGGGATGCATTCTGTAGACTTTTATTAATAACAACAATAGTTTTGCACTTTCTGTGTGCCACGCACTGAACTAAGCTCTCGCTTGCATTGAGAATGAACAACGGGGGCTTCTCTGGTGGTGCAGTGGTTAAGAATCCGTCTGCCAGTGCAGGAGACACAGTTTCAAGTCCTGGTCTGGGAAAATCCCACATGCCGTGGAGCAACTAAACCCGGTGCGCCATAACTACTGAGCCTGCGCTCTAGAGCGCACGTGCCACAACTGCTGAAGCCTGCACACCTAGAGCCCGTGCTCTGCAACAAGAGAAGCCACCGCAATGAGAAGCCCGCGCACCGCAACGAAGAGTAGCCCCCCCGCTCGCCACAACTAGAGAAAGCCCACGTGCAGCAACAACGACCCAACGCAGCCAAAAATTAATTAATTAATTAATTAATTTAAAAAGAAAATGAACAATGACCCTGTGAGGTGGGCTCCATGATCCCATTCCTAGGCTCAGGGACATCCCATATCTCACCCAGCATCACGCAGTGGAGGGTCCAACCAGGGCAGACTGATACTAGCTGTTCCTTATGCAGGAACCACACTGTCTTTGTGGAAAGAGCACTGCTTTAGGTGTTTATAGGCCTGAGCTCTGCCTCTCTCAGGTGACCTTGGACAGCTTTCCAACAGCTGAGATGAGCCCTGCCCTGCCTCCCCTAGATGGGATCATGGATAACAAATATTACCCCATTACCCCCATATCAGTCGTTGTTCTTCAGAGAAACAGAACCAATAGGATAATCTATATCTATGTCTATGCCTATGCCTATGTCTATATCTATATCTGTATCTTTTTTTAATATAAATTAATTTAATTACTTAATTATTTATTTTTGGCTGTGTTGGGTCTTCGTTGCTGTGCACAAGCTTTCTTTAGTTGTGGTGAGTGGGGGCTACTCTTCATTGTGGTGCATGGGCTTCTCATTGTCGTGGCTTCTCGTTGTGGAGCACGGGCTCTAGGCACGCAGGCTTCAGTAGTTGTGGCACGTGGGCTCAGTAGTTGTGGCTTGTGGGCTCTAGAGCTCAGGCTCAGTAGTTGTAGCGCACGGGCTTAGTTGCTCCGTGGCATGTGGGATCTTCCCAGGCCAAGGCTCGAACCCATGTCCCTTGCGTTGGCAGGCAGATTCTTAACCACTGCGCCACCAGGGAAGCCCTATATCCGTATCTTTTTAAGGAATTTGTTCATGCAATTGAAATTCGTAGGGCAGACTGGCAGGCTGGCAGGCTGGTAACTCAGGTAGAATTTGATGTTGCAGTTTTGAGGCAGAATTTCTTCTCTGGAAACGTATTTTGCTCTTAAGACCTTCAACTGTTTGAAGGAGGAACACCCACGTCATTGAGGGTAATCTTCAGCGACTTAAAGTCAACTAATTGTAGAAGTCAGTGTTAACCACATCTACAACACACCTTCAAAGCCATAACTAGATTAGAGTTTGGTGTTACAGCCTAGCCAAGTTGACACATAAGACAGACCATCACATCCCCAATTCATACCCAGGGAAACTGAGGTCCAGAGAGGTGAACAAGCAGCCCAGATCCCATATATACAACTTGGAAAGTGGGAAACAGGATCCTTGTCCACATATATGTCTATGCTAACATCTTTAGGGAGTAGGATTTCAGGTGATTTTTACTTTTTTCTTTATATCTTTCTTACTGTCTAGTATTTTTTTAATTGTACATGGATAACTTTTATAATCACAAAAAAAGTAAATAATTTTCACTTTGAAAAAAAATGAGATTTTCTGAGACTATATCATCCTAGGTAGATAAAGCATTAAAAAAAAAAGTTATTAAAAACAGTGACAAGTCTACAACTGATTATCCAAAGACTCAGAAAAACAGCATAGATAGATGAAAGAAATGTAACCAGAGCTTAGCTAAGGGTGATTCTAGGTGGAAGATAAATTGATACTCATTGAATATACTTGGACATTTTCTGTGAACCTTATTGTTCAAAATAAATACTTGGTTGAGAGGGGGATTTCAAAATAACTGGAGAGTGGGAGTAAGTGTCGACATAAATGGGCCATACCGTCATTAGCAACTTAGGTGATGGATATGTGGGGAAAGACTTCAGATTTCAAAAAGTTAAGAGCACGGGCTGTAATTTTTAGGGCAACCACTAAATGTGCAAACTTTCCAAATGATTAGAAGGAAAAATAGATAATCGGAGTAAGATAAGAAAGGAGAGAAAAAGGAAATGTATAACAAAACAAGAAAAATAGAAGGCACAAAAGAAGAAGGTGGATTTAAATACCCAAGTAACTCGGGAATTACATTAAGTGTGAATGGACTAGGTGATCCAACTAAGAGTCACCTCTAAAAACAAAGGATATAGCAAGGTCAAAAATAAAGATACACCATGAAAATAACAACCAAAAGAAAACCGGCATAGCTATATCAACAGCAGACAAAACACACTTGAAGGCCAAAATCACTACTAGAAATAATGACATTTTATAATGACAAGAGGTTTGATTTGTCCATAAAATTAGCAATTTAAAAACGATATGCACCTAATAAAGTAACTTCAAAATATATAACACAAGTAGTAGAAGAAATACAAGGAGAGACAAGACAAACTTCACAGTCATAACGGGAGACTGTAACATATTTTCCTCAGTAATTCATAGAAAAGGCAGGGAAAAAAAAATCAGTGAGAATCTAGAAGATTAAACAAGATTAAGAAACCTGATCTAATGGAACCATCTGGAACGCAGCAGCCACACTTCCAGAAGGCACTGCCTTTGCAAGGACAATGCAACATCTGCAAAAAAATGACCACATACTGGGCCACAAAGTGAGGGACTGAGATCATTCTGAGCATGCACTCAATCTAGAAATCAATTACATAAAGGATAACTAGAAAATCCCCACACATCTGGAAATTACGAAACACACTTCAAACATAAAATCATTAAGAAAACCTTAAAAATGGGCAAAGGTGGAGAGACCCACTTGGGGCCTGGGGGAGGGGAACCTGCCTAGGAACCTCATCAGTTTTGTTTGTGGGGACAATGGGATGTGTGGCCATCTGACCCCATTATTCCTGAGTGGTTTTGCAAAGCCAGCACTTATTGAGCACCTAGTGTGTGCCAGGTCTGTGTGCTCTCTCCTGATTTCTCACCAGGAACTTCTGTGGCAGGTCCCCATTCCATAGAGGACCAAACTGAAGCTTGAAGAGGTCAAGTGACTCACCCAAAGTCACTCAGCTATAAAGCAGCCCAGGGATGTCAGATCCCATGATTGTAACTACCTATGAGGCTGGTAGGATATACTCCTGTTTTTCAGATGAGGAAACTGAGGCTTATGGCATAAAGCCAGTAAGTGATAGGATTTGAACTGGGGATTTGAGCCCCGGTCTAACTGGGTGTTAAGCCTTTACAGAGTGGGAAACTGAGGGAGGGCCGCTGGGACTTGCATGGGAATGCATGGCTGGGGGTGACTGGAGGCTGGGATTCGGGCCTGAGCTTCTGGAAAGGCTGGAAAGGGAAACAAGTCTGAGAGGAAATGACTGCAAATGCCTCCCACCCGGACCCAGACAGGAAGGGAAGGACAATGCCCCAGACAGACTGAAGGAGAGGGCTTCTCACCCCCTAGCCCCGGGGCTGACAGGATTCCATTATCGTGAGGTCTCAGGGGCAGGGGCAGCTGAGCAAACAGCAGTCCTCTGGCAAGACACAAAATGGCCATTGAGGAGGGTTGGGGCCTTGGGGGAGCAGGCTGGGGGGGGGGGTGCGCGGCTGCTGTGACCAGCCCCTAGGTGGAGGAGGGAAGTGCTGCCTGCAGGGCATGCCAGCCACCAACCCTCTCAATGTATTGATGAGGAAGCCAAGACACTGGCCTGGGATCACACTGAAGGTCAGCCCCCAGCACTCTGGCCGTGGGGTGAAGGACTCAGTGGCCCCCTGTGGGCGCCAGTGCGCTGTTCCTGGCATGAGCAGGTGAGCCCAGGAAGCCACAAATTGCCTATAGTTAATCCTGGAGCTCCAGGTTCCAGTGGCCAAGAGCAGACCTAGCCCAGAGAGGCCCAGCAAGGAGCCCAAGGTCACACAGCAAATGGAGGCTGCTAGTCTCTCCCTGCCCTGCCAGAGCTGCTCCTGCTTTCTGGCCAGAGCTCCATTTCCCACTCCACCCCTGTCTCCCAACCCCCATGTACCAGCTGTCTTCTTGGAGGGCAGCACAAGGCTGGTCAGATTTCCACAGGGCATGTGGTTGCCAGGTGTGGCTGAGACAGTTGGCAGGGCAGGTGGGTAGAAGGGGCTGTAGCTGCAGGAGGCTCCAGCTGGGATCAGCTGCTCCACACCTGCTCTGGGCTGCCTGGGGGGGCAGGCACTCCGGGGTATGCCAGACCCTGGGTCTGCATCCTGACTCTGCCCCTGAAGCTGGCTGGTAATCCTGGCTTTGAGGCTCTTCCTCTCCCAGGCCCTCGAGTTCCCCATGTGCACACGCACTCACCCTATATGATGAAGTAACATGGTGTGGGTGTGCGTAGCGTGGTGCCTGCTAGCATTGTGATGATTGGGTTATTATTATTATAAATACCTCCTGGTGGCCTGAGGAGAAAAGGTCAGGAGGCCTGTGGGCCATGTGACTCCCAGAGTTCAGTTCTTCCTCTCGGGTAGCCAGCACTCACTTCCTAAAGCCCAGTGTGGTCCACCCACTTGTCCCTGCGGAATGCCTCTCACTGCTCCCCAAGCGCAGTCCACAAATATTGTGAAATTAGAGTCATTCTGGCTGGAGTGGGGCCAGGGGCCCTGGGTCCATCCCTGGGTCTCCTCCTCACAACCTTTCACCCCCTGAAGGAGTTCTGAGGCTCCTTCTTGCACCCTCTGGGTTCCATAACATCTACTTTGAGAACCACTGGCCTGGCAATGTGTTCCAAGCCCCTTAGTCTGGCACTCAAGGTGCATTCCCTGCACCTCTCCTCAGCTTCTCATTCCTGTTTCCTGTGGATGTCCCCCCAGTTGCCCAGTGCCCCCCACACCCCATTCCTGCCTCCCAGATCCTCTCCCTGTTTTGCAGCTGGCAGATACCCCCTTAACTCCAGAGGCCTAGAAGCCTACAGTCTCGGCCCAGAAGGTGTCCCTCGCTGCCCGAAGGGGGCCAATCCCTCCTCCCTGAGCTTCTTGGGCGTGGCAAAGCTCAGGAGCAGGCTCAGAGGGGTAGGGTTCAGCAAGAGCCAGAGGGAGGGATCTAGGTGAGAGGAAGGCAATGGGGGTGGAGGACAGAAACAAAGAAGGAAGGAAGGAAAGGGGAGAGGAAGAGGGGGGGAGCATGCCCCATCCCCCTTCCTGCCCTGAGGCGAAGCCCACTGTTCCCAGCTCCAGTGCGGAGGATTCTAAGATCCTCATTTTAGGGCCCAAGGTGGGCCACCAGCCCAGGGGACCAGGGGACAGAGGATAGGAGCCACCACCCATCCTGAGGCTCTTGCCCTTCAGTCCTCTGGGCAAAGCATCAGGCCAGATCTCACTGGGTGGACTCAAAGAGGTAGGACAGGGTTTAGTCTAACTCAGTGAGCAGAACCGTGGCTATGGCTGTCCTGCTGATGCTGTCGGGTCGCCCAGCCTGGGTGCTGTGTGTTCCACCTCTCAGGGCTCCACTCCCAGATGACCTGCCTTCCTGAGCTACTTCCCAGGGTAGGGTCATGTCCCCCCAAAACCCCAGGAGGTGGAAATAGGTCCACTAGATGCTGACCTTGGTCTACTACCTTCACAGATGCCCCAGAGCCTGAGCCAGCCTCACCCTTTTCTCCAACTCTTCTCCCCCAGAGCCAGGATAGACACAGGGAGACTAAGGAGCTGGGCACCAACTTCATCTGGATCCTATGCAGGGCCCAGGGGAGGCTGAACCCTGCTGGGTTAGGGATGGGCATCCAGGAGGACTTGGGCAAGTGTCTCAAAGCCACACCATTAAGTTGGTGCTGAGCAAACAAATCCTGCCTGCCTTTTTCCTGGGCATCCATGCAAGCACCTAGTGCTTCAACATCGACTGAGCCCTTAGTTTAGGCCTGCCCCATGCTAGTCTCAGGAGCCCCCCAGAGCTGGCCCTGGCACCGTGGAGAGGGCAGTGGGGCCAGTGGAAACAGCTCACATGGCCTCTGACTTCAGACAACTTGGGCTTGAGTTCCAGCTCTGTCTCCTTCTCATGCTAAGGCTAAGGCCTGGGGCAAAAAAAAAACAACCCTATTTCCCCATCTGTGAAATGGAGGTGAGGCTTCCCGGCAGATAGGGTCATTGTAAAAAATCACATGAAATGAGGGCTGTGAAAGGAAAACCAAAGCTGTACTGATGGAGAGTATATATGATATATATAATGTAGCCATTGATTCATTCATTCACCTATTCATTCATTCGAAAAGCATCTCCAAGACCTCCTTTGGGCCCATCCTGAGCACAGCTATGAATCATTGGCTTGCAGTCAGTGTGGCTTGGCAGAAGGGACTTGGGTTCAGGACCCAGGCCTGGCGTCCATTCTGGTTCTACTGTCCACCAATCACGTGGTCTTGGGCAAGTTACTTCCCCACTCCAACCCTCGTCTCCTCATCTGCAAAAAATGGGACTGTACCCCATTCTGAAGATTGATTGAGATCAGTCATCCCAAGTAGGCCATCAAGTGCTGGGAGTTTCATCCCTTCCTCTACCTCTCCCCTGAATTTTTTTGGGTTGGGACTAATTTCTTCTGGATCCAGTGAGAGGGCAGTAAGTGGGGTTTGACCCCAGGCTGCAATCTGGGGAGACAGAGGGGGTGACTGAGGCTTGAAGGGGCACAATCACACAAGAAGTTATTGGTAACCACTCAAAAATAAGTAGCCATTTCCTGAGCACCTATTACATGCAAGGTCCCAGGCCAGGCGCTCTGTTTACTTTGCCTCATTTAACTGGCAACACTTCCCTTCACAGAGCCCCTTGGACCAAGCATCACTGTCTCCACTTTACAGAGGGAAAACAGGGCTCAAAGGAGAAGTCACTAGAAGGACACCCACGCCCAAACTGTTCACAGCCATTCCCTTTAAGGAATGAGGCTGGAGGCAGTAGGTAGTGAGCGGACACTTGTGTTATTTTTTAGCCATATATATATGTATGTATATATGGCAGCCGGCATGTAATTTAAAACATTAAAAAAAAATTAAAAACATTGGTTTGTGTGCTAGGAATAAAGTTGTATAGAAATGTGACGGGGGGACCTTCCTGGTGGTCCAGTGGTAAAGAATCTGCCTTGTGATGCAGGGGATGCGGGTTCGATCCCTGGTCGGGGAACTAAGATCCCACATGCCGCCGGGCAACTAAGTCCGCGAGCCACAACTATTGAGCTCGCTCACCTCAAGGAGAGAGCCCGTGTGCCGCAAACTACAGAGCCCATGTGCCCTGGAGCCTGCACATTGCAACTAGAGAAGAGTAAACCTGTACGTCACAACTAGAGAGAAGCCCACGTGCTGCAACGAAGATCGCGCCTGTCGCAATGAAAGATCTCACTAAGACCAGACACAGCCAAAAAAGAAAAAAAGAAAATGAAAAAAGAAAATAAATAAATATTTAAAAAAAAAAAATGTGACAGGGCCCAGAAGAGGCACAGAGGAGTGAGACCCAGGTTCAATGCCCTGTGTCAGCTGCAGGACCTGGGCCTGTCCCTTCCATCTCGGCAACAACCCCGGGATCATGGTGGGGCCATGAGCCACCCCAAATTGGCGTAATTGAAGGCACAGGCCTCACCCGAAGAATAACAGTGGCTGCAACACTGGGGGCTTGGGACAATGAGTGACTCTCCTGTCCTCAGGCTAGTCTTTAACACTGTTGTGTCCAGGATGTTTTAAGAATTAGAAAAAATTAAAGAAATGAAATAGCATAAAAGTCCTCTCTGGCTGGGCTGTGGCCCAGACTCCACAAGCTGCATGGGCCTGTCACAGAGGCCCTGCCCAGCCGTCCACCTGGCCCACAATGTTCCGTCTTCATCTGGGCCTGGCATCAGGAGGGTGGTGTGTCCGAGAACTCCACAGCGCTCGTCCCAGGGCCTCAGAGGTTTCTCCTTCTCTGTTACAAGTCACTGGAACATGGGAGAGGCCCAGGGGGCCTGTGGGCAAGAGTTGCTGAACACCAAGAGCTTGGAGCACAGGCATGGGGCCACAGCCCACGCTGGCGACAGGGGGTGGTGGTCAGGCCCCCTGAGCATCTCAGGTTCCTTCTGGCACCTGGGTCACTTTGCTACCCAAACAGGAAAAAAGTCTTAGAAAAAAACACACTAAAAATACAACAAGGTAAATAAGACCAAGTCTCTACATCTAGCAAATTGTACCCCAAGAGAGCCCGAGTGTAAGGTGTGACTGACACTACAGAGGCCAGAAGCCAGGAGCGAAGAAAGCAGCAGCATCCCACTTTTTTAGAAAGGGCGAGTCCCCCTGTCATGGACCAGCCCGTTATTAACTGCCAAGAAATTCTGGACAGATCATTCGGTAATGATTTGAGAGCACTCAGAAAAGGAAGTGGTGACCAGAAATGCCAACAAGGGTCACTGGGAATTAAATCAAATTGCTCTTGCCTCCCTGCTTTAATAACAGGGCAACTGCACCCAATCCAGATAATTAATACCTGGGTTTCTGTAAGACCTGGCAGTTCGTCTATGTATCTTTGGGGCTACAGTGGGAAAATGTGGACTCACAATGTAATAAGGCTTTAGTAACAGCTGACCAACCCAGAGCACTTACTACATGCAGGATACTATTCCAAGCACTTTGCATGTATTAACTCAATCCTCAAAGCAAACCTTACAAGATGAGTATTAATTATCCTCATTGTAAACATGAGGAAAAGGAAGCACCGAACAGTTAGGTACCTTGCCCTAGGTCACTGCTGGTAGGTGATGCAGTCACATTTGAATACAGGTCTGGTCCCTGAGCCCACAGGTGCACAGCTGATTTTAAACTGACCTAGAGACCCCCACTGATTAACAGGGGAGGGTGGAGGTGGGGGTGGAAGTCCAGATCTCATTGGGACGGGCAATCACGATGCTCTGCCCTGGCTGAGGAGTGGGCACATGACTCCCGCTGGGCCAACCATATGATCTCCAAAGATCCGGAAGTGCCCAGGCTTCACCCTGGATTCTCTGCCCTGCCTCCTGTCCTTCCCTGGCTGGCAGTGTTACAGTCCTTCCCATCTTTGATTTCTCCCCCTTCACCCAGCCCCTTCCCCTATGGTCCCTTTTGGCCATCGATGGTTTCTGTCATTTACAACCAGAGACCCCTGCTTGAGGCAGGAGCTCATAGCTCTCCTCTCAACTCAAATCTACCTCTAAGGCAAGGGGTCCTCCCCTAACCTGACCATTAGTGATGGGTGTGGATGGGTGCAAAAAAAGTGAGACTCTCCGGTGACAGGCCACAGGGCTCTGCCCTTATCCTCGTCCCGTTGATCATCATGTTCGCAATTTGGATTTAGAATACAGAAGGCCTACTCATAAAATTCGCAGCTGCCACAGCGCCAGAATTAATGCTTTGTGCAATGGCAGCCAGACTTACAATGCTTTCAAGACTAGACTGCTGGATGGGATCCAAAGAGATGACATTTAACCAGCGTAATGTAAGGTCTTTCGTGTTTCCGAAGAATCCATTGTGCAAGTACCAGATCAGGGAGGGAGAGTTGACTGTACAGTAGTTCATGGGAAAAAGCTCCCACCGCAAATTCAGTGAGTCACCAGAATAATGTAGCTGTTGAAAACACAAATGACTCTGGTAATGCAGGCTGCGTTACTAGAGTTGGAGAAAACTGGAGATGACAGTCCCTTTCAACTTGGCACTTGTCAGTCCCTCCAAAGAGCATGTTTCCAGTTCTGGTCTTCATACTTTAGGAGGGACAATGACAAATACAGTGCATTCCAATAAGGGTGGCCAAGGTTGTGCGGAAAGGACTGAGACTCAAGGGTGTTGATCACCCTTAGATGATCCCTGCATGCAGGGGAGTCCCAGAAAAGATGCCCCTGGCAAAACATTAGGGGACCAGCTGTGGAAATTACAGAGATGTTTTGATCAAAGCCCTTGGGGTGGCAAATAACCTAAACCACTGGAGCTTACTCAGCAAAATAAGGAATTGACTCTAAGAAAACAGGTGTGTTTCAGGACGGCAGCCTCAGGGACTGGAGCTGGGAGCTGGAAAGCTGACAGGAAGCAGGGCATCTGACTCTCCACCTCTCTCTCCTCTCTGCTTTCTTGCGACAAAAGTCTTCTCTGCTTCCTGGGGCACTGTTGGAAACCGCATCCTAGCCCTGGCACCACGTAATCCACCAAACTACTCAGGCCTGGGGGTGATGGGGACAAAGAATGGGGGAGAAGGTGAGGAAGCCAGAAGAGGGCAGGAGAGGTGGGCAGGGGCCAAACAGGCAGGCCAGTTATTAAAGAATAATCCAACAAACACCTGGGTGCCCACTGCCCAGCTTCAAGCGCAAATATCACCAGGAGCAAGTACTCTTCAAGGCCCCCTGAATCCCCTTCCTTCCTCTCCCCACAGTTAACCCCTCTGGAGGTTTAGGAGTTACTCATTCTTGCTTTTCTTTATAGTTTCCGTACATATGGATGTATACCTGAGAAACGGAAGGTTGCCTTTGGCACGTCTTGATTTTTCTATGAGGGGGATCATACTTATAGTGTCTTCTGCTATGTTGCTTTTTTGCTGAACATTTTTTTTTTGGTTGCGCTTCATGGCATGTGGGATGTGGGATCTTAGTTCCCCAACCAGGGATGGAGCATGTGCCCCCCACAGTGCAAGCTTGGAGTCTTAACCACTGGACCGCCGGGAAGTCCCTTTTGCTGAACATTTTGTCAGATGTTTGCATGTTGATATGCAGAGCTGTACTTTGTGCATTTCCCTGACTTTTGTAGCTTTCATTGTTTGACTGTACAACCATTTATTTCTACAGTCTTTGACTATTCAGGTTCTTTCCAGCCTTCTGGAACTACAAACAGTGCTGAATGTGTCCCTGGGAGTGGAATTGCAGACGCAGCCTGGGCCCATCTTCTACTGTGTTAGCGTAAGGTAGATTCTGACTCACCCAGGACTTTCCAACAGTCTGATGGGATAGGCTATCCTGCAGGGTAGTGAGATCACATTCACAGGGGTGAGGGCTGTGTGTTGGGGGTGGGGCAGAGGCTCATACCCCAACCTCCCCAAGCTTTACTGAAAGAGTGTCTGGTGCAAGGAATGAGCTGGGGGCTTAGGGGTTATTGGGCATGGGTTTAAATCTCAGCTCTACTACTCTCCAACTGTGTGACCTTGAGCAAGTCATTTTCCTTTCTGAATCTCTAGTTTTCTCTTTAAAATGGCTGTGTACCTATAGCAGTTTCAGAGGGAACCAAGGGGCCTGGGAAGGAAGATACTTTGAGGAAATGAAGAGAGGCAAAGCTGGTCTCAGGACCGTGGGTTACCTTCAAGGAATGGAGTGAGTGGGCAAGTTCAGCACAGAGCCCCCTCCCCAGGCAGTCTGGGCTGAGGGAGGAGAGAATATGGCAGGTTCCCTGAGAAAGAAGAGATAGGCAAGGGTGGAAAATATCCCCCCAAACCTCTCTTGGAGTGGCTAGAAACTGAGTGACTCCATCCCACGGGCAGAGCCTGAGCCAGTGAAATACTTCTGCTGCCACCATAACTGTGACCCACCCATCCCCACTCCTTCCCCTTGCTTAATGGTACACATCCTGCAGGTTCAGCCCCTGCCCAAACCCAGGGTTGGCCATACCTTCAGCCCCTGCTGGGCATGAAGCCAGACAGCTCCTGATTACAAGGTCTTCTCTACATCATGAGGTGTATCTGCGCTGTGGGCCCCTTGGGTGATGGCTTAGCGCATTTGGAGCCTGACAAAGGGCATCCGGAGCTTTAGCTTGAAGTATTTTAACCTAAAGTGACAAAGATGGATGTCACCAACCGCCCCACCCCCCGCCATTCTCTGAGCACTTACTGCACACCATTAAGAGGCACCATCTCACCAACTCTTGACAAGGCAACCACTGTCAGCACTCCCATTTTAGAGATTAGGAAACCAAGGCACTGAATGATCAGTTAGCTTGCCCAAGGTTGCAGAGCTAGTAGTTGGCAGAACCTGGGTTTAACCCAGAACTGTGGCTTTAACGCCCTATCTCTGGGGAAGGAGCTGTGACTTAGTCTGGGAGCTGGGCAAGGGAAGGCCAATCCAGGGGAAGTGATACTGGAGCTAGATCCCAAGGTAAGTGTCAGGCCAAGAGGGTGGGAAACACTGTGTGCACAGGCCCAGGGTGGGAGTGAAGATGGAGGGATAGAAGAAAGAGCCCATGTGGATAAGTTCAGGGAGTAAGATGGGGCAGGGGACAGGGGCAGAATGAAGCAGGAGAGGTGGACATGATGTTTTGGTCTCTGAGGGCTCTGGAATTCATGGTGGGTGATTCCAACCACAGACTCCTGGGTAAAGCAGAAACATTTTAACCCCAGCTACACTGCTACGGGCTGAGTGGTCGCTGGGCCTGGTGGACCAGGTCTATCCAGGGGACTCTGGGAGTGATAGGCTGCGCTGGGGAAGGCGGTTCTGGGCACTTCAGGTAAAGCAGGAGCAGCTAGGTGGCTGGGGCATGGGCTGCAGGGCGCCTAAGCAGACAGAAGGGGGAGAGGGCCTGGGGAGGAGCCGTGTTCAGGACCCATGCCTCGAGCTGGGGGGATGGGTGGCCGCATAGGCCCAGATGGGTCCCTGGGGAGCCAATTCAGTGACCTGGGCCCTTTGGGCGTTAGAATGGGGGTGGGGCAGCCTCAAAGCCGCCATTGTCGCCCCCTCGCCCGCCTGTCTAGGACCTAAAATAGAGCAGGAGAACGGCAGATCTCCATGAGAAGCATTTCTGGCAAAGAGGTCTGGGAGGAGGGGGTGTGAATCACCACTGGGAACACCTGAGTCTGAAGCTCCCAAAGCCCAGCTGTCCCAGCCCCGTCCCCAGGGAGCCTGGAATCCACTGGCAAGTCGGGGAGTGGGGTTCCTCAGTCCTACTCCTGTCCAACTGTGGGGAGGGGACTGCATTCTGGCCCCAGCTCTGCCACGGACGTGCTGGATGACTGGCCAAATCTGCCCCCTCAGGGCCTGTTTCCCAGACTTCATGTGCTGTGAGGCCCCTGGAATTCACAGCAGGTGGTTCTGATATAGGCCTCAGGGTCAGACAGACATGGGATGAGGTCCCAATTCTTCTCCTATTGGCTGAGTGAGCTTGAGCAAGTCCCCCGACCTCCTGGAGCCTCAGTTTCCTCATCTGAAAAATGGACATTGAAACCAAGTCCTGTTCTTTCTGGGTTTCAGCTGAACTATCCAACAAGGATCTTGACAGCTCCTGGGGCCTCCCTCCATGTGCTCCAATGGCACACTCTGTGCTGCCAGGAATGTTAACAGTGACCTCACTTTTTAATGTCCTGTGCTTTGCATACTGCCTCTGGCTCTCCACATCCTGGAGGACTGATATGAATATCGTTTCCAGCCCTCTCCATGGGAGATCTTCAGCCTCAGTACTGTCCACTCCTGGAGGAAAGGGATCTTGGATCCCGACTGGGCCCTCATGGGCACCTACCTTGTGTCATGCCTGGAACCCTGGGGGGCAAGGATGAGCCTCCCGTTTGTGCAGATGGGGAAACGATCGACTGTCTCAAACTGTGCACCAGTTCGGTGCAGCTGCAGAGGCAGGCGCGGTTGTGTGGGGCTGGCGTGCCCTCTAGCGGCCACCGTGCGCCACACTCCGCCCCGCGGCTAGAGCTGCCCAAGGTCCGACTGGCAGCCGTCGACTGGCAGGGAAGTCCCTTCTTGGAGCCATCCGCCGTCCAGCGTGCTGCTGCCCCACCTCACCCGGGCTGACAACAGTCTCTCCCAGGCTCTCTCCACTCATGGTTTCCCAGAGACCCCACAGCGGCTGGTCGCGCCGCCCCGATTGCCATGGAGACCGCTTATACACAGTTTCCCCCTTCCCCTCCACCTTGTCCTAAGTAGGGCCGGCAGGCCGCCGGGGCGGGCGGCCACGGCCCCATGAACAGCAGGGCCCCAGGGACGCTGGCCGTGGAGAGAGTGAAATTCTTCGGCCAGCACCGCGGGGAGGTGAGGCCCTGTAGATCTCTGCCCAGATCTTAGGCTTCTTGGCTTTAGAGAGGTTTCTGGTTCTGTGTAGTGGGAGCCCGAGTGTTCTCTGGGCTCCAGTTGCGGAATGGGCTCTAGAATTCTAAGCACTGGTTCCACAGGGGGCTCAAACTCCTGGCTGATTCCAATGCTCTTTGGACTCTGGCTTAAGAGGGAACTCGGGGCTTAGAGTAGATTTTGAACTAGCTCTGGGCTTCAGCTCTAGAATGGGCTCTTGGCTTCTACAGAAGGCTCCAGCCTCTGGCTTCAGTGAGGGCTCGCTCTGAGCTTCAGGTTCTTGTCTTTTTTTTTTTTTTTTTTTAATTTTTGGCTGTGTTCAGTCTTCGTTGTTGCGCATGGGTTTTCTTTAGTTGCGTCCAGCGGGTGCTACTCTTTGTTGCGATGTGCAGGTTTCTCATTGTGGTGGCTTCTCTTGTTGCGGAGCACGGGCTCTAGGCATGCAGGCTTCAGTAGCTGTGGAATGCGGGCTCAGTAGTTATGGCTCACGGGCTCTAGAGTGCAGGCTCAGTAGTTGTGGCGCACGGTCTTAGTTGCTCCGTGGCATGTGGGATCTTCCCAGACCAGGGTTCGAACCCATGTGCCCTGCATTGGCAGGCGGATTCTTAACCACTGTGCCACCAGGGAAGGAAGCCCCAGGCTCTGGTCTTACAGGACAGCAGAGAGGGCTCCAAGCTCTCGGCTCCCCTGCAGGGTGGTTCCTGAGTTCTGGTTGTTGAGAGAGGCCTGAAGTCCAAGCTCCAACCCCAGGCTCCTGGGGCAGTATTTATGGCTGGCCCAGGAGTCTGGGGTTAGGGATGAGCAGAAAGGTGTTTCTTGCCCCAGGATAGGACTTTTGTGCTCTCCTTGCAGGTCACCTCTTCTGCCTTCTCTCCCGATGGCCAGAAGCTGCTCACAGCCTCCGAGGATGGCTGTGTATATGGATGGGAGACCCAGCGTGGGCGGCTGCTGTGGAGACACATGTGGGGCTCTTCACCCCAGATGGGGAGACTGAGGCCTATGGCCCTGTTGTGGCTTTCTACAGAGCCTACCACAATGACCTCTGACATCTGAGCTGAGCATCCATGCAAGACAGCCCAGGCAGGGCAGGGTCAGGAGGGCAAGGAGACAGGACCTGGTCCCTGGGGTCCTGAGTCTCTGACTCTAACAGACCTGGACTCAAATCCTACCACTTAAAAAATCTACATAATACCCTATTAACCATTTTAAAGTGTACAGTTCAGTACATTCACACTGTTGTGCATCTAGCTTCCAGAAGTCTCTTCGTATCTTGCAAAACTGAAACTCTATACCCATTAAACTCCCCATTCCTCCTTTTCCCAGCCCCTGACAATCACTGTCCTGCCTTCTGTCTCCATTTTGACTAAGTACAATACCTGGTATAAGTGGAATCACACACTATTTCTTTTGGTGACTGATTTCACTTAGCATAATGTCCATCTATGTTTACCCACTTTTTTGACTGTGATTGAACTCAAGTCATGTCACCTTCTCTGCACCTATTTCCTCTTCAGAATGGGGATAATAGTTGCTACCCTATAGGATGAGATAATGCAAGCAAAGTACCTGGCACCCAGTAAGAACTCAGTAGACGTAACTTATGATTATTAAGACAAGAAAAAACAAATCTGGTAATTATAGGGCAGACTGATTCATGTTGTAATAGGGAAAGTCCAGGGGCTGGGGAGCTCTAAGAGGGTAATGAACCTACGCTGGGCTGTCGAGGAGCTTCTGGGAGGTGTCTGCATTTGATTTGGGTATTGATCTTCCAAATAGGCAAACTGAGTTGGGCATTCCAGACCAAGGCATGGAAGCCCAGGAATTTTCCAGGTGGCGGGAGGGTGAGGGTTAGAAGTGAGGAGAGGGGCGGTAGGCAACGAGACTGAAGAAATTAGCAGGGGTTGGACTGCAAGGGCCAGAGGTGGAGCGCAGTGCCCCGTTCCTTGACCACAGCCGCCCACCTAGGCCCCCGTGAGGTTCTGCCGCTTCTCCCCCGATGGCTGCCTCTTTGCCAGCACCTCCTGTGACCGCACCATCCGCCTGTGGGATGTAGCAGAAGCCAAGTGTCTGCAGGTCCTACAGGGTGAGCGGGCTGGGTGGGACTGGGAGCCAAGCAGCCAGGCCTGGTTTCCCTTTCGGACCCTGCTGTGTCCTGTGCCACCTCGCCCCTGCCTCGCCCCCTGGCCGGTGCCTGCAGGTCACCAGCGAAGTGTGGAGACCATCAGCTTCAGCCCTGACTCAAAGCAACTGGCATCAGGCGGCTGGGACAAGAGGGTGATGCTCTGGGAGGTGCAGGTAGGTGGAGGGGCAGCCAGTGAGGCCTGGGATCCAGGGATGCACACCGTCCACAGTGGCCACACTTTCCAACTGGGAAAGGTTGTTTGTCTTCCCCACCCCTGGCATCCCATTCCCTTGCATCTGGCTGCAGCTACCTCCCCAGTTCCCCTCTCCCTACCCTCATGCCTCAAGACCTCTGCCATGAGATTCCCCCTGCCTGTACTGCCCTCCTCTCTTGCCAAGGCCCGGGAAGCCTCCCCTAACCCCTATGCTGCATCACACTACCCAGGCAGCCCCACAAGGAGGGCCTGGGTCTGACTCACTTGAGGCAGAGAACCTGTCACGCAGCCTCTGGGCTCTTTCCTCCAGTCAGGCCAGGTGCTGTGCCACTTGGTGGGACACCGAGACTGTCCCAAGCAGTGACTTCGCACCCAGCTCAGACTGCTTGGTGAGCCACACCTCTGCCCGGGCCCCACCTCAGTGGCCTAACAAGTGGTTAGAATTCTACACCTTGACAGTGACTTAGCTCTTCTGAGCCTGTCCCCTCCTCTGTAAGATGGGGATTTAGCAGGGCTTGGCGAGATGGTGCCTGCTTTCTGTGAGCCTAGCCAGTCGAGGAACCGGGGGGCACCATGCTTACGGGGGCTGTCTGCAGGCCACGGGCTCTTGGGATTCCGCCATCCGCATGTGGGACCTTCGGGCAGGGACTCCAGTGATCTTCCACCAGGAGCTGGAGGGCCACAGTGGCAACGTCAGCTGCCTGTGCTACTAAGCATCTGGCCTATTGGTGGGCTGGGTTGCCTAGGTTCCAGGGTGGCCCCTTGCTGACTACAACTCTTTGAGGGTCACTCTTTGAGGCCATTTTGGGGGCAGAGTATGCAGGCCCCAAACCTCTATGCTTAGACCTGTCTGCTTTCCAGGTGTCCGGCTCCTGGGACAAGACTATCCACACCTGGAAGCCCTCAACCGGAAGCCTGCCTGTCCAGCTTAAGGGCCACATCACCTGGGTGAAGAGCAGAGCTTTCTCCCCTGATGGGCTGCAGGTGGCCAGCACTGGCTACTCCCACATGGTAACCCCACCCCATCAGGCCTTCCTTCCTGTGAACTCCTACCCCACATCCTCCCTACCGGAGCCCTCAGCACCCCATGTCCAGAAATGTCCACATCCCTATCTGCCCTAAATAGGAGGCTACCAAGGGCAGGACCCAGGTGCCAACCACTTCCTTACCGAATGCCTGGCACTAAGGTCTGCACTGGCCCAAATGTTAGTGGCACCGACATTTCTATGACTCAGCTTCAGGGGAAAGGAAAGTATCGCACTGAATTTCTGCATCAGCTATTACGCAGCCCTTGTTAAACACAACTCACAGACAACAAAACCCAGATCAAGAAGTTAACATGTTGGCTAAGACTCACCCCAGTGTGATTTTGTCAAAGATGCCAGACTTGCCTATGAGATTTCCCTACCCCCCAGCCTGTTTTGATTTCCAGGTCAAAGTCTGGGACTACAATACAGGAAAGAGCATTGAGACCCTGAAGGTAATGTCTGTGGCTACAGCAAACAAGGGTGCAGAGGAAGGCCTGCTAGGGGAGGCCCGCACCCACAGAGCCCCATACCATGCTTTTGGCAGGGAGTCCTGGGTATGGCCCATGCCTGTGCCTTTACCCCAGATGGGAAACTCTTAGTGTCTGGAGCTGCTGCTTAGACAAAATTCCAAGTTCACTGCAAATCACCCAGAGCTGCTCAAACAGAACATCACACTACCTATGGCTCTGAAGATCTTCCACCCCTGCTTCTCCCTGCCCAGGGGGCACAGGACCAAAATAACCATAAGAGAGTGCCCAACAGGCCCCTGTGGCCAGGGCTGCCATGGCCCCCCACCAGGGCCACCAACAGCAGCAGGCCAGCCTGCTGGGATCCATCAGACACCCGGTAACCGTAACCAGGGCCGCACCAGCCCATCTCTCCGGCACTTAGTAGAAACCCCTATAAACACAAAGCAACACCAGCCAGTTAGTTTGTTTTATTGACACCTGGATGCTCAGGCCTTGACCGCGTACTTCCGGAGTGGGTACAGCCGCTCCTTCCGCTGCTGCTTCTTGGTCTTCAGGTTCTCTTCGTGTTTGTTGAGCCGGCGGCGCATGGCACGCGTTTTCTTGGGCCGCAGATCCAGGGGCTTGTACTTCTTGCCCTGGGTGAGGGGGAGCGGGGGAACATGAGGACCAGGGTTTGGGAGCTACTGCGGTAGCTAAGGAAGCCACAGAGTCGGAACTGAGATGCTGGAATGTGCCTGGGGAGATGCAAGCGTGAGGAGCTGTATGACACCCAGCCCAGGAGGGGACTGGAGACTGAAGTGTTGCCAGGCCATACTTTGCTTCCTAGCTCTTTAATTCCCCCAAGTTCAAGGCTGGGAAGGACTGTCCTCATTTTCTTTAAGTATATTGATTTGCTGGGCTAGGAAGTAATTTTGCCCAAATCTCAGTGAAGCTGTAGTGGAACTTGGGGTGCACACCCAAGTCAACCCACTCCCTACTTGGTGCTCTTTCCACCAGATTGCCAGCCGTGGAGTCAACGTCACACCCCAACCCAGCAAGGGATGGCTGGTACCCACCGAGTCCTGGGGGCATTTCCTGTTATCTCCGCTTAAATTATGTGTGTGTGTACGGGAGGGTGAGATGTGCAGCTTAAGCTGGTGCTCAATTTATCTGAAGGACCTGCCAGGTACCTGTGGTGACATGCCCACTGAACACATGCATCTCAGAAGGAAGACCTGGCTCGGCCGAGACCATCCTGCTATGAGGGGCCAAGCCCCCCTTCCTGACTTGGCTCCTGCTCCTAGACCTTTCTCAGGGCATTGTCTCTCCATCTCTGCTCCCACTTGTTCCCGACCCACTTCCTCCTCAGTGAGGAGTCTAGGCTAAGGCAGCTCTCATGGTTCCCTTTGTTCTGCAAAGGTCCCCTGGGGCCTCTTCAGTTTGAGGCCCTGTGCTGGGTGCTGGTTTAGCTACAAATGAGACCTGCTCCCTGCTCAAGGAGCTCCCAGCACAGTGGAAAACGGAAAACAAGTGGTGCATCATTGTGGAGGAGGAAAGAGATTAAGGAAGGTTTCACCTAAATGACTGACAACAGCCTTGAAAGCAACGGGCACGTCAACTGCAGGAGAAACCAGAGTGGGCACAAAAGCCCTGAAAAGTGACAGCTCAGGCTGGGCTGCCAACAGCCTGGAGGGGTAGGCACATGGCAGGCGTATGTGAGCTAAGCGGGGTTCAGGTCATGAACAGCCTCAGTGCAGAGAACTGCAGGGAAAAAGTTAAGCAGGAGACGGGGGCAAGCTCTGTGGGGGGACCTGGAAGCATGAATGTCTGTCCACCCACATCCCTCATATCAGTTGGTACAGGTCAGGGCTTCATCTGTTTCCAATTTACCAAGCACCTTAGAGCTCTGCTGTCCAAGAGTGGCCACTAGCCACACACACTGTTTACATCCTTCAGTCACTGTGACCACATAAGCACTTAATAGGCACGCATGGCCAGAGGTTACTGTATCGAACATCAACGTCTCTCATAGAGACCTTACCTCTATCTCCAGGAGTCCTGCCTGGCTGTTTGGGGGAGTGTACTCACTGGACGGTCATGAAAGCAATTTTTCCAGGCCACAACTCTACATGGTCCCCTCAGAGCCTGATGAAAGCTCCAGACCCAATTCTCAGAATACGTTCCCCCAAACAATGCACACACGTCAGGGGGTGGCAGCAACCCTCCCCCCACATGCTGCAGTCCCCTGGGCAGCCAGCCCCGGCACACCGTGATGACTTTTTTGATGTGTCAAACCCTCCAGTCATTCAAACACTAATTTGGGTATTGATATGAAGCCATTCTGCAGATGCTATCAAAGCCCCTAATCAGTCAGCTTTAATTAAGAGATTATCCAGAGTAACCTGGGTGGGCCTGATCACAGCCGAAAGGCCTTAAAGGCAGGGCTGTGGCTTTCCCCAAGAAATCCACCTGAGGGCAGCAGCTTCAACCAAACCTTGAGCTCCAGCTTGCTCACAGATCCTCTCTTCCCAACAAGCGTGCACCCCACCATCAAACAAGCCATTTCCTTGTAATAAACCAAATGTGTGCATACACAGTATATAAAATCTCCTACTGGTTCCACTTCATAGCTTGAACCCTGACAACACTAGTTTTAGGCACAAGCAAAAAATGATTATAAAAATTCTAGGCTGAGTGAGGGGCAGGTACCTGTGGAAAATCTCCAGGAAGCACTCAATCCACCCTTACCAAGACATGGTTTGGAACCTAGGCCCAATCCATTTACTGTAGGTGGCGCTGGGCAACTTAACCTCTCTAAGCGTTGAGGTCATCATTTGAAAAATGAGGATACCAGATGCTTGGCAGTGACTGGCAGTGCTAGCAAGACCATTAAAACATTTAAACAAGACTGCCCAAACTCAGCTGGTGAGGTTTTATTCAAAACCCATCTCCAGCCAGACTCCCACATCTTTGATTTCTTGACAACTGCAGCCCCAAGGAAATGCAGTCTGCATTCCATATGCTAGTAAGAAGGTGAACACATCCACAAGCTGAGAAGTCTCTAGAAAGCCCAGTCCCAAGCACCCCAGCAGAAGCTTGCCATACTGCTCCTCTAGCCAAGCACCACTGTCCCTTAGCCACTAACCTTATAGAATTTCCTGAGGTTCTCTTTCTGAGTCTGGTTAATGACGGTGAGTACACGGGCGATGGATTTGCGAACAACACGGCTACAAAACAGAGACATCGATCAAGATGGGGAAGACACACAGCACTCCCCAAGGTATCTATTTCAGGGCCTGACCCAGATGTCATAGGGCAGGGGCATTCCCCATCAGCTCACCCACATTCACCCAGGAGGTACCTAACCCAGCCCAGGAGGAAGGTGTTCTGGAGGGAAGAGAGACAATAGATGAGTATCCCAGGACTGGGGACATGGAACGGCTGGCATATCCAGTGCTTTCGAAGAGTTGTGAAGTATTCACTGAGGAGGCTTAATAAGGAGAGGTGAAGGGCAGATCAGGAAAGATCTCCCATCCCAGACCATATATCTTGAGGGCTATGAAGACGACCTAACCAATGCCAATCAGCTAAACGACCTAACCAATGTCAATCTGAATGAGCTGACTGGAGGGAATCATGCCGCAAGCTGCTTAGGGAGTCACAGGAGGGGTCACTGGGGAGGGGACAAGGCTGAAGACAGGAACAGGCTGGGAATAAGTGAATTTGCAGTCATGTTGAATGTGAGTGCTGCTTAGTAAATGACTGGTAAACACAGTCTTGAGGATTCAGCATGCACCACCACAGGAATATTATTGGGTGCCCATTTTATGAAAGAGGAAAGAAAAACCTGGGTGGTGAGCCAATCTACCCACCAAGTAGGATGTGGCAGAAGCGGAATTTATGCCCAGGTTGACTAACTCCAAATCCATGCTCCTTTCACAAATCTTGACTCTTGCTCCACATACATCAGTAAGTTACACTACAACTCAAGTAAGGGGTGCAAGGGGTCCCTCAACCAAGTGAGGGGGGATGCGGAAAAAAATCCAAATGCTGGTGGGAGGTAGGAGAAAGGGGTCAATGAGACGTTCGAAGGTACCATTAAAATGAGTCTTCAGGGACACCCAGTTCTTTCTCCAGCCAGAGAAGTTGAAGGAGGTTACTCCAGGCAAAAGGACCACAGGTCAAAGGCAGGTCACCACGCACCTGGGCATGAGCAAGGGGAGCCTAGAGAGGCTGGCTAAGAAGGGCACGACATTCCGACCCACGGATGCATGGAATGGGCACTTAAACGGACACCTCCTTAAGCCAACTTCGAAAATCCACAAATGTTCCCGACGCATATGTCCCCCCCACGCCCAGAGGGCCGTAGTCTGGCCTCCCGTCACTTACATCTTGGAGAGTTTGGAAGCCGCGCCGCCTGTTACTTTAGCCACGCGTAGCTGGGACAGCTCCACTTTCAGGTCCTCCAGCTGTTTCAGCAGCTCCTCCTTCTTCTTGCCGCGAAGGTCTCGAGCCTTAATCTTGGCCTGAACGAAAGAAAGGGTCTGGGTCAAACACCCAGAGGGGCCGTCTCCCCCTCGGCCACTTACCGAGGCTTCCACCGGCCATCGTCCCCTCCACCTGCGTCGTAATCAGCCCCTGGAGGGCGCGCGCCTCGCCCTGGGCCAGGAGCGCGCTGGAGGTCCAGCACTACCGTGCCTTGGGCAGGGCAACCCAGGCCGCAGCAGGCGCGCCCTCGCCCAGGCCTGCTGCGAGGCTGGGCCACTACCCCCATTCCGCAGGGGGAAAGACGGAGGCCCCGGCAGAGCGCGCGTACCTCTCCTGGTCTAGGCCTACGTGGGGAGAAAGCGAGGGGCCGGCTGGGGCGACGCTAGGCCATTACGCAGGGCCTCCCACAGGCCAGGTTGGTAGATGGGCTCTCAGGATTCGCCACGCGACCCCCACCCCAGCCCCTGAGCCCCACAGCGCGCGGATGGAGCCCGATTGTCCTACACTCACCATGACTGTAGGGTCGGCCTCCACCGCCTTCTCGGAGGAAAAGAGGAAGGGGCGGGGCTGACCTCCACAACTACAGCCGGGTGGCGGCGGGCGTGGCCAATAACGCTGGCGGGGGAAGCCCTGGCTCCGCCCCTTCCGCCTCACCCCCCGCGCGAGGAAAGCTGTGGTCCGGTCCGCCGTGCCCCGCCCCGAGGAGCCGGAGACCCGCCCAGCAGTGCCCGCGTCTTCTTCCCGCGCTCTGGAGAATACTTGGGTTCGGCGTATTGCCCAGAGCAGCGCTGTGGGGAAGTCGAGGCCTGGGGTGGCGGCAATTTACTGGACTAGTAAGGACTCGGATTCATCCATTCATTTACTCATTCATTCATTCATTTGGTAAACCTTTGCAGGTCGCCCAGTGTGTGCTACTCCGTGCTGGGCGCCGGTGTTCCAGGGGTACAGAGTATGAAGGTTGAAGGTTTTCAAAGATGAATTAACATGGCCTCTTCCTTGGAGGAATTTAAAGTCCAAGGTGGGCGGGGAAGGGCGGGGTCAGACAACTATAATCCAACTGCAAAAAAATTCTAGTGGAGACAGCATGCGTTAGGGGAAACATTCATGGCCTTTTCTTAGTGAACCTGACCCGGTTTCAAATTCTTATCCTGTTGCCTGGTGCTAGCTGACTCTCCCTTCCCCTCCCTGAGTCTTAGTTTTCTCACCTGTGATATGGGGTATTTATAAGGATCAGGAAGATAACATGTAAAACTCTTAGCACAAGACCTGATGCAGGACTTCCCTGGCGGTCCAGTGGTTAAGACTGAAGTTCCAATGTAGGAGGCAGAGGTTCCATCCCTGGTCGGGGAACTAAGATCCCACATGCCGTGGGGCACGGCCAACAAAACAAAACACCTGATGCATAACAAGCGCTCAAAATATCATCACCATCAATATTCCCAGTTGAATGAACACTTGAGATGGCCTGAAAGTTAAAAGGCGGATTTCACAAGGGAAAGTGCTCAGGCTTTCTGACTGGACGGTTGCATTGTTGCCCCAACCAGCAAGCATGAATCTGTGCTCTAGTGTCACTCCATTGCCCTTAACAAAGGCACACCCACACGTTAGAGCTCTAGTTAAAGCCAGGTTGGCCCCTTGCTGCTGTCACGTGTCTCCTCCAGGAAGCCTTCTCCCATCCCCTTATGGGTTTCCATTAATGGACAGTAGCCTTGGACTCAATTGGGACACAGACGGCCCTTGTGTGCAGAGCTTTCTGGGCAATCCTCTCTTTAGCCCCAAACATACTGAATTAAAATAAATTTACGTATCTATCTCCACAGCCAGCCTGGAAGTTCTCCAGGGATCAGAACCATGGCTGACACCTGGTTTGGTTTTTCTCATCTCCAGGCCCAGCATATGGATGCTTGTTGGATGAACTGAATTAATCAGCTTTGCCCAAGATCACCGGGAGGCATGCTTCCAGGAAGTGGAGGGAGGTGGAGAAGAGAGAGCAGAGGACATTCTTGGCATGGATTAGTCTTAAATGGAAGTTGAATGGTGCACAGGGACTTGACTATCATATTTTCCAAATGCTTATAGTTCTATTAAAGGTAATGATTGTGTACATCTTTTCTGAACTTGAAGTCACCTATGACTACCCTGTTTCTCTTACATGCCACATCCAACCCACTCCCAAATTCTGCAGCCTCTTTCTTCAAAATACCCAACCTCTTCCCACCACTGTTACTGGCACCTGCCTGGCCTGAGCTGCCATTGCCTGTCACCTGGACCATTGATGTCACTTCTTAAATCACCTACTTTGGCTCAGGCTCCCATGTGTTCTCAATACACATTTGAGGGACCCTTTTCAAGTCAGATCATGTCACTGCTCTGCCCAGAATTTCCAGGGCTGTCCTGAGTTAAGACCACATCCTTTCCTCAGCCTACAAAGCTCTACAGCACCCGCCCCTCCCCCCCACCTCCCTTCCATCTTATTTCTTCTCACTCCTCTGCTCCAGTATGGCCTTGCTGTTTCTGGAATACACCAAGCCTGCCCTGTCTTTGAGCCTTTGCTCGGCTCCCTCCTTCACTTCCTGCAGGTCCTTGATCAGCGTCACCTCCTCGGGGACACTTCTCTTGACCACTTTATCTGAGTTACTCTCAGAAATTGCATGTTGTTTTTTTCTTCTCCTCAGAATACAGTCATCCCTGACATAGTGTGAATTTTTAATTCTGCCCCCTTGACTGGAATGGAGATCCACGGTCATAAACAGTGACATTATTTCATTCACCAGTTTATTTGGGGGCTATTTCCTTACTTGTAAAACGGGCATTTTGGTTTAAAATTCCTTCTGATCAGGATGTTCTGGGGATATGAATTTCTGTTGTCTTGTGGCCTCCCTAGGTCACACAGATTTCTTCCAAGGTATGGAGCTGATAGGCAGGTCTTCCAGGACCGATACTTTTTTTTTTTTTTTTTTTTTGCGGTACGCGGGCCTCTCACCGTTGTGGCCTCTCCCGTCGCAGAGCACAGGCTCCGGACGCGCAGGCTCAGCGGCCATGGCTCACTGGCCCAGCCGCTCCGCGGCATGTGGGATCTTCCCAGACCGGGGCACGAACCCGTGTCCCCTGCATCGGCAGGCGGACTCTCAACCACTGTGCCACCAGGGAAGCCACCTGATACTTTTATTTAGCACCTGCTTCCCACTGTAGGAGTCTATCTTTAGCACCCAAGATTAGGTAGCATCCTAGTCTGACAATATTTTTTTGATCTGTAGACACAGTTCAATGGGAAGTATTCGAAGCAATGAAAACGAGTCACATCTCATTAACTTCTACTGGTCTTTATTAAAAGGAAAACTATTATATGAAAACAAAGACCCAATGTAGTCTCAGGCTAAGTCTCATTGATAGAACCCCTCAAGCAACAACCCAGGCACCTAATCTTGGCACTACAATGTTGTCCTTGACTCTGCCCTATCTCTCCCCATCTCAGACTCTGGGGGTTCGCTTCCTACCAGGATATTCCTCTCCAGCCAGGCAAGATATCTCAGCCCCCGAGGACCTTGCCCTTCCTGCCAGGATGGTGGCCACAGGGTCATCCCCCTATCCCCGCCCCCTACACACCCGGTCAAGGTGACTGCTACAGACGCGGGGCCGCCGCCCGCTCAAACCCAAATGTCTTGTCAGCACCCTGGATACACTTTAAACGTCTTTAAAGTCTCCCAGCCCATTAACAATACGGTCACTACAACAATAAGGCAGACGCAACCTCCACTGAGCTCAATGGGGTGGCGTCCAAAGCTCCTAAAATCCGAGACTTAGGTTCTCCCACCCCAGGTCACTCCCCGGGGCATAAGAATTACTACCCATCCCTCAGGCCTCAGCTCGAAGGTTTCTTCTCTAAGAAGCCTGCCCGGCATTCGACAGGCCGAGCCGGGCGCCTTATCCTGGGGGCCCCGTGCCCCCTCAGTCTGGGCAGAGATGACACCCGAAGTCGGCGAGTGTGCCCGCCCCGGCCCCCTCGGGTGCAGGAGCGAAGCCGAAGTGCGCAGTTATCGCGTCCAAGTGCTGGGCCTGCGCGGGATTGAGCGCCTGCTCCTCAGACGGGAAGACTTTACCTCCATGAAGCCAGGAGTCCCTCGGCGCTCCACAGGCCTCTTTCCCGGCGCTTCCCGACGCGCCCCACCCCTCCCTCCCACATCCGGTTCCGGCGTGGGCCGGAAGTGGGCGGGCGGCGGCTGCTGCGCGCGGAGGAGGTGGAGGAGGTGCCGGGTGGCAGCTTCCCGCCCCCGAGCCGGAGCCGGTTCCGAGCGGAGTGGAGTGGAGGTCTTCCCCGGAGCGTAGCTGCACGAGCGGGCGCCGAGCCCCCGCCATGGCCCGGAACACGCTGTCGTCGCGCTTCCGTCGGGTGGACATCGACGAATTTGACGAGAACAAATTCGTGGACGAACAGGAGGAGGCGGCGGCGGCGGCGGCCGAGCCAGGCCCGGATCCTAGCGAGGTGGACGGGCTCCTGCGGCAATATCCTTCTCCCGTGCGGCGGCCCGTACTCCCCTTTGGCCCGGCCTTCCCACTTCCCTCATCCCCGGCTCCGGCCCTTCAGGCCGACCTCCCCACTCCTCTCAGCCCCGGATCCCTCAGGTCAGTCTCCCGACTCCCTTCCGACCTGGCTCTCCTCGGGCCACGCATCCCCACTTCCCTCTGACCCGGCCTCCCCACTCTCCTTGTCCCCGGCCCGAGCCCTCGGAGCCTCCCTCAAAAGCGCGGCCCCACGCGGCCCCCGGATCCTGGTGGGCCGGCCTGCCCGGCGGCCCCAAGAGCGTGCCGGAGGGGCCTCCGGCTCGTAGGCCCCTCACTCTTGCACGAGACCTCTCCCCTTTCTTCCCCCTTGCCTCCCCACGCCCTCAGGCTGGCCCTTCCTTGGGCGCCCGATCACTCCATCCCTCCCATGCGGGAAACGGGGCTATACTCGGGCATGATCGTCGGGAGGCGCCGAGGTGAGCCACCGCTGAGTAATTGAGCGGCCAGGGCGGCTCCCAGGCACAGTCCTCTCGGGCCGGATTGCAGCACCACCTGAAAATAGGTGGGTGGATGGCTGCGGGGAAGAAAGGCCCCATGGGGGGAGCCAAGGCTGCAGCCTTAGTCCAGCCCTGAGGTTTGAGATCGCACCTCCCACCCCAGAATCATTCTGACCCTGCGGCTTAATGCCACTCTTCCTCACCTATTCTTAGTTATGACCATTCATTGGGCTTTGGACCTCGATGGTTTCAGCCACGTTCAACAAGTGAGTTTTGCCCCCCCACCCCCGCATAGGCTTCTTGTGCAGGAAGCAGTGGAAAAAACTAGTCGTTTAGAGCTAAGAAAAAACGGGCAGCATAAAGTGAGATGTAAAAGTAGAGCCCCACGACTGGAAATGACTGTTCTGTGGTCACAGAAAACAAGCATTTAGAAAACAAGATTAAAAATAGAGTTGGCTGTCACAGCCTGCTTGGTCCCTTAGCAGTTTGAGCACAGGAAACTGACTTATTCTCACAGGAAGGATTTTTCTTTATTCAAATGGTGTTACAGGAAGTGCCTACCCCTCCCCTGCACTGGCCAGGGCAGGGTTGGAGGCTCATGCTGTACTGTATATAAATCAGGTTCTGGGTGTTTAATCAGTTGACTCAGCTTGGGAAGTCGAGCCCATAGACTGCCTTGGGAGGAGTCCTACAGTGTTCCTCCAATGTGCCTTTGAAACAAAAACCTCCAGACTTTCTTTGTTTGAAAAGAAATGTGTTTTCAAAGGTGGTGATTCAAACTTGTATTTCCTGCCCCATCAGGGTCACCCTGCTTACCCCATTGGTGAAATGGGGCCATGAGAAGGGCCCCCATGAGGGAAGGTTGATTCTGCAGTCTGGTGTAGAACCTGGCTCATGGGCAGGCATTGCTGAAAGGACTCCAGCGTCAGGCCTGTGGCCCAGACCATCCACAAAAGGGGAGGGCAAGGTCCGGTTATCTGCTGTCTTGGTCTTGGTGCTGCAGAGACTTGTTGAAGGTCATCTCTTGGTACGCTTCTCACATGATAGGTTCCTTGAGGCTGCTTGGAGACCTAGGCTTAGCACATCAGGGGATGGTAGTTCCTCCACTAATGACAGTGTCAGAAACCTTGTTACCATGGAGAGTGTACCTCTTGGGATTGGGGAAGGGGAGGTTAGCAAATGAGAACTGAAATCCTGGCAAATGTGGGGCCCAGGAAGGAAGGAGGAAGGAGCTAATATTTGCTGAGTCCCTACCATGTGCCAGGTCTTGGATTTATGTTAGATTATTAAACTATAGAAAGGGCTTCTAGGAGTCTTAGAACAGAGGCGAGGGGAGTAGGGATAGGGGTTGGTTGATTGGAGTGAGGGGATGTAGGGAGTGGGCCTGTCCTAGTACTGTATAGGGAAGCGAGTCATGGTGGGAGATCACACACATGAAATAGAGCGTGGGCTGTGCATCCACACAGACCCAACTCAGTCTTCTATAGCTGTGTGACTTTGAATAGGTCACTTACACTCTCTGAACCTCAGTATCCTCCTGTGTTAAAAGGAGGAGAACCAAGCTGGGCTTATAGGTTCCATGGGACCATCACTGGACAACATCCCAGAAGGCTTTAGCACAGTGCTGGACATACAGTAAGTGTCCTGGACATGCACCTTGGGCCTGTGGGTGGAGTGGCAGCAGGGGATTGTAGAAAGAGCTTGGCTTTGGAGTCAGGCATCCTTGGGTTTGAAGGCCAGCTGGACAGCTTAGCTTTGTGACCTTGAACACATCATTTTCCTTCTCTGAGCCTCAGATTCATTGCCTTTAAAATCAGAATAATGATTCTTGTCACAACGAGCTGTTAGCAGTGATGAGATGACATGTGAAAACACCTGGGCACAGGATCTGAGACCTTGTAGGGATTTGAAAGAATTGGCTCCTTTTCTTCCTTGCTGAGGCACCTTCTGGTCCTCTGGAGGGAGATCTGTCCAGAGCAGTTTTGAATGATTTTGCAGTCTCCTCCCCTTGAGGAAATTTGTCGATGTTTGGAGATACTTTGTTTGTCACAACTTGGGGGATGGGAGGGAGTGCTACTGGAATCTAGTGCATAGAGGCCAGAGATGCTGCTAAATATCGTACCATGCATGCACAGGACAGACCCCACATCAGTCATCTGGTCTAAAATGTCAGTCGTAGTGCTGTGGTTGAGAAACCCTGATCTAGAGGAGACCAGGGGCTGGGCACGGTTCCTTGGCCTCCACAGCCTGTTCTCTCGAAGGGCCTAAAACCAGCTGAGACAGGCCAGCTTGATAAATGGTATGCCCCTCCCTACTCCCCAGTTCTCCCCAGCTGCTGAAGGCCCCCTACCTATCAACACCTATAGTGAATGTTTGGTAGAGGGGTGCTGCAGAGAGATTAACTCTAAAGCAGTGACTCTTTTTGCCCCTGTGGACTAGCTATCCTACCCTTACCCATTCATCTTCTGAAATATTTTGTTTCCCAACCGTGCTGGTTAGTGAAGAGCGAGCGCCAGCCTTCGTTTCCTCTGAAGCCTCTGGGACTCTGCCTATTGCTCTGGGATGTCAAATTCGAAAAGAGTTCTGAGGTAGAAATTATCAGTGGCTGATATCACACTGGCCCTAACCAGGCTGGGAAAAAGGAATTCCAAAGCTGACAGATACAGGGGTGTGGGAGAGTGGGCTGCCTCTCAGATTGGAAGGTGGATCAGAGCCCAGCAGGGTGCTAGGGAGCTCCACAGGGGTGGCTCCCTGGGTGTGTGGGCCCAGCTCAGTCAAGATGGAGGCCACACTAGGGAAGACCGGGGACTCGGCTTTGCTTGGGAGGTTCTGGCTGTTCACACATGGGTATCGCTGCATGAACAGGAGTAGAGACCCGATTGGGCGGAAGCCATTTCTTGTTCTATTTTTGAAGCTTTTTGGCTGAAGCCAGTGTTTCAGATGAGGAAATGAAAGTCAACTGATGTAATTCAGTTTAAAATAGGTGTCACCTTTGGGGACCTAACCCAGATTGTAATTTTCTTTTGAGCACTGGCTATTCAGAGCTCAGCAAAGATTATGTCAGGACTCCAGCTAAGGTTTGGGGAGCAAGGAGGGGAGGATTGATTCATTTTGTTGGCAAAAGGTTCTTTTAGATTGTTAAATTTCCCCCAGTTGGGACCTCACTGACTTGGGTAGGTCTTGGAGGATAAAAGTTTTAGCACATCTTAATTTCTTTAATAGTTTAACTGATAGAAAACATTGGATTAAGAGTTAGGAGACCTCCATTTGTGCCTTTGTTCTTCCCTTTTGAGAATGAGAAGATGAAAATGATAACCTTACTCGGTGGTCGTGAGGGTCCAGTAGGGCAGATAGGGTGCCAAGTAAGTGCACATCAGCTCAGTCAGATTTTGCTGCAAGTTACCCTGCGGGGGGCGGTTGCTTTGCTACTCCCTTCCCGGGAGGGAGCGAGTCCGTGTCCAAACTTGCTTTGAAGGGGAAGGTTTTGGGGCCGGCAGAGGAGGGGTTTGCAGGTTTGGCAGAGATGCCCCACCCACCCTCCATGTGGCTCAGGAGAGCCTGTAGGCTACCCTCTGAACTGGCTGTGCCCACCGGGAGGCCACAGTGGGAGGCGGGTGGATGTGGATAGATGCCATTTGACTCCACTCTCTTGAGCTCTTTTTGAAATGAGTTCGTTAATAAAAGCATGAACATGCTAGAGCTTAGCCATCCTTAACTGGTGCTGATGCACAGGGGACATGCTTCGGGCGTTTCATGCAGCCTTGCGGAACTCTCCCGTCAACACCAAGAATCAAGCTGTGAAGGTAAAGGGGGCTGAACTGCAGCTCTGCTGGGTGGGTGTTGGGACCAGGGCTATGGTTGTCCAGTGTGAGCTCCCTGGGACTCTGGACAGCATCTGTTTCATCTCTGCATCGGTGAGTATCTACCAAGGAAGTGAGTTGGCACCGGGCAGTGTTTCCACGGAAGCCTCCTGGCGCTCCTAACACCCAAAGCTGTCAGTGTTCATAGTAAACGCTCCCCAAAGAAACGTTCACTCCTCCCCGTTCACTCCTCCCTGAGGCCTCATGGGGTGAGAAGTCAGCCCAGCCCTTCCTGATGAGCAGAGTTATAAATTAGCTTGCCATGTGGGACTTAGCAGTGGTTATGCTTTTATAAGCTATTGAATAAGCTTTATTTGCATAAGGATTTTCAGTGCTTTTATGATTTCCTGCCTCGTAAAAACTAGGTGAGACCATACGGTTGTGCAGACTGTATCGGTTACGTTGTCTAAAAGCTCATCGCTGAGACTGTCTAAAATTTGGTCCAGGGAAAGGGTCTCTTTGGAGCTGGGGTTTTGCCATCTTGTGATGCCACTTTTTTTTTTTTTTGATGGCATCTTGATATAAATGGCTGCACCTGTCAAACACAGAGGAAAATGGCCCCTTTGTTCCATTGAGGGTGAGCGCAGACAGAAGGTGCAGCCAAGTAGACCTGGTTTTTTTTAATCTCCACAGTTATGATCCTGTAGAGTTGTTTTTATTTTGTTTTTTTTTTTTTTTGCGGTACGCGGGCCTCTCACCGTTGTGGCCTCTCCCGTTGCGGAGCACAGGCTCCGGACGCGCAGGCTCAGCGGCCGTGGCTCACGGGCCCAGCCGCTCCGCGGCATGTGGGATCCTCCCGGACCGGGGCACGAACCCGTGTCCCCTGCATCAGCAGGCGGACTCTCAACCACTGCACCACCAGGGAAGCCCATGATTCTGTAGAGTTTTAAGGCCTTGCTGATGTCATCAGAAATAGGGATGCTTCTCCCCAGGAAACCGCTTATTTCCCCCAAAATAAGTGGAATAAATTACTGGCTTTGAATACTTTGGGATACTTTGAAACTTAAATCAAGAAAAGAATTTCACTTAAGCATTCCAAATGAATTAGAAATTGGGCAGTGTTTCTAATGAGTTCTGACTACTTGGTTTGGTGGTTCTGAGCCTGCAGTGCAGGATGTGGATATGCCTGGGCCATGGCTCTAGGCCTCACTCCCTTTCTCTTTCCTCTGTAGGAACGGGCCCAGGGCGTGGTGCTGAAAGTGCTTACAAATTTTAAGAGCAGCGAAATTGAGCAGGCTGTGCAGTCACTGGACAGAAATGGCATTGACTTGCTCATGAAGTACATTTATAAAGGGTTTGAGAAGCCCACAGAAAATAGCAGTGCAGTGTTACTCCAGTGGCATGAAAAGGTATGTGAACATCAGGCAGCCCACTGAGTCACCCCAACCCCAGGGTTCAAATCAGCAGGCCAGGCCATCCCAAACAAACAAAGGACAGTGTGATAGGCATGTGAGAATGAGGGGCCATGCCTCAAGCAACCTGGGACATCTGAGCACTTAACCTCTCCCAAGGAAGCACCTGGTAGGGATCTGCCGTCTCTGGTAATCGCCATTGCTTTAGCTGCTGGTTTGTGCCGGGCAGGCATGGGGGCAGGTGACTTGGCGTGGTAAGGTAGAGGCAGGCTTGCTGGTGGCTGGGACTTAGTAATACTTTCTTTGGGCTTGTGGAGGTGGTGGTTGTGGGTCTTAGATTCAGGCTGAGCCCTCCCATTAGCTCTGAGGGCTTCCTGCTCCAGCCTCAACCTCACCAGGCCCAAGGGGGCAGTGGCAGATACCTTGGCAGTGTCTTTAACAGGGCCTTCATCCACCTGAAGCATGAAAAGCCTGTCCTTTGCTTGGGTCAGTATAAGAGCAGGGCCTTTCATCAAGCCTGTGTCCTTCCTGAAAAGCTCTGTTGAGTTTTAAGGGAGTGGCCCTTACTGAGGGATCGGTTGCTTGGGCAGCCTGGGGCTGGGCTGTGGCCTTTGGTCCTGCTGGTGGGTGTGCTCTGCCAGAAGGTGAGCTCCTAGGCTTAGTGGGTGGAGGTGGTTGTGGGGCTCAGGGGAACTGAGTGGTATGGAGGCCAGGCTCTCTGGTCCCTTTAAGGCAACTGGGTGCTCAGCCCTGTTGATGTTTCAGCTCTAATGGGCTAGTGTTTGTTTAAGTGCCTACGGCTGTGCCTGTAGGCTGGGACATGATGAGCTTGTCAAAGGGAAACTGGGGGTCTCTGTGTGAGCTTGGTAACAATGTTCTCAAGCCCAATTCTCCTGCCTCAAGAGCTAGCAGCTCTTGGGAACCCTTTGTTCCAGGACAGGGCCCCATCCCTTGAATGTGGACCCTGTTGGCACCTCTTAACCATGCTCTCGTGGGAATCCTTTTTCAGAAGGTCTATGACATGGTCAGGAGCCCATGGTCCCATCTTCCCTGGCAAGCTAGGCTCCCCTTGTCCAACCAAGTCTCAACTGACACCTTTTCTTTTCCTGCCCCTACAGGCATTAGCAGTAGGAGGACTAGGCTCCATTATAAGAGTTCTTACAGCAAGAAAGACTGTTTAAAAAAAAAAAAAGACTCATGTTACCTTGAGAAGAATTTTGGATGCACAGGCTGTTGAAGAAGGGATTGACAATGGACCATCTTCCTCAGAACTCCCAAGTAAACTATTTCAGGACATGCATCCGCTAAAGTGTATTTTATTTTCAAGGTGGAGGGAGAAATCGTCTTACTGTTTCCTAAATCCTTTGCAGGATCTGATAGTCTATGCCTTTGTCCACAAGTAATGCAGAACTGACATTGTGACTGTCTACCAGAGTGGCTGGCCCGCATTGGTCAGGTGTACCTGTGTGCACTGCCTGTGTAAAAGCGGGGAAGGATGACTTGGGCAGGTGCAGATTCAAGGGGTGTGGTAAAAAAGGGAGAGCTTGGTTTTTGTTGAAGTGGAAAACCCCCAAGGGTCTGTACAGACATCCCGACCTCCCAAAGAAGGCGGGCTCTCTTGGGTTCATTGTAAAGTGCCTGCTGCATCAATAAAGCTCTTGGCTTATTAGTATATACTCTGCAGTGTGTTTCATGTATATAAAAGAAATGGGTAATGGATGGTAATGAATGAGAGGTCGCCTGTTCTGGAAACTGGAATGGAGGGGGTAGACGTGTGTCCCCGCCGAGCCATGGGAGCGAGCGTGGCATTCCAGCCCTCCTGCCACAGCAGTACCTCAGGCCTGGGCTGCAGTGCTGCTGGCTGCTACAGAGAGCTGTTTTGCTGAATAACTATTTATTGTTTTTACTTCTTTCATTTGTGTGTAGTTTTGGAGCTTATTTAATAAAGTGCCAAACATTCAATAATTGACCTAAGCTTTAAAAGTCTTCAGTTTGTGTGACTGCACTTGGAGTCTTTTGGGAGCAGGCTTAGACGGGCCCAGTCACCACCTCCTGACGCTGGGTTCGGCTGTTCAGCAGGAACACCGTGATGTTGTTTTCTTTAAAGGGTTAAGAGCCAGAAACAGGTAGCAATCAGCCTATAGATATAAAAGGAACATTTTGTTCCCTGTAACCACTAACAATGGGGCCTCTCTGAAGAGCAGAGATGCTTTTCTTTCTTTCCCTTTTGGCACATGTAACTGCAGTTTGCTAAAGGTAGGGACCCCATTCATGTCCCTGAAGCTCTTCCCAGTCATGTGGGCCTTGGAGATGGAGGTTGACCAAAGTGACAATCCTCCCAACTCCTCTGCAGAACCCCACCCTTCCTGGGAGGTAGGACTGGGCTGCTGGCTTCATTAAATTACATGTAATGTTTACTCACCCAAACCTAATCTGGGGAGGTGCTTCCTGGAAGACTAGTGTTCTACAGGCCTTGAACTTGGCCTTGGAGTTTTAAATGTGAGACACAGTGTACTAAATTTAACAAGTTAAAGAAATACTGACACACCAAACTATATCAAGTAAATCCACTGCCTCTGGATTGAAGAGCTTTAATCAAAAAGTGTATTGCACCACAAGTGAATTTTCTACAGCAGTTTTAGATAATACAGTCTCCCTGTGTACAACATGGAGGGTGAGATCAAGATCCAATGCTCATATAAAGGACTATATATACTGTCTCTATCACAGAACTTTTTATACAAGTAAAAGTGCATCAAATCACTTAGAACATTTACTCCGCTCTTCTTAAAGCTGAAGGAAATTCAACATGCAGGAGGAAAGCCTGATCAGAATGAATCCTCCCTGTGCAAGTACAGACTTAGTGAGGGGCCCCACAACCAACGACGCCTAAAATGGCCGGCGAACGTGGGTGGTGGGTGAGACCAGCTCGAGGGCTGGAGAAGCCACTGGGGAGCCGGGCGGGGCTCCCACGGCTGTGTGGTAGTCGCCTCTAGCAAGCCCTGAACTACCCAATCTTAGGGATTCTTTCCTGGAAGAGCTGGAAGAGCTACCTCCTATTCATCAAAATTATGGAACAGAAGGGACTCCTGTTTTGTGTCCCCACCAGATAAATGGAAAACAGCATTCTAAACACAGGTGAGACATCTGCAGGGGCGCCATAGGAGGAGGTAGGTAACCGGAGAATGGGTCACTTGGATGGCAGAGAGCCCAAGTGGGGACGAGGGTGATGCTGCCCTTGCTTGGTACTTCTAGGTCCACGGAACTGTCTTATGTTAATTGCAAATCCTTGTTTCCCTGTGAGATATACTTTATTTTAACCCTAAACATAGTTGAGAAACATAACTTTACATCATTGGATAACTGATGATAAATTTAGGAGCTCCAGTTATTCAGTTTTTTATTTAACCAATAAAACTTTCATCAAACTATAACTCAATATATGGTTTCCCTTTAGATTTGATAGTGTGCCTTATCCAGGGCAAGCACATTCCCTTTTCTTTATAATGATAACTAATACAAGCTTTTATCAGTCAGTTCCAGAGCCATTTGCATGCTATCAAGTACTGCAGCCAGCTAGGGGCTGCCTGGTTGCCATACATGAATGTAGTGTCATCTTAAATATTTGGGGGTAGGGTGACAGACAGGGAGAGACGGTGGCTCCATTTACAAGGCAGTCCACCCTCCAACGTTTTGGTCAAGCCTGGGGAGAGGGACAGCTGCTGCTTCCTTTGAATACAGCAGACTGTCCTTAGCAGTAGAAAATGTGATTAGCATTTGCTCAGTGTTACAACACAGAATTAAGAGCTAAACAAATGAAACACCACCACTGCTTCAGAGGGAAGCAGATGCCAAAGAATGCTAGTGACATTACAAAGGGACAGGGCTCCCAATCTTAGAAATTTCCTCTTGATGCTCTGATTTTCCTTTAAGAACACCAGTTAAATGGATTTTATAATACAGAAGACATGTTTATAATAGCAAGGAACTTTAGCTATAAAAAATAGTTTAAAATGGTTTACCAGCAACCTATCCAAGACAAGTACATTCATTAAAAAGGCAATTGAGTGTATTTGGTACTAAGGATCTTGTTATACATTTGCTAGTTTTCTTCAGTAAAATGAGATACTGTCAGAAAGGTGCATATTCATTAATCCACACTGGCCCCAGAGTACCTTAAAGACGGACACAACTAAAGTTCTCGGTGGTCTGAGAAACAACGTGAAATAATGTTTCCTTGGGAGGAAGGGTTAAAAAGCTGCTTCTAACTCATCTGAACCCAAACATACCGAAAGGGAAAGGGAGTTTTTAAAGGCCGGCCTCACTGAGTTGGCTCTTCGTGGCAGAACTAGGTGGGTCTGGGCTGCTGGGCACCATTTTGAAGGGCTGTCTATGTCCAGTGTCATCACCACACGATAGATCAGCCGCCTCCTCTCTGACACATGCTGAGGGCTTCAGCTTTAAGTGCTCACCTTGAAAGAGGATTCAGGGGCAGATGGGTGCTGGCCAGAGCTGGGATTTTAGCAGCACTGTGGAAATGTGGGTAGTGCCAGGACCCTCTGGTGACCAGAACAACAGGATCAGCTACCTCCTGAGGTTCTTAGCAGTCTGCAGGAGTGGGCCTTAAGTCTTGTAAACAATGTTCAGATGCTTGTACAAAATACTGCAGTTACAGTGATTAAAAACCCACCCAGACTGGTGTGTCAGTGTTCTTTTCACAGAAAAAGTGTCAGCCCTTGGAGGTTCATCCTTGGGTGGTGCCGCCTAGGACCATGGTATCCGAGGGTTGGAGATGGATGGCCGGATGCTGCCCTTGGGAGCTGGCTTGGACCCAAACCACGACATCTGGGTTTGAAACAGAAAAGGCTCCTGAGATGAGAATCAGGACTAGGTACGAAGCAGCTGAAAGAGCCCCTCCCCAGCCATGGGCCGCCACCCCCGCCCTCCACACACCCGAACTCTGGCTGTGAGCAGAGCAGTGAAGACGATGGTTCTGGTAACCAGTGTGCGGGGCTGCAAGGCCCATTCTAAAAATGGGAGGGAGACAGGAGAAAAACCTGAGGTGACAGGAACAAGGGAGTGGAATTTAGGTAACGTTTCCTTAAAATGTTTTCTATTACAGCATTTACGCAGGTACTTTTTGAATATTTTTCATTTTTTAAAAAAGTCTGGGTGCTGGCCAGACCTGGGGCTGTTCATGAGGTGATACCAATGAACGTGCTCTGGAGAAGAACACAAGGCCCTGTTAGTCAAGTACAGCAGAGACCTGTGGGCACAAAGCATGTCCTCGGTAAATACTACCCGAGTCCAGTTCATCAACCAAAAGCACCTTCCAAGCTAATGATGCAGCTGTGGGCTAGTCTCACCTGCCAGGGCTGGGATGACTGACTACATTTTTTGGGAGGCGGACAGCAGACCAGGAAACCCTACCTTATACTCCAGGGTTTCTCTGAGCATGTTCTCCTCCTCTTGTGAAAAGTTCAGCAACACTGACACAGCTTTTATAAGATGAAAAGCCTGAAACAAAGCAAATCTTGCTGCCATGGGCCTCGGTCAGTTATCAGGCGGTCAGGGGGCTACATGGCAGCATCTCCTGGTCCTGCTCCTCCTGTGCGCTCCGGGCTTGGTCAGCAAGGACCACGCAGAGGGTGGAGGTGGGCATTCTGAGGTCTGCTGGTTCTTTTCCTCCCCCACCTTTTACTTCGGGGACTGGCGAGGCCACCAGGACGACCACCGCAGCCACCTGCTCTTTGGCAGGAGGCAGGGCTGCTGGGCGGATTCAGTTCCCTGGACTCTGGCCTCAGCATCCGACCCACATCTCCTCCCAGGAGCCAGTTCCCTACTCGGCGCCCCCTGCTTGCTCCTCAACCAGCAGGTCAGTGCCCGCTGGAGAAATGACTGAGTGCTCATGTTGGTGGTCAAAGCGGAATGGGGGACAGGAAGAAAGAAATGGATTTGGTGGGAAGCCAGGCAGGGCGCGGACAAATGAACCAGGCCCTGGGGTGGAACTCATTACCCAAAGGGCAACTCAAAAGCCCTTTACCTCAGATTCGCGACAGGACATGAATTTTAAAACCACATGTTTGAGGTACTCGAAGTTGATCTCGCGGGCATCAGTCAGGTCAGCATTATTCGTGACAGAAGGGGCCATGTTTGTCATTTCAGGCCCAGGCTTCTCCCGGACTTCAAAAAGCTCGTTATCGGGTCTGATTTTCTGAAAAACCAATGGAAAGATGCTACATTGAACCCTTCAAGACAGGTTCGAAAATCACAGGGGAGATTCACTTGGCCCTGGCTGTGATCACCTGCAGTTCTCTGCCACACCCTGCACAGAGTAGGGCGAAAAGGGCCCCACCTGCGAAGGAAGCACCAGCACCTGAAGAAGGCAGGGTGCTGGCTGAGGAGGGAGAGAGGTATGTGGGGAAGTTCAGCCACTTCCTTTACCCGCATCAGGACTCGTCTCCGCTCTCCCACGTCTGGGCCTGGCCTCTGCCATTCACACACGGCCATACGTCACCTCACTGACCTCTCAGACAACACACAGGCTCAGAGAAAGAGGGTTCGTGCCGGGGGTCACAGAGCCACTTTCCAGGAGCACGTTCAAGGTGGCAGGGCCACTGTCCCACCAGCCTGACTTCCCAGAGACCTCTTGCAGTCCCCTGGGGGGGAGTGTCATCAGGCAGGAGGAGCACAGAGGCAGGAGGGCATGGGCAGCGGGGAGAAGGGGGACACTCACCAGCTCCTTCTGCAGAGTCTTCTTGAGTTCCAGCATCCTCTGCTGCATCTGCTTTATGGTCTGAGGCAAAGCCCCACCCCCACAAAAGGCCATTCATTAAATGCACGTTTCACCATCTTTAAAGTGCAAAGGACCACAGAGCAGACAGACAACCCCTTGGGTCCCCATACACCTGTTAGAAGCCCCTGCTTCATCTCCTGAGGAGCTTGCGCTGCCACACCTGCTGCCTCGGCCTCCTTCCCCCACGTGCTGAGGCTGTGCACAGCCCTGCTCTCCTGGCCCCGCCACTGCCGCAGTGCCGTCCCACCCCTCCCGGCCTGGGGCCTTAGGACTGCTTCTGGCGCTCGCCTCCACAGGCAGTGTAGCTAGAAATGCCTCTGCACAGTATATTCTGCCCTTCAGAATGATATTTATGTGCTATCATCCCCAAGTAGGATACTTGGGCCAAAATTTATGATTCTCATCATCACCATTGATCTCCTGAAATACCATAATAATTTTTAACACTTATTTTGAACAGTATTAAAGATCGTGGTTTTTCGGCACAACCCAACAACAATGAGTTTTATGTCTTTATTTTCCTTATTTATTTTTAGTGAGCTTATTAGTATTATGGGCCTTAAATATAATTTATTACACATTCCATTAACCACCCGAAAGGCTGAACTCTGTTTTCCCAATGAAAAAATTTAATGTGTAGTCGACATTACAGGGAAAAAATTTTAAATAAAAATTTCTCCAAAATCTCACAACTATATCAAAATGAGTTTTTCCTGTGGACTTCTAGTCCACGTCACCATTCTTGCACTGAGTAGCTAGAATTTTGAATAGTAGTTTTCATTTATCAGAGTTTCCACAGCTTTATAGTTTTGCTAATTATAACTTTTAATGTGACAGTAACTCTAGGGGATGCCCCATGTCTTCTTGTGTAGCTGAGTTACCTTTTTTGTGGCCACACTGCATGGCTTGTGGGATCCGAGTTCCCCAACCGGGGACTGAACCCGGGGCCATGCCAGAGCAAGCGCCAAGTCCTAACCACGGGACCGCCAGGGAACTCCCTGAGCTTCCGTTTTCAAACAAAGCTGTAATAAGCTTCGTCGTCTCAAGAGCAGTACGGCCACGGCCCCCTGGGGATGAGACGGCTGGGAAAGCGCCTCCAGCTCCTGTCACACTGCCTGCAACACCCCACTGACAAAACGGTAACGTTTCGTTCCAATCTGCGTTCCCGGCTTGACTGTGAGGCCGGGCACTCCCCCAAAAGTACATTTGCTAGTTTATGTTACTTGATTTTCTAGGTTTTGACTCGTTCATTAACTTAGCCAATGAATACCGAGTCTCTACACCGGCCTAGAGGCTGCGGAAACAGCAGGAAAAAAAAAAAAGAAAAAATGTCTGCCCTCAGGAGAGAACAGTGTCAATAAGCAAATATACAGTGTATCAGAAGGTATTAAGAGGCCTGGAGAAAAAAAAGCAAGGTGAGGGGACCGGGAGTTCTGTTGGTGAGGGCTGGCAGGGTAGCAGGATGGCCTCACTGACAAAATGACACCATAAAGGAAGTGAGGGTAATTGGGGAAAGGATCTTCCAGACAGAAGGCTCAGCAAGTGCAAAGGCCCTGAGGCGGGAGGGTGCTTGATATTCACAGAAAGGCAAGGCCACTGTGGCTGAGAGGGAATGCTGGGGGAGAGCAGAGGGTAGGGGAAGGGGGCAGTAAGGAGCCAGACCACAAAGGGTTTGTGGGCCACTGCAAGGACTTTGGCTTTTATGGGGACAGAGAGTCATCAGAGGGCCGGAACAGACAAGTGACAGGGAAACCAATTAGAAGCCCAACACCATCCTCTAGGGAAGATAGGATGGTCACCTGGTCTCGGGTGGTAGCAGTGGCAGGGATGAGAAGCAGCTCATTGCGCGTACAGTTTGAAGGGAGAGCCAAATGGATTCCTTAATGATTTGGATGTTGCTTGTGAAAGAAACAAAGGGGACAAGGATGACGCCAAGGTTTTTGCCATTTACTGAGAAAGGAAAGATGGCAGTAGATGCTAGAGAGCGTGGTCAGTCTGAAGTCTGCTTCTGGATGTTTTCAATTTCAGGGGCCTTTCAGACACTGACATAGAGAAATAGGGTAGATACAGGAGTCTAGAGTTCACAGGAGCCGTCTGGATTCAGGGTATGGATGTAGTGCCAGCAGCACACAGGATGGGGGAGATCGCCAAGGATGTGAGTGCAATTTGGAGAAGCTGTCGGAGGGCTGGACCCAGGGACACACAGTGTGCACTCTTCTATATTTTATATTTCATGATAAGAAATGAAGAGCCTGTGTGTGTGTGTGTGTGTGTGTGTGTGTGTGAGTGAAAGGGGGAGATGGGTGGGGGTGGGGGGAGATAAAGAATGACCACCTTTCTCCTTTGTTAAAGAGTAATCACACAATTTGGGGGCGGAATTTCAGGCCAGAGCACTGACTAGCCAGCACAGTTAACTTCACAGGACATTTTAAAAACGAGGCTCAAACGAGACCCTGCATTTACAGGTGCAGAGGCCAGGCAGGGTGGGTGGAATCATGACATTTATTAAGCCTCTATCAAATACCAGAAAATTTACAGGAAGCTAACAAACAGTTTCATTTCATCCCCCAACCTCCCCCTCACAAAACCACTGAAAGGCAGGTATCACCGCTCTCATTTCACAGCTGTAGAAAAAAGTGCAGAGGTAAGGTGACTGGTCATAGGACCTAGCTGGCGATGGCAGAGGGGGCTGGGGACACCGAGACCTGCCACTGTTCCAGCTCTAATACTCCAGATACCATCTCAGGTGGGGGGTCTGGGAGGAGACTGCACAAGTGTGAAAGGAAGAGGGCCGTGCAGGAGGTAAGCAGAAGAGGAGAACCAGGAAGAAGCCCTTGTGATGGAAGAGGTAACACCTCCCCCAAGAGGGGCCCAGGGGCATCAGCACAACTCGTGAAGAATGGACTGGATGGTTTTAGGCACAAGGACAGGGAAAGGGACATAAATAGCTGAGGTAAAGAGCGTCCTCACCTTATTTTTCTCTAGAAGTTGCTGCTCCAAGTCCTGTTTTTCCTTCTGTAGCTGCCCTAGATCCATGGCGGTCCCCATCTCACCATTTGGTATCCCCTCTGCAGCCGGAAGCTGGTACGCGGGGTCCTGCCCGGCCCTCGAGGTCACCTACAGGGCGGTGGCAGCACAGGACATGGTCAAGCTAAGCCACAGATCCCTAGGGAAGGGGGCCAGACTCATTCCAAAGGTGACGACTGATGTGCTCCACCAGGCAGCTAGCCAGGAACCAGACTTAAACTATGGCAACCCCGTCACAGAGCCTGCTGGGGGGGACAATTAACTCTCCATGCAAGGAGCCTGCTGGGAAGGAAGGGCTTCAGCACCTGATCACTGACAGGTGTCGTCACATCGGATGGGCTCCTCAACACGCACAACCCCTCGCGGCGAGGCGCCCCCCGTTGGAGAGGAAGCTGAGGCACAGGGAGGCGGCTCAGGCGGGACTCACATGAGGCTCGCTGACCGAGAGCACCACGCCCTGCTCCTGGCTCCGCAGCCTCAGCAGGTCCTCCCGCTCATCGGCCGCCTCCGACTGCTCGGCCCTCAGGCCCCTCAGGGCCTCCAGCTCACTCTGCAGCTGGCGCATCTGCAGCAGGGCGGAGTCGTGACCTAGGCCAGGCAGAGGGGAGGTGAGCGCGGTGACTGGGCCACCTCCAGGCAGGGGTCCGGGCAAGAACAGGTGAAAAGGCCCAGCCTTGGCAGACTCCTCACCTTTCTTCAGCTGGAGAATCTCTTGCTCTTTCTGGAGAATCACTTCAGTTTTTTCCTGCAGACTCTGCTCCTTCTCACCTCCTATGGCGATCAGGTTAGCAGCCTCGGAGAGAAAAACCAACAAGAGAGAAGGTTGGTAGCAATAATCCCATCTTCCCTAAAGGAGTCTCCACTTTTCCACTACCAGGGTCCTCCATGAATCCCTCCCTGAAGGCCACAGCCTAGAACATTCCCCAAGCTAACCTCTGCTCCTATAAACATGCACAAATCAGTTCTCCTCGGCAGGGGCCCCGCACAGGGGCAATCACCCTCACTGCCCCTCTGGCCTGTAGTGGGCCTACCAGAGACATGGCCTTTCTGCCCAGCCTTCCGAAAGCTGTCAAAACCGTAACTTCCACGTCCTGAGGGCCTGTGACGTACCCAGCATTTGATACAAATGACCTCATTATCATATTCTTGAAGGTATGATTATCATAGGGTCTTTTCAGAGGCAACTCAGACAGATCTGTTAAGGACCGAACAAAGACCTAGAGCTAGTTACCTAGATCTGGGGCCTGACTCTTGAGTCTGTCCTCAAAGGAAGGCTTTTCCCACCCTTGCTGCTGAAAGCTCAACTGTATGTGGTCTCTGGGGCCTGCGGCCGGTGGTGGCCCATCTCACAGAATTAGAGCCCAGTAGTACCTGGTTCTGGACTTTTCCCCAGGTGATGTTTATCACATTAACTATCGAAATTTTAAAAGGCCATCCTATGGGGTGAGGGTTTCTTTCTAACATCTTTCTTCCATCTTCCTAGAGACATCAGGGGAATCAAGCAGCTGACGACACTCCTGAGACCTGTGTCCACCCTCTGCCCTGGACAGACCAGGAGGTAGGTTGGTCCTGCCTGGGACTGAGGTGGAGGCATCACAGGGGGCCTACCTGTTGCTGGAACTCTTCCCTTTGCTTCCGCACCTCCTCCAGGGCTTGAGCCATTGCCACACTCACAATTTCTCTTTGGCTCCATTCTTCCTACAATCCGGAAAATGGGTACGAGATTGAGTCCAGAACCTCAGTTCACCTTTATTTAGCTGCACACTTTATGTGACGCCCACAGAGGGAGGGCCGTCTTGCAGGGCCAGACGAAAGTGTTTCCTGCTTCCCAAGGTTCCCAGGCTACTCTTTCGCTGCACTGCCTTCTGTTTGCCTCTGAGAACTGTCCCTGTGGACAACCCACCAACCTCTGGGAACAGGCACACCGTGGAAGGTCAGTCGTCCCATGAACACACCAGCTAGTACTCAGGCCAAAGGCTAGCGGACCTAGACTCAAAAGAGGTGGTCTAATGAAATCAACACAGAACAAGAAGACTCAGGCTGACGTGAATGGAGTAGCAGACTGGAGCAATCTGGTTACAGAAATGATAATAAGCAATTACTGAATTTTAATACAGGAAATGTCACAAATTCATCAAAATCATCCATATTACAGGAGAGAAAACTGAGGCTCTGAGAGGTTAAATAATTGCCTGAGGTCCTAGAGCTAGTAAGTGGCATGGCCACGTTTTAAGCCAGAGTCTGAGCTGAGCCAAGCCTTTGGCTGCTACAGTCTACCACCAGTCTTTTCTACCACAAGCAGGGCTGCACCGCTGCGTCCCCCCGCCAGAGCACAGGGACTCCCTCCTGACAATCACATCAGTCCTCTTCCCTGAGGCTGACGCCGGGCTCGCTGATCAACCCCCAGATGAATAATATGACTTCTCAGGTGCCTGCACACTGGTCAGGGATGTCTGCTGTTTATGTCTACCCAGAATCACCCCTTTTGGTGGGGGGGGTAAGAGCCTCATCACTGCTATTCCCCACTCCCACCCCAAAATTCTACATGGTTCTGGTAGGGTTACCAATAATGATGTCCCCATTTTGTGGCTACAAGAATAAGCATGTGGGCTTCCTTGGTGGCGCAGTGGTTGAGAGTCCGCCTGCCGATGCAGGGGACACGGGTTCGTGCCCCTGGTCCGGGAAGATCCCACATGCCGCGGAGCGGCTGGGCCCGTGAGCCATGGCCACTGAGCTTGCGCGTCCAGAGCCTGTGCTCCGCAACGGGAGAGGCCACAACAGTGAGAGGCCCGCATACCGGACAAAAACAAAACAAACAAACAAAAAAACAAGAATAAGCATGTGATTCGGGCCTGGCCAATCACAGTAAATCATCCCCTTGGCCAACTTGATTTGTCCAAAGGATGGCTCTGTCACCCAAGATGAACCAATCAAATCCCTTTTTATATCAGAATCTTTTTTTATATGGTGAAGCTGAGAGGGAGATGCCCTCTTTTCCCTGGGGTTGCTAAGCTGGAATGATACCAGCTTGGAGCTGCTGAGGTGATGTCCTCCCAACCTCTAGGACATAGTCTACATCATCGAGAAAAGCAAGGATGAGTTGGGTGACTGACAGGGCAAGAGACAGCATGACGCAGGCAGAGAAGAGATCTGAGGCCCCAGGTTCCAGTTGGACAAGTCTTTCTGGTTCAGTGGACTATTCAACTCCTCCTACGATATCTCCTTTTCCACTTACACCAGTCCAGGTGAGTTAATGGATGGAGACGTCAGCCTCATGGCCAGTGCCATTCTGGTTCCTACTGGGGAGCTGTCAGAATTGACATTCCGTGAGTCCACCTCTAGTAGACAAGGAAAATTGGTGCAGGAACTCAAGAGGCTGACAGTGAGACCTCGAACTACCCCAGACAATCCCCTTCATCGGGAGAAGCTCTGTTGGTACAGGAGAAGGAACAAGAGATCTCAGGCTGAGTGGAGCTATGAAACCCTGGCCCTGCAAGCCCAGGTGGGCCGGGTGACAGGAATGTCGTGCCTCCACAGGAGCCTTTTCTGGGGAAGTTTAGAAGAGACGCTATGACTGCTGATGATGTCTTAAGAGGACAGCAGGCAGGCTGTGAGTGAGAAGGCAGGAAGCATGCCAGGAACTGTACTTGGTACTTTTCATCCATGGTCATGCTTGATCCCCAGGGTAAACCTCTTGAGGTCAAGGGTTATCATCTTCAGTTTGAAAAAAGGACACTGGATTCCCTCAAGCATCAGCTAGTGAGGGGCCAGGGTGACACCCAGAACTGAGTCTACGTGGCTGTGGAGTCTCAGCTACTGCCACAGAGCCACACACGATCCAGGATTTGAGACTGATCGGCATAGCTCAGGTTCACTGCAGAAGCCAGCAGGCTACCCATGAGCACAGCCCTCTGCACCTGGGAATGATTTCCCCAGAGGGCTGTTTTGAAAAACATGGATCCAAACAAACAAACAAACAAAAAGTGTGCATCTAAAAATAGTGCTTCAAAATACCAGAAGACTGACAGAACTAAAGAGAGACAGAGACAAATCCATGATTACAGCTGAAGATCTAGCACCCCGCTCAGTAAGCGATGGAAGATACCAAAAAGAAAAAAAACAAAAATAGAAGACCTACAGAGGATTTGAACAATACTATTAAGGAACTTGACTAATTAGCATTTATAGAACGCTCTCCCTACTAGCAGAATATATATTCAAGTGCACTGAAATATTTACCAAGATACACTATAGGTTGGGTCATAAAACAACTCTAAATAAATATCAAAGAACTGAAATCATTTAGAATATTATGAGACTATAATGGTATTAAACTAGAAATCCAAGATATCGAGAAAACTCGCTCAAATATTTGAAAATTAACCACACTTCTAAATAGCCTGTGTGTGCTGGTTTTTAAGTTATTGCCTCAGCCCACACCCACCCTTTCATATTCTGCTCTGTGATGCTGTGCCTGGGAATCTGCAAACCCTATTTCTCCAGGTCGCGCTCCATATTCATATACATACTCATCTCTGCCAGAGGGGGGAGCTCCAGGGAGACTGGAAGGAGGAGGAGGGAGAAAGACCTGCTCCTTTCCGTCAGCTTCCAGTTTCTGTGAGCAATGCTGCTTGGCCCTGGCAGCTGCAATTTCTTCCCAAAGCAGCAGCTGCATCCACTCTGCAGTCTTCCCGACACTTGCGGCTGAATTCTTTTGCTGCCCTATCCCCCAACAAACACACCAGCACCAACTGTACAGAGCCCCCTCCTCACAGGTCTGAGTTTCAAATCTGTGGGGCTCCTCTTCTTAATTCCTAAATAATTCCAACATCTTCACTTTGTTCCCTTAGTCCTAGGGTTGGAAGCTGTGTCCTGCAGTTGCTACTATCTTTTAACTGTTTCAGTGCTGGATTAAAAACTTTACATTAGAACACAAATTCTCAAATAACTGGGGTAGTTCCTCCCTCCTGACTGGACCGTGAATCACATGCTGTGGGGCAGATTTTCTGTTTCTTCTTGTGCACATACTTGCAACAATCACTGCCCTCCATTCTTCCCTCTACATCTTCCGTACTTCCATCTAGAATTTTCCTTCACCTGAAAGATGCTCTTTAGTACTTACTTTAGTGCAAGTCTGTCGGTGCCTAACTCTTTGCGTTTTCTTGGCTTTCTTTAGTGCTCCTACAGTGCTGTGGCTGCATTGTAAAATTTATCCTGTTTGGATTTGTAAGGATTCTTATACCTGTACCTGTGACTTGAGAGCTTTCATCACTTTGAAAAATTCTCAGCCATTATCTCTTTAATGATTGCTTCTGTCTCATTTTTTTCATTTCCTCTGGGCTTCTACTGACACATGATAAAACATCTCACAGTACCCTGTATGTCTTTTATCTTCTCTTTTCTGCATTTTATTCTGACCTTTCTTCCATTTCACTACTTCTCTCTTTAGTTCTAATCTGCTGTTAAGCTCATTCATTGTTTTTAAAACAACTTTACTGAAGTATAATTGGCAAATAATAAACTGCACATATTTAAAGTATGCAACTGATGAATTATGCTGAAACCATCACCAAAATAAAAATAGTGAAAATATCCATTACCCCAAAAAAGTTTCCTCATGCCCTTTTGTAATCTGCATTTTTACTTTCAGCTACTGCATTTTTCAGTTTTGGAATTCTAATTTGATTCCTTGTCTTTTTTAAAAAATTTTATTTATTTTTGGCTGCACTGGGTCTTCACTGCTGCATGCAGGCTTTCTCTAGTTGTGGCGAGCGGGGGCTATATTTTGTTGCAGTGTGTGGGCTTCTCATTGTGGTGGCTTCTCTTGTTGCAGAGCATGGGCTCTAGGCGTGCAGGATTCAGCAGCTGTGGCATGTGGGCTCAGCAGTTGTGGCACATGGGCTTCAGTAGTTGTGGCTTGTGGGCTCTAGAGCGCAGGCTCAGTAGTTGTGGTGCACGGGCTTAGTTGCTCCTCGGCATGTGGGATCTTCCCAGATCAGGGATCGAACCCGTGTCCCCTGCCTTGGCAGGTGGATTCTTAACCACTGTGCCACCAGGGAAACCCTAATTAGATTCCTTTTCAAAACTACTGTCTTCTATTATAATTTCCAAATCTCTGCTGAAATGTTCAATTTTGTCTTTTATATCCTTAAACGGGGTACGCACAGTAATATCTGAGCTTCCTAAAAGGTCTTCCTGCTTCTGTACTTGCCTCCTTTACAGAACATTTTCCACATACAGCCAGAGTAATCCTTTTACTACAAAACTTCTCACGTCACTCGTCTACTTAAAACCTCCAACTGCTTCCCCAATGACCTTCTATCATCCACCGCTCTCCCCCAGCCCACAGAGTGGCAGCTACAGTGGCCTTTGTGCTGTTCTCTGAACAAACCAAGCTTTTTTCTGCATAAGCGTGTTTCTCTTTGCTATTTATACTGTCTGGAATACTCCTTCCCCCAAAAATCGCATTGCTGTCCCCTTCTCGTTATTCAGACCTTTTGCTCAAATCTCACTGACACCCTCCCTCGCCTCCATATATATCTTTTTTCTTAATTTTTAAATTTAATTTATTTTTTTATATAGCAGGTTCTTATTAGTCATCAATTTTATACACATCAGTGTATACATGTCAATCCCAATCACCCAATGCATCACAGCACCCCGCCCCCCATGGCTTTCCTCCCTTGGTGTCCATATGCTTGTTCTCTACATCTGTGTCTCTATTTCTGCCCTGCAAACTGGTTCATCTGTACCATTTTTCTAGGTTCCACATATATGCGTTAATATACGATATTTGTTTTTCTCTTTCTGACTTACTTCACTCTGTATGACAGTCCCTAGATCCATCCACATCTCAACAAATGACCCAGTTTCGTTCCTTTTTATGGCTGAGTAATATTCCATTGTATATATGTACCACAGCCTCTTTATCCATTCGTCGGTCAATGGGCATTTAGGTTGCTTCCATGACCTGGCTATTGTAAAGAGTGCGGCAATGAACATTGGGGTGCATGTGTCTTTTTGAATTGTGGTTTTCTCTAGGTATATGCCCAGTAGTGGGACTGCTGGATCATATGGTAATTCTATTTTTAGTTTTTTAAGGAATGTCCATACTGGTCTCCATAGTGGCTGTATCAATTTACATTCCCACCAACAGTGCAAGAGGGTTCCCTTTTCTCCACACCCTCTCCAGCATTTGTTGTTTGTAGATTTTCTGATGAAGCCCAATCTAACTGGTGTGAGGTGATACCTCATTGTAGTTTTGATTTGCATTTCTCTAATAATTAGTGATGTTGAGCAGCTTTTCATGTGCTTCTTGGCCAGCTGTATGTCTTCTTCGGAGAAATGTCTATTTAGGTCTTCTGCCCACTTTTGGATTGGGTTGTTTTTTTAAAATTGAGCTGCATGAGCTGTTTATATATCTTGGAGATTAATGCTTTGTCCGTTGATTCATTTGCAAATATTTTCTCCCGTTCTGAGGGCTGTCTTTTCGTCTTGTTTATGGTTTCCTTTGCTGTGCAAAAACTTTTAAGTTTCATTAGGTCCCATTTGTTTATTTTTGTTTTTATTTCCGTTACTCTAGGAGGTGGATCAAAAAAGATCTTGCTGTGATTTATGTCAAAGAGTGTTCTTCCTATGTTTTCCTCTAAGAGTTTTATAGTGTCCGGTCTTACATTTAGGTCTCTAATCCATTTTGAGTTTATTTTTGTGTATGGTGTTAGGGAGTGTTCTAATTTCATTCTTTTACATGTAGCTGTCCAGTTTTCCCAGCAACACTTGTAGAAAAGACTGTCTTTTCTCCATTGTATATCTTTGCCTCCTTTGTCATAGATTAGTTGACCATAGGTGGATGGGTTTACCTCTGGGCTTTCTGTCTTGTTCATTGACCTATGTTTCTGTTTTTGTGCCAGTACCATATCGTCTTGATTACTGTAGCTTTGTAGTATAGTCTGAAGTCAGGGAGTCTGATTCCTCCAGCTCCATTTTTTTCCCTCAAGACTGCTTTGGCTATTCACGGTCTTTTGGGTCTCCATACAAATTTTAAGATTTTTTTTGTTCTAGTTCCGTAAAAAATGCCATTGGTAATTTGATAGGGATTGCACTGAATCTGTAGACTGCTTTGGGTAGTATAGTCATTTTTACAATATTGATTCTTCCAATCCAAGAACATGGTATATCTCTCCATCTGTTGGTATCATCTTTAATTTTTTTCATCAGTGTCCAATAGTTTTCTGCATACAGGTCTTTTGTCTCCCTAGGAAGGTTTATTCCTAGGTATTTTATTCTTTTTGTTTCAATGGTAAATGGGAGTGTTTCCTTAATTTCTCTTTCAGAATTTTCATCATTAGTGTATAGGAATGCAAGAGATTTCTGTGCATTAATTTTGTATCCTGCAACTTTACCATATTCATTTATTAGCTCTAGTAGTTTTCTGGTGTCATCTTTAGGATTCTACATGTACAGTATCATGTCATCTGCAAACAGTGACAGTTTTACTTCTTCTTTTCCAATTTGTATTCATTTCTTTTTCTCCTCCGACTGCCGTGGCTAGGACTTCCAAAACTATGTTGAATAATAGTGGTGAGAGTGGACATCCTTCTCTTGTTCCTGATCTTAGAGGAAATGCTTTCAGTTTTTCACCATTGAGAATGATGTTTGCTGTGGGTTTGTCGTATATGACCTTTATTATGTTGAGGTAGGTTCCCTCTATGCCCACTTTCTGGAGAGTTTTTATCATAGATGGGTGTTGAATTTTGTCAGAAGCTTTTTCTGCATCTATTTAGATGATCATATGGTTTTCATTCTTCAATTTGTTAATATGGTGTATCACACTGATTGATTTGCATATATTGAAGAATCCTTGCACCCCTGGGATAAATCCCACTTGATCATGGTGTATGATCCTTTTAATGTGTTGTTGGATTCTGTTTGCTAGTATTTTGTTGAGGATTTTTGCATCTGTATTCATCAATGATATTGGTCTGTAACTTTCTTATTTTGTAGTATCTTTGTCTGGTTTTGGTATCAGGGTGATGGTGGCCTCATAGAATGAGTTTGGGAGTGCTCCTTCCTCTGCAAGTTTTTGGAAGAGTTTCAGAAGGATGGGTGTTAGCTCTTCTCTAAATGTTTGATACAATTCACCTGTGAAGCCATTTGGTCCTGGACTTTTGTTTGTTGGAAGATTTTTAATCACAGTTTCAATTTCATTACTTGTGATTGGTCTGCTCATATTTTCTGCTTCTTCCTGGTTCAGTCTTGGAAGGTTCTACCTTTCTAAGAATTTGTCCATTTCTTCCAGGTTGTCCATTTTATTGGCATATAGTTGCTGGTGGTAGTCTCTTAGGATGCTTTGTATTTCTGCAGTGTCTGTTGTAACGTCTCCTTTTTCATTTCTGATTTTATTGATTTGAGTCCTCTCCCTCTTTTTCTTGATGAGTCTTGCTAATGGTTTATCAATTTTGTTTACCTTCTCAAAGAACCAGCTTTTAGTTTTATTGATCTTTGCTACTGTTTTCTCTGTTTCTATTTCATTTATTTCTGCTCTGATCTTGATTTCTTTCCTTCTGCTAACCTTGGGTTTTGTTTGTTCTTCTTTCTCTAGTTCCTTTAGGTGTAACGTTAGATTGTTTATTTCAGATTTTTCTTGTTTCTTGAGGTAGGCTTGTATAGCTATAAACTTCCCTCTTAGAACTGCTTTTGCTGCATCCCATAGGTTTTGGATTGTCATGTTTTCATGGTCATTTATCTCTAGGTATTTTTTGATTTCCTCTTTGATTTATTCAGTGATCTCTTGGTTATTTAGTAACATATTGTTTAGCCTCCATGTGTTTGTGTTTTTTATGTTTTTTCCCCTGTAATTCATTTCTAACCTCATAGCGTTGTGGTCAAAAAAGATGCTTGATATGATTTCAATTTTCTTAAATTTACTGAGGCTTGATTTGTGACCCAAGATGTTATCTATCCTGGAGAATGTTCCGTGCGCACTTGAGAAGAAAGTGTAATCTGCTGTTTTAGGATGGAATGTCCTATAAATATCAATTATATCTATCTGGGCTATTGTGTCATTTAAAGCTTCTGTTTCCTTATTTATTTTCATTTTGGATGATCTGTCCATACGGTGTAAGTGAGGTGTTAAAGTCCCCCACTATTATTGTGTTACTGTCGATTTCCTTTTATAGCTGTTAGCAGTTGCCTTATGTATTGAGGTGCTCCTATGTTGGATGCATATATATTTATAATTGTTATATCTTCTTCTTGGATTGATCCCTTGATCATTATGTAGTGTCCTTCCTTGTCTCTTGTAACATTCTTTATTTTAAAGTCTATTTTATCTGATGAGTATTCCTACTCCAGCTTTCTTTTGATTTCCATTTGCATGCAATATCTTTTTCCATCCCCTCACTTTCAGTCTGTATGTGTCCCTAGGTCTCAAGTGGGTCTCTTGTAGACAGAATATAGATGGGTCTTGCTTTTGTATCCATTCAGCAAGCCTGTGTCTTGTGGTTGGAGCATTTAATCCATTCATGTTTCAGGTAATTATTGATATGTATGTTTCTATGACCATTTTCTTAATTGTTTTGGGTTTGTTTTTGTAGGTCCTATTCTTCTCTTGTGTTTCAACTTAGAGAAGTTCCTTTAGCATTTGTTGTAGAGCTAGTTTGGTGGTGCTGAATTCTCTGAGCTTTTGCTTGTCTGTAAAGCTTCTGATTTCTCCATTGAATCTGAATGAGATCCTTGCCAGGTAATCTTCGTTGTAGGTTCTTCCCTTTCATCACTTTAAGTATATCATGCCACTCCCTTCTGGCTTGTAGAGTTTCTGCTGAGAAATCAGCTGTTAACCTTATGGGAGTTCCCTTGTAGGTTATTTGTCGTTTTTCCCTTGCTGCTTTCAATAATTTTTGTCTTTAATTTTTGCCAATTTGATGACTATGTGTCTCAGCGTGTTTCTCCTTGGGTTTATCCTGTATGGGACTCGCTGCACTTCCTGGACTTGGGTGGCTATTTCGTTTCCCATGTTAAGGAAGTTTTTGACTATAATCTCTTCAAATATTTTCTCTGGCCCTTTCTCTCTCTCTTCTCCTTCTGGGACCCTATAATGTGAATGTGTTTGCGTTTAATGTTGTCCCAGAGGTCTCTTAGGCTGTCTTCATTTCTTTTCATTCTTGGTTCTTTATTCTGTTCCACAGCAGTGAATTCCACCATTCTGTCTTCCAGGTCACTTATCCATTCTTCTGCCTCAGTTATTCTGCTATTGATTCCTTCTAGTGTAGTTTTTATTTCAGTTATTGTATTGCTCATCTCTGTTTGTTTGTTCTTTAATTCTTCTAGGTCTTTGTTAAACATTTCTTGCATCTTCTCGATCTTTGCCTTCATTCCTTTTCTGAGGTCCTGCCTCATCTTCACTATCATTATTCTGAATTCTTTTTCTGGAAGGTTGCCTATCTCCACTTCATTTAGTTGTTTTTCTGGGGTTTTATCTTGTTCCTTCATCTGGTACATAGCCCTCTGCCTTTTCATCTTGTCTATCGTTCTGTCAATGTGGTTTTTTTCCCACAGGCTGCAGGACTGTAGTTCTTCTTGCGTCTGCTGTCTGCCCTCTGGTGGATGAGGCTATCTAAGTGGCTTGTGCAGGTTTCCTGATGGGAGGGACTGGTAGTGGGTAGAGCTGACTGTTGCTCTGGTGGGCAGAGCTCAGTAAAACTTTAATCCGCTTGACTGCTGATGGATGGGGCTGGGTTCCCTCCCTGTTGGTTGTTTGGCCTGAGGCAATCCAACACTGGAGCCTACCCGGCTCTTTGGTGGGGCTAATGGCAGACTCTGGGAGGGCTCACGCCACGGAGTACTTCCCAGAACTTCTGCTGTGTCCTTGTCCCCACGGTGAGCCACAGCCACCCCCCGCCTCTGCAGGAGACCCTCCAACACTAGCAGGTAGGTCTGGTTCAGTCTCCCTGGGGTCACTGCTCCTTCCCCTGGGTCCTGACGTGCACACTACTTTGTGTGTGCCCTCCAAGAGTGGAGTCTCTGTTTCCCCCAGTCCTGTCGAAGTCCTGCAATCAAATCCCACTAGGCTTCAAAGTCTGATTCTCTAGGAATTCCTCCTCTTGTTGCCAGACCCCCAGGTTGGGCAGCCTGATGTGGGGCTCAGAACCTTCACTCCAGTGGGTGGACATCTGTGGTATAAGTGTTCTCCAGTCTGTGAGTCACCCACCCAGCAGTTATGGGATTAGATTTTAGACGGGCTGTGATTGTGCCCGTCCTACCATCTCATTGTGGATTCCCCTTCGTCTTTGGATGTGGGGTATCTTTTTTGGTGAGTTCCAGTGTCTTCCTGTCGATGACTGTCCAGCAGCTACTTGTGATTCTGGTGTTCTCACAAGAGGGAGTGAGAGCATGTCCTTCTACTCTGCCATCCTGGTTCCCGTATTCACCTCCATATTTAAAAGAGCCCTTTCCTCCCTCCTCTCTGTCCTTTAGTCTGCTTTACTGTCTTCATAGCATTTATAACCATTTATCAAGTGTTTACTGTCTCGATGAATGGATAAAGAAGATGTGGTACATATACAATGGAATATTACTCGGCCATAAAAAGGAACGAAATTGGATCATTTGTAGAGACGTGGATGGATCTAGAGACTGTGATACAGAGTGAGGTAAGTCAGAAAGAGAAAAAAATTATCATATGTTAACGCATATATGTGGAACCTAGAAAAATGGTACAGATGAACCAGTTTGCAGGGCAGAAATAGAGACACAGATGTAGAGAACAAATGTATGGACACCAAGGGGGGAAAGTGGCGGGGTGGTGGTGTGATGAATTGGGAGATTGGGATTGACATGTATACACTGAATGTGTATAAAATTGATGACTAATAAGAACCTGCTGTATAAAAAATAAATTAAATTAAATTTTAAAAAAAGTGTTTACTGTCTCTAGTTACAAGCTCCACAGGTTAGGGGAGGGGGAATGATTTTGTCTGTTTTGCCTATTGCCACATCCCAGCACCTACAATGGGGCCCACAAGTGCTCAGATGTTTGTTGAAGGAAATGCATGAAGAAATATTTGACTCTAAAGTCCATGCTTTCCATGACATGGCACTACTGCACTAGCACCTACACAGCTTAGCAGAGACTACTGGTAAAAGCTGACTCAGTGCAGGCCTCAGCTATGGATGTTCTCTGAGAACAACTCTGCCAAAGGATCCACAAGATCTTTGTGTCATGACCATAGCTGGGCAAGTCCTGCAAAGATCTATCATCTAAGGGCTGCTATGAAAGGGGACAGGGGAGCCTGGAGGCCTACAAGAAAGTGGCAGACTCCTTCCCCTGAATCCAGTTATGTCCCGGCAATGCAGGTGGCAGCATCTGATCAAAGCACCAAGTTCTCAGAAGGGAACGGGAAACAATCCAGCAGGTTGTTTTTTCTTCATTTCTGTACCTGCTCCCTGTTACAAACAAACAAATAAGGCCCTCGTGATGTTTTAAGGCCTTGCTTTACTGGCCTCACTGGAAATCAGTGACAGTGGTGCTTTGACAACATTACTGTCAGGCAGCTGTTGACGAGGACAGAGAGGAAGGGCTGGGTCTCTGTGGTGGAGTGAAAAGTCAGAGCAGCACCACCTCTAACTATGGAACCTGGACAAATTACTTACACTCAGAACCTCGACGACATTAACTGCAAAATAAGCACAACTCTCCCTATGTCCTTGATCACTGAGAGGACTTAACGAGGTGACAATTTGTTGCAAATGCTTAGCAGAACTCTGAACAAATCCTAGTTCCATTCCTTCTCTACTCTACGTATAGAACGTTCACCTGGCCACTCCAAATACATACATGAAAGACATGATACTTTTGTGAAACTGATTCAATTAGATAAATACCTTCAGCTTCTTTAGTTCAAGTTGGTGATGTTGTAGAGAATGTTCACATTCATTCTTACTTTCTTTAAGGCCTGCATTTTCTTGCTCCAGCTCTCTCTGCAAATTGAGAAAAGTATGTATAAAAGAAAAGGTCTTTACCATATTTCCCCTGAGCACAGTCCTATCTCTTTGACATGGAACCTTTAAAAATGCCCCCCTTCCTTTTGTTGCCACTGCAGGGGTGGGAGATGAGAATGGGGATTGGGGTGAGGAAGGGAGAGTCACCTGACACACTCCTCACAAGAAGAAGTAAGGCACTTGATTCTGAAGCCTATGGAACAAGGAGGGGGACCAGGGAAGGGAGAAGCCATTAAGGATGAACAGTATACATTTTAGAAAGGCAGTGGGAAGCCGCTGATGGGACTGGTCAGGAAGCACCAGGAAGTCCATGTGCAGCCCAAGGAAAAAGAAAACCCATTTGTTCAGGGTTTTTATAAAAAGCAGCCTTTTAACATCCAGTCTCATGAGCAGGTGTTTTGGTGAAAGATAAAAACTGCTCCAAAAAGTGGTTCCCTACTTCAGAGGAGGGCTGGTCTTCTTCCCATCAAACAACTTGGCAGCCGAGCCACACGTGAACGTGGTGCTCCTGTGCCCGGCCCCTCTCCTTTCCTCACTCACCACCTTCCGCTCCGCGGCTGCATGGTCGTCTGCCCGAGCTCTCTCCAGGGCAGAGAGCTGGGCCTCCAGTGTGTGAATCTGCTCTGTGCACTGCTGCTCCAGAGCGAGGACCTGCTGCTGTGCACAGCTGCTCTCCTTGTTTGCGGAGGCCTGAGGGGGTAGCAGAGGACAGTTATTCGTGGTGACAATGGGGGCTTTATTCTGTCCCTCAGTGACCCAAAGATGAGTGTCCAACAGAAACAACTCTCCTTCCTGAACTCCAGCCTGGCTGCCGCTGAGGTCCCCTGGCCTGCCTAGGAGCTGGAATCTGGGATTGGCCTTGGTGCTGTGGGGACAGCTCTGGGCACCAGCCAGTCCTAAGACACAGCCCTCCTTCACTCCACTCATTGCTGCCCTCTATGGATGAGGCTTTTCCCTGGGGAGGCACATAACACAGTGATGAAGAACAAGGGCTTTGACCTAGGAAGGATGTGGGTTCAGCCATTTACTAGGTGGGAGACCTTGGGCTAGTGATCTGGTCGCCTTTCTGAGCCTGCTTCCTCTGGAGAATAAGGATAACAGTACAGGCTCTTAGGTCTGCTGCAAGGACTAAATTAAAATACATGCAGAGTACTTAGCAGACACGAGGCAACAAATGCCGTTTTTATTTCTCAAGTTTCAAGCTCAACACCTGACCTGGCGCTGTGACTACCGGCCAAGCCCTTGCCATCTTCTCCCCAGAGCCTGGAGCTGTTCTCCACAGCCCCGGCTGCAAGGTGAGGTTTGAACGCCAGTGGAGACACCACCTCTAACAGTCCCAGAACTAGGCTGGGCTGTCTAGCCTGTCACTATCTCTCTGGGTAACTCAGACCCTCTGGCAGGTCCTGACTCCCTCTACCTGCACTGCCTGTCTGCCCACAACTGTATCTAAGGTCAGGTCCAGATACCATTCCAGAATTTGGGAGTGAGTCTGGGGACCTACAAAGGAATAAAGGGAAAAAGCATCAAGGGCCTAGAACACAGCAGTCACAATACCCACTTACAAGCTCCTGAATCTGAGCTTCCTGAGCTGCCACAATGTCACTGCTCTGTTTTAGCTTCTCCTCAGATGCCTGCAGGCTCTGCTCTAGTTCCTTCACCTGAGGGGGGAAAGAGAAGCATCCTTTCATTCAAAAGAAGTAGCAACAAAATGGCTTTTAAAATCAAATCTATTTAAATCATAAAAACAGGTTCATTAAAGAAAAATTTTTACTTACAAAAAAAGAAAGATGCTCATAAGTCTACCATTACAAAACACTATCATTCTAATATAGTTTCTTACAGGCTCTTTTTATGACTTTTCTTTCTTTCTTTTATTACAACTTCATATACAATTCTAGTAAAACTTTGTATTTTTCCTCCTTGCTCAAATTTCCTTCTATGTTTCCACGCAGTCTTCAGACCTTAGATTATTTCCTTAAAGGATGTTTCATAATTTCCTGAACCGCTGCCTACTGTTTTCCATTATGCACATAAAATAATGCAGCAGTTGACATCTTCATGCAAAAAGTGTTGATCTGGTTTGAATCTCTTGATTAGGACAGATTCCCAGAAGTGGAATTACTGCTCATGATACAAACTTGGGTTTCCCTCATCCCACAATTAATGATCCAGTCTGACTCTGTACTTGGCACTGCACTAGGACACGAGGCCAGCACAGTGGACAGGATGACACACTGCCTAGCACTGAGCTAGACATGGTTCTTCAATATGGCCTTTTCATCTGACTCAAGCTAACTTTGCCAATTTCTCTTTTAAAGTCCTCTTGTTTGCTGAATAAGGTTTGCCCTGGGGGAACTTTACTATTAAAACACAAGCTCATGGAAGGTTGCAGCTTTGTCAAGCAAAGGTAGGTACCAAATGAGAAAAAGAGTATTTTTAGGTCTCATGGTTTCTCATGTATGTTCACATGTAAGTTTTAACTGAAACAACCCCATGAGAACAGTGTGAGTACTTCCACAGAGAAGAATAGTAATGTTACGTGCTCATGATCGCAAATTTTATTAGTGGTAGGGCCACGACTGAAACCTAGCTTTTATTTATTTATTTTTTTAAATAGGTCTTTATTGGAGTATACTTGCTTCACAATACTGTGTTAGTTTCTGTTGTACACCAAAGTGAATCAGCCATATGTATCCATATGTCCCCATATCCCCTCTCTCTTGAGACTCCCTCCCATCCTCCCTATCCCACCCCTCTAGGTTACCACAAAGCACCAAGCTGATCTCCCTGTGCTATGCTGCTGCTTCCCACTAGCTACCTGCTTTATATTCAGTAGTGTATATTTGTCGATGCTACTCTCACTTTGCCCCATCTTCCTCCTCCCACCCCATGTCCTCAAGCCCATTCTCTATGTCTACATCTTTATTCCTGCCCTGCAACTAGGTTCATCAGTACCTTTTTTTTTTTTGATTCCATATATATGCGTTAGCATACGGCATTTGTTTTTCTCTTTCTGACTTACTTCACTCTGTATGACAGACTCTAGGTCCATCCACCTCACTACAAATAACTCAATTTCTTTTCTTTTTATGGCTAATATTCCATTGTATATATGTGCCACATCTTCTTTATCCATTCATCTGTCGATGGACATTTAGGTTAGTTCCATGTCCTGGCTATTGTAAATAGTGCTGCAATGAACATTGTGGTACAAGTCTCTTTTTGAATTACAGTTTTCTCAGGGTATATGCCTAGTATTGGGATTGCTGGGTCATATGGTAATTCTATTTTTAGTTTTTTAAGGAACCTCCATACTGTTCTCCATGGTGGCTGTATCAATTTACATTCCCCCCAACAGTGCAGGAGGGTTCCCTTTTCTCCACACCCTCTCCAGCATTTATTGTTTCTAGATTTTTTGATAATGGCCACTCTGACCGGCATGAGGTGATACCCCATTGTAGTTTTGATTTGCATTTCTCTAATAATTAGTGATGTTGAGCATCTTTTCATGTGCCTCTTGGCCATCTGTATGTCTTCCTTGGTGAAATGTCTACTTAGGTCTTCCGCCCATTTTTTAATTGGATTGTTTGTTTTTTTGATATTGAGCTCCATGAGCTGTTTGTACATTTTGGAGATTAATCTTTTGTCTGTTGTTTCATTTGTAAATATTTTCTCCCATTCTGAGGGCTGTCTTTTTGTCTTGTTTATGGTGAAACCTAGCTTTTTGAACTGCTGGGTTCAGTAAATATCTATGCAAGTCCCAGTTTGCAGGCAGAACTCAAGAAAGATTCAGATCCTCAAAAGGTTATGCACAGAGTTATTATATGACCCAGCAACTCTACTCCTAGGAATATACCCAAGAGAAATGAAAGTATAAGCCCACACAAAAACCTTGTTCATACATTAATGTTTGCTGTAGCATTATTCACAACAACCACAAGGTGGAAACAACCCAAATGTCCATGGACAAATGAATGGATAAACAAAATGTGATATATGTACAATGGAATAAAAGTCTTAAAAAGGCTTATTCAGCCTTAAAAGGGAGTGAAATTCTGAAACATGCTATAATGTGAATGAACCTTGAAGACATTATGCTCAGTGAAATAAGCCAGACACAAAAAGACAAATACCATATGATTCCACTAATAAGAGGTACCTAGGATCATCAAATTCATAAAAACAGAAAGTAGAATGGTGGTTGCCAGGGGCTGGGGAGAGGAGAGAATGGGGAGTTATTGTTTTAATTGGCACAGTTTCTGTTTGAGAAGATGAAAAAGTTCTAGAAATGGATGGTGGTAATGGTTGCATAACAACGTGAATGTACTTTATGCCAGTGTACACCTAGAAATGGTTGAAATGGTAAATTTTATGTTATGTGTATTTTACCACAATAAAAGAATGGATATTCAGAAACAGAACTGAATTATAATAAAACAAAGCTGTATTTAGAGAAAAATATAAGTTTTTATATATATTCATCAAGAAACAAGAAAGATTAAAAAAATAAGCTAAGCATTTGCTATGGTCTGAATGTTTACGTCCCTCCAAAATTCATATATTGAAATCCTAATGTCTGACATGATGGTGTTAGGATGTGAGGTGTCTGGGAGGTACTTAGGTTATGAGGGTGGAGCTATCAGGAATGGGATTAGTGTTCTTATAAGCGGCCCCATAGAGATCCCTTGCCACTTCTACCACTTCACACTCATTAAACTGGCAAGAAGGCTGAGAAATGCCAATGCTAGAAAAGACAGAGATGCAGCGATAGGGACTCTCATGCATGCTGGGCGAGTAGAGCCAGGTGCAGGCCTTCTGGGAACATTCCTGTCCTACTGAGTCACATTGAGTCATATGCACTTGCTATCCTTCTTAAGGCAAAAGGGACAAGGATGTTCACCGCAGTGTAATTTGTGGTGACAGAACGAAGGCAATCTGGATATCTAGCATCTAGTAGACAACTATAAAGTACAGTAGGTAAGAACAACGAAGTGGACACAGAAGATGGAGCAGTTGAAAGTAACAAAGAAGACATATGTACAGCTGTATCATTTACTTAAATCAACACACAGACACACAAAACAATGTCACCAGTTTTAAGGTTATCCAACAATAAAAGGGTCTCTATTAACCACATTAGAGTGGTTTCCTATGGGAAGGAGGGGAATGGGGATAAAGGGAATAAACAGAGAAGAGAACAACTTTCTGTGGAACAATGATGGTAATGTGGCAAGAATGAAGAAAACGACTACCTCAGTTCTCTACAAGTAAGATCCGAAAGAGAGTCCCTTTGGAAGAAAACCTCTGACCCAAGGGGATTCTCAGCCACAACCACATCATCCAACCAGGGCACCACCCAGACACAGGAACCCCTGGGAGTGAGGTCAGTACCCGAGTCTCCAGGCTGTCAGTGGCATTGGCCTGGCTGCTTCTGGCTGCCAAGAGCTGCTGTCTGGTATCCTCCAAATTCTGCTCAGCAAGTGTTTTCTGTAAGTTGAAAGAAGAGTAAAAGAAAATAGTCATTTCTCCATTGAATAAATATTTACTGACATCTACACCATACTACGATTTGTGCGAGGCACGAGGGACACAAGTACGCACCAAAAAACCCAAAACAGTTAACAGAGATAAAATTCACATATCATAAAGTATACATATAAAGTATACATAAAGTATAAATTTGACAGTTTTTTTACCTTGAGGCTGGGGCAATAACTAACCAAAAAAGTATATAATAGAGTGTAATGGTGTCCACAAAGGAGCAGCACAGAGCAGGAGATCCTCACTGCCTCAGGAAACTAGGAGGCTTCATTCTTCACAGGTGGCCAGGGCCCAAGGGAGCACCCAGGCAGAGGGATGACACTAGAGGTATGAAACAGCTGGAGGTATCTGGGGAGCTACAGCTTGCCAAAAGTCAAGGTGATGATGGGTTCAGGTCATGAAACAAGACTAGAAAGTTAGGCAAAGGGCCAGATTATGAGAAAAGCTTTTTATGTTACAGAAGGAAGTTTGAACTTAATTCTGTAGCAAATATTTTTCAAAGTGGAGTCATCCAAACACTTGTATTAGACTCATCTGGGTGGGTGGAGGAGTTTTTAAGTTTGAGGCTTTATTCCAGGTCTACTAAAATCATAATTTCTGAGGGTAGGGCAAGACATACATATATATATATATATTTCTTTTTCTCCCCCAAATTTTTGGCTTGCAAGATCTCAGTTTCCTGACCAGGGATTGAACCTGGGCCACTGCAGTAAAAGTGCCGATTCCTAACCACTGGACTGCCAGGGAATTCCCTAGAAATGTATACTTCAAACAAACTCACCAAGTAACTCCTATGCACACTAAACTTTATAACAATGATGGTGGCACAGTAATGATTATAATATTAATAGCTGAAATATACTGAGACCCCATGATGTGCTAATTCTAATCATTTCCCAATAACAATTCTATGTGTTTGATACAATTTTAACCCTATTTTACAGAGGGGGAAGAAAACACAAAAAGATTAAGTTACTTGCTCTAAGTCAAAAATTAGTAAGTAGAAGAGGTAAAGTGCAAACCTAGGGAGCCTGGTTCTAGAAATCAATCTATACCTTAGAAACCACGTTATACTCACTATAGACTGTAGGGTAATTGTGGAAGCTCTTTATGGGAGTGATATAGTCAGAAACGTTGTTTGGAAAGATGAGTCTAGTGGTGACGTGGAAGACTGTGTCAGAGGGTGCAGGAGAGGGTGTAGGCTAGTCTGGAGACTTCTAACACAGACTAGGCCAGAGTGGCTGGAAACCTGAAGTACAGCAGTGGCAGTGGAGATGGACACATTTAGTTGAAACTGACTGAAGACAGAAAGTGAGGGGCTAATCTAGGCCCAAGGCTTGGGTTTTGTCACCTCTGTCATGTAGGAGAGAGCAGAATGTGGGCAGACAACAAGCAAGTTCACCTACACCACTGGGCTAGAGGCCAGTTGGCTCAACTGCCTCCTTCGGCTAAGGAGAGTCCACTTGCTGCCCAAAGCAATTCTCGCTCACGCCAAAGGCAGATGGTAACTACTTTCCTTGGCCAATGTAAAGTACAACGCGTAGGGAAGGAAAGCAGGGCAGTAAGACAACAACCCAAATGGCGTAAATCACTAGGTGGGGTTTATCGGTGATCAGGATGCCACTCCTTCACACGCATCTCTGAACAAAGTGCTCCCTTTCCTTCAGGAAAACGTCACACACAGGCAACATGATGCTGATTTTACCATAAGCAGAACAATCAAAAGTTGGAGGAAGTGATCTTTTCACCAAGCTCTTTGAAGACTCTCTGGCTCTGAAACTCTAGGATTTTATGAAATCTCCAGTGTTACCACGGCCCTCCCAACACTGGCCAGCCCAAAGGGAGCTAGTTACCTCTTTTAGAAGTTCCTGCACATGTTCTTCTCCTGATAAGTTCTGCTCCAGTCTCTTCTCCAAGGATGCAACCTTCTCCTGCAAATGTGTGATGAGTTTTTCTTTCTCTTGAGTTTCAGCAGTGGCCTGCAGGTGAAAGCAGAGATTACATTACACTGTCTCTCTCCCTCCCTTCCTGTATCCTCTAGAATCACCATGTTTCTCTGAAATTCTGTTTCCAACTGCATCCTAGAAGAACATACAGCCAGGAGATGTTCCCTGAAAATGGAACAGAGAATATATGAGATCAGAACCCAACACTACTCAGGTATCCGTTTCAGGCCTATTGCAGCAAGCAGCAAACGCTCCCAAATTTAAGCACCTGGCAATCCGGGAAGGAAGAATGCTATTACGTCTGTGGAATCTAGCCAGGACCCTGCGAAGATGTTCCTCCTCTCTAAAATATCCCCTGTGTTGTCATGATCTACTAGCTAAAGGAATGCTCCCCCTCCCACTCTCATCAAGCATAGGTTTAATCCTATTAATCCAGAGGCCAACAGGACCTACAACTTTACACCAGATGCCAAGAACCAGCAGAGGTAATTCCACTGAAGAAGCTCTCAGCCAGCCCTACAATGACCTACAGAACAATACGCCTGGAAACATGGGGCTGGATGAAGCAGTCATGATGCCACTGTAGCTGCCTTAAGGCTGAAGACAGAACTGAAACAAACAATGATATTCACCCTGGCTCACAGGGAGCACCTCTGAATCACAGCAGCACCTTACACCATGGCCCCAGATCACCAGCTGCCCACTTATTTATTTCAGTCTACCTCTTTAGCAGTGATGGTAGTGGTGGCAGTGGTGGGTTGGGACTACATTTGTTCCTTTCACAACTGTCAATCTCCAAATGCTGCTCAACATCAAAGCTGAGGATCCAGAATCCTTTGAATATACAATTTCTTAGCTCACAGTGGTCCTTACATCCACTGAACATGCCCATTCTCCACTCCAAAATAAGGTCGCATGGCATCAACATTTCATTGTGAAGACTTGAACCTCCTCACAAATACTGTGCTTCCTCAAATTCCCTCACCTTATGATCTGCTGCTCCATCTCAAGCCACAGACTTTCATGTTTAGCTTGCAACCCAGCCAGTTTTCTCCTCAGAATAAGATGTAGCTACTTGGGCCTAGGATTTTGGGAAGAAGCACTTGCCATTCTGAATTCTCACAGGGGTGACAACATATATAGTGGAGGAGAAGTTTGAAGAATGGATTCAAGATCACATAATTTGGGCTTCCCTGGTGGCGCAATGGTTAAGAATCTGCCTGCCAACGCAAGGGACACGGGTTCGAGCCCTGGTCCGGGAAGATCCCACATGCCGCGGAGCAACTAAGCCCATGTGCCACAACTACTGAGCCTGCGAGCCACAACTACTGAAGCCTGCACGCCTAGAGCCCATGCTCCACAACAAGAGAAGCCACTGCAATGAGAAGCCCGCTCACCACAACGAAGGATAGCCCCCGCTCACTGCAACTAGAGGAAGCCCACGCGCAGCAACGAAGACCCAACGCAGCCAAAAATAAATAAATTAAAAAAAAAGATCCCATAATTCAAAAACTTTTATCAAGCCTATACTCTATGTGTTGTCTCTAGGAATATAATCAGCTATAGTTACTGACCCATAGAAGCATGGAGGCTGGTGGTAAAAAGAGATATACACACAGTTAATTATAAAACAATACAATCATGCTGTAACAGAAAGACATGCAAGGTGCTATGAGATATCAGAGGCAGAAGGGATTAACGGGGGCAATCAGATCAGGCCTCCTAAGCAGGCAAGTCCAGGTGGAAGGTGGGGGAGAGGAACAAGCATTCTGGGTAAAAGGCAGCATGTGTAAAGGGGTAAACAGACAAGTTCAACATGACCGGGGGCTGGGTGAAGAGGAAAGAAGAAGTGAAGACAACTGCCAAGTCTGTGGCTCAGATACCTGGATGAATGGTAACATTATGCAAAGCAGAGAATACAGGAGGGAGAGGTAGTCTGATAGGAAAGAAAAAAGTTTTGGCCCAGCTGACCCATCTTTAATGGGTCTCTTACTAATAATGTTGATAACAGTAATAATTACAATAGCATGGTGCAGGAGCAGCTACAGTTTGCAAAGCATGTGCAAGCTCATCCTCTAGTCCTTACAACCATCCTTCACTGTGTCCATTTACAGGGAAATTGAAGCTTAGGGACTACTAGCCCAACAGCACACACCTTGGTGACAGAATAAGGATTCAAACCCACGCCTTCTTGACCCAAAGTCTGTACTCCTTATATTACACATCAGTATGAACTTGACAGATACATGTAACCCTTTCCAGTAACAACCAAGAGAACAAACAAGTCTTATATAAGTCACCGAGTTGGGCAGAGTCAGGAACAGAAGAATCAGTTGCCAATTTCCATTTAGTTTTCTTGTGCACCATATCCCACACAGAGCAACTCCCCACACTCTGGCTGTTTTACTTCAAGCCCTCAGCACCTAATGTGCTACAGCTAGCACCATACTTAATGGTGAGAAACTCAAAGATTTTCCCACTAAGATCAGGTACAAGGCAAGGATGTCCCCTCTCACTACTCCTTTTCAACATCATCTGGAAGTTCTTGCTAATGCAATAAGACAAGAAAAGGAAATAAAAGGAATGGAAGGCTTCCCTGGTGGCACAGTGGTTAAGAATCTGCCTGCCAATGCAGGGGACATGGATTCGAGCCCTGGTCCAGGAAGATCCCACATGCCATGGAGCAACTGAGCCTGTGCACCACAACTACTGAGCCTGCGCTCTAGAGCCTGCGAGCCACAACTACTGAGCCCGTGTGCCACAACTACTGAAGCCCGTGCACCTAGAGCCCGTGCTCTGCAACAAGAGAAGCCACTGCAATGAGAAGCCCGCAAACTGCAACCAAGAGTAGACCCTGCTCGCCACAACTAGAGAAAGCCTGCGCGCAGCAATGAAGACCCAACGCAGCCAAATAAATAAATAAATAAACCTTTCTGGAAAAAATTATAGAACCTTATTGAGAGTCATTTTTAAAGTAACAGTAACATTGAATGTCTAGAGAGACAGACACTGTGTTCTTGGATAAGAAAACTCACATGATAAAGTAATCAATGTTCTGCAAATGCATCTTCAGAGTCAACGCAATTCCAATCAATATCCCACCAGGTGTGTGTTTGTTTGTTTGTTTGTTTGTTTGTTTGTTTATTTAAGGCTGTGCGCAGGCTTTCTCTAGTTGTGGCGAGTGGGGGCTACTCCTCATTGCGGTGTGCAGGCTTCTGCACACCAGGATCAAGGTGCCAGCATGGTCACCTCTGGTGAAGGCTCATTTCCTAGTTCACAGCTGGCACTTCTTTCTGTGTCCTCACCTGGCGGAGAGGCTAATGGTCTTTCTGGAGCCTCTCCACCAGGTTTTTTAAGGTGCCTGACAAGTTGTTCTGTGGAAGAGCAATAGGCCAACGATATTCAAAATACTCCTGAAAAAGAACTAGGTACGGAGACTTGTCTTGTCAGACACCAGGACTTATCCTAATACTGTAGCTAGTAAGGCAATGCTTAGTATTGTGCAAATACCACAGGTGCATACGCCCCGAAGTCCAGGAGTGATTCCATGTACAAATGGAAAACTGAATCATGATAAAGCTGGCATTGCAGATCAGTGAGAAGACAAGATTTTTCAATAAATGGTACTAAAACAATTAAAATAAAAATAAGACACAGATCCCTTTCTCACACCAAAATCACATTTCAGGTATGTTAAAGACTTGAAAATAAAGTCAAGACTCTAAAATTTTCAGAAAATAATATAGGAGAATAATGTTATGATTCCAAGTGAGGAAAGGTTTTTTTAAAGAGACAAAGTATAAATTTAAAGGAAAATAATAAATTCAACTATACTAAAATGAAGAGCATATGTTCAACAGAAGAAACCATAAAGAGTGTGAAGGCAAAGCCCAAACTGGGAGAACACATTTGCAGCCCACATAACTGACCGAGGGGCATGGCAGCCAGGATATATACAAAGAACTCTGATGATTAGTGAGAAAAAGACAGAAAATGTAATAGAAAATGGGCCAAAGATTTGAACCAGCACTTCACAGAAGAGCACGAATGACTGATAAACATATGAAAATATGCTGAACTTCATTAATAATCTGGGAAAAGCAAATTAAAATCATGGTGAGAGGGAACTCCCTGGTGGTCCAGTGGTTAGGACTCTGCGCTTTCACTGCCGAGGACCCAGGTTCAATCCCTGTTCGGGGAACTAAAATCCTGCAAGCCATGCAGCGCGGCCAGATTGGCAAAAATTAAAAGTCTGACAATATATCACCTTGTCAAGGAAGCAGAGGAACCCAAATTCTTATACACTGCTGGTGAATGTTTGTAAATTACTACAACTACTATGGAAAAACTGGGCATTACCTAGTAAAGTTGAAAAGTACAAATCTTTTGACCCTAGCTTTTCACATCTCAAATATACCCTACAGTTAACTCATTCACAGGCAGACAAAAGTTCACAGCAGCCTTGTTTGTAAAAGCAAAAACCAGAAACACCTTAATGCCCACTGTCAATAGAATGGATAAATGAATTTTAGTAACTTCATACTACACAGTTGAGAAAAGATTAAATTATAGCGGCATGTGTCCATATGAATGTGTCTCAGAATACAACCTTGAGCACAGAAAGGTAGCATTAGAAGAATACCTACAGCACTTCACTTATATAATGCTAACAAGCATGATAAATGAAAGAAGCTACTGTTTAGGGATAAAATTATAAAGCAAAGCTAGGAAGTGGAGTAATTTCTAGATAAGCTTACTTAAGAAGGTAAAAAGAATGTGATGGAAGAGTAAAGGGCACACCAGGAATCTCAAAGGTAAACACACTGTTCTCTTTCTTAACCTGTGGGGTAGTAGCTACATGGCAGTTCATTAGCTTGTTACACTATTTACCTTACTTATGTTTCATAAATATTATTTCATATCTACTCAATATTAACAAGGACAACAAAGAAAAGGACTCTAAACTCATCATCTTTATGAGAAAACTGACCTTCCTTTAGTGCTATCTTAGCCTGATGACTGACAGCATCAGCCACTCAGGTGATTAAGCCAGAAACCCAGAAATCACCCCAAACACCTCCTTTCCTCTTGCTCCTCTCCTGTATTTACCACATTACCAAGTGGGTCCATCTCCTCACGATTTCTTAAATTTGTCTCCTCCCCCGTCATTTCCACCCCGACTCTTGTCAAAGTCACCGTCTAATGCCTGTACAACTGCAATAGCTTCCTAACTGGAAACCCTTTCAATGTTTCCTCTAACAGCCAGAGTAATCCTCTCCCTCACTCTGTGTTACCCTTCCAGGCTTCTTCCACTTCCTTGAAGGCGCTACTCCCTTTACTGCCTCAGTTTCTGGGTTTATTGTTCATACTATTTCCTATTTAAAATTCTCTGCCATCATTCCTACCCTCACAAGCTTCAGTAGTTCATCTCAGTTCAAGTGTTACTTCCTCAAGGAAAGTGTTCTAGACTCCAACGCTAGATCTGATTTGATGCCCTCTTACGGGATCTCACAGCATCCTGTGGTTTTCCTTCACAGCAACACATCATAGTTTGTAATTATATATCTATGTGATTATTGATTAATGTCTCACTTCCCCTCTAGACTAAATTCCACAAGGGCAAGGGTGATATCTGTTTTGCTCACCCTAGTATTTCTAACACCCAGCACAGAGCACAGAGCTTGACACATAATAAAACTCAAATTATATTTTTAGAATGAATGAGGGAACTCAGTGGGACCAGAGTCTGGAAAATTACCTTTTCCAATTATGAAATGGATGGATGGTTCTAATATCAAACGGTCCCGTGAATCCCAAAGTTTTGTGTCTGTTATTCTCTCCAACCCCCCCCCCTCCCCACCAAAATGTATTCTATACCCTTCTGTCTTCTCTGCTTCCTGCTGTCCTACCCATCCTTGAAATTCCAGTTCCTCCAGGAACAGTTCCTTGACTCCTGCACTGGAAATGCACTCTCCCTATGGCATATCCTTTGCATTTGAAAAATCCGTTTCACTTATTTGGGACTTACTGAGTTGTGAACTTTTTTCTTGTCAAACAGGAGGTTTGAGTTCTATCATGAAACAGTAGGCCTCTGAGACAAAACACTATAGGTGTCTAGATCTATTTACTGGGTGCTCCTTGTTGTGAGTCAACAAAGCCCCGTGGAACAAGCATGAGCTTTGGAGTAAGACTTGGGTTAGAATTCAGCTCTGTCACTTACCGTGTAACTTTGAACAAGGTATATGACCTCTCTCGGCTTCTATTTAGGTATCTGTAAATATGCTAATAGCTAGAAGGGGTATATAGACTTCTCTTTTACACAAATCTTACTGTACTGTAATAATACTGTAAGTCTCTGGTGCACTTGAGATTAGTGGTTCTCAGGGGATGAGGGTAGGGTTTTTGGTACCACCTGTTAGGGGGTGTTTTGTCTATATGAGGATAAGGGCTGGCTTGTCAATGCCTGAAGGATGCTGCTGGCATTCAGAACACAGGGGCCAGGAAAACTAAATGTCCTGCAATGCATGGGACAATCATACAGTACATATTGTTCTGCTCAAAATGGTAAGGAACACACCACTGAGAAACACTACAGTCAATAATGATATTATTATTGTTCACCCTTATATTCTCAGAATTTAGCACGGGCCTAGAGTAGAAGGGCAAAAAATGTATGTTAGCCAAACAAAAAAAACGAACAGTAATGATATCATTTATGTGCGTTTGAACAAATCGGATTAGAGCCACGTATGTCAAAGGCACAAGCCTAGCCACGTCAGCCACCGCTGTTGTGTCTTCTTGTGCTCAAGGTCCATGACATAGTAGTTTACAAGTCTGAGCAGATCAAATGGTGTGCTTTGGCAGTTCCTGTCAGGACAATACTGACCTCTTCTGTTAAGCAACCCTTGCTCAACTACATGGCCCCTTCCATCTGGATGCAGCCTGGCTACACCAGGAACTAGGGCAATGTGGACTGCATGAGAAACAGAACTTTCACCAGCCACCCTGAGGCGCAAATTTCTGACAGATACAGTTTTTACCCCATTCATGAATCCTAGCAACTTGTGTCCACTCCTAGTCCTCTACTTACCTTTTGCAAATCAATGGAAAGTTGCTGAACGAAGGCTTGGAGTTCCTGTTCTTTCTGCTCCAGGGCTGTGATCTTATTTTCTGCACCTGTTTTTGAAGCTGTCACATGATCTCTTTATTGAAAGAAAGCAGACAATGAACAAATTTGGATATCCCACCTAAGACACATTCTTCCACAGGAAAAACACAGATGGTTCTTTATATGTCAGGGCTGCAAACATTAGCCTTGTGAAGATTATCAGTGGAAAAGACTCCTTCACTCTCTCTGAAGCAGGAGGCCCAAGAGAAAAATTCCACTCAGGTTTAGGCAAGAAATCTTTATCTACCTTTGGCTATTCAATAGCTTAGCAACTCTAAAACATACTAAATTGCTCGGCAGGGTTGGAGTGTCTGAGCCTAGGCAGGTGAAGGGGAATGAGGGTTTGGAGGAGGTAGGGGGGTCCTAAAGCCCTAGGCAGGTAAGGATAAGTCCAGAAGACCTTGCCAGAATTAAGATCAGGAAGTGCTACAGTGAGCAATGGGGAAAGACAGGTTGGCTGTAACCAGAGCTACACTAACACCGCTGCCCATGTGCCCCACAGACCAAGCAAGAACCTCTGTTCTTCCAGCGTTGAGTAGTTTCTCTGAAGCTCTTCTATCTTCTGGCTTAAGTCTGCTGACAGCTGGTTGGAGATCATCAACTCCTCCTGGGTGCGACTAAGTTCTCTGGTACGTGCTTCCAATTCTTGCTCCATTTTCCCCAGACTTTCTTCTTTTTTTAAAAGCTGATACAAAGATAGAAAGTTTCACTGGACCACTACTAAGAAATACACTTGTAAAAAAATCTGGACAAGGACTTCCCTGATGGTCCAGTGGTTAAGAATCTGCCTTCCAATGCAGGGGAGGCGGTTCAATCCCCGGTCAGGGAAGATCCCACAGGCCATGGGGCAACTAAGCCCACATGCCCCAACTACTGAGCCTGCGCATCTCAACTAGAGAGCCCGCGTGCTGCAAACTACAGAGCCCATGTGCTCTGGAGCCTGCGTGCCGCAACTACAGAGCCCACGTGCCCTGGAGCCCACGTGCCACAACTAGAGAGAAGCCCACATGTTGCAGTGAAGAGCCAGCGTGATTTGGAGCCCGCACACCACAACTAGAGAGAAGCCCACATGTCACAATGAAGATCCCACGTGCCGCAACTAAGACCCAACGCAGCCAAAAATAATAAAAATAAAATAAATAAATTAAAAATAAAATCTGGGACTTCCCTGGTGGTGCAGTGGTTAAGAATCCGCCTGCCAATGCAGGGGACAGGGGTTCGATCCCTGGTCTGGGAAGATCCCACGTGCTGCGGAGCAACTAAGCCCATGCGCCACAACTACTGAGCCTGTGCTCTAGAGCCCGCGAGCCACAACTATTGAAGCCCGCACACCTAGAGCCCATGCTCTGCAACAAGAGTAGCCACTGCAACGAGAAGTCCGCGCACCATAATGAACAGTAGCCCCCGGGCTTCCCTGGTGGCGCAGTGGTTGAGAGTCTGCCTGCCGATGCAGGGGACACGGGTTCATGCCCTGGTCCGGGAAGATCCTACATGCCGCGGAGCGGCTGGGCCCGTGAGCCATGGCCGCTGAGCCTGCGCGTCTGGAGCCTGTGCTCCGCAACGGGAGAGGCCACAACAGTGAGAGGCCCGCGTACCGCAAAAAAAAAAAAAAAAAAAAAAAAAAGAATAGCCCCCGCTTGCCGCAACTAAAGAAAGCCCGCGTGTAGCAACAAAGACCCAATGCAGCCAAAAATAAATTAATTAATAAATTACAAAAAATCTGGACCAATAAGGCAAGCTTTCATAACATTTTTGTGAGCTTAGAAGGGGTCTCATATGACCAGTAGTTTAAAAAGGAAAAGGAAATACATTTCAAACAGAACTTTTCCACTTTAACAAACTGAAAAACATACAAATATGATTAGTATCAAAGACAACTAAGGTATGCTTATCAGCAGTTAGAGAGTGATGACTAGCAAAATCATCTATTCAGGATTTAGCTTCTAAAACAAAAACGCATACCATGTGCTTTACTTTACTTAGTTCCTGCTGCTGGAACCCCTCTAATTCATCCATTTCATCTCTCCTTTGGAAAAGATTCAAACTCTGGTTCTTCATTTCCTGTAACTGAGCTGTCAGAAACCTTTTATCCTATGCAAAAGAAGATATCAGCTCAGGCAACTAGGACATTAGAAATCCGTATTATACAAGCAGAATTCTTAATAAAGGAAAATCTGAAGACAATTTCTTATCAGTAGCAATAATACATTGATAATGGGAAGCTTTACGGTAATTATCTACAAAATTATCTATAAATTCTTTAAGTTAGAAATAAATATGTTTTAAATGATAGCTGTGAAAAGGGGAACAAGAGCAACAATTACTTAACACTTGAAAAGTGCTTAAGTTTGATTAGCAATTGCAGACATCCATTTTACATGTCTATCTCAATGACACACTGAACTGGTTGAATAACATGAATAACTGGAACAAGACTGAATGCTCTTAAAAAATTAGATGCATTTAAGTAGAACTAATTTTGGTTAGTAAGTTCAGATAGCAAGTCAACAAAAATTAGACATGACTGGTGTCAGGAGGTTACAATTTACTAAATAATAGCTTCCTGAGATGGATTCTATTCAGGACAAACCCTGTTGTCGCAGTTTCCAATTCTTGATTAAAAATAAATTAAAACTGGGGGGGGGAGGGGTGGTGGGACTGGGAGATTGGGATTGACATGTATACACTAATATGTACAAAATGGATAACTAATAAGGACCTGCTGTATAAAAAATAAATTTAAAAAAAATTTTTAAAAAAGAACTTGCTGTATAAAAAAATTAAATAAAAAAAAATTGAAACAGTCTAAAAATAACACTTCCAAAAATCACAGTGGCTTAAAAGACCTACATAGATGCCTCATTACTCTTTCCTGGTCTAAAATATTTCCCAACCTCTCCTGCGGTAGGGCGGGGGGATGGAGAGAAAAGATCTTAGTGAACTGAAGTAGATTTTATTTAGTTCAGTCCTATATGGATTCCCCCTTTACCATAATTTTAAAAGATGAAAAAATAGTCCAATGAGAATTCAACTGCTACAATCTTAAGTGTTTCTTTCAAGACAAGAAAACTTTAACCTAACCCATACCTTCATATTTAAGAAGACCATAATTAACACCATGTTTAGATATATATTTTTTAAGCACAAGTTTCTTTGGGACATAGCTTGACTCTTCTGTAATTCTTTCCTTACGTAAATACGTTAAGGCATTCTGATAGCTTGGGTAATCAGATTTCTACAGAACACACAAAGAAAATCGCTGGTTTAACTTCGTGTTTCATCCCAAGAATGGAGCAATAATAAAACTCATCTGTTTAATAAAATTAACAGTAAATATATTTTACAACTGAATATATCAATCTAAGAAATAATTTTCTGGACTTCCCTGGCAGTCCAGCGGTTAGGACTCTGTGCTCCCAATGCAGGGGGCACGGGTTCGATCCCTGGTTGGGGAACTAAGATCCTGCATGCCACATGGTGTGGCAAAAAAAAAAATAGAAAAAGAAAAGAAATAATTTTCTACCATAAAGAGTAACTTAGGAGTACTCAATGAAAACAAGGAATGAATTAGGAAGCAGCACATAATGTGGGCTGAGCAAATTGACTATTGATTATTTTAAATTAAAATGTCTTTCTAATTGTAGGTGTGAAATTTCATCTTCCTGTTCATGTCTGGGAGCCAGGAATACATTACATAAGGCACCTACACAGTGTTACACAAGCTATGGTGCTGGAATAATCAATTCTCCTCGTCTGTGTCTAGCTAAGAGGTTCTCTTATCTACTCAATGCTGAGCCTTCAGAAACGTCATCCTTCCCAACTGCATCCTCAAAAATTATTCCTAATGTTACCACTGTGTCAATCAGAGCCCCAGCAAGAAACAGACTCAAAGTAGATATTCTGCAGACAGTCTAATAAAGGGACTTTTCAAAGCTGTGGGTGGGGTAAGAAAACCCAAAAGAGATGATGTGCTAGTAACAGTTGGCATAAAGGGGCAAAGGGATAAATAGGTTACAAGAAACACAAAAAGAGAAGCTCTATCAGAGGGTGAACCAAAGGTCCAGCTGAAGCTGTGACCTTGGGCCATGGGATGCATCCAAACTGAAGGGATCTCCCATGGAGATGGCTGAGGGAATAAACTTCCCGACCACACTCTTCTACACATAGTTCTTTTTATGTTTCCCACAGGCACACTTAATTAGAAGCCAGAGGGCAATGGAGCCCTGCTGATGCATTCCCTATCAGCCTTCGTACTCAGAGAAAGGTAGGAGAGGGGGTGGAGAGTGTACCTGGAGGGGCAAACAAAAGATATCCAGTACACCCACCAAGGAAAAGGAAGACAAGAGCTTTCTAAGTCAATGTCTAATCACCCAGTGCCCTGCTTCCAAGAGGTGGTATAGCCATCAGTGTACTAGGTACTGAAGAAAGCATTTTCCAAGCCCCAGAGAAGAGGCCAACATTCACAATGAGACAAAAACAAAGATGAACTAACCTTTTCAAGCTGATCCATTTTTTCTGACCATTCCTAAAACAAAACAATAAAAAAGTACAGTTTCCAGGGAAGAGTATCAATAATACCAAGATCTTAAGAAAACAAAATAACCCTCTCCACCCAAAGCAACCAATCAACCAAACAAAACAGCAAATATAAAGAAAGCCAAGAGTCCTAAAAGGAAAAGAAAATGAACTTTATATAAAATTCTAAAGCACATACATAAGCCTGCAAATTTTTACTAAGCAGAGCACCCAAACAAGGCTGTATCTGATGTTCTGATGCAGTTTTCAGCTTATTCCTGAGGGTTTTTCTATGAGTACTATTAATATTTCTTGGGAGTGGGTAGCTGGGACCAGCTGTGTTGGTAATTCTACAACTGCTCTATAAAAATTAATTGACTGAAAAACAGGCGGGGGGCAGGGGTTGTCTTCAGCAGCCCCCAATCATTATTTTCCTTCTCATTTTCACTTTACCAGTATCTGTTATGCCATCTGATAAAAGTTAAAGGAGAAGGGATTATGCCCCTTATTCACCAATCACAGAAGAGGGGAAAAAATAACCACTGGTACAAAAGGCTATATCCCAACTGCCTACAATCAGAGTCCACCAATTTTAGATTATCTCTTCATTTATATAAATTCATATCACAGTTATTCACTAATTATTGGTGAATGATTTTTTTTTTTCTGGCTAGTAAATGTCTGACATGACTAATACACACTGTAAAACAAGTCAACCAACCACCCCACCTACTGCAGATGAAATAATGTATTTTCTTAAAAGGAAATGTAATATAATAAATTGACCCTATCTTAATAAATCAGAATTATCATTACAGTATTTTGATGCTTATCTTAAATTCAAAATGCCATTGAACAAAATATACTTTATAATTATTTTAAGAGCCAGTAATAGTATTAGTTTCTTATTGTCATTCATTCAGCATCTTTCAATGGATGGTTCTACTGAGATTACAGAAGTTCCTCTCAGTCTAGTTGGCTGGGGATGAGGAAACTTGGGACAGAGGTTGTAAGAACTATGTACTCCATGGATGATCACTAGCTTGATAGCACCTTCTCCACTATAAAGGCAAGTGTTTTGTGACTAGGCTTTCAGACAGGTTTTTGGAGGGCAGAGACGTTTTTCCTTATCTTGGGGTTCACCACCAGATTACGAACACACTACTTTCCTCTCCATTTTACAAAGTTATACAGTTTGGAAAATGATACTCTCACATTATGGACACATTTCATGATTATAACTGTAAAGTTCCTTAATAATTTCCCACCCTAAGGCCAAATGAAATCTCAAAGAACTTATATAGCATTCCTTTTCTCCTGGGTTGTAAATATCTTCTACCAGGTTTATGGCATGATTTTTGAAATCATGTCACTAAGTGAAATCTTTCCACCAGCCTTGGGCAGTGCCACATATAAAATACCTGGTCCTTTCTGGCTAATGCCAAAGCCAGTCCTTCTGCCATTTTGGCTCTGTTGGCTTGGAATGTCTCATTCTGCTCTTGAAATTTCCGCATGGAAGCTGTTAACAAAGAGGCTCTATTTGAGATATGGAGATATTTCAGAACAGCATGTCAAATAGCCCATGTGATTACTTTACAACTGTCCCCTAACAAAAAAGGCCAAGGTCACAGAGTGGATTATGAGACTGGGAAAAACCTGACCCATCTTGACTTTCCCAGAATCTTTTGCCCTTAGTAATAGACCACAGTTTTGTTTTAGTTTGTTTCCAATTGTTCTTGGTTTTTTGTTATAGTCAAGTATATACATTTAGGAAGATGCCAAAGGGTAACTTTTTAAATGATACAGTGATAGAACACTGAGTTAGGTAGGTTGCCAGAAAACACCAATGCTATTGCTAAGTGATGGCTACTACTACTTTATCAGAATTAAAACAAAAAGTCAAAACACAGCAAAACACTTCTTCCACTTTATTTTCCTCAAAAAATTTTTTTTAGTATATATTATATCAACAAAAAATAACTTTCTACTTCTGTTAGCATCTTTCTTGGATTGAACCCAAAGGAGAACATATGATTTAGGGTAAACTAAACAAAATGTATGTTCTATTGTTAGAGGAGTGATGACAGATATTTTCCCCAGTTCTTGAACAAAGCAGCAATGAAGCTATGGCTAGAACCAAAGTTTCTTAATGTAGGCCCAAGGACCAGGCACTTGATTTTACTAAAAACTAAGGGCAGCCAATAAACCAGCCAACTGGATGAGATACATAATAACCTTCTCCTAAGAAGCATGCCCATAAAGCAACATAAGGATGAACTGTATGCTTATAACTATCAGATAAATGTTATATCAACTTGATTAAGAAGTACACTACTTATAAAATAAAGATCTGGGCTATGATGAAGGACAAACTTAACCATACGCTATTGTTTCATTTCAAAAAACTAAACCCTGGAAAGATTGAAAAAAGCAGGAAAAAAAATACGTACAATCCTGGTGTTTTTCTAATGCAATTTCAAGCTTCTCTTTTATCTTCTGCAAGTTTCGGACCTGTTCAGCATAGTCTTGGGTGAGGAGGGTGACGCACATACCAGGAATGGACAAACATCAGGAAAGGAAGTTAATTAAACAAAAAAAAATGAATGAAAATGATGATGATTTTCTCAACCTGAAAACCATTCCTGTTAAGGAAAGCTGGGCAGACAGCCTCCCATTAACAATGAACAACACAGGCAAACAGGTATAGTACAAACTACCCACAGTGTAAATGGTGAATACAAACAGGCAGATTTGTTTAGTCTTGAGAGAGAACAAGAACTGGGCCTGGTCTGGTCATCAGAAATGCCCCGCCATGAAAACCATTATCTCATTACTTAATTTCAAATCTCAGTTTCACCTTCCTTTCCAGTCTTAGCAGTAGGATAGATCAAAGGGAATTCACTGAACAGCTCACTTAAGAGTCCATACAACTGAGTGACAGTGGTTAGGGCAATAGCAAACATCTTACCACAGTATTGCCTTTGCAATAAAAGTACTTAATTCTCTAGAAAAGTCAGCTTCCTTTCTACACAGAACTGAGCTGCCTATGACATATTAAAGGTGAAAGTCAGAATTAATTACCTTGGTAGCCAAAGAAGATAGTATGGTATAGTGGAAAAGCAGACAGGCTTTAGTTCAAATCCCAACTCTGTCAGTCCTTAGCTGAGAGACCTTAAGCAAATTATTGATCCTAAGTATTAGTTTCTTCATTTATGAAATGATGATATTAATTTATCTACCTCAAAGGATGTATTAGATAATAAACTAAATGTTCTATATGCCTTAATTATAAAACAAACTAAGTGCTTTAAGCACGTTGCACACAATGCTCAATAAAGGGTAGCTGATACTGTGGCTGTTATTATTATTCACACTGAGCCTGTAGGTAAATGCCCAGGACATAAGTGGGCTTAATAAATGTCAGTCCTCTTCCCTGTCCCTCCTCTAACATCAGTCAAGCCCAAACTATTTAGGGAAGATCCATATTACCTTAGAGCTTTCTCCCCAACACTGAACAAATATAAAGTTACTTCACCTCTGTTACTGGTATTACTTACAGGTAGGGGTAACAGGATAATAACAATTGAGTTTAAAGCAGACTGTAGTGGTTTGGATCCCAGCTCTACCACCTGCTACCTCTGTGACTTTAATGTCACTAAGCATTGTTAGGCTAGAGTGAGAACAAAATGAGATAATGGACTAGCTAGGAGCTGTGAGTTATACTATATACCTTTGATAACTACACAAACACAAATATTTCACATACAACTTGGTGAATTTTGTAGTCTGTTGCTTTCATTACAGTAAAATGGGCATAAGGCCAAAGGACAAAAACAAACACAGAAGTCATTGACCACTTCACAGGCTGAAGCTTTCAAAATGTATCTATTGGCAGAAACCAAAATAAGAACTCACAACTCTATCACAAATATGCCCTCTGCTCAGGCAAAGAATGTAATAGGAGTGGTGTACATCGTAAACTGCACATAAAAGACATAATGAGAGTTATAGCTTCTATACAGGTGCTGAAGTTAGAAATACCACTGAAAAGTAGCCCAAAGACCCAGAAGGACATTACACAGGTGATATGTATCTGTAGCAAGTGGCAACATAGCACCAAACCCTGTCTGGTGCTGAAGAATCCAACATCTGTTGGCCATTCCCTAAAAATGCTATCTCCTAACCCTCTCCACCTGAAAGCAAGCTAGGCTAATGGATGAAAGATAGTTAAATCTACATATACTTTTAATACCTTTTATATCCACGGCTAGAAATCTCAGGAGCAGAAAAACGTCAGTTTTTTTTTTTTTAACTTTAAAACTCAGTTTTGAATTTACACTATTCAGTACACTAACAAAAGAAGGGATTAAAGGGGGTACAAGTTGCTCCTTTTTGACTGAGAATATCAAAATATGTCAAAATAACTGTAAGGTTATGCTGTTTGGCTTTTTTATAGGCAAAGAGGGTCAGGCAAGGCAAGTTTCCTTTGTTTGCTTCTTATGAGTTCTTAGACATACCAGAAAGCCTGGCCTCTAATTTCCGTATCTGTTCATTCCTTCTCAAAAGCTGGGATGAAAGATCTTCTCTGGAGCTGCTTCCATCAGACGCCTGTTGAGACAGATATAAGAGGTTGTATTCATACCTGGATTTTTAGCAGCGTGAGACCACAATATTCAATCAGAAAGCAACAACTCTTATTTTAGGTTTGGTTACACTTTAAGTGATAACTGAAAAGTTTCTCTAACTATAAAGTAGAAGCAACACTACCTCCATGTATAATGTGAGGAGATACAAGATGCAAAACAGATAAATTGTGTGTGTGTGTGTGTGTGTGTGTGTGTATGCGCGCACACACACTACTGGAATACACAGTGGTAAACAAATCCATTATGATCATATTACACCAAGTACATAATACAAAAAAATATATTTTCAGATAAAAAAGTAAAGCACTTTATTTTTCCAAAGGTAAAATCCTGAGGTAAAGGGAAGAAAGTTCTTTAGCAAGGGATCAAAGAAAGGCTGGTTGGTCTGTGATGAAGAACCTATCACTGACATTGATAAAGTTTCAGTATCTTCATCTGTAAAACAAAGGGGTATCAATCTATAGCTCTAAAATGCATCAAAAACTTTAGCAGATAATATACATTCAGTAAATCACTGTATTAATGAGACATCAAATTTTCCCAATAATTTAGCTTATCTTAAAACATGTGCACTGCTACTACTTTGGGCACTGCTTACTACTGCTAATAAATAAATCACTTTATCTTTCTACTTTTGATTATAAAATTTTAAAAATACAGAAGAGTAAGGAGGGTGGTTTAATGAACACTCTCTCTCTACTTTAACAACTGCTGATTTTTCCCATATTTGCTTCATCAATTTTTATTCTACTATAGTACTTCAAATAGCAGACATTGACATTTCATCCTAAATATTTTGATAAACATTTCTAAAATATAAGGACATTTTCCTTTATCGCCACAATACCATTATTATACCTAACAAAATTAAAAATAATAGTATCTAATATCCAGTCTTCAGTCTTCCCCATTTACTGCCAAAATGTATTTAAAGGTGGTTGAACAACTCATTTTAAATATTCATTTACCCACTGAGCCACTTACTTGTCCATTATGGAGGGTATAGTTAAAAGGGAGTCTCAGGAGGCGGAAGGCCCAGGTTAAAGTCCCATCTTTACCACTAACAAACTACAAGAACTTGGACCAATTACTTAACTTCTCTGTGCACTGGTTTCCTCACATGTAAAATGTAACAAACATAATCTACGTCACAAAGCTGTGATGAAGATTAAATAAATGAATATTTGTCAGGTCTTGAAAACACAGCCTGGCACGTAATTAACTTTAATACGTATCATCTATTAGTAGTACAAGTTATGATTATTACTGTCAGTGAGACATCTATTCTTAGCACTGTGCTAAGCACTGGAAACAGTGGTGAAACGGAGTCCCGACCTAAAACAGCAGCAGCTGCAGCAACTACGAATTACGAAGTGCTTATTAAGAGCCAGGCACTATACTAAGTGTTTTATATACTATGCAGAAAAGAGTTAACATCCCAGGCCTGAGACTGCTATCCTTGGCAAGGCCTGCTTGTAAGGCGAGCCCTTGGCTGGCCTGTGGGAACTTAGATTTTACAAGGGTTCTCACCATTCCTGATAAGAATGGCTCACTGTACCTAAACTAATTGTGCCAAAAATATGGTTTATGCTGAACACCTGTTTTCGTTCTAGGAGTCTGGAATTTTGGTAAATGCTAGGCAGAGGGTGCCTATATGACTAGCCTCCAGTAAAATTCCTGGGCACTGAGTCTCTAATGAGCTTCCTTGATAGATAACATTTTATCCTGTGTTGTCACAATTCCTTGCTGAGGGAAATAAGTGTGCCCTATGCAACTCCACTGGGAGAGGACTCTTGGAAGCCTGCGCCTGGTTTCCTCCAGACTTTGTTCATGCACCTTTTCCCTTTGCTAATTTTTCCTTGTAGTAAATGTTTTCACTGTGGTAAATGATAGTAGTGAGTAAAACTATATGCTGAGTCCTGTGAGTTCTTCTAATGAATAATTGAACCTAGGGGAGAACCTTGCCTGCCCACCCTGCCCCAACACACATACTTTAATAAAGACAGGTATAGTTCCTATCTCCATTTTATAGATGTGGAAATTAAGGCACAGAAAAGTGACAAAAAATTTTCCCAAGGTCACACAATAATGATGAAAGAGGAATCAAATCCAGGTCTACCTCCATAACCTGGCCTGAGTTCCTAACTGTTACTCTACTGCCTCTCATGAAGCTCCCAGTTTAGTGGGAGAGCCAAACAAGCAAATCATCAACAATGCAGTGTAACAGGTGATATTACACAGGATATAGGAGACAAGGGACCAAATTCAGCCAGTAGGGATAAAGAGTAAAGGGGGTGAGATGGGCAGGTCGGGTCAAGGGGGCTTCCTGGAAGTAACATGTGAGCCAAGTCTTGAAGGATGCACACAAGTATGTCAGAGGAATTCAGAAGTGAGAGGAGGACATAGGAGAAATTCCAGAGAGAGGAGACAGAATATGCAAACATTTGTAGGTATGATGGAAAGTTGTCCATTCCATAAAGTACATTAAGTTCAATGTACAATGGCTGGAGCACAGGGTATAGGAAAGTAGAATGAGATAACGGTCGGATGGGTTAGCTGTGACAAGACCACAGAGGTTTACCATTATACTATAATAATGACTTTGCACTTCATCCTGCAGATGATGGGGAAGCCACTGAGGAGTTTCAAGCATTGGACAGACATGAACAGGTCCGCTCTGGGGAGTTACTGGAGCCAGGGGGCCCAGATAGGCTACCACATTTGTCCACGAAAGAAAGACAGCCTGAAATAAAATGGAAGTAAAATGTACTACTAGTAAATGGAGTACAAAGGGTAAGTTTGAGTCAGGAGATGGAAGCCAAAATACTTTCTGACTAACTGGACACCAAGAAGTGAAGAAGCCAAGAGTCTAAAATGTCTCCAAGGTTTCTTGCTGGTGACTTGGGGGATGAACGTGCACATGTAGAAATGGAGTTAATGAATTCAGTTTTGTTCATGTTAGAATTTGAGATACCAGAGGAAAGGCACCTGGTTGGAGAAATATATGCAATGGGATATAAAGGTCTGGAGATAGGGAGTGAAGATCAGAATGTATACATAAATAAGTTCAAACAGATAACTTTAGAAGTCACACAGCAAAGTATTTCCTGAATTCAGGCCAATCTCCATATCTGGAATACATTCAAGATGAGAGACTTCATTTAGCAAGTCAGTGTGAAGGCAAAGCAAGTACTTCTGCCACAGAACTCAGCATTAAAACTATGTCCTTCAGCCTGGTGATCAAACGTGCATTTATATTTCCTGTTAAATACAGGAGCCAATGATAATTTAGATCTGGTCATCTATTGTTCCACCCCAATAACCTAATAGCTTCTGCCACGTAATCTGACCTGAACAGATAGTATAAGAAAGGAGGACTCATCTGACCATGGAAACAACTCAAGTATCTATCACTAGTAGAAGACAGAGACAAATTGTGGCCTTTTCAAATGCTGGAATTTTATACAGCAGTAAAAATAAATGAATAACCTATAGTGTACCATTTTTATAAAGTTTGAAAACAAGCAACATTAAACAACAGATTGTTTATGAATATACATGTATCTGGTAGGATATTTTAAAAAGCAAAGGACTGATATACACAAACTTTTGGACAGGTTACCTGAAGGGGCGGAAAGGGAAGGGAACCAAGAAGGAGCAAACAAGTGGCTTTGACAGCACCGATAATGTTCTAGTTCTCTGTATAGGTGACAGATTTAACAAGTATTCATTTTATTTTTATGCCTTATACTTTACACTTACATTACATACATTCTTTTACATATATCAAGCATTATAAATAACTTCTTTTAAGTTATCTAACTTTAAGAGGATCCTGTCATATGCCACCGACCCGATTTTAATCCTAAGGCATGACACTTACCTAACACAGCAGCATCCTCAAATCTTTCCAGCTACAAAGGTATTTTACAAATAAGGGATACAATGCAGCCATCAGTGCAATCTTTTCATCAATTTTCCCACTAAAATAGTGCTAATTCCCTGGCTAATTCCACACCAAACTCACAGACCTCGCTAAGCAACAATGACTTAGAGTGTATATATGTGCAGACACAACAAGCCAAAGTATTTCGAGAAACGAAATGTAAAAGAAGATGCACAAGGTATATAGATGAAAAAAGAGTACAAGAGGACAATGTAGAGAATATGCAAAGGGACCCACGAAAAATAAGAAAAAAAATAGAAAAGCACCTCAGAGCAAGAAGAATCAGATATAAACTACAAATAATCTTGCAATTTTAAAAGAAAATACTTATTGGAGGGACTTCCCTGGTGGTCCAGTAGCTAAAGACTCCATGCTCCCAATGCAGGGGGCCCAGGTTCGATTCCTGGTCAGAGAACTAGATCCCACATGCTGCAACTGAGAATTCACATGCTGCAACTCAAGATCCTGCATGCTGCAACTCAAGATCCCGCATGCTGCAACTAAAGATCCTGCGTGCCGCAACAAAGATCCTGAGGGCCGCAACTAAGACCCAGAGCAGCCAAATAAATACATAAATATCTAAATATATATATATATATATAAATGGCTATTACAAAATAATATAATAAAAATGTATTGCAAAGATTCCCTGAAATATTATTTTAAAAATACAATGAGGCTGTACCAAACATTAAAAACTAGAGAAGATACTTACAAAGTCATCTCCTGAGTCAGCTCCCATGGAGGCAACTGATTCCTTGCTCACTGATCGTGGGATCCTAGTAGCACCTCCTGGCCTCTGAGCGACAGCAGTCTCTTCTGCAATTTTCTTCTTTAGTTTTGCAAACATTTTGCTGTTTGACTATCCTGCACTGATGGCCAGGTCTTGAACCCCCAACAGTCGTTAGGCCAGCAACCAGGAATTCCGAGACAGGTGCCTAAAAAGTTCCAGATATCCAAACTAACTGCATTCCCACTGAAATGTGGGCCAAAGGCTTGTGGCAATACCGTATCTATAAATCAGATGAAAGAGCGCTCTAAGTTAAACACCAGAGAAATTTCACATCTGGGTTGTTTTGTTAAGCTTCAGGTTTCAAGATTAAGTTTCATAAGTTTACATGCACACTTACTAGAACACAATTACTAAACATCTGAAAAGCACTTAGGTGCTACAGATGCACGTACAGATAAGGAAATCCAGTCTCAAGGAGGTGAAGTAATCTGCCAAAGATTGTGTGGCTAAATGCAGCGTTGGCATTTGAACCCAGGACTCTGACTCACAAGTCCTTACTCTTTTTTTTTTTTAATTACACCACATTGGCTGTGGCATGTAACACATCAAGTAAAATTTCCCACGGCAAACATTAACATAATGCTTCTGAATCCTTCCCCCAATAATATTAAGTTCAACTACAGTTTAGACAAAAGCATGTAACTCAATACAGGGAGAAGGTATAATGTTCTAATGTTCCAAGATGGTTTGGAATCAGCTGTTCACTAGAAAATGTTGACAACTTTTTTCCTAAAAAAACAGGCAAGCCAGCCAACGTATCAGATATCCTTAAATGTTTCCTGGAAATGCTGTGTGGTTCTCTTTTTTAAGAGTGACTAAAATTACCTCAAGTCAATTTCTTTTCTCACAATGTTTTACATGATATTCAATCATCTTTCCCTCCTAACGTGCATGAAACATTTACATTCTGGGTCCAAACTTAACTTTTGATATTTTGTGGAGGATAACTAAGCTCCACTCTAAGATGTACAAATGACTTCTTACCACTTCAGAGCATCCATTTAAGTCTGTACAATTCTTCAAAAGTTTTACCTTCAATGTCTGTAAACCACCTACTCACCTGGCTTATCTACTAGATTTAAAACAGCTTGGAGGTCAAAGCTTTCTGTCCTGCATGAAGACAAAAATAAAATGCATTGAATATTTCCTCTCAAGTGTAAGGCCAAAATGTTGCGGGGTCGGGCCAGGGGTGTGGAAGAGGAGGCAGGAAGGACTAAGGTGAGGGGGAGAGAAAATCTGTGCTACCACAATCCTCAGGGGTCTCCCCTCCCTCACCCTGGTCTTTGCATCTGTGATTTGCCTAAGAGCTTCACTTAAAGGCACAAAGAACAGAATCTCTCATTGTAGTAAGTGGCTAAACTCACTTCGCCTTGGGAGGAGCAGTGAGCCAAAGAACTTTAACGAGATTAAGGTTTCCCAGGGCCAGTATTTATTTCAGTTGATTCTGACAGTCACACTGTTTACCCGGCCAGACCCCAGAGCCTTGACTCGCACTAAGAAAGTCGCTGAGAAAAAGGATGGCTAAGTTGGGTAAAAGAGCTTTCTAATGCCCGGGGGCCAGCCACCTGCCACGGCAGTTTGGATCCCACTCAGTCTCCTTCCAGACCCGCCCGTGCGTGGACTGTCAAAGAAGGTAAGGACCAATGTGTCTCCCATTTGACAGCAGGGAAACCGAGACCCAGAGAGGAAGAGTGACTGGTCCAAAGTCGCGCAGGGGGGGAAATTCCGGAACCCCAGCCTTCAGGTTCCCAGGCCGGGGAGCCCGCCTCTGCCCCCACCCTCGTCCTTTCTGCACCGCGGTACTGCCCTCCGCCTTGGGTCTTGGGCAACCCAGTCGGGGCCTCTTTGGGCGCACTCCGAGACCACCGGGAGAAAGAGGGGCCTGCTCGTGTCTCCGGTCCCCGCCCGCGCACCTGCCGCTCTCTGGGCAGCCGGAAGAGCCCCGCCTCCGGGGCCTCTCGTGAGCGCCGGCCCGCGTCACCAGCCCCCACAGCCGGCCTGCGGGCAGAGCAGCAACCCGGAACCGCACTTCCACCAGCGCGCCGGAAGTGGCTGCGCGCGGGGCCGTCCCACCGTGCGCATGCGCCTGAGCGCCGTCTCCCTGGCGGCCGGCGCGAGCTTCGGGGTGGCGGTTGGGCCGGAACCGCTGGAGGGCGCGGGGCTAGGCGCTCCCTGAAGCCGGCCCGCCACGTCAGCAGGCGGCCAAACCCTCGTAGGAGGGCTGGATGGCTGAAGCACTTCTTTCCTTTTTTTTTCTTTTTTTAAAGGGGGCGGTGCGGAGCAGGGGAAGTGGTAGGAGCCTGGTGCAAAGGGGAAAGAACTGATTGCTGCGGTGGTGCCAGCCTGCGGCGTGGAAACCTCAGGCCGTGGCTGCGCTGGCCCAACCCAGACTTTTCACTCCTCTCCCTGCATCCCAGTCTGCACCCTACACGGCCGCCTTGTCCCTGCAAGCCCCTGCCGCCTTCCTCACGCTGGAACCTATGGCTCCACACGTTAGTACTGGGAACTCGCGCTTCGTAATGGGTGTTTTCAGTTTTGTGCCTGTGACCCACTTGTAGGACACGTAATGTGTCATTGAAAGAAGAGTTTCCGGAATCATACCCTTATTATATAGTGCAGTCTGATATATTGCATTTCATTAGAAACACACGCTAGCGGCAGCCCACCACTAGCCACTAATGGGCCTCCAACTTTTGACAGATGAAGAAAGTCCAGAGAGGTAAAACTGCCTTGTACAAAATTACAGTACAAACTGGTAGCCTACGTCGGGTCTCCACTCCTTAATGCCAACCAAGCCAGACATTCCACATTGAAGTTGCACATGTTCTTGCCCAGACCCAACACCAGCCTGAGGGCCAGCAGCTTCCACCCAATCCCCTGAAACAATCCCTCCCTCAGTGTGTCCCACCTGGAGGAGGGCAGGGAAAAAACCAAGACGAGGACGTAGCAGAAATTTACAAACTAAAACAACAGCATCAAATCCTCAACCTCAAGACTGTTTCAAGTAACCGAGGAATTATCTGAAAGAAGCAAACCCTATCAGTTTAGCCCTTATGTTGTCAACAATTCTGAAGAAGTAGCAAAAACTTTAAGCAAATAATGTTTATTTTTATATCGATGATACACTTAATATATACGTGAATTCAAGATACAAAATTCATTTACAAGAGTTCACACCTGATGAATGTAATCACATTCCTAGAGAGAACATTTATCAATGCAAAAATGTCTTCAATACACTGACAACAAAAATCAAATATTCTGTAATCTTGTTATTCAATAAACATCAAAACAATGTTTAACTCTCCATCCTCTACTATTTAAGAGCCCTCAAGGTGGTAGGCACCATATAACAGAAGAAAACATTGGAAAAGACAAGGGCCTACTGAATCTGCTCTGCAGAATCACAGTGTTTACTCTGATATTCATTTACTTAAGTAGTGAAAGGCTTGCTATCCTTTATGACAAATCACGTACCATACAAGAGTCAAAAGTGATGATCAAGAAAATAAAATGTTTTGATAACTTCTCAATTTCTAAAGTCTATGACATATTAGCCATAACAGACAAAGCAGAAAAAGGCTGCTGAAAAGGAACACAATAGGAAAACATCCTTAAGAGTATGTATGGCTTAAGCAATTTAGAAACACAACAGGTAAGACTTTTACAATACCACAGTTGTTCAAGTCAAATGACATTGACAATATAATTTTCCCCCTTAGTCATTGGTGGTAAATAGCCCCTTCAAATTTAATTCTACTGAGAACACATAAAACTAGTGAATCCAAATGGTTTCTTGTCTCACAGAGCTGAGTTGATGGATTTTGTTCTAAAGTATTAACCCACAATACCCAAAATTTAATACAAATGAGCAACAAGACTACGTTTCAAGGATTACAGTGATTTGTGAATAGCTAGATAGGCAACCAAATAGCTTCATTATTTGCACGACAGATTAGCAGCACTTGGATAAGAACTGTTACGTGAAAATTATTGTGCTTCAACCTCTCAAAGAGAGCTAATAAATATACCTCTATAATCCTTATAGTGTTACAATTCTATAACATTTCAGTTACAGACAAGCACAATTTTTAAAAAGTATTTCACACCACTAGGAAATTAAGTAATTATATTCTCCAAATGTAATTTCTGCTATGATTGAAACAAGTGCATTTCTGCCTAATATCCATAATATAGACAATAGATTCACCATTATTTTCAGGGAAAAAAGACCAAATATAACTTATTTTAACTCCTATTTGATTATCTTAACCTTTAGTGATGACTTGAATAAAGAAAAAGGTATTCAACCTTACAATGGAAACTACTCAGAGAAAATAATAATGTGGCCTGAAATGACAAAATTCTTTAGAGCTAAGTAGGAAATGATTTAAAACTGCTTCATCACATTCAATGATTAGTGAAACCACTATTTTTACTGGTGCTACACAGTGAAGATAAACCTATTTGGATAAATTCCTTCATTTGTAAACTCTACTATGAAAATGGTAGGACATTGCATCTGCCTTTCCTATTACCTAAGACCTTTCTACTTTGACAGGAAGAAGCCTCCAAAATGTATCTCTTGATTGTTGAGTGGCAAGGTTTATTAAAAACAACAAATAAAAAACAGCTGGAGAACTAGTCATATGATCTATGTGATGAAAGGAATGTAACCAGATAACTATAAAAAGTCACAAACACAAAGTCCTAAAATATTTTACTGAACCATTGAGTTCTTTTTAATAATAAAGAAACAAAAGTTTTTTTAAAAACTCATTCTGCAAGAAATAGTAAATAAAAATTCTCATTGCCCTAAAACATTTGAAGCAATTTTTCCTGCAGATTTTTAATACATTACAACACATACCTATAATCTAAAAAAAAAGTCAGTAACATGCAAAGAAGGGGTAGGAATAGATTTTTTAATTTAAATAGTGTTTATTTCTATATGTTTGGAAATATTTACTCTTGGGATTATCATATATGATCATTTCACATTTTACAATGGTTTGATGTTTGAAAATATCAAACCATTTTACTGATTTGATGTTTGAAAAGACTTATGGGTCAAATTGTAATGTTTACAAATCTTAATTTTCAACCACAGATAAGTGGACATTCATGACAGTTTCAAAAGAGAAAAGAATATTAGTAATATAGGGCTTCCCTGGTGGCGCAGTGGTTAACAATCTGCCTGCCAATGCAGGAGACACGGGTTCGACCCCTGGCCCAGGAAGATCCCACATGCCGCAGAGCAACTAAGCCCATGTGCCACAACTACTGAGCCTGTGCTCTAGAGCCTGTGAGCCACAATTACTGAGCCCACGTGCCACAACTACTGAAGCCCACGTGCCTAGAGGCCATGCTCCGCAACAAGAGAAGCCACTGCAGTGAGAAGCCCGCGCACCGCAACAAAGAGTAGCCCCCGCTAACCCAACTCGAGAAAGCCTGCGTGCAGCGAAGACCCAACGCAGCCAAAAATAAAATAAATTAAAAAAAAATATTAGTAATATAAAATTTTAAATAATGTTTACTGCATACCTAAAGGAAGGCTAGCTATAATTCCCCATCTCATTCTGAAGTGACATAAACACTCATTCTATTAATCTTCATTCCATAAGCCTATCAGAAAAGTAAAAAAACTCAACCCTAAAATTACCAATGTCTCAATAAACAATACTACACCTAAAAAGATGATTGTCTTGGGATGTAGACTGGAATTGTTCACCAAAATAGGAAAATATTGCCAATTTATAGTCTGTTCTATGACCAAATTCAGGCTTTATGATTAAGTGAATCTGGAGTGCAGAATTAGTATACCTCAAACTGCTAAAAAACTCTGAAAGCACTGTTCAAATATGTTTTTTAAAAAATCATACTGCTTAGAATAGTTTGATAATTTAAAATATAACTTTAAAAAAACACAAATTAACAAAAATATTTTTAAATTAAGAAATGGTGCTTCAGTCAGTGGTTAACAACGTTATATCGAAATGGAATTCTTCTTAAAAGTCACTATTACACCAAACTAAGTTAAAAATATCAATTTTAGCTTAAGAAAACATTTCATATCTACAGAATTCCAAAGGAAATATTTCTATGGCATCAACAAATTAGTTACACTTGACTTAATACATTTATCTTTACCCATTTAAGGGCATGTCCCCCTACATCATCCTGACATCCTTCCCTTCAATAGGTGATTGATTCCATTTACACATCAATTATCCTTCCTTAAACACAAGGCATGTTTAATAAATCTCTGTGTTCAAAAATTCAGTGAAGCTGGGACACAGTGTAATTATTATGTTTTGAAATTCTCGTTTGAGGAAGATGAACTGCCTTAATAAAATTGTTTTTTAAGGTAAAGTGGTCACAGTATCCAGGAAAGAACTGGAGGTACAGCATGAACAGGTATAAAGTATCCATGTCTAAGACTGCAGGAGAATAGGGGGAGAGAGGACTTGGTTTTCTAAGCAATTCTTATTTAATTGCAACCTGACTGTTAGAGAGTCAGAGGTCATATTCACAATGTCAGTCTCATCTACTACACTTCTAAATGCTGCTGCTCTCCTCAAATCAATGTCCACATTAAGCATGAGTCAGTTCCATGAATTTTAAATAGCATAACATCTGCTCTGCTACTCTCCAGTTGCAATAAATGATTTGGTTACTAAAACAACTCGAACATCAGACACTATGAACGTTTTCACTGATTTTCTCAGAAAGAATACATCACCAAATTTTAATATGTATTTAAGAAAAAGGCTATTACAACTTTATTTAAAATTTAACACTGTAATTGGGAAGTGTTATGAATACTTGGCTGACATATTAAAAATACAATGAAGAGGCAAATGTAACATTTTGGAGGACAGTAGAAATGACTCCTGACTTTTCTCTTTAAGATAATTTAAAATTGGATCAGATAGATTTAATCTTCTGAAGAATAACGGGGTAAATAGTTGTTTGCAGTTATATTTTATCAAGCAAAAAAATAACCCCTACTTAATTTTTGTGGTGAATGTATTCAAGTGTATACTAAATATCTCCTACACTCTTCCGTGCAAATAAACATGCCCAGTGAAGACCCGAGTAACCGAATATTGATCTCTGTGATATTCCATAGGTTCACAAATTGGCACTGCACATATTTACTATCCTCTTATCCTCCCCTACCTGTCATTCTTGGTAGAGGTTTGAAGGCCCCACTTTTATAGCATGCCATGCACCTAATATTAAGAATCCTACTTCGTGTGTGAATGTATCAATTTGCAGAACACAGTGGTCTCATAGAGACAAAGAAATACAACTGGAGGCATTTTATTCACTGGAAGCATTTTCTCAGATAAGCATACTCATCTTTGATATGCAGTTCCAATTAGAAAAATCTCTCGTTAGAAATGCCAAGACAGGACTAAATTAATCACAGCTGCTGCAAATATAAAGGTTATCAACCTCTTGTTCCTCATTAAATTCGACCCTACCTAGGTAAAGCCCTCCTCTACCTAATGCTCCATTTTCTGCCTCACAGAGGTAAGATGAGACACACTGGTGAAAAAAAATTGTTCCCAAATTAAACTGTGGTATCAGGCATTAAAATGGCAACTAGGAACATATTTCCCTACTTAAAGGACATTTTCCTATCTATTTTGAAATGTGATCAAAGTAATTTTTTCCACTGCCCCTTGATTCTCAATATAAATACATATGTTACTAAGTAATAATACCCAACTACAGGCAAGAAAATAAAGTACTAATATAGCTTAAGAACCTGCTGGTGTCTCAGTTTCACATACTTAGGTTTTTCAGGTTCATATCACTAATTTATCATCAGTTTAAATGGAAATTGGCAGATGATTTTAAAGCTAAGAATATCCAGCTTTCTGTTAAGATCTTCATGTCCTAATTTCAACTCCAAATTAGTCCATTTTACCCAAACACAAGCCCCTCAAAATAGAGGCTCACGATTGAGATACAGCCACAACCTAATTACAGCAGCATGAACAATGCCACCATGATGTCCTCACAGAACTTAAATAAATTCAGCCCACAATGGGTATGGGTATATAATATATACATACTGTATCTCTGCATACCATATATTTACAAATATGTACATATATACAAAAAGTATACACAGAGATTCAGCATCATGAAAATATATACATGCCACTGCAAATAAAATAAGAATTTCAAATAAATAAGGACAACAAAAGAGCCCTCAATGTAAATATCCTTAATACTCTCCAAACAAACATACAGGAACATATACACACAAAATATCACCAGGAGATTCATACCATTCATATTCATATCAAATCTTTTTACTCACTTAGGATGGGGAGGTGGTTCTGCATCACAGGCAGTAGCCAAGTTTGCAGACCTTAGTACCTTACTATATTTCCTGTCCAGAATATTCTCTGTATATCAGACTGATTACAAGTCTCTGGATTTTTCAACAGAGTCCAAAACCCTTCTAAGAGACAAAAAGTTACTAACTCACACAGGTCAGAGATTAAACTTGGAGAAAAATGCTAATGAAAGCTCTCATAATTAATATATACATTGGATTTGTTGCTTTTCCCTTTACCTCAAAGAAATTCAGTTCAATCACCACCTAATCTGTCTCAGGGAATACTACTGCAAGAAGAAAACAAAGCATAGTAGCCACAAGTGAGAAAAAATAAAACCCAGATCCTTTACCAGGAAAATTTCAGTCACGACTAGATTGCACTTTGCTTTTATAATCTCAAAACATTTCAACTTGGTAAAAATATAAAGGGTACAATAAATTCTATGTGCTTTGAGAGGTTTTTGAGAGCACCACTTCCTAGGAAGAAAACACACACACACACATACACAAAGGATATACCCTGGCTAAAATCAAAGATAAAATGTCTGACTTGTGGATTTTTTTATAAATAATAAATTAAAATTTGCTGGGGCTGATTGATTTACTGGTTTCAATATTTGATATATTAAAAAAATACCATAGCTTTTGTGCCAAAATATAAATCTCTAATTATTCCTTTCTTGTTCATTATAGAAAGCAACCTGAGCTACTGGAAAGACTGGGCTGAGATTAGGAGATTTGAGTTTTAGTTCTAGCTCCATCTTTATGAAAAAAAACTGAGTTTTTTGGGGTCTCAGCTTTCTCTTCTGTAAATTAGGGAAGATAGTCGCTTTATCAACTGCAGAAATATACGGACAAAGAAAGAGAAAACAATTCCATTGTGCTTAATTTTGTTTTGTATATAACTGACTTCTTGCACTCTTACACTATTTTGTTTACAGTGGTTCTTAGGTGAGGTGAGACACTATCAGAATCTCCAGGGGGGAGTTTGTGCAATTTGAAAGCAAAGAAGTGCCCTTTCCCATTGTTTTGCTTTGTTCTTAGTTCCAAAATTTAAATTTCTATGAATTCTAAAAATGAATAAAGGGTTTAACATTTTAATATTCATAAAGGGGAGCAGTATATATTGAGAAAATAAGATTCTCTGCCATTGCCATCTTGAGCCCATTGAGTGATTGTCCTTTTTCATTTCCTCTTCCTCAATTAAAGTAAGGTCTTAAAATGTAGAAGCTGGGTAATGGATATAAAAGGGTCATTAAACTCTGTGTATGTTTTAAATTTTCATAACAAAAAGTTAAAAAACAACAACAACAAAGGAATACAAGTGTTGGCACAAATGTAAGGCCTACCCCGATCACTCACTGAAACATTATTTTCTGCCTAAAAATAAACGAAAAATTTCCCTTGCCACGCTCTAAATTTTCTTCATACTATTTAAAACTTTCTAACATAAATTTACTTATTTATTATATTTATTGCCTGATTCCTCCTACTAGAATATAAGCTTCATGAAAACAAGGACTTTTAAGTCTACGTTGTCTGTTTCACCAATGCCTAGGACAAAATCTGGAGTATAGCGTTGCTCAATACACATTTTTTTAAAGGCATGAATGAAACAATAGTTTAGAATTTTCCAGCACAGTCTTCCTCTCAAGATTACTTTAGTTCACTTTAAATTTTTAACCACCAGTAAGGAATTACACTACTATTAACTTGAGGAGCAAGGTCATCATCTAAACACTAGCTGTGAGTTCCAAGACCCCTTGTTCTTAGACAAACATGTTACTAATAACAAAAGCTCCAATTTCTTCTGGAGATTCTCTCTCTGAACTAGTTTCTACAACAACTAAGTGGGACCCAGATATTTTCTTGAACAAAAACTAGGTAAAAAGGATATAGAAAAGAAAATGTTGTGTATACTAAAATAAGGGAAACCAATTTTCCAGGTGGCAGGGGTGGGAAAATCAATATCTTTTGGAACCAAGAGTTCAAATTATAGAACCACAGAATTGGACAGAACCTTGGGCCAATGCCTTCATTTTACAGATGAGAGTGCTAAAAAGCAGAGACATGAAGACACTTGTCAAAGGGCATAAAGCTAGTTACCAGGAAAGCCAGGATTAGAACTCAGGTCTCCTAATTCTCAAGCCAGTGTTCTTTATGTTAATCAAGTGAGGATAAAGCTCAGGATGATAAATATTATTTTAAGCATCAGAGAACAGGAGAATATGTGTTGCTAGTACTGGCACAGAACTTCCAGGGAACTGAAACAAGAGGTCAGATAACTAAGGACAGTCTATTGCTGTGGTTCAGGTGAACACTGTTAGGAAAGCTATGAAGTTTATTAAGGTACTGGGGGGGGGAAAAAAGGAAGGCAGTCTTTATCTGATAATAAAAACCCACTAGCAAAGGAAATCTCTCTCCAGGGTAACTTTTCCAAAGCCTTCTGAAATAATGTTTAAAAGAACAAACAAAAATGACTTTTAAAAAATTAATTAAAAACCCCACAAAGTCTCCCAAACCCAAGAACAATAACTTCAAGACTTCAGATGAAAAACCAACAAATTGGAACACATATATGAATAACTTAGACCAAAATAATTCTGTATGTTAGAAATAAAAACCAAGTTAAAAATATTACAGTAAAATTTCCCTAGGGACATAGGAAAGAGGCACCAAAAGCAAACACCTCATTTCCCCTGGGACTGCCAGAGGTAGAGTTGTGAGCCTGTACAGAAAATTAGGTAGAAGGGCTTTTGATTCAACAATTTCTGAACTTGAATGCTGGGGAGTCAAAAGAGGGGAAAGAAATCATAGCTAGTACCTGTAAAATTATGAAGGGGATGAAAGGGAAGAAAAAACACAAAAATCTTTATATAATACACTGAACCCTATATAAAATAATAAAAAACTTGTGCATGAAATATAAAATAGTAAATATAAGGAGTTTTTAAAAACCTAATTTCCAAATTGTCAATGCAAAAGCAACTTCCATTTTAATTATATAACAATTCAGTTACCCTCAACTAAAATTAGTAACAACTCTGAAGTTTCATAAATCTGAACTAGGCAAAAAGATTACAAACTCTCTACTGTATACCACAGACCTCAACCTAGACAGTCTTTAAACTTGATCTCATTAATAAAAGTTTAAATGGAATTCCTATGGAAACACTGTATTATGAAAACGACAACCTGATTTTTTGACTGAAAGATTTAAAAGTTGTTCTTTTTCACTTCCAGCATTCAAAGAACACAAAGAAAACAAAATATGCAAACATATCTCATGATAACACAGGACTCACACATTCCAAATGATATGTATCATCTCAAGACCTCAATTAAAGATTCAGCTTTTCAGATGCAAATCAATCCTATACAGTTACTGAAACTTTGACAGCATTTAAACGAATTAAATGCTTTTAAGAACTATCTTGGGCTTCCCTGGTGGCGCAGTAGTTGAGAGTCCGCCTGCCAATGCAGGGAACACGGGTTCGTGCCCCGGTCCGGGAGGATCCCACATGCCGTGGAGCGGCTGGGCCCGTGGGCCATGGCCGCTGGGCCTGCGCCTCCGGAGCCTGTGCTCCGCAACGGGAGAGGCCACAGCAGTGAGAGGCCCTCATACCGCAAAAAGAAAAAGAAAAAAAAAAAAAAAGACCTATCTTGATTAGGCTTCAAAGAATCACACATTTTTCTATCTACTAACTTGGAATGAAAAGAAATATTATGGAAGGGCTCTGTTCTTGATTCTTAGTAGTCCATGCTGGCTAGTTTCATATTTGTGAACAATTACATATTTTCCAAATCCACACATTTAAGGTCCAAGTATAAGAGTTGGGTTTTCCTCATTATACAAAAATAAATGATTTACTCTTCTCAGGGTGAGAATAGTGACTATATGAGTGTAGGATCAGATGTTAGAGGTAAGTATCCATACCTCAAAACCAAAAAATAAAAATTCCAAGATTGAGTTTTTAAAAGACCTGAAACATTGTATTTTAAAACAGTTACCCTAAAAGTTTGAACAATTTTTTTCAGCTTGTTTTTAAAATGGTGGTCCTAAATTGAAAAATAAAAACTAAATAACACCACTATGTGTCTGTCATCACATTAGAAAACTGCACCATTTAAAATCTGTGGCAAATGAAAACTTGTTTCAACAGAGGATTTTTGTTCTAATAGTCATCTATGGTATTCTCAAGGAACACGTTTCGCACATCCAGAATGGATGCTAATTCCAAAATGTGCTTCTGGAGGTGAGGGTTCTCCACTGTTTCATCCCTTGGCAGTTGTGGATATGATTCTGGATAATTTCGTGTTTCCTGGTAAACAAAGAAGAGAAAAGTCAATTTTATAGTTTAAGGAAAGAAAATTATACACATTTACATTACTGTTAATATGAACAGTATTAAGAAGTAACTTAATATGCATATTTCTCCTTCATATTGGTAATATATTTGTTGAACATACGAAATTGCTGACATTTGACCACTTTGACCCCAAAAATGATATGTTCATATGGTTCAACCCAATATATTCATTTAGTGAGTTATTTCATGAATATTTACTGGGGCCTATCATTTCTGGGAACTATGCTATATTGTGGAAACCATATAATTCCTATTTGCTGGGGGGAAAATCCTAAAATACACAGAATTTCAACAAGTATTTGTTAATGAATAAATAAATACATGTTTCAGTAGAAATTAAAATGAGAGAAAAGACATGGGAAACCCTGAAAAGGTCAAATTAATGGGCCTGGGCAATTAATTATAGGAGAAGGAGGTGTCAAAAATGACTAAGATTTCAGGAATGGATGACTTGAAAGAAGAGTTGAGAGCTACTCAGAGAAAAAGAGATGTAAAGGAGGAGATAATTTGGGGATAGTATAAAGTTTCAGGTTTTAGGTATATTTTATTTAAGGTAATGGGCTATACAAAGAGGACAGCCCGTCAACCAGAATTTGAAAATTCAGGACCGTATCTCAGAAGACAGGTTTGAGGGCTTCCCTGGTGACAGAGTGGTTAAGAATCCGCCTGCCAATGCAGGGGACATGGGTTCAAGCCCTGGTCCAGGAAGATCCCACATGTCGCGGAGCAACTAAGCCTGTGCGCCACAACTACTGAGCCTGTGCTCTAGAGCCCACGAGCCACAACTACTGAAGCCTGTGCGCCTAGAGCCCGTGCTCTGCAACAAGAGAAGCCACCGCAGTGAGAAGCCCGCGCACTGCAATGAAGAGTAGTCCCCGCTCACCACAACTAGAGAAAGCCCACGCAACGCAATGAAGACCCAATGCAGCAAAAATAAAATAAAATAAAATAAATTTTAAAAAAAAGAAGAACACAGGTTTGAGCAGTTTATGTCATACTATATACATATATAATATATACACTGATACAATCTACATGAAGATAAATATTAATAGCCATGAAAATGGATGAGGTTTCTAAGCATATTAGCAAAGAGAGTGAAAAAAAGAGTCCCTAGAAAGAGAGATGAAAGATCAGGGGAAAAAACAAAAAAAGGACTAATAAAAGAAAAAAGAAAATAGTTTTTGTAATCACATGGACGCAAAAGAAGAAGACAATTTCAAGAATAAAGTGATTCTCATTTGGAAATTCTTCTTCATTTGGTACTTTCTATAGACTACAATTTTGCCACATACTTAAAATTTACTGAAAAAATAAATTACCATTTTTCTATACATCTAACATGACGGTCCATATATTAAAAGGTCATTTCTATCTCTCTTGTGCCTGTAGGCCTCAGTAATTACATATTACAGAGACTAAATTCTCATTTTACCACACTAAATACTATGAGGAGTGACAATAATGAAAAGCTCAAAAACCCTAAAAAAAGAAAAAAAACAAAAAACCAGGAACTGCTGGGGGGCTACTGTAAACTGAACAATTCTCTCAGCTCACACAGGGCTGGGACATGTTTGAATTTTGACCAAACACCCCAAGGGTGGAGAATATGTGTTGAAACAGTGGACATATAAAAGAGACCCCAGAGAAATCATGCTTCTTAGTACTAGGTTGAAATAAATCTACATCTGTATGTTAATGCTACTGTAATAAATCTGCCCTTAAAAAGCTTAAAAACAAGCCAGGGAAAGGTCAAAAAGATGTTCAAGTAATTTAACTCCTGCCAGAACAAAGCCCAACGCTCTTTAAAGACAACAAAATAGAGAAATCAACATCAGAAAATTCATAATGCTCACAGTTTAACAGAAAATTACTAAACATACAAAGAATTAGAAATATGAGACCCCTAACCAGTAGAAAAAAAACAAAAAAAGCAAACCTATAAATGATAGAGAATACAGTATTAGTAGGTAAAGACTTTAGCTATTATTATTCATTCAAGAACACAAAAGAAAACATAAATAGAATGCGGAGAAAAATGGAAAATGTTATAAGAACCAAAAAGAACTTCTAGAGGTGAGAAAAATGTAATCCCTGAAATGAAAAACGGACATAGGATTAAGAGCACATTAGACACTGCAAAAGAAAACATCAGTAAAGTTGAAGACAACAGAAACTGAAACACAGAGAGAAAACAGACATTTAAAAAAATGAAGAGCATGTAAATAAACCTTTTTTCACTTAAAAAAAAAAAAAAGAAAATCATTGACCTGTAGGACAATATTAGGTTGTTTAACATATATGTAATTGATGCTCCAGAAAGAGAAACGGAGGAGTAGAGAAAATGTTTGAAGAAATAATGGCCAAAAATATTCTAAAATATATTAAATATCTTGATATTTAGATAGCTCTAAGATGCTCAATAAACCCCAAGCAGGAAGAAAGCAACAAAGAAAAGCATATCAAAGTAGTACATCATAATCAAACTGTAGGAAACCAATATAAAGAGAAAATCTTAAAAACAGCCAGAAGAAAACACACATTACACATTGTAATAATAGAACAATTATTCAGAAAATCAGTAAGGCTATAAAGAAGTTGAACAACATTATAAGCCAACGAGACCTAACAGACATTTATAGAACCCTTCATTCAACAGTAGCAGCATATATTGATACATTCATTTCAAGTGTCCCTAGAACATGCACCATTATAGACCACATTCTAGACAATAAAGCACGTTTCAATAAATTAAAAGGACTCAAACAATACAAAGCATACTATTTGACCACAAAGGAATTAAATTAGAAATCAGTAAGATATCTTGAAAATTCCCAAAATTTAAACACTAAATAACATATTTCTAAATAACCCATGGTTCACAAAACACCAGAGTGAAATAAATACTGTTTCAGATAAATAAGCAATGAGAGAATTAATTACCACCAGATTTGCACTATAAGAAATTATAAAGGAAATTCTGTGGTAAGAAAAATGATACCACATGGAAGATTAAATCTAAAGAAAGAAATTAAGAGTGCCAGAAATAATAAATATATAAGCTTTTCCTCCTCATTAAAATTTTTTTAGGAATTCCCCTGGCGGTCCAGTGGTTAAGACTCCACACTTTCACTGCAGGGTGTGCGGGTTCCATCCCTGGTCAGGGAGCTAAGATCCCACATGCTGCATGGCGTGGCAAAAAAAAAAAAGATAATTGACTGTTTAATGCTATGATAACCACAAAGTATCAAATAGTATATATCATACTCAAAAGTCAAATGACAATAATAGTAGAGACCGGGAGGGAGAAAATGGAAGAATACTATTGTCAGATAATTACATTAAATGTAAAGTGATATTAAAAAAGCAAAACGAGATACAGCATAAATCTACAGCGTTATTAAAATAAAATTCTAAAACAAAAAAAAACCTCAACTAAGTCAAATGAAAATGAAGGCAGGAGAGAAAGAAAAAAGGTACAAACTGCAGCCAGGACAAATAGAAAACAAATAATAGTATATTTAACTCAAACTATATTAAGAATTATACTTACTTTAAATGTAATTTAAAACTAAAAATGTCAAGTAGAAGGTAGATATGGTCAAACTAGATAAAAAAGCAGGACCTAACGCCGTTGAAAAGAATTCCACTTTAAATATTAAGACAGATATAGGTTAAAAGTAAAAGAATAAAACAAGAGTTTCCATACAAACACAAACCAGAAGAAAAGTGGTACAGTTATATTAATATTGCACAAATAGATTGCAGATCAAGGAATACTGCCACACATAAAGACAGTTCATAATGATGAATGGGTAATTTCAACAAGACATAACAACTCTAAGTATGTACAAACTCAATAACAGCTTCAAAATGAACAATGAAAAAACAGCACCAAAATGAGAAACTAACCAATTCACAAGTATAATTAGAGGTTTAGATACTTCTCTATCAGGGATAGAATAAGCAGACAGAAAATAAGTTAAGAATATGAAAGACTTGTGGCTTCCCTGGTGGCACAGTGGTTGAGAGTCCGCCTGCTGATGCAGTGGACACAGGTTCGTGCCCTGGTCCAGGAAGATCCCACATGCTGCGGAGCGGCTGGGCCCGCAAGCCACGGCCGCTGAGCCTGCACGTCCGGAGCCTGTGCTCCGCAACGGGATAGGCCACAACAGTGAGACACCCGCGTACCACAAAAAGAAAAAAAAAAGAGTATGGAAGACTTGAAGAACACTATTAAATATACTCGGAACATCAAGCTGAATTGACATTTATACATCACTCCATCTAATAATAGCAGAAGCATACATCTAATAGCATGTATTAGAATAGCATCTAATACATAGTCTTTTCAAGTGCAGAAAGAATCTTCACCAAGATAATTCACATGCTGGGTCATAAAACAAGTCTCAATAAAGTTAAAAGTATTGAAATCATATAACTAAAGCAGTTAAGCTTAAAGGGTAGGTGCTTGTACTAGAAGAGAAAAAGGTTTTCAATCTAAGTTTTTTTTTTTTTTTGCGGTACGCGGGCCTCTCACTCTTGTGGCCTCTCCCGTTGCGGAGCACAGGCTCTGGACGCGCAGGCTCAGTGGCCATGGCTCATGGGCCTAGCCACTCCGCGGCATGTGGGATCTTCCCGGACCGGGGCACGAACCCGTGTCCCCTGCATTGGCAGGCAGACTCTCAACCACTGGGCCACCAGGGAAGCCCTCAATCTAAGTTTTAAAACAGAAATTAAAAAGAGCAAATTAAAATAAAATTAATTAAAAAGAAGAAAAATAATAAAGTATGAATGGAAATAAATTAAGTAAAAAAGAGACAAACAGTAGTAAAAAAAATCAATGAAAGTAAAAGCTGTTTATTTGGAAAGATCATTAAAACTAACAAACCTTTAGCTAGACTGGGAAAAAAAAAGACAGGAAGCATTACCAATATGAGTCATGAAAAATCACTAGAGAGTCTACAGAGACTAAAAGGATAAAGGAATATTATCAACAATTTTTTGGCAATAAATTAGAAAATGACTTGCAAGACACAAGTGATTAAAACTAAGAACAAAATAGAAAACATGAATAGCCTTTGAAACTGAATTCATAATTTAAAACATCCCCAAAAGGAAAACTCCAGGTCCAGATGGCTTCACTGATGAATTCTACCAATCATTCAAGGAAGAAATAATGCCAATTGAAAAGAAACTCTTTAAGAAATACAAGAGAATGAAACACACCCCAACTCAATTTATGAAGTCAGCACTACCCTGATAACAAAACCACATGAAGACATCACAAGAAAAAATTAAATACCATACCATAATCATTCATAAAAACAGATACAAAAATCCAAAAGGAAATACTAGCAAAATGAATCAAACAATGCAAAAGGATAATACATGACCACAAAATGTGTTTAGCCCAGATATACAAGGTTCAATCAATGCTATTCACCATGTTAACAGAATTAATATTTATCAGGATCAATTAATGCAGAAAAAAGTATTTGACAATCTTTTATACCCATTCCTGATAAAAACTCAGCAATAGGAAGAGAAAGGAGCTCAGTCAACCTGAAAAAGGGTGTGTATGAAAAACTAACAATTAACATTATAACTTATGGTAAATGATTAATTTTTCGTTTAAAACCAGGAACAAGGCAAGAATATTCATTCACATTACTTCTATTTACCATTTTGCTGTAAGACCTAGCCCTGATAAAAGCACACACATACACAAAATAGAAGGCATACAGATTGGAAAGGAAGACGTAAAACTGCCTTTGTCTGAAGATGACATGATCGTGTAGATAGAAAACCTTAAGGAATACACAGAAAGGTAACAAAGCAAATACTTCAATTTAGCAAGACTGTAGGATACAGGTTAATTTTTTTTTTTTTAAGATTTTTTTGATGTGGACCATTTTTAAAGTTTTTATTGAATTTGTTACAATATTGCTTCTGTTCTATGTTTTGCTTTTTGGCCACGAGGCACGTGGGATCTTAGCTCCCTGACCAGGGATCGAACCTGCACCCCCTGCATTGGAATGTGAAGTCCTAACCACTGGACCACCAGGGAAGTCCCACAGGTTAATTTAGAAAACATTATTAGCTGATAATACATAAAAACATTTGTTTCTATGTATCAGCAACAAATAATTGGAAAATGAAATAAAAAATATAATTCTATTTACAAATCATCAAAACTTGAAATACTTTGGAATAAATTTAATAAGACACATGTAAGACCTGTATGATGAGAACCACAAAATATTGGTGAAACTAAAGAAGACCTAAATAAATGGGGAGATATACCATATTAATTCATTGGAAGACTCAATATTATTAAAATATAACTCTCTACAGATTGATTATATAGATTTAAATGTAATCCCAATCAAAATATAAAATTCACATAGATATGCAAAGGATCTTCTAGAACTATTAAAACACATAAAACATTTTGGCAATGGCAGGGGGGGCTCACACTACAAAGATTTCAAGACTTATTATAAAGCTACAATTATCAAGGCAGCAGTATATTAGAGAAAAATGCTATCAGTCAATGGAACAGAATTTAGAGTCTAGAAATATCCCTATACATATATGGTTGACTGATTTTCAAAAAATAACAACAGTAACTCAATGAAAAAAGGATAATCTTTTCAACAACAGATACTAGAACAATTTTATACTCATACTGAAAAGAAATTTTAACCCTTACTTCACACTGTAAACAACAGTTAACTCATATCATAGAACTAAATGTAAAAGCTAAGACTATAAACTCCTAGAATCTTTGTGACTTTGGGATAGACAGAGATTTCTCAGATAAATCACACCACAAAAGAAAAAAAAATTGATTCGTTCAAACTTCATCAAAATTTTAAAAGTTTAGTCTTCAAAGGCACTGTTAAGAAAACGAAAAGGCAAGCCAACAGAATGGAATAAAATGCAGCTAACAAGCACATGAAAAGATGTCCAATATCCTCATTCATCAGTGAAATGCAAATTGAAACTACGGGTTGGCCAAAAGGTTCGAATGAACTTTTTGGCCAACCAATACAATGAGATACTACTATAAATCCAACAGACTGGTTAAAATTTAAGACTGACAACACTATGTGTTGACAAGGATGTAGAGCAACTTTCACATGCAGTTGCTGGGAAAAGAAAATGACAAAACTACTTTGAGAAAAAGTCTGGCAGTTTCTTATAAAACTAAAGACATACCTACTCTATGACCAAGAAAATTCAAAACGTAAGTCTGGAAAAGACTTGTATAGGAATGTTCATGGCCACTTTATCTATAATAGTCAAAAGTTTAAAACTGCCCAAGTGTTCATCAAAAAGAGAAGGCCTAGGGGACTTCCCTCATGGTCCAGTGGTAAAGAATCCACTTTCTGATGCAGGGGACGTGGGTTCGATTCCTGGTCGGGGAACTAAGATTCCACATGCCACGGGGCAACTAAGCCCACACGCCACAACTACTGAGCCCGCAGGCCTCAATGAGAGAGCTCTCACGCCGCAAACTACAGAGCCCATGCACTCTGGAGCCCGTGCACCACAACCAGAGAGAAGCCCACGTGCCACAACCAGAGAGAAGCCTGTGCGCCACAACGAAAGATCCTTCACACCTCAACAAAGGTCCCGCGTGCCACAACTAAGACCTGACGAAGCCAAAAAAAAAAAAAAAGAGAAGGCCTAAATAAACTGTGATATATTCAGAAAATGGAACTACTCAAAAGGAATGAGTTACTTCTACATGAAACAACACAGATGAATATTAAGAACATGCTTGATCAAATAAGGTTTACACTGTATAATTCAAGTTCATGAATAGGTGACATTAATCTGTAGTGAAAATAATAAAAAGAGCATTGTCTCTGGGATAATGGGTAGTGGACTGACTGGAGAGGGGTGTGGAGCAAATTTTCTGGAATGATGCTATGTTGTATTACTTGATTGGGGTTTGAGTTACAAAGGAGTATGTATTTGTCAAAACTCATCTAATGGTACACTTTAGTTCTGTGCATTTCACTGTATGCAAACTTTACATTAAAAAAAGAAGTAAATAAATATAATTTTCAGTTATTTATATGCATGATGAAGTGTTGAGGGGTGAAGTCCACAGTTTACTTCAAAATGCATCAAAAACTGAGATGAACTGATAATTGAAAAGAGAGATGGATAAATGGACAAATATGTGAGAAAGCAAATATACCAAAATGTTAACTGCAGAATCCAGCTAGTGTGTATATGGGTATTCACTGCAAAACTCTTCCACATTTTAAAATTACAGTCATAAAATGGAAAAAATATCATATTTTAAAACTAAAAATGGCAAAAGACTTTTGAGAATATTTAAGCATATTTGAAAAAGAACCAAATGTTACTTATAAGAAGTGAAAAATGGCTAAATTTTTTAAAACCTCACTGAAGAGTGTTAGTTACATGAATACACAGAAAGAAACAATCTACTTAGAGCAAAACAGACCAGACTTGAACACACTCTTCATAAAGACGAACACAGAGTAACACATATGAAAAGTTGTTCAACCTCAAGAGTAATCCCAGAAATGACATTTGAAAGCACAATGAGCTATTACTTGCACCCACCAGATTCACATGAAACACAAAGAATGACAGCAACAAGTGTTGGCAAGGATTAGACCAATAGCAACTCTTACACACAGCTACTGCAAGCGTAAACTGGTATAACCAGGGCTTTAACTAGTAAGGCTGAATACATCTACAGTGTCTGACCCTGCAGTCCACTACTAGTATGTTCTGCAGAGAAAATCTTATATATGTGTGCCAGGTAACTGATGGAAGATTTCACAGTGGCATCGTTTATAATAATAACAAACCAGAAACAACCCAAATGGCCATTATCAGTAGATAATGAGTAATTTGGGATGTATAGTCAAACAATTGAATCCTATATAGTAGTGAAAACGGATGAATGAAAGCTACAGTCAGTCATCAACATGGCTCAATCTCAGGAATGTAACAGTGAGTCAAAAAGCAAGATGTAGAAGAATACATACAATATGGATCCATGAACATGTTGTGTAGGAACACAAAAACGTGACAAAACTATAAAGAAAAGCAAATGACAATTATAAAATTCAGGGTTTTAGTTTCATTAAAACTAAAGAGGGGAGACAGGATCAGGGAGGACCCACAGAGGGGCCTCAAAGGTAATGAAAACTTTCTGCTTCTTAAACTGGGTGGTAGCTACTCAGATGTGCCTTAGATTGTTCATCTTTATACCTTACATATTAATATGTGAATATTATATTGGATCTAGTCAAAGTTTATTTAATACAAGTGAAATATATGACTCTTAAATACCTAAAATGGCAAAATTGATCTTTAATGATATTCTTTGCCTACCCGAAAAATCTTGTGCATCCTCATGGTGGCTGAACAAAAGATAAATCTTGTGAGAAGCAAGCGAAGAAATTCATCTCCAAAAAACTGGAGAAATGCCTGATCTGCAAAGAGGAGAAAAGTGACAGTAAAAAGATACTTAAGTGGAAAATACATTTCAAAAGGCAAGAAATGTTCAGGAAAACCTTCTCAACTTTCCTGCCTTCAACAAATACCTTTACAAATTCAAACAATTTAAACAATTTTAAACCATTATAGTACATTCTGTTAAGTGTGCAGTTAGATTAGTAGGGTACCTATTGAACGTGAATGGGTCAGTAGCTGGGCAATATCGCGGTTGATTTTTCGAAGATATTCTTGACACTTTTCCCATAGGCCTCTACGCATGCTTGACAATCCAGAGACAAATAGGAAGGCCATTAGAGGATTGTTCAAAAAGAGAGTGAAGAGGCTACCTCGTTGAGATTGATCTGTAATAACAAACATGTTATATATATAGACAACAGTTTTGCAAAAAGAGAGGCTTTTGAGGAACATTTTAATATATTGACAATGTATAAAATTAAAGCTGTATCATTAAAGTATACTTCAACAAAGTACATTCGGCTTGGAACTACAAAAACATATCCCAGGTACATTGCTTTCTGCTGAAAAGAACTTAAGATAGAGCCTCGTAAACTTAAGAGAAATGGAAAATGAACATATTCCTTTGTTTTTTTTCCCCCTCCCACTAACAACTTCCATGCAAATATGGCAAGTGCTGGATCATGGGCAGCTCCTAGTGGAACCCTCTGAGAAGTACTAGAACTGCCAATCTCTTTCATTCTCCTTGTTAGTTGCTCTTTCTCTTCCTATCCCTTAAATATCAGTATTTTCTTTCTCCACATTGCTGATCTCACCTATGCACAAAGTTCAGTTATCATTTATATGCATACTAATTCCCAGTTCCCTATCTGCAGCCTAAATAGGCTCCTTAGGTCCAGAACGGCGCTGTCCTACAGTAGCCACCAGACACACTTCAAAAGTGATGAGTCCAAATTGAGACACACTGCGCATTATAAAATATAAATGTCTCATTAACATTCATTCCACCTGTTTGTTTCTACCTTAAAAAAAAATGTGGCTACTAGAAAACTTAAAATCATATGTGTGACTCCCATTATATTTCTATTGGACAGAGGCACTCCAGACTACTATACTCAACCTAACTCTCAAAGGAACCTCAAACTCAACATATCAAAACTTGTCAGTAGATTCTTTCCCGTTGTTCTCCTACAAATCTGCTTCTTATCCAGGATTATCATTTCTACCAGCACCTCAGCCAGACACCTGGCAGTCCATCCCTGCTTCCTTCCTCTCCCTGATTCCCTCTCATCCAGCCCAACATCAAGCCCTACTGGTTCTCCAGGATTATTATCTCCAGCTAACCAGCCACTGTCCTCACTCTGGCCAACATCATCTCCCCATTTCCATCAAAGCTCCTCCCCAAGTCATTTTTCACACGCTCGCATGCTTTTTCTCTGCTAGAACACTCTTATTCAACCATTTCCCACCCCTATCTAATTCTACGTATCCTTCAACTCAACTTTAGACATCATTTCATCCACTTTCTTAACCCTCAAGGGCTGGTCAGGAGTTCACCTTACATGTGCTTCCTCCTGTGAAACCCTCAGAGCACCTACAGTAACTGCCTGTTAGGTTGTCTATATCTTCTACCTAGCACAGCACCTGATAAATAAATGTGGAATAAATGCTTGTTGAATGAATGAAGTGACTCTTGGTTAAAGAGAGAACTGCAGAATTCAGATACCAGAGGTGCAGGGACGTAATTTGACGTTCCAAATACTTAGGTATCTGCTAGTTTTGTGTCCAGATGGGACACTTTTAAGGGATTAGAGGTCTAAGTTTTACAGCACAAAAAATAGGATACTGGACTAAAAAATGTTAAGGACATGTATTTCAATTAACCATATTAATAATAACAATAGTTAGCACATATTGAATACTTACTGTGTACCCAGAATTATTTAATGAGGTAGGTACTATTATTATCTCCATTTGATAGGAAAGAAACTGAGGCACAGAATGGCTAAGTAACTTCCCAAGGTCACATAGCTGGTAAGTGGCTGAGTTGGGATTCAAACACAATCAGTTTGCCTCCAGAGTCTGTGTTTTTACCCTCTTCACAATAAAACCTTTCAGATTAAATAATTGTGGTACTAACCCATTAGGTTCATGCAATTTAAAATAAAGCTGCATCTTGATAGGAAAATTTGATAGCAAAAAGTACTCGCAATTGGAAGGGGTTACATTTCTCCAAAAATTATAAGAAAGAGGTTAACAAAGTCCTCAAAGCAGGAGAGCTTTACCGTTGTTTGAAGGTAAGTTCTATCCCTTAGTGATTTGCCTTTTAGATACATGAACTTAGTATTTCTACATGTTTTTCCCTGTTAAATAGCAGAACTTACCTTAAAACAACGGTGAAAAGTCTCCAGCTTCTCTCGGGCATTCAAATGCTGACCATCACTTCCTGTGTCAAACTATGTCAGCAGACAGGACTTCTGGCTGGGAAGTAGCAGTAAAATGCCATCTCCCACAGAGAGACATCAGCACTATTCACAGTTAGGGAGATAGTGAAACAGTGACAAGTACTGCTAAAACAGGATTAAGGTTTGTTTAGTATTTTACCTAGCTTAATGACTGGGAATTAGATTAGATTTTATGTGTTGCTTACTGAGGACAAATTATTAAAGACAAAAAGGTTTTCATTTCTCAGCCACCTGAGAAAAGGCAAAACACTGACCTGTCTCTCTGGCACCCAGAGAAGAGGTTCTTTTATTTTAAAAATGCGAGGTAAAAATGTGAATAAAAGACACCCTTTAAGTTGTGCCAGTTAGGTTATTCTAACACTTAGGCATAGATTGAGAAGTGTTCTAGACCAGAAATCTCATGGTCTTAAAAGATACTTAAAATATGTAGCCAGAGCTGGAGGAAGTCATGCTATATGGATGACGACCCAGCACACCTGCAACACAAATTTTAAAATTCACAAATCATGAGCTCCCCAGTAGCAAGGGACCAAAACCTTACTCTTTTCTCAGGGATGATTTATCATTTCTTTTAGAATTATCTCAAGGCCTAACAGTAGCCCATTAAAGAATTCTGGTTGTTGGCAAGACTTCGGGGTTTATTTCAGACTGACACTTGCCACATCAAACTCTGTAAATCCACAACTGACCACTATAGGTGGGGGAGACAAAGATCAGAGCAGTATTATTCGAAATGTAGACATAAGTTTATTTGCAACCTACAGATACAACAGGGAATGACAAAACATACCTTGTAAAGCTTTTGGATATGCTGTAGGAGAAAGCAAGCAGACTAGTGGCTGTCCAAATAAGTTTGTGAAATTCTGTAATATATAAGAATTTAAAACTTTCATTAAAGATTTGACCAATGATAGTAACTTTCCAAAGCATATCATTAGTGTATAGATTGGGTCCTTTTACTTATAAACAGATGCAGAAACATCAGTAACAGCTGAAAAGATTGTCATTCAAGTTTAACATGCATAACAGGTTTTCTTAAAGTGGTGAAGTTTATTAAGTGAGCTATTGATTTTTAAAGTAAAGGCACACACATGGTTGAAGTGTCACAGGGAGAGGGCATCTGGCTGTTTATCCAGAGGCTGCTCCATTGGGCAACATACACTAATATTTACAAGGGTAAATTTGCCAAGATCTGGCTCTCAGCCTCACAGGCTCTAAAACCTGACTTACTGGTATGTGAAGACTGGATTCATCTCTCATTGTGAATCATATTAATTGCTCATACAGAATGATGTATAAAACCAGAATGTGAATGTGTTAATTTACGGTGAGAATTAAACTGACACCCACTACTCTTTGCATGATTAAGAATATCCTTTCCCTAAAGGCAGATCTGCATGGGAAGTAAAATCATAGACTGTTTGGTAAAACAAGAAAGAAAACTCCTAGGAGTAAACTTAATAAGGAGTGAAAAAAACAAAAATAACTAAAAAATACTCCTGAATGATAAAAATGAAGACTTGGACAAATGGAAAGATATATTGTGTTCTCAGAGGGGAACCCATTCTAAAAATGTCATTTCAATAATTTATTAAAATTTAAACCAAGCTCAACAAAAATAGCCACAGATTTTTTTCCGTGGCTGAAAGAAATTCTAAAGTGCATACAGATAAGGTACATTAGCCAGGAAAACTCTGAAAAAGAAGAGCAAAGAGGGGGAACTAGACTTATCAGACACCAAAACATACTTCAAAGCCTCAGCAATTAGAAATATGTGCCACAGCATAAGAGGAGGCAGAAAACCAATACAAAAAAAATAATTAGACCCCAAAATAGACAGGGCTTAAGGATATATGCTAAAGATGATGGTTGGAATTGGTAGGAAAAACTGATAGCTATCTAGAAAAAAAGTTGGCTCCATACTTCATACCAAAACCTAGGATGAATTTCAAATATATCTGATTTAAATGTAAAAAAAATTAAACAATAACAGTGCTGAAAGAAAATAAGGGTTATTTTTGTCATCTAGAAGATCTTCCTAACTATTATAATTAAGATTGATAAACCCAGTTACAAAAATAAAAAATATTTTATGGAGAAAAAGGAGATAACTTTGATCACTTCCCTCATACTATTTCATACCCTGTGATTGGGCTTTCAGATTTCCCTTCTTGTAGTCATTAGATATTTTTTCCCCAGGAAATTATCCATTTAACTGAGACTTTAAAACATTTTACAACTTTAGGGACTTCTGTGGTGGCGCAGTGGTTAAAAATCCGCCTGCCGATGCAGGGGACACGGGTTCGTGCCCCGGTCCGGGAAGATCCCACATGCCCGCGGAGCGGCTGGGCCCGTGAGCTATGGCCGCTGAGCCTGAGCGTCCGGAGCCTGTGCTCCGCAACGGGAGAGGCCACAACAGTAAGAGGCCCGCGTACCGCAAAACAAAAAGCTAGATGATGAATTGGGGAAAAATATTACGAGTTTTTTCAAATCCATAAGAAAAAGACCACTGTCCTAATAGAAAAATGGGTGAAAGGTAACACGGAATACAATATTGATTGATTTTCATATATGGAACCTTCATGCATTATTCAGATAGATTATTCTATTAGTAGGTCTATTAGCATTTTATTTAAAATTTTCTAATCTATAATTATAAACTAATCTGGGATAGAGTTTTTTGTATGTGCTATTCTTGTCTTGAAATAGTATCATTATCATAATGATTCCTAACATTTATTGAGTGCTAACTATTTTCCAGGGACTCTCCTAGGATTCTTAGCTCCTAACCCATAATCTTAACAATCCTATAAAATTATTACAGAGAAGGAAAAAGAGTCTCAGAAAAGACCAAGGAAATGCTCAAGGTCATATAAATGTCTTGTGGCCTTTTATAGAATGAATTGGATATTTCTGATATTTTCCATTGCTCTGGAATTGTGCAGATTATAAAAGTTTAAAAGAATTTATTGGTGAACTCAAAATGGCTAGAGCCTTTTTTATATGGAGAAAAAGGAGATAACTTTGATCACTTCCCTCATACTATTTCATACCCTGTGATTGGGCTTTCAGATTTCCCTTCTTGTAGTCATTAGATATTTTTTTCCCAGGAAATTATCCATTTAACTGAGACTTTAAAACATTTTACAACTTTAGGGACTTCTCTGGTGGCGCAGTGGTTAAAAATCCGCCTGCCAATGCAGGGATCATGGGTTCGAGCCCTGGTCTGGGAAGATCCCACATGCCGCGGAGCAACTAAGCTCATGTGCCATAATTACTGAGCCTGTGCTCTAGAGCCTGTGAGCCACAACCACTGAGCCCGCATGCCACAACTACTGAAGCCCGCATGCCTAGAGCCCGTGCTCCACAACGAGAAGCCACCACAATGAGAAGCCCGTGTACCTCAACAAAAAGTAGCCCCTGCTCACCACAACTAGAGAAAGCCCACGTGCAGCAACGAAGACCCAACGCAGCCATAAATAAATAAATAAATAAATAAATAAATGTATCTTTCTTCAATAGATATTCATTGAACCTACAAACTAGACACTGTTCTAGGTGCTAGGGATACTGTAGTTAAGAAAAAAAACAAAAAACAGATTAAAAAAACCCTAAACCTGTCTTCCTGGAGCTGACATTTAGATGGGGGTGGAGGTGGCAGGTAGAGACCCACAGTAAACAAAATAAAGAAGTTATATAATATTATAGAAGCTGACAAGTGCTACATATGGAAAGACGGAATAGAGTAGTTAGCAGCACAGAAAGATTTATAATCAGACCGTATTTAAATCCCAAATCAGCCACCTTGTGCCTTGGTTTTATCAGTAAAATGGGGATGATAAAGTAACACCTTGCGTTGTGAGGATTAAATGTGTTAGAATAGTGCATGGCATTATATAGAAGCTAACTTATGATTATAAGAAAAATAAAGTAAGAAAAGTGGATAAAGAGTGCTGGGGAGGCATATAATTTTAAATAGGGCAATTAGGGAGAACTCTCTTAAGAGGCTTCAGCTGATTAAACACGTGGAAAACAATGTGGGTATCTTTGGAAGAGGATTCAAGGTTGGGGGAACACAACACAAAGATCCTAAGCAGGAGACTGCCAGGTATGTTTGAGGAACAGCAAGGTCATTGTGGCTGAAGAGAACTGAGTGATAGGGAGACCAGCAAGAGATCAGAGATGCATATGAGGTGGGGAGGAGGCATGTGAGGGCAGAAAACATGAAGCCTTTACTCTGAGTGAGATGAGGAGCCTTCGGAGATTTTGAGTAGATAAGTGACATAATCTGACTTACAGCCACACCCTGTAGGAGAGCAAGGGCAGAAGGAGGAAGCCTAGTTAGGAGGCTACTGCAATAATTCAGGGAAGAGATGATGGTAGCATGGACCAGGATGGTGGCGGCAGAGGTGGTAAGATTCTGGATCTATTAGTTATAACCAATAAAACATTCTGAAATGGATGTGGGTGTGAGGGAAAGAAGAGTCCAGAATGAAACTAAGGATTTGGGCTAGGGCAACTATAAAAGCACAATAGTCATTAACTGACATGGGGAAAGCTGGATCTGGAAGAGGTCTAGAAATTCTGTCCTGGGCATGTTAGCTTTGCAATCTCTGTGAGAATCACCAAATAGAGATGTAAAGTATATAGATTATATTCAAGTCTGGAGTAACTGAGAAAGGTCTGGGCTGGAGATATAAATGTGGAAAGTGTCAGCATAGAGATAGTAATTAGAGTCATGAAATTATGTGAGGGCATCTAGGGCAGTCTGTTGTAGCTGGAAAAGAAGAGGAAAAAGGATGGAGCCCGGGGGCACTCCAGTGACAGGTCAGAGATGAGGCAAAACCAGAAGAGGCTAAGAAAATCAGCTGACGGCAGGCCTCCTTTGCCCTGAGGCAATCAATAGAGCCACTTGCATTTAGGTTTTAAAGACCTTATGCAGAGAAGGGGACAGCAGTCAGCTCAGGGTCTGCCTAAGATGGAGTCTAACAGAAAACTGGCCCTGCTAAATTGGAATCCCAAAGGGCTACACCCTTACTGTAGGATGAACCAAAACCAAATTTCACACCTTCCTGCCCCCCAGGACCATGCCTCGGGGGACCACAGGAAAATTTTCTTGGTGCTGAGCAGAGCAGACACAGAGCAAACAAACGAACCAAACAGTCCTGATGGTTGTAACTGTAAGCCAGACCTCTTGCATGTTTGTAGCCCAGATTCATACCACCTAGGTAACCCCAAACACATGGTCCCCAAATGGCAGTGCCTCTAGGTGTCTAACAGAAGCAAATGCAGACCCTCTCTGGATGAAAGTACCATCATTCTAGGGCTCAGTGAATTTCCCTCAGATAATTTTAAGGATAACAAGAAGAATCTGTAAGGTCGGATCTTAACAAACGGCACCGCGAAACAGAGGAAAGCTTCAAGTGAGCTTTATTAGGAAGCGCTCCCGGGCGAGGTTCACTGGTCCGAGAGAAAGGGGCCAGAGAAGTCGCACCCGGGCGGGCAAGATTTTATAGGGGAAGAAGGGAAAGGGGTGTGGTGCGTCTGGGAGGGCGCAGGGTATTCCTTATTTGGTGGTCTTTTCAGGTATCCTGGGGGACCGTTAGTCCCGCCCCTCGAAAGGCGGGAAGGCTGGGCTGGGTTCAAAGTCCCCAGGTCAGTTCCTGGAACTGGGTGGTCTGGAATGTCTCCAGGGCAGTTTCTGGAACTGGGTGGTCCGGAGAATTTCCGTCTGATGCAACCTGTGAATCTGATTGTGTTCCCCTGCCTCGGGCCAGTTGGCCTTACATCCCGACATCTTTGGTGTAATGGGGCGGCGTTCTGATCTCTGGCTACTTCATGCTGAATGGGGGCGTCGAAAGGGGAGTCGGGCGACCAGAGGTCTGAGGCTTAGGGGAGACCAGTGGGGGGTTCTGTAGGAAGCAAGGTGTAAAGGCCGAGGAGCATTTGGTTTGTGGCCACCCGAGAGACTTCCTCCATGCGCCTGCGAAGGAACCTAAGAAAACAGGGAGCAAACGTGAGCAAGATACAGATGAGAATTAAGGGGCCTAAGATTGGTGTTAGCCAGGTATAGACGGTGGATCGCCCCCAATCGGGAATTGGGGAGGCGGACTGTTGGTGTTTGCGTTGGAGTTCTTAAGCGATGGAGGGCTTTTACGTTGTCTTCGACGAGTCCTGTTTCATTGATGTAATAGCAGCATTCCTCCTGTAGGAAGAGGCAGGTACCTTCTTTGTCGGCCGTCAGGAGATCCAGGGCTCGTCGATTTTGGAGGGCAACTCGGGCTACTGAGGTGATCTGGCACTGGAGGGAGGTGATGAAGGCGGCAGAAGCCTCGATGGCTAGCTGGAGTTTCTGTTCTAGGTCACGGGATGTTGAGACACTGTATGTTAGGGCTCCTCCCCCGATGCCCGCAGCAACGAGAGAGGAGGCAAGGGAAATGCCTGCGACCATAGAGAGAAAGATGGCCCTTTGGCCCTTAGAGAGGTCGAGGGCCCTCGTGAGTGCTATCAGTTAAGCCCTTTGAGAGGTTGTCCCTTCTTGGAGGCTGTTAGCCTGGATAATAGTTGAGATAGTTACCACCGCATAGGCTGCCCGTCGGCGTCCGTCAGGACCGAGTATTGAGCTACCATCCACAAAGAGAGTGCGGTCCGGATTTGAAAGAGGGGTGTCAAAGAGTCCCTCTCTTGGTGGTTTGAAGGGTTCTATGACATGAGGGCAGAAATGCGATGGAAAACCCCCGGTGACAGAGATAGGCAGGAGGGAAGCCGGGTTCAGGCGAGGGGAGAGATCAAGAGAAATAGCTGGGTTTTCAATGAACAGTAGGTGGAACTTCTGGATGCGGGAGGGGCCCAGGAGGGAGAGAGACTTGTGGCCTAGGAGGTCGGCCAGCCGGTGGGAGGAAAACACGCTTAGTGGGTGGGCCAGAGTCAGTTTGAGTGTTTGTTTGGTCAGTTCGGCTGCCGCTGCTAGGGCCCGAAGGCATGGTTGCCATCCCCGAATGGTTGGGTCTAGCTGTTTGGAGAGATAAGCCACGGGGCGGTAGGAAGGCCCTACAGGCTGGGCAAGGAGTCCAGTGGCTACTCCGGCCCGTTAATCCACAAAAAGGTGAAAAGGTCGGTTTGGGTTGGGCAGAGAAAGGGGAGGAGAAGATATCAGAGCGTTACGGAGGATGAGAAAGGCCTGTCGAATGGCGGAAGGAGAGGTGATGGGTCCTTGAGGGGTTTCTTTAGCGGCTAGATATAAGGGTTTAGCAAGGAGAGCAAAGTTAGGGATCCAGTGTCGGAAAAATCCTATAAGGCCCAAAAAGGAGAGAATTTGTTCCGCTGTTTCCAGAGGCTGGAGTTCACGGATAATCCGGGTGTGGTCGGCTGTTAGACCTTTTGTGGTAGTGGTAAGGTGGAGCCCCAGGTAGGTTACAGAAGATACAGATAACTGAGCCTTGGCTGGGGAGACCCGATAACCACGAGAGCCAAGGTAATTGAGGAGATCTGCAGTATGTTGTCTTGAGAGGCTGAGAGATGGGCTACAAAGGAGGAGGTCATCTACATATTGAAGGAGTGTGCTGGGGGTAAGGGAGCAGGAAGTGGGGTCCCGTGCCAGCGCCTGACCAAAGAGGTGAGGACTGTCGCGGAAGTCCTGGGGAAAAACTGTCCAGGTGAGCTGACTGAAGTATGAGTATCCGGATCCGTCCAGGTAAAGGTGAAGAGGAAATAGGAGTCGGGATGAAGGGGGATAGTGAAAAAGGCATCTTTGAGATCCAGAACCGTAAAGTGGGTTGTGGATGGGGGGGGGGATATGGGAGAGCAAGGTTTGGTACTACTGGGTGGAGAGGAATTATGGCCTCATTGATTAGTCGGAGATCCTGGACAAGGCGATAATCCCCAGAGGCCTTGCGGACAGGCAGGATGGGGGTGTTGCAGGGAGAGTCAGTGGGGATAAGGAGTCCCTGGTTTAGGAGTCTGGTGATAATAGGTTGTAGGCCCCTAAGGTGAGTCTCAGAGATGCGAAATTGGGGCCTTGATGGAAATTTGGAGGGGTCCTTTAGGCAGATGAGAACGGGGGAATGGTGTGTTGCTATTATGGGCTTAGAAGTATCCCAGACTTGGGGATTGATTGGGTTCGGTGTGATTGGAAGAGGGGGATAGGAGGGGGAGGGTTCTAGAGACAGGCCGAGAAGAGGAAGCAGGAGTTGGGAGGAGGGGACCTTAGGGTCAAGTCTGACCAGCTGGAGGGAGGCCCCTAAGTGGAAAAGGACATCTCGGCCTAGCAAGGGAACTGGGCAGGATGGTATGACTAAGAAGGAATGAGTAAAAGGGAGTCCTTCGATATGACATGGGAGTGGACCTGTCTGGAGTGGGAAGGATGGTTTGCCATCAATACCCATGACCGAGATCTGGGAAGGAGAAACTGGCCCGGAGTAAGTAGGCAGGACCGAATAGGTAGCCCCGTGTCCACCAGAAGTGAGATGGACTTACCCGCTACCTGTAGCGTTACCCTGGGCTCGGCGAGGGTGATGGGGGTCTTCGAGTCCGGGCGCCGTCAGTCGTCAGCCAATCCCAGCAGTTCGAGTGGTAATGCCGTTGAGTCGGCCTGCCCCCCCCCCCCCCCCCCCCGCGTGGAGACGCTGAGGGAGGGCCAGCCGTAGGGCTGTCACTCTTCCAGTGGCCCGTTAGCCCGCAGCTGGGACACGGCTTAGAAGGAGGTTGGGGATTGGGACACTGGCGAGCCCAGTGGCTTTCTTTTCCGCATTTGAAGCAGGCCCCCGGCGGGGTTGCCTTTTGCGGACCCCGTGGATGCTGTGATCCATGGGAGATGGCCGGCCTTAGGGCGGCCACAAGAGCTTGGGTTTGGAGAGCCACCTTCTGGTGCATCCGAGCCTGTCGGCTGGATTCTGCCAAATCCTCACGGCCATCATAGACTTTAAAGGCCATTTTTACCAGATCTCGAATAGGGGTTTGAGGGCCGTCTTCTGCCCATTTTAATTTCTTTCGGATGTCTGGGGCTGATTGGGTGATAAAACGGGTGGCTAGGACCGCTGCCCCTGCCGGGGTGTCGGGGTCCAGCCAGGTGTAGAGAGTTAAGGCCTCTGTAAGGCGATTGAGAAAGATAGCTGGATTTTCGTTAGGTTCTTGGGTTATCTCTTTTAGTTTTTCAAAATTGACTACCTAATGAGCGGCAGCCTGCATGCCAGCCAGGAGGCATTGGATCATGAGGTCGCATTTACGACGGCCATCTTGGCCATCTAAGTCCAGCCTGGATCGGTGCCAGGTACGGCAGTCGCTCCGGCGGGCATGGAGTTGTCGGTAAGGTGAACCTGACCTGCATGGTTTCGGGCAGCAGTTTGAATTCTTTCCCTTTCGTCAGGGGTTAAGGTAGAGGACAGAACCACAAAGATATCGTGCCAGGTTAGATCGTAAGCTTGAGACAGGTAGCGAAATTCTTTGATGTAGTGGGAGGAGTCGGCAGAGAAGGAGCCTAATCGCTTTTCTTATTTGAGAGAGATCTTGGAGGGAAAAGGGAACATGAACTCTAATCCTTCCCCTCCTGCTACCTCCCTCAGAGGGCAGAGGAGATTTGAATCTTGGGAGTCGTGAGAGCGTGTATGTGCACTAATTGGCGAAGCAAGGGGGGTGGGAGTAGAAACCGTTGAGGGAGGTGGGGGAGCGGTTGGAGGGGCCAGAGCGGGGTTTCGGGAGGAGGAGGGACCGCTTCAGGGTAGGGTGGAGGTTGGAGAGGAGTTCTGAAGGGGGGAGTGGTAAGAGATTCGGGAGGGTCGGTTAGTGGGGAGGGGTCATGGGGAGGGGTCATCGTCAAAGGAAATTAGGGGCTTGAATGTAGGAGATATCTGTTTGGCAAGAAGGATCTGGGAAGTGGAACAATCAACGCAGAGGGAAGGGCGGGAGCGCAAATACCAGAAGGCCTGAACATAGGGGACCTCGGACCATTTGCCTGTCCTGCGGCAGTAATTATCTAGATCACGGAGGATGTTAAAATCGAAAGTCCCTTCTGGAGGCCATTTGGATTGATTGTCTAGAGGATATTGTGGCCAGGCCACAGTGGAATAGAAAATAAGCCGTCGGTGACGGAGATCTTGGGAGAAACCGAGGGCTGTAAAATTGGCTAGGAGACACCCCAGGGGCGTCTTAGAATCTGGTTTCGATTGTGAGGTTCCCATGACCCCCCAGTCTGCCACTGAGTGAATGGAGAGGGAGAGAGGCGTCCCTGGTCTCAGTCTCCAATTCACGGCAGGTCGGAGGGCTGTCAGGAGATTGGGACGTCTCCACAATCACCCGAGGCCCGGCGGGTTGGAGAGCGGTCAGGCAATTGGGACGTCTCCACAGTTGCCGGAGCCCCGGAGAGAGGACGGAGGAATCCCTGACGCGGCCGCGATTAGGGACAGCGAGTCCGGTGGGCAGGGACTCTGGGGGTCGGAGGGAACAAGGGAGGGGGACTTACCCCGTTTTCTGCCGGAGCGGGTGGATGAGTAGAGGTTCCCTGGTTGTCTCCTGGGGTAGGGGAGGAGCGGCCCACGCGGTAACCCGTGGGGCTTGATACCCCTCCCGGGTTTCAGCACCAAATGTAAGGTCGGATCTTAACAAACGGCACCGTGAAACAGAGGAAAGCTTCAAGTGAGCTTTATTAGGGAGCGCTCCCGGGCGAGGTTCACTGGTCCGAGAGAAAGGGGCCAGAGAAGTCGCACCCGGGCGAGGGTTGGGCAAGATTTTATAGGGGAAAGGGGTGTGGTGAATCTGGGAGGGCGCAGGGTATTCCTTATTTGGTGGTCTTTTCGGGCATCCTGGGGGACGGTTAGTCCCGCAGCTCGAAAGGCGGGAAGGCTGGGCTGGGTTCAAAGTCCCCAGGTCAGTTCCTGGAACTGCGTGGTCCGGAATGTCTCCAGGGCAGTTCCTGGAACTGGGTGGTCCGGAGAATTTCGGTCTGATGCAACCTGTGAATCTGATTGTGTTCCCCTGCCTCGGGCCAGTTGGCCTTACAGAATCTAATCAAAGATAATCAAGCATACAGGGATACAAAAACAGCAAAGGGTGTCTTTAAGCAGCAAAAGCAGATTTCAGGTGTAAGAATTACCAGATAGATAATAAATAATATAGTAAGTATGCTTATTAAGTTTAAAGAAATAAAGAACAAACTTGAACACAGAAAATAGGGAACTATAAAGGGCAGTGAATTATTTGAAAAAGAACCAAACAGAACTTCCTGAAATGAAAAATACCACAACTAATATAAAAATCAATAAATGGGTTTAATAACGAGTTAGTCACAGACGAAGAAAAGAATTTGTGAACTGAAAGCCAGATCATAAGAAATTTTCCAAATCTCAGCCAGAGGAACAAAACGATGGAAAATATAGAAGAGAGGTCAAGAGACATGGAAGACACAATGAGAATGATGTATGTAAAATCAGAGTTACAGAAAGAGATGAGAGGATCTGCAGCACAGCCAAGATTTGAAGAGATAATGGCTGAGAATTTTCCAGCAATAATGAAAAACTCTAACCTACAGATTCGAGAAGTCCAGCAACTCCCAACAGGTTAAATATAAAGAAACAAAACCTAGATAACTGCAGAATGCCAAAAACAAAGAGACGGTCTTTCAAAGTAGCAAGAAGGAAATGGAATGAGTGAGGCTGACTGTCAGAAGAGCTCTTAGGTAATCTTGTTATGAAGGTGAATGCCTTCCTAGACCACAGCAATCTACAGTCATCAGTCAAACACTTTAGGACAAGGCTGTTTAGATAAATATGACTGTTTTGACAAATGTGTAAGTCATGTTTACTGGCAGGGATCCATCTCTGTCATATATAATTAAATACTCAAAGGATTTTCTTCTTCCAAGGAAAGAAAAAGCAGAATTCAAAGAAGTGTTGCCCCAAATGACAGGTTTGTGTTTTTTTTAACCCCACTAGTACTACATTATTACAGATAAAGCCTATTCCCTGATGGAAATTTGAGAGCCAAAATGTGAGCCACACTTGTTATGTTACAGACCTCGGCATTTCAATTCCTCTCTTCTGAAATGAGGCTCAGACTAGCATGAAAAGCTCTTTTTCTAAATGTAGAAACATCTTGGGCTTTGGAATGAGAAAGACTGCTGGAATCAATTAGGCAAGATACTTAACCTCCAAGAGCAGTTACTGCAGCTATAAAATAAGGATAATGGTGACTACCTTCATTTAATCATTCAACATATATTTATTGAGAATCTTTTAAGTATGAAGCACTGGGTACATAAAGGTACATGTATATGCAGATATAAACACACACGAGGGACTTCCCTGGTGGTGCAGTGGTTAAGAATCCACCTGCCAATGCAGAGGACACGGGTTCGAGCCCTGGTCCGGGAAGATCCCACATGCCGTGGAGCAACTAAGCCCATGCGCCACACCTACTGAAGCCTGAGCGCCTAGAGCCCATGCTCCGCAACAAGAGAAGCCACGGCAATAAGAAGCCCGCACACCGCAATGAAGAGTAGCCCCTGCTCGTCGCAACTAGAGAAAGCCCACACGCAGCAACGAAGACCCAACACAGCCAAACATAAATAATAAATAAATAAATTTATATTAAAAAACAAAAACACATGGACTTCAGGGAAAACATAGCATAATGCTGATAGACCTTTACATTCTGGGCAGAACAGCTGAGCTTGCTCAGTGAATATGACTAGACCACGAAGACCTAAAGACACTGACATCAGAGATTACCCAACTAAATGGCCCAGCTAGATTGCCACACTGAGCAGCTCACTGTGACAAGCCCTACCTAGAACCTCAGAGATTCTAACCATTTTGCTAGCTTCCACTCTTATATCTGAGCAGAAGGGCAAAAATTATGAGTCTCTAAAACGACATATTCAGGAAAAACACCAGAAACAAACCATAATGGAGGAAAGAGACACCATGCAGGGAGAATTTTTTAAATGATCATTGACATTCTCAAAGGGAAGAGAAGATATTTCAACCAGGATAAAAACCAATTATATATGTGTATGTATATATGTTTTACATACACACAGATACATCTATATCTTTGTGAAAGAAACATCTAGAGAACAAATGAAAAGCTCAATAAAAGGGTTAGAAGACAAAGGCAAGGGAATTTCCTACAGAGCAAAAAGACTGGAAGATGGAAAATAAAGGGCAAAAAAATCAGAGGACTAGACCAGAAGGTCCAATATATGAACTACAAAAATTCTCCAAAGAAAGAACAGAGAAAATGGAAGGAAGGAAGCCACTGAAACAACTCAAGAAAATGAGCAGAGTTTCCAGATTGAAAGGACTCACTAAGTACATGCCAAGTACCATTGTTAAAAGTAAACACAGGGGCTTCCCTGGTGGCGCAGTGGTTGAGAGTCCACAGGTTTGTGTCCCGGTCTGGGAAGATCCCACATGCTGCGGAGCGGCTGGGCCCATAAGCCATGGCTGCTGGGCCTGCGCGTCCGGAGCCTGTGCTCTGCAACAGGAGAGGCCACAACAGTGAGAGGCCCGTGTACCCAAAAAAAAAAAAAAAAAGTAAACCCAGACCAGGGCACTCTGTTAAGAAGCTGAAAAACACTGGAGACAAAGAGAAGATCCTATATATTTCCAGGGACTGAAAACAAGTCACATGAAAGAACTCAGAATTAGAATGCTTTGTACTTCTTAAGAAATACTGGAAGCTAAAAAGCAATGGAACAATGCCTTCCAAATTTCGAAGGGAAATAATTTCTAATCAATACCAAAACTACCATTTAAGTGTGGTGGTAAATCAAAAACATTTGCAGAAGTGCAAGACTTCAAATATTTTACCTCATATTCACCCTTTCTCAGAAAGCTCCATTTTGCTGGAGATGCTACAGTAAAATGAGAGAATAAACCAAAATGAGAGAGTAAATGAGAGTGTCCAAGAAGAAGACATAGGATTCAGGAAACAGGGATTCCAATATAGAAGAGAGATGAAGAATTCCCAGAATAATAATGAAAAGAGATTCAGGGAGGAGAGCTGTGCAGTACATGTAGAGGGCACCAGTCCAGAGGCTTTGCAAGAGAATTCATCCCAAAGATAAAATTAAGAGAATGATGCATCTGAACAACCTGAAAGAAGATTAAGCAATTGGTGAGGAGCTTGGGGTTGAATCTGTGATAAGTTCAGAAAAAGAACCAGGAGCAAGATAACATTATTTGCTCCAGGAAAAGTAGAAAGTTGCATAGAAAAGAAAAAGTTTACTATGTGGCTTAGGTGTTAAAAGCATTGTATAGTTATAATAATATAAGCACTAAATATTCAGTGAATCAAAATTATGGTATGTCTATTGTGTGGATAAAAGTTACAAAAGGTATGAATATGAAATGGGGATAGGAAGAGGAAAGAGAGCTAAATTTTTCTTCCATAATGGGATATCAATACATGCTGCTTAAAACATGTATTTTAAGAAATACAAGAAATAAAGATACTTCTTTAAGAATCAAGGAATATCAATACCAGCATGTGATTTAGAAAAATAATGGTTAAATACCAAAATAATTAACTTAAAAAGATGTAAATGGTAGCCTCTGGGAAGAGGCAAACAGGGGTAGGGCATGAGAGCAGGAGACTGCTGTTGTTAGTAACTCCTGGCGGAACTTGGCTGAGTAGATCTCACCCTGACCACACAAGGGAATTATGCTGATACCTGAGACCCACCCCAGGCCAAGCAAATTAGAATCACAGGAGTTGGGACCCAGGTACAAGTGGTTTTGAAGAGGGCTCTGAATGTTTCTGATGCACAGAAAGAGAACTACAGCTTTCAACTATATGGATGAGTTACTTTCATAAAAATTAAAAAGTAATACTGAAATGAAGAAATAACATGAAATGTTTGTATTTACATGAAGAAACATTTAGAAAACACATATATGTTCATAAAACATTCATATGGATGAAATGGATATAACAAAGTATGTACTGAAGAAATAATACATGTCACCCAGTTCTTTTTCATTAGAAACTTGCAAAATGATAGTTTAAGAATTTTTACATGCTTTGTGGGAAAAGTAAATGTCAGACACTTTCATATGTTAACACAGAGAACTGCACACCTGATTCAGAGGCATTAACTAGTTTTTTAAAAGACCAAATTAGTCTACATCATGCTCTCATTTGCCTACTGCACATGGGCTCCCCATTTCATTTCTAAAGATCAGAATGTTCTTGACAATTTAACTTTTTAGAGGAGTGACACTGCATGTGCCATCAACACCAAACACACACAGAAATCTATTATTCCACTGTTATCCTGGGTGTTGGGATATTGAAATTTAGAATTAAATCATGAGACATAATTCCAATTATGCACAATGGTGTTTTTTCAAAATCATCATCCAATACGCAGTCTACATCCAAACGACACTCTGGAAATAGCAGGTACATAACATGAATGATATTCTTGAGATTATAAAAGATGGTATCAAATAATGTCCAATTAAATTGAGAGAAATTAATAGATTGTGAAAATACTTTCAATGCATGCTAGATCATAGTAAGCAATACACTTGCTTACTGTGCATCAACACATTCTGTTACATTGTTAAACTGTAGCAAATGTTTCCTTTTCATTGACAAAGGCACAGAATGCTATTTTTGAATTCTGTGAAGACACAAAATGCCTGGACTCTTCTGATTTTATATGTTTAAATGGGGTAGCCAATAAACCTTTTCCTTTAGCAGCCTCCCACCCTCTCAAAAAGATTAAAAATGACAACAGCACGCTCACAATTTAAGAGTGTGCATAGCTAGTTTTCCTAAAAATCAAAAGTTGTAACGTTAAACTTGACAAAATGGGTAGCAAGAAACATGCTGAACAATGTAGGGTGGGATGGACGCTCTTGGAATTCCGACTTTAAAGAGTGAAACTAAGCATGAAAATTAGATGGAAAAATATGCTTGGGGTCAGCTTTTTTGGCTACCAAACATTTCTATTGCTCTCCTGAAATAAACCTATTAACGTTTGCTTCCCCATCTAATTATATGAACACCCACAACAGAAATAATTTTAATTGGCAGATCTGTGTTTCCAGCATATTTCTGAGTATACTGTCCACTAATGAAATATTCCAACCACATACAAAGGGCTCCAAAAATTCTGTTTTCATTTTCCTCTAAATTACTATTGTTTGAATTCTAACATCCAACTTTAAAGTGTCTCACTGCTGCCATTCTTTATACAATCATTGAAAACCACTGCTTCTATAGCAAAATATAAAAGAAAGGATTTTCACATTAAGACCCTGTTACTTATTTCAGAATTCAGGGTCATCTTTTTTTACTTACTGTCGCAAATTAAAAAAAACAATAATAAGTGCATCTAAAACAATTTGTGTTGATATTCAATGAATATAACTCTATAACGTGGGATAGAAATTCCACTTAAACTATAGTAGCTCAGTGTATAGAGGGGAAAAAGTTTGAAAACTAGAAAATAAAATGTTCCCATATACTTCAACCTCTATAAAAGAAAACTATTCTGGGTTATATAACAAAAATAAACCTCCCACCAGTGATCTTGGAAATCTTGAATTTTTTTTCCTGCAGGAGGATTTATTATTTTCCACTGAGTGTCCATTCATGCGTTTTCTTCTTGTTTCTATTCATAGCACCAGATCCTGACTAGCATGCACAACCTCAAAAGAAAAGAAAGACTAAATACAAACTGTGTAAAATTAAATAAAATAAAGCAAAATAAAAAGGCACATGTTCAGACTGGTTACCTCAGGGTGGTGCCATAGTGTCTAACGTGGAATAGCGCTCACGGAACTCACCTTATACGCAACACTATTGGATGAATCCACAATGATGAACAGGGGCTTCCTTGTGAAAGGATAGAGATCTCCAGGATGAAGGCTGGGAAAACAACAACAAGAGTAACAGTGAATGACTGTATAACTTTATCAGCCAAGTCTCAGAAATCTTATTCATCAGTTTGGTCTGCTCACATCTCCTTTTTGTCACAGCACTGGGAGAAAAACAAAGATTAATTAAGCAAAAGACCAAAAAAGTCTGTATTTACTGGGGTAGACAAGTTAACAGTTTTATTTGGAAAAAAAAAATTCGAACATAATTATTATTCAAGCTGAAGAGAAGTCTATATATTTAATATATATTAATATATTTAAAGATGGATTAATAAATACACATGAAAATCTCAGAAGTCAGCATTTAGGGACTTACTTAGTATTTAAAAGTTCCTCCTAAGAACATGTTCTGAAAACAAGATGTAATAACACAACCAGATTTCTATTTCAATGAATCTTTCAAAATCTATATCCATTTTAAAGATTTTTATTATTTTAAGCTATATCTTAATATTGCAGACAATAAGCAGGGGCTCCCCTTCTATTATCTACATTTCCTCTGGACATGTGCATCAGAATCAGCTGGGGTGCTTGTTAAAGATACAGATTCACTGTGGCCCACAGAAGGCTAAAGTCCAGTAACATGCATTTGAGAGCCACTGCTTAAGGTCACAATTTTGGTGTGCATGCTCTTTCCCATGGTTGGTGGACAATGTGGGTAGTTTATAAATATTAATGTAAATATACAAAATGATGTTGTCAATGAGCAATATCATCAAACCCCAATATATTTCAAATACAAGTTTTTCTGATATAAATCATTTACAACTATGGTCAACTATAGCACCAACACATGGCTTGGGGGACCATTAGCTATTATACGTGCAATTTGAAACATTTCCCTCTGCCCTCCCTTCCCCACTCTTTAATATGAAGAGTTATGTTTTTATGTAAAGTGCTATTAAAAATGCAGTTTCAAGCAAGTCCTGTTTCCTCTATAATGAGACTGCTCTCTCTTAGCTAGGGAAATTTTAGAGCCTATAATGGCCCAACCAGTGAATGCACTGAGCAAACTTTCATGGATGAAATCTCCTTGAAATCATACAGCTAACTTCATTTTTGCTATATCACACCAACATAACCTTATATTAAAAAGCTTATATTGGAAAAAAAAAAAAAGCTTATATTGGGCTTCCCTGATGGCACAGGGTTAAGAATCTGCCTGCCAATGCAGGGTACATGGGTTCAAGCCCTGGTCTGGGAAGATCCCACATGCCGCAGAGCAACTAAGCCTGTGCACCACAACTACTGAGCCTGTGAGCCACAACTACTGAGCCTGCGTGCCACAACTACTGAAGCCCGTGCACCTAGAGCCTGTGCTCCGCAACAAGAGAAGCCACTGCAATGAGAAGCCCACACACCACAACAAAGAGTAGCCCCGCTCGCCGCAACTAGAGAAAAGCCCGCGTGCAGCAACAAAGACCCAACACAGCCAAAAATAAAATTAATTAATTTTAAAAAGGTTTATTTTGATATTAACGTGCATCATGTCCTGCCTTATTATTTATGTATATATTTGTCTCCTCCAACTTGAATGAACAGATCTCCAGTGATTGAATAGTTCCTGACATATAATACATACTCAATAAAAAATTGTAAAATAAATATTAACCAACAATTCTAATTGCCTAAGATAGTCAGAGCCTGAGATATTGCTGGAATCCAAATAAGTGTTATGAATAGCAGTCTAAGGGAACATTCCATTTTACTTAATATTTTATAAGAGAGAACTATAATTTTTATAATACATACCAGTGCATTTCCTTGTGGGATTGATTTCGTTTGTGGATGGCATCTCCATTTATAATATCCCGGTTACTATTAGTAAGTACCCCTCCAAAATCATAAGGACCTATAAAAAGAAAGGGAAGAATCCTAGACTTCAATTGGAGAGTAGCATTGATCTGATGTTCAAACACAAAGGTGTTGGGTGAATCTTTCATTGATACAAATGGAAGATAATTACAAAACATTTTTATTAATTGAAAATTTAACATTTTAGTTTAACTTAGCATTTAAATGATTTCAGCATGTTGCCTGTTCCAATATTTTAAAAGATAATCTGACCATCTTCATCAGTTCTTCAGATTATAATGAGAAACAAAACAAGAATCTACTGCATCCCATTATTCTGGAGATCTGGGATGTTCAAAATGATCTTCTCATTTCAAGCAAAACTAAAATCTCAAGTTCAACAAAATTATTTAAGTAAGAAAGTTGCAGAATGGAGTCCTAATAATTTCTTAAATATAATTTTAAGAGAGCCACTAATTGTAAAATGTAGGGAAATTTTTGAATGGAACTTGAAAATTCTCACTGACAAAAACTTCATTTTTAAGAAAAGAATTACCAAATACCAGTGTAGGAAAAACTCCACTATCATTATTATTACATCAACCACTGTAATTCCGGTTTGGGAATTAGCCTTTTCCCACTGGTCCTATCAGTTAGTTAAATAAACTCTTGTGTAAATGGAACAGCAACCGTGGGATGTTAGGAATAATCTCTCTCAAAGGACCATTCAGTTAGTAACTACTGTACTTTGAAAAAAGTAAAACAAGAGATCAATACATTAGGCGGGGCGAGAAAATCTGATTCAATAGTGTATAAGATATGGAAATAATTATTTATAAATAAAAGTACTAACTTTATCACCAAAAAATTAAAGTATTTATGATTTTGCATCACTTTTTTTTTTTTGCAGTACGCAGGCCTCTCACTGTTGTGGCCTCTCCCGCTGCGGAGAACAGGCTCCGGACGCACAGGCTCAGCAGCCATGGCTCACGGGCCCAGCTGCTCCGCGGCATGCGGGATCTTCCTGGACCGGGGCACGAACCCGTGTCCCCTGCATCGGCAGGCAGACTCTCAACCACTGCACCGCCAGGGAAGCCCTGATTTTGCATCACTTTTAATAGTGTTATATTTTATCCCTTAAAAAAAAATCACTGCAATGAAGAGAGATTTATTTTGTTTTGTTTTCATTTTAACACTTTAAGAGGATCTGTAGGTCATGCAAGGAAGATGGCAGGGACATGCATTGTATAAAGGAATGCAAATTTCAACAAACAAATGAGGAGGAAAATGTTAAGGATGTTAAGAACAATTTTTTTTTTGTCCAGGTAAAGATTTAATTGCCTTGTTTACATCCAAGCTACTCATCTAGTTCAACCAATTTCATATACTCTGGACTCACATGTTCTGGACAGCTTGCAAGTTTTTATTCTAAAATAGCATCCCAATATTCTACAGATTGACTCCATAAAACCAAAGAAAGGACACAAAATAAAATTATGTCAAGGACTTGAACTTTCACAGTTACAAAAGTGCACTGATTTCTACAAGACTTTCAGCCACAGTGAAGCCGCTGACCAGATTCCCTAACACACTAAAGGCTCAGAAAACTTCAATGATGTGAAGTAGATAATTAGGCTTGGTTATTCCATGCACAAATATGTGTTTGCTTTTAGCAAATCTGTTAGAGAGGCATGCATGTAGTATGTGAATTTGCTGATTTTTTTAAACTTTACTGTATAATATTTCAGCAAATAAAACAGACTGGGGTATCTACAAGATTGCCGATTCAGCAAACAGACCAGGTTTCAAATTTGGGAGCCTCTCTAGAAAGCTTGAGATTGTCTGTGGGCTATGGGCCATCGCCTTGTAGAAAATAAAGAGAATTCAAGCCCTGCTCACGACAGGGAGCATTCCTTTATTGTACCTTCACTATCAGAACGACCTGTGGGGAAAACGCCAGTGGCTGACAGGTAAATCAGAAGCACACTATTGGCAGGCAGCTCCTGAAATTAAAGAAAATCACATATACAAAACGACAAACAGAAAACAACAGTTTTATTGAAAGTTCATGACATTTTACAGTTGTAGGGAAAACAAGAACCTAATTTAACATATAATGGTCTCCTCCAAGAGAAAAGTCACTCTTGCTAGTTCCAACTTATAACTGTCTACACAGCAAAGATTCATTATTAACCTATAACCATTGCCAAAAGTTTTGAAGACAATCTCTGCTTCAAAACCCCATCATTTAAAGAACGTTCTCTGGAAAACTTAAGATGGAGAAGTAAAGATACTGACTATAGGTCTAAAAGACAAACTTCCATCCGTGCCTTTCTCTATATAAACTGAGAGGAATTCCCTACTCATGGTTCTTTCAGACGACCAAAATGTTTCCCAGAGCCACCATTCAGGTGGCTATTCTATTTATAGAACATGCCTATAAAATCTGCTCCTGTTTTTCAGTTCTGCATTGACTATTATGCCTAAAGCAGTTTAGCAAGAAAAACCCGGAGAAAGGAGAAGGATAATTACTCAATATTCTCATTAATTAATGGTAGGGAACATTCAAAACATAATAAGCAATTTCCATTCCAAAAATAGCTATGATTAGGATATTCTAAGGCAGTTTTCATTTTCATATTTTTCCTAAATTCTTGACTCAAATATTCAAAGAGAAGAGTGACTCTCAGATTCCATTTAAGGCACACTTTCCCCATATACTAAAAAGTACTGGATGATAGATACCTTAAAAGATGCTGCTAAGAATGTGTATAGTTGGCTGAATGTTGGTTTGTAGAGCAGGTACTTGTGGGGGTTTTCTCGCCTGGTAGGCTTGTCAGCTGATTCCTATATTTACACACAGAAAACAATGCACATACAGTCGGTCCTCTGCATCCATGGATTCACCCAACCACGGATCAAAAATATTTAGAAAAAAAATTCTAGAAAGTTCCAAAAAGCAAAACTTGAATTTGCTGTGCACCAGCAACTATTTACATAACATTTACAACTATTTACATATAATTTACACTCTATTAGATGTTATAAGTAATCTAGAAATGATTCAAAGCATATGAGAGGATGTGCATAGGTTGTATGTAAACACTATGTCACTTTAAATAAGGGACTTGAGCATCTGCAGGTTTATCCACGGGGGTCCTGGAACCAATCCCCCATGGATACAGACGGATGACTATACAAACTGTACTTGACATATGAATTATCAATGCCTATTTTTACTATCCTTTTCATTAAATATCTTTTTTTAATTAGCATTATGCTTATCTATTTCTCCTGCGTCTCATCAGGAGAATTCTTTATTCACACTCATGGCTTTCGCTGAATAATAGCATTCCATGAGGAGCACAAGCAGCAAATTGCAGATGTAGGGAGAAGGTCACCTGCATTCCTGGTTTATTCATCTGGGAAGCTAAATTCATTGGCTCCCTTTCCAGGGCTTGTAACATCCGGAACATGTCAACAGTTAGTTCACTGAACTTAACCTGCAAGGAAAACAAACCTGACCGTTAATGCAGTATGCAGACCTTGAAGTGTTTAATCATATTGTTACTCTTGACTTTCATGTGTACCTGATGACACTGGATATTTTATTCCAAAAAATTTAAAAAGACAGAAAGTTAAAAAAATTGTACAGTGACACCCTTATGCTCAATAGCTAGATCCTATAACATTAACATTTTTCTATATTTGCTTCATCACGTCTCGCTCCATCTATCAATACTTCTATCAATCCATCAATTTCCATAGGTATTTTTAAAAACAAAAAGTAGTCACGTAAACACAGAGACCTATATTAGATCCCATAAAACATGTTAACTTTTGGCAAACCAGGCAGGCTGAAATATGACTATGGCCCATTTTAAAATCACTTCATTACATTTTGGCACTACATAATGTTTAAGGTTGAATCCTGAGAATTGCCTGGAGGTCCAGCGGTTAGGACTTGGAGCTCTGACTGCCGGGGCCCTGGGTTCAATCCTGGGTTGGGGAACTAAGACCCCACAAGCTGCGTGGCACAGCAAAAAAAAAGAAAAAGAGAAAAGACTGTATCCTTTTCTATTTTGTTTTGTTTTTAACAACTTATTTTTTATTTATTTTTGGCTGCGTCGGGTCTCAGTTGTGGCATGCAGGCTCTTCACTGCAGTGTGCCGGTTTCTCTCTAGCTGTGACATGCAGATTTTCTCTTCTCTAGTTGTGGCGTGCGGGATCTGGGGCGCGTGGGCTCTATAGCTTCCGGCACGCAGGCTCTCTCGTTGAGGCATGCGAGCTCAGTCGTTTTGGCATGTGGGGCTTAGTTGCTCTGTGGCATGTGGGATCTTAGTTCCCCGACTAGGGATTGAACCCGAGTCCTCTGCATTGTAAGGCGGATTCTTTACCATTGGACCACCACGGAAGTCCCCTCCTTTTCTATTTTGAATAATACTTCTACAGAACTTCATGTAGGCAAGGTTTTAATTTAAATTAAAATGTTTTAATTTAGAAATTTGCAAATTAAAGCTTTAAAATCCAAAATTGGAGAATTATAAGAAAAAGTTAACAACAACAAAAATGACAGATGTAAGGGAAGGATCCAAAATTAAAACTTGTATAAGTAATACATATAGAAAAGTGTATCCACTGGTGACTTTTCCAATATCCCATAATTTTCAGTAAATTACAGTTGTAGTACCTTAAATCCTCATTGTCATGGGACTATTCTGTCATGAAAAAATATCTGAAATTTGCTTTTGACAAATGTACTTAAAAATAACTCCTCCCCCATTTTTGCCTGATTGTAAAGGCAATATACAGATGTAGAAAGTTGTAAGGAAGAAAATAAAAATCACTTTAAATTTTTTAGAGATAAATCTTTTATGATATTGGTAAGTTTCTTCCTTGTCTTTTTCTTGTGCATATATGTATTATACGTAGACATTTTAACATATATAATAAAATAATTCTGTTTACATAGGTCCATATTATTTTCACTTGCCATAAGTATCTTCTTCTGTGATTAAACATTCTTTCTAAACCATTTTAAATGTCTATGGTACAGTCCATATATAGACACAGCATAATTTAACTATTTCCTAGCAAATGGATGTTAGGATATTTACAATGAAATAATTCTGTAACAATCAAAAGTACTATTTTTCAAAGTGAATTTTAAGCATAATTCCTTCACAATTCTTTACCTGGTTATTACAATTACCAATAATGAGTGCATCAGCCAGAGACAACTGTCCCACAATCATGCCCTGTTCCAGCAATGGGGCTCCTGTTTCAGCAAGGCGATTAGACGTGATAACAATGGTATTATCATCATTTAATACCATCACAGGGTCTGCCTGGAGAAAAAGCAGTAAGTGGTTGATGGCCAAGACAAAATGTCAATATAAGAAGTTATTCCTTCTTTTTGACATATACACATAGTAAAAAAGTATATCACATATGTATGCATTTACATACATAATTATGACAACCTTTCTTGTCAAGAACTGACCTCAATGAAAGCTGCTACTTCTTGAAGCACCAGGTTCCATTCCACTTGATCTTCAGTATTAAAGCGGTGAGTATAATCTTCAATTTCATCCGAGAGTTCCTGATTTTACAATATCACAAAGAGAAATGGTTATAGAAAAAAAATCATAAAAATACATTGTATATTGTACCATACTCCTGACAGAAACTGATACAGTTAAGAAGTTTGATTATTATCAATATACGGTCCCAGTTATAACCAAAACAGAGTGAAAATTACATGGGCTTGCTTCAAAATCAAAAACTCCAAAATGATAACACATCAATAAGATTTTCATAGAAATCTACAGTGACCCATACCTACTCAGTGCTACATCAGCAATGACTTTATTAACAGGAAACTCTTAAAGGTAAACCCCCCCAAATTTTAACATTAAAAAAAAAATAAATATAAATTCTTTGTATTTATATCATACTATTTCTTTTGGAAATAATCTTATTAGTAACTGGGGATGGAGGAAGAAGGCTTGTCAAAACTAGCATGTTATACTGAATCACTTTGTTGTACACCTGAAAATAACACAATACTGTAAATTAACTATAATTCAATTAAAAAAAAAAGCAAAAACTAGCATGTTATACTCAAGCGCCAAAAAATCAAGAAGTATGCCATTGAAACCACTAACTGAATACAGAGTGTAACCAGAATGTAGCATGCAATAATTACAGATATTAAGTGAATCTAGAATGCAGTTAACTCTTAATTACCTGAAGTAATGAAGGATAGAGTGATGCAGACATACTAAAGGGAGGAAAAATCGAAACTCATTCACACCTTTGTAAAACATTTTTCTTGACCTAACTTTTCAATTATTTTCTTAAACCAAATATTTTAACTTTTGTTTGCATTTGCCAACCATTCATTGATGGGTGATGAAATGTAAAATAAACTGAGGGGACAAAAGTAAGAAATTAAGACAATTATCTCTGGTGTATTTGAAATATGAAGAGTTGGAAAAATTTTTTATCATTACCCTTGTCATAAGTTACCATACTCTCAAAGTTGTAATGATTTAGATATATCAAAATTATTTTAACCTTAAATCTATTTTTAAAAAACAAAATTATCCATAGACAATGAGAGATTAGGATTTTAATTATTTTAAAGTACATTTACCTTCACCAGATCCTTTACAACATCCATTTTGTTGAGAAGAAGACAAACTACTATAAATCTTGCATAGTATCGTAGCTTCTTAACTACCAACTCAGGTCTATGGTAGAAAAATGGAAAATCATTCATGACATTTAAAAAAATATGCTTTTTGATTTTTCTAACTTTCTGATAGCTTTTTAAACTCTTTTGATACTATTTTGCACAGTTATAAACATTGCTTCATATAACCTATAGTCTTTTAACACATTTCTTACTCAATGGTTCATTACATTGTTCATTCATATATTAAATTCATTCAAGAAGTATCTATTGAAACTTAGATGCATCAGGCACTATGCTAAGTACTAGATTAGAATGATTAAAAAAAAAAAAAAACTATAGACACAGTCCCTTCCCTCACAGATCTTACAGACAGAAAAGTATTTAAAATGTAGAGGAGACAGATAAATACTTAAAATACTGGAATAAATATTACAATGATGTAATATTACAAAATATTACAAGGATTACAATTTGAGCCCACAGGACAGGATCTTGGGTGAGAGAAGGCATCTTAGCGAGAGTAATGTTTAAGTTAAGACTATACGGAAGACGTTACAGTAGAAACTAACACAACACTGTAAAACAACTACACCCCAATAAAAAAAATTAAGGGCTTCCCTGGTGGCGCAGTGGTTGAGAGTCTGCCTGCCGATGCATGGGACATGGGTTTGTGCCCCGGTCCGGGAAGCTCCCACGTGCCGCGGAGCGGCTGGTCCCGTGAGCCATGGCCGCGGAGCCTGTGCTCCGCAACGGGAGAGAGGCCACAACAGTGAGAGGCCCGCATACCGGAAAAAAAAAAAAAAAAAAAAAAAAGAGAAGTCACTGCAATGAGAAGCCCATGCACCACAATTAAGAGTAGCCCCTGCTCGCCACAACTAGAGAAAGGCTGTGCGCAGCAACGAAGACCCAACGCAGACAAAAATAAATAAATTTTTTTAATTAAAAAAAGATGAGAAGACAACAGTCAGGAAAATATGAGGCAAAAAGACTTCTAGGAAGATCAGTCTTTGTTTTGAAATCTTATTTTTCTAACGTTAATACAATCAAGCCAGTTTTCTTATGCTTACTATTTGTATGCCGTATCTTTTTCTATCCCTCTACTTTCAAGTACCTGTGTCTTTTCATGGTAACGCATCTTTTGTAGACAGTATATAGTTAGGCCTTGCTTTTTTATCCACTTTGACAATCTCTGCCCTGTATACTCAGGAACTCAGACCATTTACATTTAGCCTTATTGTTGCCTTGGCTGAGTTTGCAACTCTCACCCTGCTATTTGTTTTCTACTTGCCCCTTCTGTGTTTGTGGTCCTCTACTGCTCCCTCCTTGCTTTCTTTTCAGCTAATCAAATATATTTTAGTATTCTATTTTATATCCTCTATCAGCTTTGTATTTATACTGCTTCATTACTGTTCTTTTCGTGATTGCTAGGAATAGCAACACACGTCCTTAACTTATTAAAGGCTATTTACAATCTATATTACACCTCTTCACGCCTGACCCTTAATATTTATCCCTTATCTGGAATTCCCTGGCGGTCCAGTGGTTAGGACTCTGAGCTCTCACTGCTGAGGGCCTGGGTTCGATCCCTGGTCGGGGAACTAATATCCCTCAAGCCTCACAGTGTAGCCAAAAATACATATATATATTTATCCCTTATCAATTCAAACCGGACATTTCCAATTTCTACTTCCTGTTTTCCACATCCTGCATTGCAAATAAAAAACCTTACAACGATATATTTTTTGTATATGTTTCGCATTTTCCATAATAATATTTTTTTTAATTCCTCTTTGACCCATGAATTATTTAGAAATGTGTCTACTGATTAACATAATGATTTTTTTAAGCTATGTCTCGCTCTTAATTTTTAATGGAATTGCACCACCGTTAGACAATGTATACTTGAAAAATTATTGAAACATTTTTTTGTGGCAAATATAAGTCAACTTCACAAAAGTTTCATATAAGCTTGAAAATTATGTGCATTCGCTTATTGTCATATGCACTTTCATGCACATTAGAACAAGTTTTCAATTATGTTACTCAAATCTTATAGTTGCTTATCTTCTTGACACATAATTAAATGTTATATTAAAAATCTCCATGTACAATACATGTGACCATTTATCAATTTCTCCCTGAAAATATGCCACTTTTTGTTTTGTTTATTATTATGCTACATTACTGGGCATATACAAGTTTAGAAATTTTTTATTTTCCTGAGTTGTTCCTTTTATCATTATGAAGTAAAGCTCCATCCTTAATAATATTTTCTGCCTTAAATATAAATAATGTATACATAAATAGAGCAGCATTTCTTCCCCTTAATATCTGTCTCATTTGTCTTTTCCTATGTACCTTATATCTTTGGAGGGCCTCTTGTAGATAGTATATTACTGAATTTTTCTTAAAAAGGCATACTGATAATCTCTGACTTTTCCCTAGGAAGTTTAGATCACTTTCATTGACTATGATTACCAATGTACTTGGACTTGTTTCTACTTTATTATTTCGTGCTATAATTATACTTTTTTTCATATATATTCCTTTCGTACTTTTTACTGTAATGATCATAATTCACTTTCCTCCCCCTTCTACCTGTTTTGAATTTACACCTTCTCCTTATGTTCCTTAAAAATACTTTTCTTAATATTTTAATAAGCAAACTTTACTTACTCTAAGCTTCCTCTGAACAATAAATGGAGCTTACTAGTATGGTTGAATTCTGCATTTTCTCCCTTCTTTCATGTTGTTTTCCAGGATTTGGCACCATTTTATCTTAATAACCTCAATTAGCCATTATTAAGATGATTACTGTCTTATAAAGTCCATGCTTCCTTAGGAAGGGGATAATTTTTTCTCATGAATCCTTGTATATCATCCCTTCCTTTTAGTTTCAATTTTCCTCTTCCTGAAGAAATCCTTAGAAGTTCCTTTATGTCACCAAAACCAACCATGCCCCTGCCAGGCTGTCATAGCACTGGTCAGAGGGTTAATGACCTGGGGATTTCCCTCACGTTCTTGACAGCTAAGCTTTCCATTTAAAGGGATGGTTGATTCTTTTTTAAAATAAATTTATTTATTTTAAAATTTTTATTTATTTTTATTTAATTTATTTATTGTTTCTGGCTGCATTGGGTCTTCACTGCTGTGCACAGGCTTTTCTCTGGTTGCAGCGAGCGGGGGCTACTCTTCGTTGCGGTATGCGGGCTTTTCATTGTGGTGGCTTCTCTTGTTGCGGAGCATGGGCTCTAGGTGCACGGGCTTCAGTAGTTGTGGCTCGCGGGCTCTAGAGAGCAGGCTCAGTAGTTGTGGCGCATGGGCTTAGCTGCTCCGCAGCATGCAGGATCTTCCTGGACCAGGGATGGAACCCGTGTCCGCTGCACTGGCAGGTGGATTCTCAACCACTGCACCATGAGGGAAGCCCCAAATTAATTTATTTTATTTATTTATTTTTGGCTGCATTGGGTTTATGTTGCTGCGTGTGGGCTTTCTCTACTTGCGGCGAGCAGGGGCCACTCTTTGCTGAGATGCACAGGCTTCTCATTGCAGTGGCTACTCTTTGTTGCAGAGCACGGGCTCTAGGCGCACAGGCTTCAGTAGGTGTAGCACACAGGCTTAGTTGCTCTGTGGCATGTGGAATCTTCCCAGACCACAGATTAAACCCATGTCCCCTGCACTGGCAGCCGGATTCTTAACCGCTGCACCACCAGGGAAGTCCTGCAATGGTTGCTCCTTTTTAGCCAGTACTTCTAGGTGTTTTGGACGCGCAGGCTCAGCGGCCATGGCTCACGGGCCCAGCTGTTCCGCAGCATGTGGGATCTTCCAGGACTGGGGCACGAACCCGTGTCCCCTCCATTGGCAGGTGGACTCTCAACCACTGCGCCACCAGGGAAGCCCCCTTCTAGGTGTTTTGAAGACACTATTTTAGATTATCTAGGCTGACACACTGTCAGAAGTGGAATTCAAAACGGAAGGAAAATTTGAAAGAGGTTGATGTCAATTCATACTTAAAATATTAATAAGACAATTCCATTAATTTTTTGAGAAAAAACAGGTTCTATGAAACTATATGATAAATTATACAATCATGTAACACAGACTACATGAACATATACTGAACCAGGGATTGGCAAACTTTCTATAAATGGCCAGACATTAAATATTTTAGGTATTGCAGGCCAAATATGGTGTCTATAGCATATTTAACTTTTTTTTCACAACCTTTAAAAACGTAAAAAGGATTCTAAGCTACCAGACAGTACAAAACCAGGCCATAGTTTGCATATGAAGTGAGGAGGCATTCGACTTTGGAAACCACTGTGTTGAACTGCTATCCACTCATACACATGAGAGGCTATCCTATCAAGCCTGAAAACCTGAATGATGACCCACAGCCTTCTGCCTGCTGCAGAAGAAGTCATCCTGTGAAGCTCACGACTGGGAGGCGTCAAGGTCTTCAAGTTTAGATTCACATTTTCCACTGTTAAAAACTTCAGGGCTTCCCTGGTGGCACAGTGGTTAAGAACTAACCTGCGAGCTCTATTTACAATAGGCAGGACTTGGAAGCAACCTAAGTGTCCATCAACAGATGAATGGATAAAGAAGATGTGGCACATATATACAATGGAATATTACTCAGCCATAAAAAGAAACAAAATTGAGTTATTTGTAGTGAGGTGGATGGACGTAGAGTCTGTCATACAGAGTGAAGTAAGTCAGAAAGAGAAAAACATATACGGTATGCTAACACATATATATGGAATCTAAAAACAAAAAATGGTTCTGAAGAACCTAGGTGTAGGACAGGAATAAAGACGCAGATGTAGAGAATGGACTTGAGGACACGGGGAGGGGGAAGGGTAAGCTGGGACGAAGTGAGAGAGTGGCATGGACACATATACACTACCAAATGTAAAACAGATAACTAGTGGGAAGCAGCCAGCATAGCACAGGAAGATCAGCTCGGTGCTTTGTGACCACCTAGAGGGGTGGGATAGGGAGGGTGGGAGGGACACGCAACAGGGAGGAGATATGGGGATATATGTATATGTATAGCTGATTCAATTTGTTATAGAGCAGAAACTAACACACAAACAAACAAAAAGAATCCGCCTGCCAATGCAGGGGACATGGGTTTGAGCCCTGGTCCGGGAAGATCCCACATGCCATGGAGCAACTAAGCCTGTGCATCACAACTACTTGAGCCTGTAGTCTAGAACCCGCAAGCCACAACTACTGAAGCCCGCGTGCCTAGAGCCCATGCTCCACAACAGGAGAAGCCACCACAATGAGAAGCCAGCGCACCGCAACGAAGAGTAGCCCTGCTCACTGCAACTAGAGAAAGCCTGTGCACAGCAAGACCCAACGCAGCCAAAAATAAAATAAGTAAATTAAGAAAATAAAAAATAAAAACTTCAGGGCTTCCCTGGTGGCGCAGTGGTTGAGAGTCCGCCTGCCAATGCAGGGGACACGGGTTCATGCCCCAGTCTGGGACGATCCCACATGCTGCGGAGCGGCTAGGCCCGTGAGCCATGGCCGCTGAGCCTGTGCGTCCGGAGCCTGTGCTCCGCAACGGGAGAGGCCACAACAGTGAGAGGCCCGCGTACCGCAAAAAAAAAAATAAAAACTTCAGTACTGTCACCACTAGAGGTGACATGATTTTCTTTGGCAAAGTTCTTCTGGCACTCCATAATTGCCGCCTCGTCTAACCTGTTAGGACCACTACTTGTAAGATGCTGACTCTTGACACATCTGCCTGAGAAACTGTTTTTCTGGGTGGCTAACTGAAATATCTCCCCCCAGCCTCTGTGTGCTTGGAAACTTCACCTTCTCAGGATCTAACTCTGACCAGATTCAGCCTTAGTCATTTACAACCATCAGGGTTTGCAGCTTCTAGGACAAGTGATTATGTGCTATTGTCTTCTCCGCCAAACATGATGGGCCATGGAATTAGGACATGCTGAGAGTTGTGTATGTTTGGTGATAGGCAGTCACCTTGGTAATTGTTGGAACATACCATTCCTCCTGGCTTTGACACAGTCCTTAGGTACTGAGACAATGCAGAGAGAACTTGGCCTTTGGAGGAGAGATTTTTGCTTTTTAAAGCTACTGTGAAATTGTGGAATACTTTCTTACACAGGTTTAATCTACCAGCTGTTGATTTTAGCAGCTGCTGCCAACTGCTACCTTGACTGGCCCTCTTGCCCTCGATGAACTGAGAAACAAACAACTTACCAACTGAACAAAATCTTTCCTAAGGTACAGGGAACAAGGTCAAGATTTCACAGACTGGACTGTCCTTTGATGCTATGTTAGTGGCCTAAGGCAAGAGATTTTGTCATCCTGGTTCCAAATAATCCCACCTCTGTTCGTCTACCCTGCTCTAGGAGGCAGCACAGGAAAACAATTCATATGTGGTGTTTGCTATTAGTGTAGAAAATGATTTTAATAAGTCAGACTGTTGGGTTTTAAGCCAAGGGACCTAAGGCCAATTTCCCTTTTGGCAAATTAGAAAATGCGGAAAAGTGAATTATATAAGGTATTTTACTATTGCTTAAAATAGTTCTTTGCTTATATGTATTTTTCATACTCATAAAGTGTTACATAGCCCTTTTGCATTTTTTTAGGGATATAATTTATCTCACCAAGAATTCAGACAAATTGTACAACATGAATGCAAAAAAAGGGGAAGTTGGAGGAAATACATCTATAGTGAAAGTATCTGAAGCAAACCATAAGAAAATCTGAAAGGATAGTAATTGATGGAACTTCCTGATAGAAGGAGGAAGTAAGGCCAAAAAGACTTGGGGGAAAAATGTAGACTTCAGCATCCACACACCTTACTTGTTTCAAGCAAACTCCTTTAGACAAGTGTGAACAAGATTTGCAAGGGAATGAAGGGGATTGACAAGAGTGGGGCTTTCCCCAAAATGTTGCTGTTTAGCTGGAAAGCTTATGGTAGCCAACCACAAAGTGTTCTCTAGAAAAATAGGTAAACACTATGTTTTCTTCTATTTCTAAGAGAATATAATCTTTCCACTTATATAACAACTGTGAGTTCTGATGCTGAGAGTAGAAAGAACTTTCAGATATTCCAACAATTCCTGGAATGCTAGCAATAAAGATGCTCCAGCAGATCCCTGATTTCTTCAATAATTACTTTCTCATCTGGAATCTACCTGTACTCCAAATATGTCTGGGACACCCATAAAAAGGTAATCATCTAAAAGGAAAAGAGAGGGATTTCCCTGGTGGTCCAGTGGTAAAGAAACCATCTTCCAATGCAGGGGACACGGGTTCAATCCCTGGTCCGGGGAACTAAGATCCCGCATGCCGTGGGGCAACTAAGCCCGTGCCACAACTACTGAGCTCATGTGTCTCAACAAGAGAGCCCGCACACTGCGAACTACAGAGCCCATGTGCTCTGGAGCCCGCGCACCACAGTTACAGTGCCCACACGCCCTGGAACCCACATGCCACAACTAGAGAGAAGCCCACGTGCCACAAGAAGAGCCCGCGCACCACAATGAAAGATCCCGCTTGCCTCAATGAAGATCTCGCGTGCTGAAACTAAGACCTGACACAGCCAAAAAGATAAAAATAAAGAAATAAAAATAAATAAATATTAAAAGGGAAAGAGTACACTTGCCCGGCTTCTTTTCATTTTCCTTCTCTCACCCTAGCATTGACCGCACTGCGAGATACATAATAAGTGCTCAACAGATTACTATTGGGGATGAATAACTTCTACATGATTTTTTTTCCCTAACAGTGGAGCTACACAACTGCAAAATGGTATTGGATTTATAAAAGAAAACTCAAACAGCATTACAGCCTTTTCTTTAGTCCTATATGACAGTTGTCAACAGGGTTTTGAATGTATACGAACTAAGATGACACAGGCTAAACAGAACAAAGGTATCAGCTAAGCCTCATTTTGGAGTTGTTTCTTTTCTATGAAACTTCGTGTGACCCCAATCTCTCATAAAGAAATAATCCACCCTTCCTTTGTGCTCTGATTCTACCCTGGTACTGTGACATCTGTTACAACATCTGTAATATTTATTGTTTTTAGGTAACACATCTCCGTATGCTTAAGAAGGTCTAGCATATAGCAGGCACTCAATAAATCCCATTAAATGAATTAAAGTTATAAATAAATGTGTGATTTTCTGCATAATTTCCACAGACTAAAAATGCTTAGTGCTTTATCTTCTTCTTTCTGAAAATGTTAGGTGCATACCTGTCCTCTTTATTGACTTGAGAATAATATGATCTTTGTCTGATTGCAGAATAGAAGGAGAAAGCTTCATTCAGATAGCTGGTCTCAGATGTGCGCAGGCTATGAGAAGAAAAAGAAACTCTTTACATTTGACAGGACCTCAATCTCTTCACCATGATAAATACTTGTTCCATTATTCCTCTCTTCCTCTACTCCAGGGGATGGGAATGACTATCCTAAATTTGAGTCAGCAAAGCAATAATCATATCACCCTTAAAATGTATAAAAAGAATAGTAATGATAATTTAAAAAAACACCTCCCCGCCGCTCCCAAGCCTTTTTTGATGGCAACCCAGAGTACACGTTATTCTCATTCTTCGAAGGGCCTCTCCAAACAGCCTTCCACTCAGTTAAATCTTCCCACCTGGGGCCAGGTCTTTCATGACCTTCCCCAAATTCATATAGTAATTTGTCCTTTGGCTCATTTCTTTAGTTTTTTCTTAGAGGACTCAGAAATGGACTAATCCATATTAATCTTCATAGGATTCTGGTGAGTTGGATTTTCTGTTTAACATTTCTAGTTTGTTTTTTTAATTGGAGTATAGTTGACATACAATAACATTTGTAGTGTTATAAGGGATTTCTTAAGAAAATATTCTACCAGATTTTAATGATGGGAATCTGGGTGGCATGCCAAAAGACAGGGAAAGGAAGGAATTTTCTGGCCTATTAAACTATAAATGGTCCAAGCCTTTTTTATGAAACACCTGGTATCACTTAATGATAATGAGATATTTAGATCCTAAAAGGAGCTCTCTTCTTTCCTTGACTCATGGGTGGGACTACATAGATGATATTGCACTAAGAATACAATTTAAAGTATCTTTATTGACTTCATGTAACCTTTTAGACATATATGAGGATGAGCTTTAAGGTATCCTCCTGAAAACCACTCCTTCAAACATACCAGTTATGATATGTCTCTGTACGGTATCAAGATTCAGGTGAAGCCATTAAGAACCATAAAATTCATTTAGTATTTATCTTTTATCTAAAACCAAGATCATACTCCTTTAAGTTTACAAATGGGTCTGACCAAACGAACTGTGTGGAAGGTGAGCCTCTGAAACAAATAATGTCACTTTGATTATGGAAGGGCATTTAAAAATGCTGTCTTGATCAATATGATCTGAACTTTTAGGATTTCATTTGTAACGCCTCAGTTTTCCCTCCTACCAGGTATGTATCGATGCATACTTCTGCATGCTGTGTTCAAATCAGGACAATGCTTTATGTTTTCCATTTGCAATTCACTTACTAATAATGGTAGTATAGCTGCCCAATCTTAGAAGCAATTTCCCCTATTTGCCACCGCTTCAAGCCATACCGATTATCCAAGACTTGTCTGTTTTACATAGGAAATAAGAAAATAGAAATAAGAGAATATAAATTTCAAAAATAACCAAATCTGTTAATTTAATAGGATAAAGTATCACCCAATTCATCATGAAATTTTGAATACATAAATTGAAATTCATGAATTTTTCATGAGATTTCAACATAATCATTCAATTAAATTCAAAAAGCATTTATAAAATGTCTATTTAAAGTAAGTTGAAATATAAAAACAAACTCCTTTGAGCTACATGCATGAAAATTAGAAGCAACCCCCCCCCCCCCCCCCCCCCCCCCCCCGCCAAATAGCTTTGCCCAAAAAACAACATCTATTTTTAGAATGAAACCATGAATCTGCCTATCCATGTTAGAGTTAATCTGCACCATTTCAGATAATATTGTCTTTAAAAATCAAATAGTATTTACATTTGAAAACCTTAAATGGGGAAAAATCAGTTTGCTTTCATTTGGGTCACAAAGATGAAATATATTAAGATACACGAAGAGATAAAAAGCACTGCGGTGGTATATATTAGTCAAACTGTTACTAATAAAAAATGGACCCTCACTCTCCTTTATCTGTAAAAATCCTTTACCGGTGCTGCTGCTGGAACTTCCAGAGTTTGGTGTAAACATCAAAAGTTCTTCCAAAATAAGACTGCCACTGCTTCTGCCCATATTGTGGCAAATCTCTGTAATGACAAGTAAACATATATTAATTTTAAAACTCGTATGCTACTTGGAAATTGAGTCTTATGATGATACAAACTGGATGGATTTAAAGCACTTGCATTCAGGCTTTCCTTAAAAAAAAAAAAGTTACATTTTTTAGAGCAGAAATAGTTCTATTACGGGGGTCCAGTACACATTCTTTCCTGTTCTTCTCTCCTACCTCTGACAGCTCATTTGTAGGCTCCTCTGCAGATGCCTCTCCCATGAGGTTTCTAGCACTATCTCCCTTCTTTCTGGGTGCTCGTATTCATACTCACTTATATACTGATAGCTTCCACATGTTTGTCTTCAGCTAAGAACTCAGCACTTGGAAAAACATTGCTTTAGGGAATAAATCTAGAAGTGGATGTGCAGGTGGTATTGTTGTTCTCAACTATTCTACCCCCTCCCTATAAGTGAAACTATATATCCTTGTCCTTGGGCCTGGCCATTTAACTTGCTTTGGCCAATGAAATATAAGTTATCTACCACATGTCTGAGAAGAAGATTTAAGAGGTATTACATGGTTCAGCGCTTTTACTTTTCCCTCTGACCTAAGACCAAGATAGGGCTGCTCCTCAGCCTGGAACACAGAAGCCACATTTAATGGAGCCTCAGAACTGCAGACAACTTGTAGCTAACATGGGAGCCGGAAATAAATTTCTACTATAGTAAGGTACTAAAATGTTGGAGTTATTACAGCAGCTAGTAGAGTTATTACAGGAAAAGCCAGTAGAGAAACCGGTACCAGGAGTAGGTTACTGTCCTAAGAAATACATTATGTGACACTGGCATTGAGACTGAGTGTCAAGTAACTGTTACTGAAGGCTGTCATATAATAGTGGCAAAACTGCATTTGCCTGCAATAACTTGGAAAGTAGATAATGTGACTAATGAACTTGTGGATTTATACAAATAAGCCAGGAAACAGTATGCTATTAGGCACACGTAACAAAATATGAGAAAGAGATGAACTCAAAAAAGAACTAGCTGCGAGCAGGGCTGAAAAGGAAAAGAGGAAATCCACAAATTCCAGAACTTTCAACATTGAAAAATACAACAATTTCTAATGCATAAATGTAAAAGACCCAGTTGAGAAATGCTAGCTATAAGCAGCTATAGACAGTCTCATCCCCAGGGCAAACCCTCTTCATTAAAGCCTGTGAAGAAATTTATGAAAGTGGCGCCAAGTACATTCTTTCAGGGGGACAAAATAGATCTGGGGAAAGAATCTAAGGATTTGGCTGTCTTGTAGAAGGCTGATAAGCTCAAGGTTACCTGTAAAAGAGTCTAGAAGAGAGAGGGGAGTGTCTCGAAATATTGTGGGCATGGCTATTGGTATGTGGAAGCTAACCTGAATCAAACAGACAGAGTCAATGAAATCTTGAGAGCGTTGTACTCTCAAAAGCCATTTGTGTTATAAAGAAATAATAAATACTCATTGATTACATCATGGTACACTTCTTATCTCAATCATGCAACTGTGGACAGCTAGTAGTGGATGGCCTCCCTTGAATGTTTAGCCTGGCTGGCAGCTAAGGTGCTGGGTCACATGTTTCTCATCATCTAACAGGCTAGCTTGGGTCCATTTACATGAGGTGGTTGTAAGGATCCCAACAGCAGCAAAAGGGAGGGCAGCTCAGATATGCATTTTTCTTTTTAAGAGTTTCCATCATCTTTGCACTTTCCCATTAGGCAAAACAAATCTCATGGCCAAGCCCAGCGTCAGTGTGAGAGGGGGATGACTCATGGGCATGGATATGGGGAAGGGAATGACTTTTAAAAACAATCTGTCACAGAGACCTTATGCTTTTCTTTCTTTTTCAACTTGTTTAAAAATAAACAAATATATTTATTTATTTATTTACTTATTTATTTATTTATGGCTGTGTTGGGTCTTCATTGCTGGGCACGGGCTTTCTCTAGTTGCAGTGAGCGGGGGCTACTCTTCGTCGCAGTGCACAGGTTTCTCATTGCGGTGCCTTCTCTTTGTTGCGGAGCACGAGCCCTAGGTGCACGGGCTCAGTAGTTGTGGCGTACGAGCTTAGTTGCTCCGTGGCATGTGGGATCTTGCCAGACCAGGGCTCGAACCCATGCTGCCTGCAGTGGCAGGTGGATTCTTAACCGCTGCGCCACCACGGAAGTCCCTCTTTTTCAGTTTTGAAAATATGTCTCTTAGAAAACAAAAATACTATATAGTGTATAAGGCAAGAAATAAAAAACACCTTACTGCTTTTCCTTTCTAGTTCCCAGAAATGACCACCACTGAAAATGCATTTTCTCTCTATATTTAAATATATGTCAGTTTATCTATTATTTTACATAAATGGCATCAAACTATATATAATATTCTCTAACATGCCTTTTTAGTTTAATAATATATCAGGTTTCTTTAATGCATATAGAATTACATCAATATTTACTGTGTAGAGTGTCGTATATAATGAACCAATCTACTTAACCAATCCCCTCCTGATGGACATTCATATTGCTTCCAGTTTTTCCCTGTCATAAAAATGCTGCAATAAACATCTTCATACTAATAAACTTGAATAGTTATGTGATATGAGTAAAAGGCAAATTTCTGTAAGTGGAATTAATGAGTAAAAGAAGATGTGCATTTCTGTACCAGATGTTAAGACAATGAGTAAAAAAGCAAAAGGTTTTCCTACCCAAAATTTTCAGACACTACAATACAAGACTGAACTAGCAATTCCAGTTTTAAATCTATTTCCCTTATGCTTACGATAAGTAGAAACTCATTTCAGATTACCGAATAGGTTAACTACAGACACTAGTTTCCAAATTTATTGCAAGTTTTTATCCTTTTTATGTCTCCATGGATCTCTAGTGAGCGGGTGCCTTAGGAAGAGCTAATCAGTTATTTTTATTTTTATTTTTTTTAGTTATTTCTGAGATATACATTTTAAAATACTAACCAGAATTATGACTTATAACATTATACCAGAACATATAAGATTTTTAGGAATTTCATGTATGTCTGAAACATTTATATTAACATATTTCCATACAAATAACCCAAAGAAAGTTTAGTACTAGTTTTGTTTAAGTTTTTATTTATTTTTTTATACAGCAGGTTCTTATTAGTCATCAATTTTAACACATCAGTGTATACATGTCAATCCCAATCACCCAATTCATCCACCACCACCACCACCACCACCGCTTTCCCCACCTGGTGTCCATACATTTGTTCTCTACATCTGTGTCTCTATTTCTGCCCTGCAAACCGGTTCATCTGTACCATTTTTCTAGGTTCCACATATGTACATTAATATACGATATGTATTTTTCTCTGACTTACTTCACTCTGTATGACAGTCTCTAGATCCATCCACGTCTCAACAAATGACCCAGTTTCGTTCCTTTTTATGGCTGAGTAATATTCCATTGTATATATGTACCACTGCTTCTTTATCCATTCATCTGTCGATGGGCATTTGGGTTGCTTCCATGACCTGGTTATTGTAAATAGTGCTGCAATGAACATTGGGGTGCATGTGTCTTTTTGAATTATGGTTTTCTCTGGGTGTATGCCCAGTAGTGAGATTGCTGGATCATATGGTCATTCTATTTTTAGATATTTAAGGAACCTCCATACTGTTCTCCATAGTGGCTGTATCAATTTACATTCCCACCAACAGTGCAAGAGGGTTCCCTTTTCTCCACACCGTCTCCAGCATTTGTTGTTTGTAGATTTTCTGATAATGCCCATTCTAACTGGTGTGAGGTGATACCTCACTGTAGTTTTGATTTGCATTTCTCTAATAATTAGTGATGTTGAGCAACTTTTCATGTGCTTCTTGGCCATCTGTATGTCTTCTCTGTGGAGAAATGTCTATTTACGTCTTCTGCCCATTTTTGGATTAGGTTGTTTGTTTCTTTAATATTGAGCTGCATGAGCTGTTTATATATTTTGGAGATTAATCCTTTGTCCGCTGATACATTTGCAAATATTTTCTCCCATTCTGAGGGCTGTCTTTTCGTCTTGTTTATGGTTTCGTTTGCTGTGCAAAAGCTTTTAAGTCTCATTAGGTCCCATTTGTTTATTTTTGTTTTTATTTCCATTACTCTAGCAGGTGGATCAAAAAAGATCTTGCTGTGACTTATGTCACAGAGTGTTCTTCCTATGTTTTCCTCTAAGAGTTTTACAGTGTCCGCTCTTAAAATTAAGTCTCTAATCCATTTTGAGTTTATTTTTGTGTATGGTGTTAGGGAGTGCTCTAATTTCATTCTTTTACACGTAGCTGTCCAGTTTTCCCAGCACCACTTATTGTATATCCTTGCCTCCTTTGTCATAGATTAGTTGACCATAGGTGCATGGGTTTATCTCTGGGCTTTCTATCTTGTTCCATTGATCTATGGTTCTGTTTCTGTACCAGTACCATATTGTCTTGATTACTGTAGCTTTGTAGTATAGTCTGAAGTCAGGGAGTCTGATTCCTCCAGCTCCATTTTTTCCCTCAAGACTGCTTTGGCTATTCGGGGTCTTTTGTGCCTCCATACAAATTTTAAGATTTTTTTTTCTAATTCTGTAAAAAAATGCCATTGGTAATTTGATAGGGATTGCATTGAATCTGTAGATTGCTTTGGGTAGTATAGTCATTTTCACAATGTTGATTCTTCCAATCCAAGAACATGGTATATCTCTCCATCTGTTGGTATCATCTTTAATTTCTTTCATCAGTGTCTTGTAGTTTTCTGCATACAGGTCTTTTGTCTCTTTAGGTAGGTTTATTCCTAGGTGTTTTATTCTTTTTGTTGCAATGGTAAATGGGAGTGTTTCCTTAATCTCACTTTCAGATTTTTCATCATTAGTGTATAGGAATGCAAGAGATTTCTGTGCATTAATTTTGTATCCTGCAACTTTACCAAGTTCACTGATTAGCTCTAGCAGTTTTCTGGTAGCATCTTTAGGATTCTCTATGTATAGTATCATGTCATCTGCAAACAGTGACAGTTTTACTTCTTCTTTTCCGATTTGGATTCCTTTTATACCTTTTTCTTCTCAGACTGCTGTGGCTAAAACTTCCAAAACTTTATTGAATAATAGCGGTGAGTGTGGGCAACCTTGTCTTGTTCCTGATCTTAGAGGAAATGTTTTCAGTTTTTCACCCTTGAGAACGATGTTGGCTTTGGGTTTGTTGTATATGGAGGTTATTATGTTGAGGTAGGTTCCCTCTATGTACACTTTCTGGAGAGTCTTTATCATAAATGGGTGTTGAATTTTGTCAAAAGCTTTTTCTGCATCTATTGAGAAGATCATATGGTTTTTATTCTTCAATTTGTTAATATGGTGTATCATTGATTAATTTGCGTATACTGAAGAATCCTTGCATCCCTCGGATAAATCCCACTTGATCATGGTGTATGATCCTTTTAATGTGTTGTTGGATTCTGTTTGCTAGTATTTTGTTGAGGAGTTTTGCATCTATATTCATCAGTGATATTGGTCTGTAATTTTCTTGTTTTGTAGTATCTTTGTCTGGTTTTGGTATCAGGGTGATGGTGGCCTCACAGAATGAGTTTGGCAGTGTTCCTTCCTCTGCAATTTTTTGGAAGAGTTTGAGAAGGATGGGTGTTAGCTCATCCCTAAATGTTTGATAGAATTCACCTGTGAAGCCATCTGGTCCTGGACTTTTGCTTGCTGGAAGATTTCTTTTTTTTTTTTTCTGGTACACAGGCCTCTCACTGTTGTGGCCTCTCCCGTTGCAGAGCACAGGCTCCGGACATGCACACTCAGCGGCCATGGCTCACGGGCCTAGCCGCTCCACGGCATGTGGGATTTTCCTGGACCGGGGCATGAACCCGTGTCCCATGCATCAGCAGGCAGACTCTCAACCACTGCGCCACCAGGGGCAACCCTGCTGGAAGACTTTTAATGACAGTTTCAATTTCATTACTTGTGATTGGTCTGTTCATATTTTCTCTTTCTTCCTGGTTCAGTCTTGGAAGGTTATACCTTTCTAAGAATTTGTCCATTTCTTCCAGGTTGTCCATTTCATTGGCATAGAGTTGCTGGTGGTAGTCTCTTAGGATGCTTTGTATTTCTGCGGTGTCTGTTGTAACGTCTCCTTTTTCATTTCTAATTTTATTGATTTGAGTCCTCTCCCTCTTTTTCTTGATGAGTCTTGCTAATGGTTTATCAATTTTGTTTATCTTCTCAAAGAACCAGCTTTTAGTTTTATTGATCTTTGCCATTGTTTTCTTTGTTTCTATTTCATTTATTTCTGCTCTGATCTTGATTTCTTTCCTTCTGCTAACTTTGGGTTTTGTTTGTTCTTCTTTCTCTAGTTCCTTTAGGTGTAAGGTTAGATTGTTTATTTGTGAGATTGTTTATTTGCAATTTTTCTTGTTTCTTGAGGTAGCCTGTATAACTATAAACTTCCCTCTTAGAACTGCTTTTGCTGCACCCCATAGGTTTTGGATCATCGTGTTTTCATGGTCATTTGTCTCTAGGTATGTTTTGATTTCCTCTTTGATTTCTTCAGTGATCTCTTGATTATTTAGTAACGTATTGTTTAGCCTCCATGTGTTTGTGTTTTTTACGGTTTTCTCCCTGTAATTCATTTCTAATCTCATAGCGTTGTGGTCAAAAAAGATGCCTGATATGATTTCAATTTTCTTAAATTTACCGAGGCTTGATTTGTGACCCAAGATGTTATCTATCCTAGAGAATGTTCCATGCGCATTTCAGAAGAAAGTGTAATCTGCTGTTTTAGGATGGAATGTCCTATAAATATCCATTAAATCTATCTGGTCTATCGTGTCATTTAAAGCTTATGTTTCCTTATTTATTTTCATTTTGGATGATCTATCCATTGGTGTAAGTGAGGTGTTAAAGTCCCCCACTATTATTGTGTTACTGTCGATTTCCTCTTTTATAGCTGTTAGCAGGTGCCTTATGTTGTATTGAGGTGCTCCTGTGTTGGGTGCATATATATTTATAATTGTTATATCTTCTTCTTGGATCGATCCCTTGATCATTATGTAGTGTCCTTCCTTGTCTCTTGTAACATTCTTTATTTTAAAGTCTATTTTATCTGATATGAGTATTGCTACTCTAGCTTTCTTTTGATTTCCATTTGCATGGGATATCTTTTTCCATCCCCTCACTTTCAGTCTGTATGTATCCCTAGGTCTGAAGTGGGTCTCTTGCAGACAGCATATAGATGGGTCTTGTTTTTGTGTCCATTCAGGAAGCCTGTGTCTTGTGGTTGGAGCATTTAATCCATTCATGTTTCAGGTAATTATTGATATTTATGTTCCTATGACCATTTTCTTAATTGTTTTGGGTTTGTTTTTGTAGGTCCTTTTCTTGTCTTGTGTTTCCCACTTAGAGAAATTCCTTTAGCATTTGTTGTAGAGCTGGTTTGGTGGTGCTGATTTCTCTTAGCTTTTGCTGGTCTGTAAAGCTTTTGATCTCTCCATCGAATCTGAATGAGATACTTGTTGGGTAGAGTAATCTTGGTTGTAGGTTCTTCCCTTTCATTACTTTAAGTATATCATACCACTCCCTTATGGCTTGTAGAGCTTCTGCTGAGAAATCAGCTGCTAACCTTATGGGAGTTCCCATGTATGTTATTTGTTGTTTTTCCCTTGCTGCTTTCAATAATTTTTCTTTGTCTTTAATTTTTGCCAATTTGATTACTATGTGTCTCGGCATGTTTCTCCTTGGGTTTATCCTTTATGGGACTCGCTGCACTTCCTGGACTTGGGTGGCTACTTCGTTTCCAATGTTAGGGAAGTTTTCAACTATAATTGCTTCCAATATTTTCTCAGGTCCTTTTTCTCTCTCTTCTCCTTCTGGGACCCCTATAATGTGAATGTGTTTGCGTTTAATATTGTCCCAGAGGTCTCTTAGGCTGTCTTCATTTCTTTTCATTCTTGGTTCTTTATTCTGTTCCACGGCAGTGAATTCCACCATTCTGTCTTCCAGGTCACTTATCCATTCTTCTGCCTCAGTTATTCTGCTATTGATTCCTTCTAGTGTAGTTTTCATTTCAGTTATTGTATTCCTCATCTCTGTTTGTTTGTTCTTTAATTCTTCTAGGTCTTTGTTAAACATTTCTTGCATCTTCTCGATCTTTGCCTCCATTCTTTTTCTGAGGTCCTGGATCATCTTCACTATCATTATTCTGAATTCTTTTCCTGGAAAGTTGCCTACCTCCACTTCATTTAGTTGTTTTTCTGGGGTTTTATCTTGTTCCTTCATCTGGTACATAGCCCTCTGCCTTTTCATCTTGTCCAGCTTTCTGTGAATGTGGTTTTTGTTCCACAGGCTGCAGGACTGAAATTCTTCTTGCTTCTCCAATCAGTTAATTTTATTTCTTTTTAATCAGTTATTTTTAAATTGAAGTTTCTGTTAGAATCTTTAAGACTCTTACCAAGTGGCTACTGCTAGGAAGACAGTATTTTATATAAAAGCATTAGGCAGCAACATTAACTTCATGAGAACTGATAACCCTTGAGTGCTTCTTTAAAGATACTATGTAAAGCCTCTCTGCAAATTTTCAAGTAAGCATTTGCCTACAAGTTCCTTTGCATTTCCAAAACTGACAAATTTAATAAACCTCAGTAATACATCTTATTAAGGGAGAAAACAGAATTAGAACTCAGTATTTTATTTCATGACTATATAATTTCAGGTGTTCGGTGGAAAGGGCTTTAGGGGAAGGGACTTTTCTATGAGGGCTAAAAGCACATAAAATGTGGTCAGCCTAAAAGGGTTAGAACAAGGCTCCAAACGTAAGTTGTAATATACAAGTATTTTCTGATTTATAGCTATGAACGATGTAGACTAAATTCTATACAATTTTTGTTAAAAGAATTTAGTGCATCTACCATTCCAGTCTGAACACTCAGCTATAAAGACAGCAATGTCTTTTTCAAAACAGTGTTTAAGTTTTTTTTTAAAAAAAACTTCCTAAAGGGTAAATCCCATGATCACCCTTTTTCTAGTGAAACATATCGTAGAAGCTATTATACTCTAATAGGATTAGAGTCCAAAATTAACTAAGGTACTTTATAAAGAGTCTTAGATAAATTCCTCTACTATTCAGAGCTTGACTCTGGTTTTAAACTCTGAATATACCATCTGGTCATTATTACTGTCAGTAGAGATAGGAAATTAATGGTCCATGGAATTAAATTAAATGGGGCTGTGTGAATTATCCCATAAGCTAAATGACCTTCTAGTTCACATTTTGCAAAGGCACCTCTGTTATAAATTGGCTGCTCATATTCTTTTGCCAAGTTTTCAGAGGAAATCGAAAGCGCGATGCTAATCTCACTCTGTTTTAAAATCCTCAACTCTTATCAGCGAAAGTTGGGAGACTATTAGTGCAAATGATTAAACCTACTTCTCAGAGATGTTGTCGAGATGGCACTTACGAAGTTTCTTCCAAGTTTCTATAAATTGACCATCTTTACTAAACTGAATTAGCTAAGATCATTGATGCCTACCGACACCTAAAATCCAAGTCCAATAGCTGCTTTCCAGTCCTTATATCAGTGCTCCCTATGACACTGACATGGCTCATCACTTCTTCACCATCTTGTAACCCTCTCTTCTTTCTGTTCTAACAGTCTCTTTCATTGGTTTCTCTTTCCTTAGTCCGGTCCTAAAATGCATGGCTTCCCCAGCATAGGTATGTGTAATACACATAAACACACACACACAGACACAGACACACACACACACACACACACACACACACACACACACTAAAATGAGGATCAGAAAGCTTAAATGATTTGCCTGGGAACTCATGGCCAGTAAATTGTTGAGTTATGACTGAAATTCATAACCCCTTTGCGCCTGTAATCTAATACTCTCTCCTTTCTACCACAGGGAAAAACAACCTAGATTTTGATTCTACATTAGTAAAGTCCTTCTCTGGGAGCTCACTCTTAGAATGCTGTTGACAATAACATTGTGACTTGTTTTGACAACAAGTCAAAAACTCTGAGTTGTGTCCTAATAAGCAGAAGATTAGGGCACACAGAGAGACACCTGGGATGCACGTCCTCAAAGAGACGACCATGTGAGATCAGAGCAAGAAAATGGCCATTTGCAAGCAAGCCAAGGAGAGAGGCTTCAGCAGGAACCAACCCTGCCAACATGCTGACCTTGGACTTCCAGCCTCCAGAAGTGTGAGAGAATAAACTTCTGTTGTTTAAACCACCCAGAGTGTGGTATTTTGTTATGACAGCCCTAGCAAACTAAAATAGTAAGTGATAAGGTAGCCTTCAAATCCCAAAATACAAACGGGTGGGAACAAATCAGCAACAGCCAAAAGACCTGCACGCTATCAGTATCTGTGCAGGAAGAGAGAGAAGAAACAATGGGGACAGAGGATGGACTATGAAGAAGAGAACCTCCCAAAACAGCCAGTATGTATCCACTGGAAAGCACAGTGGACCATTATGAGAACAGAAGCTAAAAGGTGGAGGAATTCTGCCTGAGCCAATAGCCACATGTGGCTAATGAGTACTTGAAATGTGTCTAATTAGAATTGAAATGTGTGAAAGTATAAAATATTCCGTGTACTTCAAAAACTCAGTATGAAAAAACAGAATCTCAATACTTTTTTTATATTGATTACATGTTGAAAGGAAATATTTTAGATATATTGGATCAAATAAAATATACTGTTAAAATTAATTTCACTTTTTTCTTTTTACATTTTTAAAATCTGCCTACTAGAAAAATTTTAAATCACATTTGTGGCTCACATTAAATTTTTGTCAGTCAATGCTTCTCTAGATCACGTGATTATGACACCTACTGCACCCTGGTGGCAGCCCTCCTCAACTGCAAGTGCAACTATTTTGGGTAGCAAACCATATAAACTGAAAGCAGGCATCACAAGCTTGTACAGATAGTTTAGGGTATTACCTCTGAAATAACATATACTTTATTATTACCTGTTCGCAGAACTTTGCCTCTAGGAAAGTATTAATTTTTTGAACAAGGAAGAGAAAGGGGAAAAAAAAGAGGGACGAGAGAAGTAAGAGAGAGCGCAAGAGGGGGTGGGGGGAGAAAGGGGACAGTGGAAAAAACTGTTAATTTCCCAGTTATCCTTTCCTATATAGGAACCAGGGCATCCTAAAAATAGGCTGTTGAAGAAAGCATTGTAGATGATTTCTTCTTTACTTTGAAATATAAGGAGCATATTTAATAAAAATTTCTGCCATTATTTTTATTTAAGGTCAATACACTTCACTTTGGTGCACTTCTTTGCATATTTGTTTGTTTATTTATTGCCTCCAACATTTATTTTGGCTTTGAGTATTTGCTCCTCTGGAGTCAAATAATTAGTGATTTGCAGGCCTCTGCTGTTTCAAAAGTCATGGATATCACTGGTAGGCACAGGTGCATATCTCAAATACATGTCTCAAGATGCTGCCTTAAATAATCTCATCAAGTATTCCATTCTGCTTCGACAGTCTTAGTCACCATGGTAACTAGAACCCTGCAAGCACTTCGGCTTTTGATGGTTTTCTGACATTATTCAAAGCTATTTCTAACATTCTCACTTCATTATTACTGTAACTACATATGCAAGAGCTATTATAAGCAATACGCCATTCATTTAATCTATTTCTCACTCTCTGGACTATGTTTTCTTACACGGTGAGTGGATAGAAGAGATTATTTATTATGCACATATTTTAAGGAGGTATTTTCAGTCAAGTTGTAGTGATGTGCATGAACCTAGTCTGTCACACAGAGTGAAGGAAGTCAGAAAGAGAAACACAAACATCATAAATTAACGTGTATATACGGAATCTAGAAAAATGGTACAGATGAACCTATTTGCAGGGCAGGAAAAGAGACGCAGATGTAGAGAACGGACTTGTGGACATGGCGGGGAAGGGGAGCATGGGATGAATTGAGAAAGTAGCATTGACATATATACACTACCATGTGTAAAATAGACAGCTAGTGAGAAGCTGCTGTATAGCACAGGGAGCTCAGCTCGGTGCTCTGTGATGACCTAGAGGGCTGGGATGGGGGGTGGGAGGGAGGTTAAGAGAGAAGGGATATATGTATACATGTAGCTGATTCACTTCGTTGTACAGCAGAAATTAACACAACATTGTAAAGCAATAATACTCCGATAAATAAATAAAGTTGGTCTAATAGATCTATATCAAGCCCTGCTGCCTGATATCAGAAAATGCACCTTTTTTACTTACTGTTGGAATATTTGGCTGTATATTGGGCCACTACAAAAATCTCACTCATTTAAAAAATATTTTAAAAAAGATATTCATGAAAAAAAAAAGATATTCATGGCTGGGAAAATGAAAAGGCTCTGACAACTTGGATGACAACTTACTACATATAAGGCGAAAAGATACACCTTCAAGAGTAAAGAGAAAGTTTATTGTACCCAAATAAGGCATTACATATATAGACACTCTAGCCTTTCATGCACTGAAACATACTTTTTCACTCTGCTCATAAACAGTTAAAAAGCCCAAGTGAGGGAATATAAGGGGGTTGCTGCCGTGCTGTTATGTTCTCTTTCTTTGTCCAAGTACAAGGCCCATGGATATGTTCAGTTTGCAAAAAATACACTTATAATACGTGTACTTTTCTGCAAGCATATTAACACTGCAATAATAAGTTCAATAACCAGCTTGTGAACTCAAGAAAGAAAGAGAAAACACAAAGGAAAGCTTGCCAAAAGATAAGCACCAACAGTGAAGGGAAGGCTGGGAATCACAGGCCCCATGTTAAAAGCTGATTCTGGGACTTCCCTGGGGGTGCAGTGGTTAAGAATCCGCCTGCTAGTGCAGGGGACACGGGTTCGAGCCCTGGTCCGGGAAGATCCCACATGCAACGGAACAACTAAGCCCGTGCGCCACAACTACTGAATCCCACGCGCCTAGAGCCCATGCTGCACAACAAGAGAAGCCACTGCAATGAGAAGTCTGCACACCACAACGAAGAGTAGCCCCAGCTCGCCACAACTAGAGAAAGCCGCGCACAGCATCGAAGACCCAATGCAGCCATAAAAAAAATAATAATAAATTTATTTTAAAAAAAAATCTGATGCTATTCCACCTGGACTCCCACTTCACCCCTTTCCCCGAAGGTCCAAAACTGGTCCAGAGCCACTCCCAATATATTTCTCTTTCTCTATAAGCACTGTGATTCTGTTTTCTATTCAGACCAACACAAAAATGGGGGGTTGGGAGGGGGACGACCAAACAAACTCTTATTTTAATTATTCCCAAGGAATCTTTTCTATTTCAAAAGAAATATGCAAAAACTACATCAATGCTTGAAAGCAGAGATGTGTTTAATTTCCATAACTCAAAGAGGTTCTTCGGAGAAAAGTGTGGGGAAGAATGCCACACATCCCTCCAACCCACCACCATGGGCAACTAACAGACCTACAGATGTTCTGATCGCTTTCCAATCAAGGTCTAACAATGAACAAAACACTTCCATTTATATAAACAAGCACAGAAAATACACACACTCACATGCACCAGACACCGTGAGAAAATCAGCCCCCCAGAAGAGACCAAACTGAGTACTAAGAGCAAAGAGTCCCCACTAAGTTAATATGGCTTATAGAATATAAATTTAACAGAGAACTTCTGATAAAACAAGATCATGTAAAACATACTATTTTCACAATTTGCTTTTTAAAATTTAACCACATACTGTGGGCAACTTTTCATTTATACCTCCACCAACATCTTTTTAATAGTTCTATATTATTCTGTGTGTGTGTGTGTGAAATGAATTTTCTTTAAAAATGAAAAGAAAGGGGCTTCCCTCGTGGCGCAGTGGTTAAGACTCCGTCTGCCAATGCAGGGGACACAGGTTCGAGCCCTGGTCTGGGAAGACCCCACATGCAACAGAACAACTAAGCCCGTGCGCCATAACTACTGAGCCCGTGAGCCACAGCTACTGAGCCGCTGCACCTAGAGACCATGCTCTGCAACAAGAGAAGCCACCGCAATAAGAAGCCCGTGCACTGCAACGATGAGTAGCTCGCCGCAACTAGAGAAAGCATGCATGCAGTAATGAAGACCCAACACAGACAAAAATAAATTTTCTTAAAAATGAAAAGAAAAAGGAAGAGTCAAAGTACTAATCTCTCAGTAAACTACAGACTTGCATTGGCACTAGCCACATCTGCTCAAACAAAAACCCAAAAGCATATAGAGAAGATATATACTTTACTCACCATAAATCTAGTTTTTGTAGAAATAATTAAGGCTTGTTTAAAATGAAGGGGACCTGGGACTTCCCTGGTGGCGCAGTGGTTAAGACTCCACACTCCCAATGCAGGGGGCCCGGATTCGATTCCTGGTCAGGGAACTAGAGCCGACATGAATGCCACAACTAAGAGTTCACAGGCCACAACTAAGGAGCCCACATGCCGCAACTAAGAAGGCAGCGAGCTTCAACTAAGGAGCCTGCCTGCTGCAACTAAGACCGGTGCAACCAAATAAATAAATAAATAAATATTTAAAAAATAAAAATAAAAAAATAAAATGATGAGGACCCTTCACACAAAACACTGAAAATAAATCCCTGGTGGATTTGCTTACCCACTTTTCTAAGTCAGAATGATATCATGAAACGATCACCACAATAACTCACAATAATAACATCCATCACCATACGTAGATATCAAATTATTTTTTCTTGTGATGAGAACTTTTAAGATCAACATTTTAGCAACTTCCAAATATACAATACAGTATTATTAACTATAGTTACCACACTGTACATTATATCCCTATTACATACTTACGCTATAGCTGTAAGTTTGCACTTTTTAACCCCCTTCACCCATTGCATCCTCGCCCCCCTCTTCTGCTGCTGGCAATCACCAATCTGTCCTCTGTACCCATGAGCTCGGTTGTTTCTTTTCTTTTGCTTTGGTTTTTGTTGTTGTTATTTTTAGATTCTACATAAAGTGAGATTATATGGTATTTGTCTTTCTTTGCGTGACTTATTTCATTTCAGCATAATGCCCTCAAGGTCTATCCAGGTTGTAAATTCCAAGATTTCCTTCATTTTTAATGGTTGAAGAATATTCACATATATATATATATATATATATATATATATATATATATATATATATTCCACAATTTCTTTATCCATTCATCCGTCAGTGGACACTTACATTACTTCCATATCTTGGCTACTGTAAATAATGCTTCAATGAATATGGGGGTATATATATCTTTTCAAGTTAGTGTTTTCATTTTTTTCGCATAAATGCCCAGAAATAGAATTGCTGGATCCTGTGGTAATTTTAACTTTTTAAGAACCTCCATACGGTCTTCTATGGTGGCTGCACCAATGTACATTACCTCCAACGGTGCACAAGGGCTCCCTTTTCTTCACATCCTCACCAACACGTGGTATTTTTTTGTCTTTTTGATAACAGCCATTCTGACAGGTGTGAGGTGATATCTCATTGTGCTTCGATTTGCATTTTCCTGATGATTAACAATGTTGGGCACATTTTCATGTATCTGTTGACCATCTGTACATCTTCTTTGGAAAAATAACCAGTCAGATCTTCTGACCATTTTCTAATCAGATTGTTTGTTCTTCTGATTTTGAGTTGTACGAAAAGGATTAATTCCTGAACCCAATATAGTTCTAAGTACTCAAGAACTAAACTGAAATAGGTATCCTAAGCATTATAATAAATTTCTCTGACAATGAATAAAGTCCTAAAGATTAGATCTCACACAATGTTTCCATGTATTAGGGTTTCCTACTATTTCCACAGACACAATTTTACTCTGCAGTTATTTTTAAAATAAATAAAACCTTTGTTATAGTTAAAATGGCACTTTAAAAGAATCAAAATGAGGGAATTCCCTGGCAGTCCAGTGGTTAGGACTCAGCGCTTTCAGTGCCATAGGCCCAGATTCAAGCCTTGGTTGGGGAACTAAGATCCCACTAGCTGCACAGTGTGGCCAAAAAAATAAAAATAAAAATGAGAACAGTTTTGAGCTGGTAAAATATATTTACACAACCAAAACACTGAAAAAGAAGGTGAAGTTCACCTTTATTTTTAGGTAACACATATTTTTGGTATGTGGCCAAAGGATAGAGATGCACCTGAAAGTGATTTATACACCGTGGAGTGCTATGTGGAAGTGTGTTCTGTCATTGTTACTGTTTCAGCAGTCACAGAGTGATTTGAGTCCAGCAGAGAGTCTCCAGCAGAAGACTACTTGAACTTTATGATTCATTTATGATTCAGAATCAGATCCGGAAAATAACCCTTTTTAAGAAGAGAAATGCCACTGCTAAATTCAATATGCTTCTCAGACATACTGAATAAAGAATTTCCATTCACAAACACATTAAAATTTCTAGTGTCTGTCTTATTTGAATATACAGATAGAACAGCTAGTAAACTTTGGATCAAATACATAATATCTAGTTTTTTAAAAAGCAGTATAGCAAAAACCGCTGATATGAAATGACAAGGTGAAATGTGTTGGGCATATGGTGGACAAATTGAATACATTTTCTAAAAATGTTGAGAAAAAGAATAGAGATGAAAATCAAAAGAGAGTAGATGGTTAATAGAGGCTTTAGATTGCAAATTCAATCTAAGCATTACAGGTATGAACAAGAAAGGAGAAACAGGGAAAAGCAAGAAGAAAGAAAAAATGAATTAATCAATTGAAAAAAAAATGTTTTCTGATAAAGAAATGCCTAAGATCTCATACCATACACAAAAGTTAACACAAAATGGGGCTTCCCTGGTGGTGCAGTGGTTAAGAATCCACCTGCCAATGCAGGGAACATGGGTTCGAGCCCTGCTCTGGGAAGATGCCACATGCCGTGGATCAACTAAGCCCATATGCCACAACTACTGAGCCTGCACTCTAGAGCCCATGAGCCACAACTACTGAGCCTGCATGCCACAACTACTGAAGCCTGCACACCTAGAGTCCGTGCTCCACAACAAGAGAAACCACCACAATGAGAAGCCTGCACACTGCAATGAAGAGTAGCCCCTACTCACCTCAACTAGATAAAGCCCGCACGCAGCAATGAAGACCAAACGCAGCCAAAAATTAAAATGAAATAAAATAAAAATAATAAAAAACTTATAAAAAAGTTAACACAAAATGGTTCACAGACTTAAATGTAAGAGCTAAAACCACAAGACTCTTAGAAGGAAACATCATCCGAGTAAATCTCAGTGACCTCAGGTTAGGCAATGATTTCTTAGATATGACACCAAAAGTACAAGTGATGAAAGAGAATGACGAGTTGGACTTTATTAAAATTAAAAGTATTTGTGCTTCAAGGGACACCATCAAGAAAGTGATGAGACAACTCACAGAATGGGAAAATATATATCTGTAAATCATTACATCTTACAAGGGACTTGTATCCAGAATATACAGAAAATGACTATAACTTTAAAATTAAAAGATAAATAAACCTATCTGAAAATGATCAAAGGATTGGAATAAATATTTTCTCCAAAAAAAAGACATAAAAATGGCCAATAAGCACATGAAAAGATGCTGAACATCATTAGTCATTAGGGAAATGCAAATCAAAACCATAATGAGATACAATTTCACACACACTAGGATGACTATCATCAAAAAGACAGACAATAACAAGTGTTGGTGAGGATGTGGAGAAACTGGAACCCTCATACATTGCTGGTGGTACAGTCTCCTTGAAAAACAGTCTAGAAGTTCCTCAAAACGTTAAACTTAGAGTAAGTACCATATGAGCCAGCAATTTCACTCCTAGGTATATATTCAAGAGAACTGGAAACACATGTTCATCCAAAACCTTGTTCACAAGGTTTTGGCGGAAACCCAACTCAGCCAAAAATAAAATAAATAAATAAATAAATTTATTTATTAAAAAAAAAAACGACTTCAAACCAGGGTGTACTGGGGTCGTTTTCTGAATTATAATAGTGAAAGAAAAGAATTCTTTAAAAAGATGCATTTAATCTATAAAGCAAAAGAAACCAAACTGATCTCAAAGATCTCTTCTGTAGCACAAAATAGGAAGCAGCAGAGTGTGGAAGTTAAGAACACTGTCTTTGGAATCCTTCATTTAACAGATGTTTGTGAAGCACCTGTGACATGCAAGACCCTGGTTTAGACAGCAGAGAAACAGTGACACATAGGGTCCTACTCCTAGGGATATTTCATTCTAATGTAGGAAGACATCATAAGCAAATAAGATCACTTGAGGTAGCGATGAGTTTTATGAAGAAAATTAAATAAATATAGAGATGAGAAAGTGATTGAAAGTATAGCTTTAAATACAGTGGTAATGGAGGACTCATTTGATGACCGTGTATTATCTTTATAATTGTAAGTTTTTTTAAAGATATATATATATATATTTTTTTATTGTGAAGACATATTTACTCTCATGCAGTTATTTAATAACCGATGTGAGTTAAAAGCTCCTTCAGTATCTCCAAGGTGTGCAGAAAGGTGCATTACCCAGTGCAGGTTACCCTCCTCACTTAAGGGCATTCTTTGGGGAGATGGGAATGAAAATGGGCACAGCATTTTAGTTGCTCAACATTATTTACTGTTTATGAAGCCAGGTAAATTACATATAAGTAGACTCCAAACATTCTACTAACACCACAACTAAGCAGCAGAGTATCAAAATGATTAAACCTTAAGCAACTATATTAGAGTCAAAAAATCTACAGGCAAGATTCAAAAAACTTATAAAGCAGAAGGGCAATAAACTTCTGATAGGCAGTAAACTTAATTCACAGAACTTTCTTATCCTTCCTTATTCTCTCAGCTGTATGTAACTCGATGAAGTAGGCTTTGTAAACGTGTTCCAACTCCCCCCAGTCAGAGGGTTTGCCATATTCCTAACATTGCATTTTAGAGACTTATTATTTTGATAGATGGGACTTTTAAAAAAATTTTTTAAGGAAGTGTCTTGGAGGGCTTCCTTGGTGGCGCAGTGGTTGAGAGTTCGCCTGCCGATGCAGGGGACACGGGTTCGTGCCCCGGTCCAGGAAGATCCCACATGCCGCGGAGCGGCTGGGCTCGTGAGCCATGGCCGCTGAGCCTGCGCGTGCGGAGCCTGTGCTCAGCAACGGGAGAGGCCGCAGCAGTGAGAGGCCCTAGTACCGCTAAAAAACAAACAAACAAAAAAAACCCAAACTCAGTGGGCTTCCCTGGTGGTGCAGTGGTTAGGAATCTGCCTGCCGATGCAGGGGACACGGGTTCAAGCCCTGGTCTGGGAAGATCCCACATGCCGTGGAGTGGCTAGGCCCGTGAACCACAACTACTGAGCCTGTGCGTCTGGAGCCTGTGCTCCGGAACGGGAGAGGCCGCGACAGTAAGAGGCCCGCGCACCGCGATGAAGAATGGCCCCCGCTCGCCGCAAGTGGAGAAAGCCCTCGCACAGATGCAAAGACCCAACACAGCAAAAATAAATAAAAGTATTTTATCAGGAAAAAAAAAAAAAAACTCACCAAACACAACACTGTAAATCAACTATACTTCAATAATTAATTAATTAAAATAAAAATAACTCACAATCTTTACAATTATTCACTCCTATATAAAGTTTCCCAAAAAAACCTATTTATCCTTAGTATTTTACCCATAGCATGAATTTATTTATGACTGAAACTAAGCTATTGAAGCTTTAGGTCTGAAGTAAGTCAATATCCTAAGAATCTCATGAAATGAAATACGGCTAAACCATTTAAATAAAACAAAATCGTACAAAATTATTTACCCACCACACACAAGAATACACAAAGACACATTTTGACAAAATTGCATACAGCTTCTGCTACCAGTCAGTCAGGGCACACACAACTAATGTAAAAATAACACTGTCTAGAACACTCTTACTTTAGTTAACAGATACTTCATCCTAAGAAAAAGAAAGAATAAAAGAAATAAGCAAATAAACAAGTATACAGAAAATGTAACAGAAGAGAAGCCCCAGGTTCACTTGCATATGCATCCCAGGCTCCTTAGTTATCGCAATGCGTAAAATCAGATGTAAAATATGATGTGGAGTAAGGTATACAAGACCATCTAACAAAACAGCTCTCTCAACTTGAGTAAAACAATATAAGTTATCCTCTTCTGTTGTTTTCTCACCTGAGAATGAAGAAAAGAAGCATGATCATCTCTAGTACAGATATTTATATAACATTCTATCCATAAGTTTTCAGAAACTTACCACACATCAGCCATGGAAAAAAAAGATACAGAACTAGATAAAAGTTTAAGGCATCAAGAGTCCACTAACCTTAACCCGTTGAACAGTTGCTTAGATTTATCCAGAAGGTAACAAAAATCTGTAACTGTTTTCCTCTCTCCCTGTGGGATGTCATCTTCAGCACCTCCAGAGGACATGATTTCTTTAAGAGCAAATTCAGTCCTGTAAGAAAACATATGTCTATTTACCAAGTAGGTGAAAATAAAAAGAGAAACAGACCTTAGTTATATCATCTGATAGCATTTTTTTAATGATAGAGACATCTTCTGATTACAATCAAATCATCAAAATAATTTAAGTATAAGATGGTGTGGAAGAATAGACAATCTCATATTGTGGGTGGGAATGAAAATTGGTACATCCATTTTAAAAAGCAGTTTTTATAATATTATTTCATCCAATAAATATTATTTGAATGTCTAAAATGTTCCAGGCACTCCTCTACATGGTTAAGAATAAAAAATGTTGAACCTTTTAACCTATTTATCTATTTTATCCATTCTGTATATCTGTCCCAGAAAATGATCCTACAAATGGAAAACCCTTTGTCCATAAAGATATTGATTTCGGTACCATAGTATTTAAAAGCTGTTATGAAACTAAAAAAACCAAAGAGGGAAATGGCTAAGTACTTCATAGAACACTAATGACTACACTCTACCCTATGACTAACTTACAGTTATACTTAAGATGATAAAGCAATAATATGGATATACTTCAGTATAAAAGGGGTATAAAAACCACATGCACACAAACACACACGTACATATATTTGAAAGCTATTTATTACTGAATCCAAGCTATCTTCCCATGTAATCAATCATGTTAATCAGCCATTTTAAAAACAGCAAGTTGCTAGATAGTATACATAGTATGAACCTATGCTAAAGAAAAAAAAATTCATTTGTGTTCACACACAGATAGAAGTCCCTGGGACAACACAGGGAAATCTGGTCCCAGTGCAGGGTGAAAAAATAGGCAGAGCAGACAAGGACCAGACACCAGAGATGGTAGTTGGGGGTGGTACAGTTATTTTGGCAAATATTTTTCTCTCCAACATTGTCTTAAACAGACAATCGCGGCTGCAAGGCAGGAAAATTGTAGCAAGCCTAGAACTGTCAAGGGGCTGCAGGGTAACATATGGATGGCACTGCAGCCAGCTGGTGGGGAAGTAGTTTACAACACGCATTGACAGTACTGGGTGGTCCTGCACGTTCACAAGTTCCTTCTTCCCACAACCTCTTTCCGCACGTCATGGACTAGGTGGTTTTAACAAAGGGAAACAGACCTTGAAAAGTGCAGAGTCTGGGAAGGGATTCCACACTACAGTGATCCTGGGTAAGTCATCTCCCACACTCAACAACCCCCTGCCTTCATTCTCTAAACCCAGAAGGAGATGCAGAAATGAGGCACAAACTGTACTTTCTCCAGCCCTCCCGATATAGTTCACGAGCCAAGGTGGCTAATATCCCCAGGACACAGGAGTTTACAGGAGAAAAACACAAAATCAAAGTTCAAAATAAACAAATTCAATAAGAAAGGATATTAGATATAAAGCAGGAAGAAAATATCATAATGAAGCAAATAAAAATACTGGGTATGAAAAATATAATCAATGAAATAAACTTAGTAGATGGATAAACTAAATAACAGAAAAGATACAGCTGAACAAATTAATTAGCTAAAACGTCAGGTTTAAGGTACTCTGCCAAAAGACATCAGGAAGAGATAGAATACACAAAAGAAAATTCAAGAGATATGGAAAAGGGAAATGAAGGAAATCAACATCCACATCATAGCATATAAAGAAGAAAGAAAAAATCATGAGAAGGCAATAAATACTTGTAGAAATAAACTTCTATAAACTTCCCAGAATTAGAGAAAATATAAAACCTCAAACTAAAAGGACTCAAAGAATGTTAAAGGAAAGAAAAGATAAAGAAATAATCCCACAGCCAGAAATATTAAAGTGAAACTTAAGAATCCAAAGAAGCCCTCTCCCATTCCCGAACTATCCAGTCCTACAGCCATTAGGTGGGTCAGAGCACAGCAGGTGTCCATACAGAGGGTAGCCTCCTGGGTATCAGAGCACAAATTGTGAGGAGACCATCAACATCCATACAAAGGGCCAGCTTGCATGGGATGGTGGAGCCTGAGTGCAGTGAGAAGGGTAACCACGAATGGGGACTGGCATGGGGAGTGAGAGCCTGAGCAGGGTGAGGAGGGCATGTCCACATGGAAGAGTTCAGAGGTAGAGAGAGATCTGTCATATATAGCGGATTCATCAAATAAGAAAATCTACTAAGGAAAAGGGGACCCAGAGTTCTCTCTGTAAGAGAAAGAAAACACAAACAAGGAAAGGGAAAAGGTTAGAATGAACCCTGTGGATTGAAACTGGAGGTATGGGTAAACTAGTGGATGTTTAAAAAGAGTGATATATCTCTCAGCTCCCTTAATGACATTCTGAGTGTGGTTGGCGTATTTTCAGAGAGGGAGAGGAAGGTGCTCCTAATGCACGACAGACTGGCCCACAGTGGCCACTCTGTTCCTAGAAGTGCAACAGCTTCCATCTGCATCTGGGGTTTCACCAACCCTCTCTTGTTTTTCCTTTCCCAGCCAAGGCCACTTTTGATGCCATTTCCAAGACCTACCTTTACCTCACTCCTGACCTCTGGAAAGAAATAGTGTTCACCAAGTCTCCATATCAGGAATTCACTGACCATCTTGTAAAGACCCACACAGGGTTTCTGTGCAGAGGACCCAGGCTCCAGCTGTAGCCACCACATATTTTTATATGAGAAAAGTAAAGTGAATGAAGCCAGTTAAAAAGAAAAAGAGAGACATAAACGTCTGGGGGGGGGGAGGGGGGCGGCGTGATGTGTACATAAGTATACTCCCCAGTTCTGTAAATCTGTCTAGTGAGAGGGCCTGGGAACAGTGACCATTCCCCCCCAAGACCCCCACCAATGGTATGAACATACCTAGCACCCAAATCTTGGCTTCTAACACCATTCTCCAATAAAGAGAACCAGAGCTCCTTGGAGAATTGTAATTGTCTAATTACAGCCCTGGAGCAGAAAAAGTACAAGATGAATCTGGAATATCCTGTGCCAGAGAGCAATAAAGTGCTCAAAGAATGACAGACACATAAGAAAAGGATATAGGACTTAAGTGTCCATCAACAGATGAATGATAAAGAAAATGTGGTATATGTACACAATGGAATATTATTCAGTCATGAAAAGGGGAAGTCCTGCTATTTGCAACAACATGGATGGACCTTGACAGCATTATGCTAAGTTAAATAAGTTACACAGAGAAAGACATATACTGTATGATCTTACTTATATGTGGAATCTTACAGAAAAAAACAAACTCATAGAAACAGAGAATAGATTGGTGGTTTCTGCAAGTGGGGGTGGGGAGTGATAGAAAACTGTGAAGGTGGTCGAAGGGTACAAACTTCCACTTATAAGATAAATAAGTTCTGGGGATGTAATCTACAATATGGTGACTATAGCTAACAATATTGTATTATACATTTGAAAGTTGCCAACAAAGTAGATCTTAGTTCTTATCACAAGAAAAAAATTTTTGTAACTGTGTGAGGTGATGGATGATAACCAAACTTATTGTGGTAATCATTTTGCAGTATATAATACATCAAATCATTATGTGTACACCTTAAACTAATAGAATGTTATATGTTAATGACATCTCAATAAAACTGGGATAAATAAATGAATAAAAAATAAAATCAAGCATTACAAAAGGACCTAGGATCTAGCTTGAGGGAGCATCCACTAACCAAATTGGGGATAATTTCAGCATCAAAACAAATAATGATAGTAATGGATTATAACCTATTAAATAAGAAATGATAAAGCAATACTGACATAAGTGAATGAATAAATATAAAGTTTGATAGTGTATGGGATAGTTTCAGAGTACTTGCACACAAAATACACATTAATTCCAAAAGGAAAAAGTAACATCACAACAATGAAATCTGGCAGACATCAACTTGATTAAGTGACCAAAGTGAACATCATTCATAATCAGACAAATCAAAGTCCTCTACCACCTGATAGGATGAGAAGTGATTTTCCTGCCAAAGAGACCTAATCATGAGGAAACAGACAAAACCAAATTGGGAGAGATATTCTACAAATAACCAAACTGTAATCTTCAAATATGTCAAGGATATTCCCCCAAAGAAAAGGGAAGACTGAAGTGCGATGCCTGATTCAGAGCTGGATCTTTCTGCTGTAAAGGATGTTATTGGGACAAGTGGTGAAGCTTGAATGGAATCTGAGAAATAGATGGTAGTAATACATCAATGTTAATTAGGAAAAAATATGAAACCTGGAATTCCCTGGCAGTCCAGTGGTTAGGACTGCACTTCCACTTCAGGGGCCACAGGTTCAATCCCTGGTCGGGGAGCTAAGATCCTGCATGCCGCGCAGTGTGCCACCCCCCCCCCAAAAAAAAAGAAAGAAAGAAAAAAACCTTACCAGTAACCAACGGAAAAAAAACCCTAATACAACAAAGTTAGCACATTAAAAATATACTAATTATTTAGCACACTAAATGTGTCAACAGATGAATGGATAAAAAAGATGTGGTATATATATATATATATATACAATAGAATATTACTCAGCCATAAAAAAGAATGAAATAATGCCATTTGCAGCAACCTAGAGATGAATGTAGAGATTATCATACTAACTGCAGTCAGACAGAGAAAGACAAATATCATATGATATCAATTATGTGTGGAATCTAGAAAATGATACAAATGAACTTATTAACAAAACAGAAATAGACCCACAGACATAGAAAACAAACTTACCATTACCAAAGGGGAAGGGGAGGGATCAATTAGGAGTTTGATATTAGCAGATATAAACTACTATATATAGAATAAACAACAAAGTCCTACTGTATAGCACACAGAACTATATTCGATATCTTATAATAAACCATAATGGAAAAAGAATATGAAAATGAATATATATAATACCTACTTTGTTGTACACCAGAAGTTAACACAACATTGTAAATCAACTATACTTCAATTAAAAAATAATATGCTGCAACTAAGACGCGGTGCAGCCAAATAAATAGTTTTTAAAAACAAAAATAATAATAATAAAAAAGAAAAGTCTATAAAATTTTCGAAAGGCAAAATAAAGTAATGAACATACAAAAAAATATGCTAATTACTGCAGTTGAGTATGCACTGAAACCAGCATATTCACTAGGGGCAGTGTAAAATAGTGCAGACCCTTGAGATTCACTGTATGTATCGGGGGATACATTTATTCTTTCTATTAGACTCAGCAATTACACTTCTGGAAACTTATCTTAAGGAACATGTTAACCATCATTACTGATAAATTACTCATAACACAGGGAACTGGTGTTCCCCTCCACCCTCCACTCTCACATAATTACCTATTTTTCAACCTCACTGAAATACGGGCAAGTCTCTGAACCAATTCTACTCTTACATAACATCACAATTTTACACGTTATTCTCTTCGCCTATTTTGGTCACCTGGCAAGTTTATATTCATAGTTTAAGATATTACTCAAATGACACCTTTTCAGACTTTCCTTGAAAACCTAATCTCTCCCTGGCACTTACATATGATCAAGTCGGTAGAGGCTTCTCCAGTGACACCATAAAAAGTTATACATGATACAACTGTTTGTTAAAAAAAGTCTGTCTCACTGTCTAGACCTACACTGTCCGAAACTATAATTACTGGCCACATGTGGCTACTGAGCACTTGAAACATGGCTACTCTAAGTTGGGATGTGTTGTAAATGTAAAATACACCAAATTTAGAAGATTTAGCATGAAAAAAGATGTAAAAATCTCAGTAATAGTTTTTATATTGTTACATGTTGAAATAATGTTTTGGTTATTTAGTAAAATAAAATACATTATTAAAACTAGTTTCATCAGTTTCTTTTTACTTTTTAATCTGATCATATTTCTTTATCCACCAATTTTATTTTATTATTATTTTTTTATTGAAGTATAGTTGATTTACAATGTTGTGTTAGCTTCTGGTATACAGCAAAGTGATTCAGTTACACATAAATATACATACTCTTTTTCATATTGTTTTCCATTATGGTTTATTACAAGATATTGAATATAGTTCCCTGTGTTATACAGTAGGACCTTGTGGTTTATCTGTTTGTTTGTTTGTTTTAATGTCGGTTCATTGGTTTGTTTATTTATTTTTGGCTGTGTTGGGTTCCCGTTTCTGTGCGAGGGCTTTCTCCAGTTGAGGCAAGCAGGGGCCACTCTTCATCGCGGTGTGCGGGCCTCTCACTATCGTGGCCTCTCTTATTGTGGAGCACAGGCTCCAGACACACAGGCTCAGTAGTTGTGGCTCACGGGCTTAGTTGCTCCGCGGCATGTGGGATCTTCCCAGACCAGGGCTCGAACCCGTGTCCCCTGCATCGGCAGGGAGATTCTCAACCACTGCACCACCAGGGAAGCCTAGTTTATCTGTTTTATATGTAGTAGTTTTTATCAGCTAATCCCAAACTCCTAATTTATCCTCCCAACTTTCCCCTTTGGTAACCATAAATTTGTTGGGTTTTTTTTTTTGCTATGTCTGTGAGTCTGTTTGTTTTGTAAATAAGTTCATTTGTATCATTTTTTAGATTCCACACATTAAGTGATATCACATGATATCTTTGTCTGATTTACTTCACTTAGTATGATAATCTCTAGGATCATTCATGTTGCTGCAAATGGCATTATTTCATTCTTTTTTATGGCTGAGTAATATTCCACGGTATATATATACCACATCTTTTATCCACTCATCTGTCGATGGACATTTCGGTTGCTTCCATGTCTTGGCTATTGTAAATAATGCTGCGATGAACACTGGGGTGCATGCATCTTTTTGAATTTAGAGTCTGCTCCAGCTACATGCCCAGGAGTTGGACTGCTGGATCACATGCCAACTCTATTTTTAGTTTTTTAAGGAACTTCCATACTGTTCTCCATAGTGGCTGCACCATTAATGTGATTGTATTTCTATCAAACAGATATAAAGCTGTCAATGTTCATAGATGATACAAACCTCTCCATAGAAATTGCAAAAGAACCTACAGATAAATTATTAGAATTAACCAGTGAAATTAGCAAAGTTGCTGGATATAAGGTGAATTATAAAAAGGCAACTGGAAAGGGGACCTTCAAGATGGTAGAGGAGTAAGACGTGGAGATCACCTTCCTCCCAACAAATACATCAAAAATACATCTACATGTGGAACAACTCCTACAGAACACCTACTGAACGTCGGCAGAAGACCTCAGACTTCCCAAAAGGCAAGAAACTCCCCATGTACCTGGGTAGGGCAAAAGAAAAAAGAAAGAACAGAGACAAAATAGGGACAGGACCTGCACCTCTGAGAGGGAGCTGTGAAGGAGGAAAAGTTTCCACACACTAGGAAGCCCCTTCACTAGTGGAGACGGGGGGTGGGGTGGGCGGCGGGGGGATGCTTAGGAGCCACGGAGGAGAGCGCAGCAATAGGGGTGCAGAGGGCAAAGCGGAGAGATTCCTGCACAGAGGATCAGTGCCAACCAGCCTGAGAGGCTTGTCTGCTCACCCACTGGGACGGGTTGGGGCTGGGAGCTGAGGATCGGGCTTTGGAGGTCAGACGCCAGGGAGGGGACTGGGGTTGGCTGTGTGAACACTGACTGAAGGGGGCTACTGCACCATAGCTAGCTGGGAGGGAGCCCAGGAAAAAGTCTGGAACTGCCTAAAAGGCAAGAGACCATTGTTTCGGGGTGCGTGAGGAGAGGGGATTCCTTCCTTGTCTGCCCAAAGAAAGCAGAGCACCGCCTAAATGAGCTTCAGAGATGGGTGCGGGCTGCGCTATCAGCTCAGACTGCAGAGATGGCCATGAAATGTTAACGCTGCTGCTGCAGCCACCAAGAATCCCACTATCCACACCTCCCTGGGAGTCTGTGCAGTCCGTCACTGCCAGGGTCCCGTGACCCAGGGAAAAATTCCCCGGGAGAACACACGGCAGGCCTCAAGCTGTTGCAATGTCATGCTGGCCTCTGCCACCGCAGGCTTGCCCCGCATTCCAATTATAACTACAGTACCCCTCCCTCCCCCTGGCCTGAATGAGCAAGAGCCCCCTAATCAGCTGCTGCTTTAACCACGTCCTATCTGGATGGGAACAGATGCCTGAGGGCGACCTACACGCAGGGGCAGGGCCAAATCCAAAGCTGAACCCCAGGAGCTGTGCGGAGAAAGAAGAGAAAGGGAAATCTCTCCCAGCAGCCTCAGGAGCAGTGGATTAAATCCCCACAATTAACTTGATGTATGCTGCATCTGTGGAATACCTGAACAGACAACGAATCATCCCAAAATTGAGGCAACAGACTTCGGCAGCAACTGTAGACTAGGGGTTTGCTGTCTGTGACTGATTTGTTTCTGATTTTTATGTTTACCTTAGTACAGTTTTTAGCACTTGCTATCATTGGTGGATTTGTTTATTAGTTTGGTTGCTCTCTTCTTCTTTTTTGTATTATTATTTTTGTGTTTTTTATTTTAATAATATTTTTTCTTTCTTTTTTTCCCCCTTTTCTTCTGAGCCATGTGGCTGACAGGGTCTTGGTGCTCCGGCCTGGTGTCTGGCCTGAGCCTCTGAGGTGGGAGAGCTGAGTTCAGGACACTGGACTACCAGAGACCTCCCAGTCCCACGTGATATCAATTGGTGAGAGCTCTCCCAGAGATCTCCGTCTAAACGCTAAGACCCAGCTCCACCCAATGATCAGCAAGCTCCAGTGCTGGACACCCCATGCCAAGCAACTAGCATGACAGGAACACAACCCCACCCCTGAGCAGAGAGGTTGCCTAAAATCGTACTAAGTTCACAGACACCCCAAAACACACCACTGGACACAGCCCTGCCCACCAGAAAGACAAGATCCAGCCCCACCCACCAGAACACAGGCACCAGTCCCCTCCACCAGGAAGCCTACACAAGCCACTGAACCAACCTCACCCACTGGGAGCAGACACCAAAAGCAACGGGAACTACGAACCTGCAGCCTGCGAAAAGGAGACACCAAACACAGTTAAACAAAATGAGAAGACAGGGAAATATGTAGCAGATGAAGAGGCAAGGTAAAAACCCACTGGACCAAACAAATGAAGAGGAAACAGGCAGTCTACCTGAAAAAGAATTCAGAGTAATGATAATAAAGATGATCCAAAATCTTGGAAATAGAATGGAGAAAATACAAGAAATGTTTAACAAGACCTAGAAGAACTAAAGAGCAAACAACAATGATGAACAACACAATAAATGAAATTAAAAATTCTCTACAAGGAATCAACAGCAGAATAACTGAGGCAGAAGAACAGATAAATGACCTGGAAGACAAAATAGTGGAAATAACTACTGCAGAGCAGAATAAAGAAAAAAGAATGAAAAGAATTGAGTACAGTCTCAGAGACCTCTGGGACAACATTAAACGCACCAACATTTGAATTATAGCGGTCCCAGAAGAAGAGAAAAGGAAAGGGTCTGAGAAAATATTTGAAGAGATTATAGTTGAAAACTTCCCTACTATGGGAAAGGAAATAGCCAATCAAGTCCAGGAAGTGCCGAGAGTCCCATACAGCATAAACCAAGGAGAAATACGCCAAGACACATATTAAGCAAACTATCAAAAATTAAATACAAAGAAAAAATATTAAAAGCATAAAGGGAAAAGCAACAAATAACATACAAGGGAATCCCCATAAGGTTAACAGCTGATCTTTCAGCAGAATCTCTGCAAGCCAGAAGGGAGTGGCAGGACATATTGAAAGAGATGAAAGAGAAAAACCTACAACCAACATTACACTACCCAAAAAAGGATCTCATTTAGACTTTACGGAGAAATTAAAGCCTTTACAGGCAAGCAAAAGTGAAGAGAATTCAGCACCACCAAACCAGCTTTAAAACAAATGCTAAAGGAACTTCTCTAGGCAGAAAACACAGAGAAGGAAAAGACCTACAAAAACAAACCCAAAACAACTAAGAAAATGGTAATACGAACATACATATCAATAATTACCTTAAATGTAAATGGTTTAAAGCTCCAACCAAAATACACAGACTGGCTGAATAGATACAAAAACAAGCCCCATATATATGCTGTCTACAAGAGACCCACTTCAGACCTAGGGACACATACAGACTGAAAGTGAGGGGATGAAGAAAGATATTCCATGCAAATGGAAATCAAAAGAAAGCTGGAGTAGCAATTCTCATATCAGACAAAATACACTTTAAAATAAAGACTATTAGAAGAGACAAAGAAGGACACTACATAATGATCAAGGGATCAATCCAAGAAGAAGATATAACAATTGTAAATATTTATGCACCCAACACAGGAGCACCTCGATACATAAGGCAAATACTAACAGCCATAAAAGGGGAAATCGACAGTAACACAATCATAGTAGGGGACTTTAACACCCCACTTTCACCAACGGACAGATCATGCAAAATGAAAATAAATACGGAAACACAAGCTTTAAATGACATATCAAACAAGATGGACTTAATTGATACTTCTAAGACATTCCATCCAGAAACAACAGAAGACACTTTCTTCTCAAGTGCTCGTGGAACATTCTCCAGTATAGATCACTTCTTGGGCCACAAATCAAGGCTTGGTAAATTTAAGAAAATTGAAATTGTATCAAGTATCTTTTCTGACCACAACGTTATGAGACTAGATATCAATTACAGGAAAAAAACTGTAAAAAAGGGCTTCCCTGGTGGCGCAGTGGTTCAGAGTCCGCCTGCTGATGCAGAGGACATGGATTCGTGCCCTGGTCTGGGAAGATCCCACATGCCGTGGAGCAGCTGGGCCTGTGAGCCATGACCGCTGAGCCTGCGCATCCCGAGCCTGTGCTCCGCAACGGGAGAGGCCACAACGGTGAGAGGCCCGCGTACCGCAAAAAAAAAAAAAAAAAAAAACAACTAAAAAATACAAACACATGGAGGCTAAACAATATGCTACTAAATAACCAAGAGATCACTGAAGAAATCAAAGAGGAAATCAGAAAATACCTAGAAACAAATGACAATGAAAACACGATGACCCAAAACCTATGGGATGCAGCAAAAGCAGTTCTAACAGGGAAGTTTATAGCAATACAATCCTACCTCAAGAAACAAGAAAAATCTCAAATAAATAACCTAACCTTAAACCTAAGCAATTAGAGAAAGAAGAACAAAAAAACCCCAAACATAGCAGAAGGAAAGAAATCATGAAGATAAGATCAGAAATAAATGAAAAAGAAATGAAAGAAACAATAGCAAAGATCAATAAAACTAAAAGCTGGTTCTCTGAGAAGATAAACAAAATTAATAAACCATTAGCCAGACTCATCAAGAAAAAAAGGGAGAAGACTCAAATCAACAGAATTAAAAATGAAAAAGGAGAAGTAACAACTGACACTGCAGAAATACAAAGGATCATGAGAGATTACTACAAGCAACTATATGCCAATAAAATGGACAACCTGGAAGAAATGGACAAATTCTTAGAAAAGCACAACCTTCCAAGACTGAACCAGGAAGAAATAGAAAATATAAACAGACCAATCACAAGCACTGAAATTGAAACTGTGATTAAAAATCTTCCAACAAACCAAAGCCCAGGACCAGATGGATTCACAGGCAAATTCTATCAAACATTTAGAGAAGAGCTAACACCTATCCTTCTCAAACTCTTCCAAAATATGGCAGAGGCAGGAACAATCCCAAACTCATTCTACGAGGCCCCCATCACCCTGATACCAAGACCAGACAAAGATGTCACAGAAAACTACAGGCCAATATCACTGATGAACACAGATGCAAAAATCCTCAACAAAATACTAGCAAACAGAATCCAACAGCATATTAAAAGGATCATACACCATGATCAAGTGGGGTTTATCCCAGGAATGCAAGGATTCTTCAATATATGCAAATCAATCAATGTGATACACCATATTAACAAACTGAAGGAAAAAAACCATATGATAATCTCAATAGAAGCAGAAAAAGCTTTTGACAAAATTCAACACCCATTTATGATAAAAACTCTCCAGAAAGTGGGCATAGAGGGAACCTACCTCAACATAATAATGGCCATATAGGACAAACTGAAAGCCAACATTATCAATGGTGAAAAACTGAAACCATTTCCTCTAAGATCAGGAACAAGACAAGGTTGCCCACACTCACCGCTATTATTCAACAAAGTTTTGGAAGTTTTAGCCACAGCAATCTAAGAAGAAAAAGGTATAAAAGGAATCCAAATCGGAAAAGAAGAAGTAAAACTGTCACTGTTTGCAGATGACATGATACTATACATAGAGGATCCTAAAGATGCTACCAGAAAACTACTAGGGCTAATCAGTGAATGTGGTAAAGTAGCAGGATACAAAATTAATGCACAGAGATCTCTTGCATTTCTATACACTAATGATGAAAAATCTGAAAGTGAAATTAAGGAAACACTCCCATTTACCATTGCAACAAAAAGAATAAAACACCTAGGAATAAACCTACCTAAAGAGACAAAAGACCTGTATGCAGAAAACTACAAGACACTGATGAAAGAAATTAAAGATGATACCAACAGATGGAGAGATATACCATGTTCCTGGATTGGAAGAACCAACATTGTGAAAATGACTATACTACCCAAAGCAATCTACAGATTCAATACAATCCCTGTCAAACTACCAATGTCATTTTTCACAAAAATGAACAAAAAATTTTTGTTTTGCTCATTAGAACAAACAAAAAATCACACAATTTGTATGGAAACACAAAAGAACCCGAATAGCCAAAGCAATCTAGAGAAAGAAAAACGGAGCTGGAGGAATCAGGCTCCCTGACTTCAGACTACACTACAAAGCTACAGTAATCAAGACAGTATGGTACTGGCACAAAAACAGAAATATAGATTAATGGAACAGGACAGAACGCCCAGAGATAAACCCACACACAAATGGTCACCTTATCTTTGATAAGGGAGGCAAGAATATACAATAGAGAAAAGACAACCTCTTCAATAAGTGGTTCTGGGAAAACTGGACAGCAAACTGGACAGCTACATGTAAAAGAATGAAATTAGAACACTCCCTAACACCGTATACAAAAATAAACTCAAAATGGATTAAAGACCTAAATGTAAGGTCAGACACTCTAAAACTCTTAGAGGAAAACATAGGCAGAACACTCTTTGACATAAATCACAGCAAGATCCTTTTTGACCCACCTCCTAGAGAAATGGAAATAAAAACAAAAATAAACAAATGGGACCTAATGAAACTTCAAAGCTTTTGCACATCAAAGGAAACAATAAACAAGGTGAAAAGACAACTCTCAGAATGGGAGAAAATATTTGCAAACGAAGCAGCTGACAAAGGATTAATCTCCAAAATATACAAGCAGCTCATGCAGCTCAATATCAAAAAAACAAACAATCCAATCCAAAAATGGGCAGAAGATGTAAATAGACATTTCTCCAAAGAAGATATACAGATTGCCAGCAAACACATGAAAGGATGCTCAACCTCACTAATATTGGAGAAATGCAAATCAAAACTGCAATGAAGTATCACCTCACACTGGTCAGAACGGCCCTCATCAAAAAATCTACAAACAATAAATGCTGGAGAGGGTATGGAGAAAAGGGAACCCTCTTGCACTGTTGGTGGGAATGTAAATTGATACAGCCACTACGGAGAACAGTATGGAGGTTCCGTAAAAAACTAAAAATAGAACTACCATATGACCCAACAATCCCAATACTGGGCATATACCCTGAGAAAACCATAATTCAGAAAGAGTCGTGTACCACAACGTTTATTGTGGCACTATTTACAATAGCCAGAACATGGAAGCAATCTAACTGTCCACCAACAGATGAATGGATAAAGAAAATGTGGCACATATATACAATGGAATATTACTCAGCCATAAAATGAAACGAAACCGAGTTATTTGTAGTGAGGTGGATGGACATAGAGTCTGTCATACAGAGTGAAGTAAGTCAGAAAGAGAAAAACAAATACTGTATGCTAACACATATATATGGAATCTAAAAGAAAAAAAAAAAGTTCTGACGAACTTAGGGGCAGGACAGGAATAAAGACGCAGACATAGAGAATGGGCTTGAGGACAAGGGGAGGGGGAATGGTAAGCTGGGACAAAGTGAGAGAGTAGCACTGACATATATACACTACCAAAGGTAAAATAGATAGCTAGTGGGAAGCAGCCGCATAGCACAGGGAGATCAGCTCGGTGCTTTGTGACCACCTAGAGGAGTGGGATAGGGAGTGTGGGAGGGAGACGCAAGAGGGAGGGGATATGGGGATATATGTATACATATAGCTGATTCACTGTGTTATACAGCAGAAACTAACACAACATTGTAAAGCAATTATACTCAAATAAAGATATTTCTAAAAAATTTTAAAAAATAAAAAGGCAACTGTATTTCTATATCCTAAGATAAATAATTAGAAAGTGAAACTTTAAAGAAAATTAAAGCATTGACATTAGCACCAAATAATACCAAATAACTAGGAATAAATATAATGCAGATGTGTAAGACCTCATCACAGAAGACTGTAAAACTCTGAGAGGTAAATTAAAGAAAAATTAAGAATATGCCATTTTTTTTACTGGAAGCTTGAAAATTATAAACACATCAATTCTCCCTAAATTGGTCTATAGATTTAATGCAGTACTAATCAAAATCTTAATAAACTTATTCAGATTTGTGGTAATGGACAAGTTGATTCTATAATTTATATGGAAATGCCAAGAGCCAACAGCAGCTAAATTAATCTTGAAGAACAAGATGGGAAGACTTACTCCACTGGATATCAAAAATTTTATAAAGTTCCAGGATTGAAGACTGTGGTACTGGTGCAGGAAGAGAAAAGCAGACCAATATGACAGAACAGAGTTGAGAAATGACCCACAAGTAAACAGATACTCGATTTATAACAAAGGTAGCAGTGTAAAACAATGAGAAAAAATAGTTTATCATAAAATAAAAAACAGAAGTAAAGAAAGGAAGAGAAAAAGAGCTAGTGTGGGGTCAACTGGGTATCTAAATTAAAAGAAAAAACATGAATCTTGAGTCCTACTTATGTCATACACAAAAATAAATTCTAGGTATACTGTGGATATAAATGTAAAAGGTAAAATAAAGTAGTACTTATATGATAATATAAGAAGCTATCTTTATGACCATGGGGTAAAAACTGATTTCTTAAACAGATCACCAAAAGTACTCATCATGAAGGAAAAATTGGACAATTTAAAAAATGAAGTATGTATTGTGTTGCTCAAAAGACACCATTAAGAAAGTGAAAAGACAAGTCACAGAGTAAAAGAAGATGTTTGCAATATATATATTTGACAAAGGACTTGTAACCAAAATAATAAATGAAGAACCCCTATAAATCAGTAAGAAAAAACAATCAATCCAATAAAAAAGGAGACAGTAGGCAAAAGGCTTGAATAGACACTTCACAAAGGGGATGGCCAAATGAAAGGGTGCTGACTTTCATTAGTCGTCAGAGAAATGCAATTAAAGCCAAACGACACATCTACCAGAATGTCTCGAATAGTTTTTAAAAACCTGATAATCCCACATGTTGGAAGAATGTGCAGGACCATGAGCTACTAGAAAACTATTTAGCAGTATCTACTAATGTGTACTCAGCAACTAGGAAAATATACCAAGAGATAGGCACCATGTGTGCACCAAAAGACATTTACAAGTATGTTCACAGAAGTAAAATTTGTAACTGCCAAAATCTGGAAGCAATCAAGTATCTATCAATAATGAATTAGATAAATAAGTGGAATACTATATAGTATAATGAAAATGAACGCACTACAGCCACCTGCAACAACATGGATGGACCCAGCATAATGCTGAGTGAAAGGAAGCAGACCCAGAAGAACACATATCATATGACTCCAATACACAAGGCACAAAACAGATAAAATTAGACCTTGGTATTTGACAGACTGATCAAGATAGTGGTTACTTTTAGGGAGGAGGCAGGAAATAACAGGAATGCTAAAAATATTTTATTTTTTGACCTGGAGTTAACGTTGTGAAAATTCATTAAGCCATACATTTATTATGTATAAAGAAAGAAGGAAGAGGAAGGACAAACACCAGACTCAGGTGGTTTTTAAAGGAAGTTTTACAGGGGCTTCCCTGGTGGCTCAGTGGTTAAGAATCCGCCTGCCAATTCAGGGGACATGGGTTCAAGCCCTGGTCCAGGCAGATCCCACATGCCACGGGGCATCTAAGCCCGTGCACCACAGCTACTGAGCCTGCGCTCTAGAGCCTGCAAGCCACAACTACCGAAGCCAGCGTGCCACAACTACTGAGCTCACATGCTGCAACTACTGAAGCCCACACGCCTAGAGCCCGTGCTCCACAACAAGAGAAGCCACCACAATGAGAAGCCCACATACTGCAACGAAGAGTAGCCCCCACTCGCCGCAACTAGAGAAAGCCCGTGCGCAGCAGTGAAGACCCAACACAGCTAAAAATAAAATAAAATTTAAAACGTACGTTTTACCAAACGCTTGAAAAACGTAACACTGAGTATACTTCCCTTCCAAGATTCATTTTAATAAAGCTAATATAATTTTGACACCAAGGTCAAAAGAAGGGCAATACAAAAAAGCAGAACAAGACAAAGTCCATATTATATAAACAGTTGTTACTGCCTCAAATGTTTGTAATATTAATTTTGACACCAAGGGCAAAAGAAGGGCAATACAAAAAAGCAGAATAACAGTCAAAGTTCATATTATATAAACAGTTGTTACTGCCTCAAATGTTTGTAATGTTAATAGATTATGGATAATTGAAATTTTAATATAAAGCGGCAAACAAAATTTCACTGGTTTACTACAAAATAAATGGTAAATTAAGACTTATGAATGAAATATATAGGTGTCTATGTCAATTATTTGGGGAAAATACATAATATATGGTAATCTATAAACATTAGTTCTGTAGACATTTATGGGAAGCATATGTGCAAACATACCACATGGGTAACAATAAAAGATGATACAGGGCTTCCCTGTTGGCGCAGTGGTTGAGACTCCGCCTGCCGATGCAGGGGACACGGGTTCATGCCCCGGTCTGGGAAGATCCCACATGCCGCGGAGCGGCTAAGCCCGTGAGCCATGGCCGCTGAGCCTGCGCGTCCAGAGCCTGCGCGTCCGGAGCCTGTGCTCCGCAACGGGAGAGGCCACAACAGTGAGAGGCCCGTGTACAGCAAAAAAAAAAAAAAAGATGATACAAAGAAAAGGACATATTTTGTTGTGGGTTATGTTGTTGTGGGTTAAATTGTGTTGTGGGTTAAATTGTGTCCCCCTGCAAAAAAAAAAAGATGTTGAACTCCTTACCCCTTGTACTGTCAATGTAAACTTATTTGGAAATAGGGTGTTTGCAGATATAATTAAGATTTAAGTTAACAAGAGGTCATATTGGAATAGAGTAAGCCCTTAATCCAATATGACTAGTATCCTTATAAGCTGAGGAAAAAAGACATAGAGACAGACACCCACAGAGAGGAGAATGCCATGTGAAGACACAGACACAGAGGGAAGAGCTAAATGAAGAAAGAGACAGAGATTGGAATTATGTAGCTACAAGCCAAGGAACAGCCAGAAGCTAGACAAGAGGCATGGAACAGATTCTCCCTCTGAGCTTCAAAAAAGGAACCAATTCTGCCAGTACCCTGACTTTGGACTTACGGCCTCCTGCAGTATGAGAGCACAAATTTCTCTTGTTGTAAACAACCCAGTTTGTGGTAATTTATTACAGCAGCCCTAGGACACCAATCCATATGTGATACAGTCCTAACACAGATTACAAAATAGGCACAGAAGCATAAGAGCACTGAATGCACACAACTGCTCAAAGACTTGTTCTGCTAAGTACAGAGCACCTGGCAAATTATTGATCTGCCTTGTTGACAATTTCTTTTTAAAGGAAGTCTTGACAAAAGCAACAAGAGAAACTGCTACTCTGGACTGAATTCTAAGTAAATGGTGAGCAATACAAAAGCATGAAAGAAATCTATGCAGAGTCACAACAGCAGCAGAAAGGGCCTCAGAATAAGACAGAAGAAGCATTCCTGTTCCAAACACTTTCTAGTTTTGTGACTGTAAACAAACAAAAAACTTTAGCTAACACTGAGCTGCACATTTTTAATCCACAAAAACAAGCAATGTACACTTGTTCTGCTACCTTAGATAACTGCTGTGAAGACAGGTGTGAAAGAAGACTGAAAACACTATATAATGTATCATACCACCATCATTATTATTCTGCAGTTTAGTGATGTTTCAAAAAGATAGGGAACAACCCTGTGATTAGACCTAAAAGGGAAACAGGTCGAGAAAAGAATGGAAGTACACAGGAAATGAAACCAAAGTATAATAAAAAAGATTTATTCTGACAAAGTAGAGAAGATATTTATAGAAATCACATGGTAGGAAAGAGACATTTTCTTATGCATTCAGATTTTTTAAGACAGGTAAAAGAGATGGAATGGCTATATAATTAAGCATCAGCATTAGAGAGTCTCACACATATGTTTTCTCAGCTATAAAAATGGAATATTAATAATAGCTTCCTCATAAAGCTGTTGGACAATAAAATGAACTAATGGATATAAAATTGCCCTGTAAATTATAGTGTACTTTAAAATTATTAGTTGTAAAATTGTTATAAATGCACTCAAAACAGAGCATAAATTGAAAAATAGCAAGTACAAAACAATGTTGAATGTGTGTGTGTGTGTATGTGGGGGTTGATTATGACGGTTTTGCTATATTCAATGAAAAAGGAACAAGAAGCTACTGCTTCAGATGGCATTCCTATAATAGGAACCAAATAGAGTGCAAAGCATCTTCACGTATCAAAGAGAGCAGAAAAATATCCTAAATTATATACAAATTATTTTCTGAAAACAATTTTTCTGACTTACTCCAACATGCAATTGCAGTTAAGTTTCAAGCTATAACAACAATTCTTTGAGAAATGCATAAGTACCAAACTGCTCATGGTTCAATACAGAAAGAGACTGAATGAACTGAGGGCAAAGAGAGGTTAAGAAAAAAAAGCCAAAAGAGCGAAGGCATGGAGCAGAGGTGATATACAGACATAGCCAGAAGGCCATTTGTAAGATATTGTCCAGGAGACTATACATATATCATTTTGCCTACCAAATGTGGAGAAACAGAAGTGTTTACCTAATACATCCGCATATGCAAATTCCAGTACTTATTCAACTGAGACATAGCACACAGCCTAAAAGAAAGGAAAGGAAGCCTATCACTCAGTCAGCCATCTAAACAGAACAACTATCCGGACTTCCCTGGTGATGCAGTGGTTAGAAGTCCACCTGCCAATGCAGGACACGGGTTCGATCCCTGGTCTGGAAGGATCCCACATGCCGTGGAGCAACTAAGCCCGTGTGCCATGACTGCTGATCCTGCGCTCTAGAGACGACAAGCCACGACTGCTGAGACTTCGTGCCACAGCTACTGAGGCCCGCGTGCCTGGAGCTCATGCTCCGCAACGGGAGAAGCCACCGCAATGAGAAGCCTGCGCACCGCAATGAAGAGCAGCCCCCGCTCGCCGCAACTAGCCCACGCACAGCAATGAAGACCCAACGCAGCCAAAAATAAATAAATTAAATAAATAAATTTTAAAAAATAAAATGAAAAGAACAACTATCAACAAGATACATGCAAAGGCTATTTATGAAGCTAATGGGGCAGGAAACACAAAACTATGTAAAATGAAAGAAAGTAACAAATATTTATACCCTGGAGAATGATGTGAGGAAACATGACTTGAAGCAGCCTGGGGCTAATAAATCATAAAAACTGTTTTGGGTGGAAAACCTACAGAGGCAGCAGTCAAATACTATGTAGATCAATTTAAAGGGCCATTTACGCACAACACAAAAACTCGAGAGGGAACAAGACGTTCAGGCAAGAGTCTCAATCAGCTACCACGACACTACTCCTATTCAGTAGGTAAAGAAGCGCAGGCCACACAGACTTTTCCTTCTTTTTTTTCTTTATAATTAATTTTTATTGGAGTATAGTTGCTTTACAATGCAGACTTTTCCTTCTTAATCACATACAAAGACAGCAGAAGCAGCAGCCAAAGGTCACGTAGACAATACGCTAAACAGGTACTATGGGGACTTCCCTGGTGGTCGAGTGGGTAAGACTGTGCTCCCAATGCAGGGGGCCCAGGTTTAATCCCTGGTCAGGAAACTAGATCCCGCATGCCGCAATTAAGAAACCCGCATACCACAACTAAGAGTCCACAGGCCGCAACAAAGAAGCCTGCATGCCACAACTAAGAGTCCGCATGCTGCAATGAAGAAGTCCGCATGCCACAACTAAAGATCCCTCATGCTGCAACAAAGATCCCTCATGCTGCAACGAAGATCCCGCGTGCCGCAACGAAGACCTGGTGTAGCCTAAGTAAATAAATAAATAATAAATTAGCAAAGAAGAAAAACAGGTACCATGCAAATCATTTGAGGCCACCCAAAACCAACATCTCGGCATACTCTGAGAGAAGGCTGTTAGTCATCCAAATGTTAGTTAGGTCATACCTGATTTGTATTAAGAAGAATTAAAGGGGCTTCCCTGGTGGCACAGTGGCTAAGAATCTGCCTGCCAATGTGGGGGACACAGGTTCACGCCCTGTTCTGGGAAGATCCCACATGCTGTGAAGCAACTAAGCCTGTGCACCACAACTGCTGAGCCTGCGCTGCAGAGTCTGCACACCACAACTACTGAAGCCCAAGTGCCACAACTACTGAAGCCCATGTGCCGCAACTACTGAGCCTGTGTGCTGCAACTACTGAAGCCCGTGTGCCTAGAGCCCATGCTCTGCAACAAGAGAAGCCACCACAATGAGAAGCCCACGTACCACAACGAAGAGTAGCCCCTGCTCACCACAACTAAAGAAAGCCCGTGTGCAGCAATCAAGACCCAATGCAGCCAAAAATTAATTAATTACAAAAAAGAACTAGTGACTTCGCTGGTGGCGCAGTGGTTAAGAGTCCTCCTGCCAATGCAGGGGACACAGGTTCGAGCTCTAGTCCGGGAAGATGCCACATGCTGTGGAGCAACTAAGCCCATGCGCCACAACTACTGAGCCCGCGTGCCACAACTACTGAAGCCCGTGCTCCTACAGCCTGTGTTCCACAACAAAAGAAGCCACTGCAATGAGAAGCCCACGCAATGCAACAAAGTGTAGCCCCCCACTCACTGCAACTAGAGAAAGCCTGTGTACAACAACGAAGACCCAATGCAGCCAATAAATAAATAATTTTTTTAAAAAACTAAAAAAAAAGATAGTTGTGATTTATACTGTAACAATTTTGCTTTCCTAAATTGCATTTTTTATCTGCAATAAGCTGGAAGCAGAAGTAAGAAAATAATAAACTTTTCAACAAAAGAGAAAGTTATTGTTTCTTTTAGCAATAACTGATTGGAGACATCTATATCTATATATGATATATATGTTACAACTTTATTGAGATATGATTCATATACCAGGCAATTTACCTATTTAAGAGTACAAGTCAGTGGTTTTTAATATATTCCTAAGTTTTGCAACCATCACCACATCCACCTTTAGAAATTTTCATCACCCCCCGAAGAAACCCCAGATTCATTAGCAGTCATATCCCCATTTTGCCCCCAAATCTTCTCCCTCCAACCCTGGGCAACTACTAGTCTACTTTTGGTCTCTATGCATTTAACTTCTGGATATTTCATGTAAATGGAATCATACAATATATGACCTTTTCTGACTGGCTTCTTCACTTAGCATAATATTTTCAAGGGTCATCCACATTGTAGCATATATCAGTACTTCATTCTTTTTATGGCTGAATAATATTCCATTATACAGGTATACCATATTTTGTTAATCCAATCATCAGCTGATGGACATTTGTACTGATTTCACTTTTTACCTATTATGAATAATGCCACCATGAACATTTGTATACAAGTTTTTGTGCGGCCATGTTTTCATTTCCTTTGGGTATACACCAACCAGTAAAATTGCTGGGTCATACAGTAACTCTGTGCTTAACCTTCTGAGGAACTACCAGACTGTTCTCCAAAATGGGTGCACCATTTTATAATTGCAGCATGCATGAGGGATCCTACTTCTCCATATCCTTGCCAACACTGTCTTTTTCATTCTAGCCATTCCACTGGGTATGAAGTAGTATCTCACCGTGGTTTTGATTTGCATTTCCCTGATGGCTAGTAATGTTGAGTATCCTTCCATGTGCTTATTGGTCCTTTATATACCTTCTTTGAAGAAATGACTACTCAGATCCTTTGCCTATTTTAGGGGTTATTTGTTTTTGCTATTATTGAGTTGTAAGAGTTCATTTATTTATTCTAGATATAAGTACCTTACCAGAGACTTCCCTGGTGGTCAAGTGATTAAGACTCCATGCTCCCAATGCAGGGGGCTGGGGCTCGATCCCTGGTCAGGGAACCAGATCCCACATGCCACAACTAAGAGCCTGCATGCCACAACGAAGATCACACATGCAGCACCAAACATCCCGCATGTTGCAACTTAAGACCTGGTACAGTCAAATAAATAAACAAATATTTTTAAATAAATAAATAAATAAGTACCTTACCAGCTATATGATTTGCAAATATATTCTCCCTTTTTCTGGTTTGTCTCATCACTTTCTTAGGTTGATATATTTCTATTTTTTCTTTTGTCGCTTTAACCTTTATTTTTATCAAAATAATAGATACAGAATTAGCAATTCACAGTACCCAAAAACACTTAAATAAAAAGCAGCAGCCCACTGGCTCACCCTTCCTCCACCAGCTCCATACCACCAGCAACAACAACTTTCAACTCTTCTGGCTGATTCACCTGGTAGTTTCCCTAGATAAGCCTACATAAGAAGCATTTCTTGCAATTGCTTGATTCATCCATTTTTGACATTACAGATTTTCTAAAATAACAAATAAGGAATTAGTTCTCTTATACTTCTAGAACCCCTCCCAATATTGTTATATCATTATTTGGGGTTAAATCAGTGAATCTTTAAATTATATACCTTCCAGTTAAATCAATAATTAATGTTTAAATAATGAACACTTTTATAACTTCATTATATGGCATCAAATAGGGTATTAAGAGAGAGGGAAGATCAGCATATAATTGAGAAAGATCCTCAGACATCTTTAACTGATAGGAGGCTGCACTTCTTTTAAATCCTATTTGTCATTTATTTATTTATTTATTTATTTTTTTGCGGTACGCGGGCCTCTCACTGTTGTGGCCTCTCCTGTTGCGGAGCACAGGCTCCGGACGCGCAGACTCAGCAGCCATGGCTCACGGGCCCAGCCGCTCCGCAGCATGTGGGATCCTCCCGGACCGGGGCACGAACCCGTATCCCCTGCATCGGCAGGTGGACTCTCAACCACTGCGCCACCAGGGAAGCCCCCTATTTGTCATTTCTTAAATAATTTTTCACAGTTGTTAGCTAAATGTTATACTGTTTAACCTAACTTCAGAGAGAGAGTCTCTTCATATAAAAAATGCCTTTACCTACCTCAATTACTCATTAGTTGAGGGAAACCATATTCTTTGGGTCTGTGCATGACACTATTATTCTGTGGACATGGTGACAACTACAGAAGTTATAAGATGGTGCTTAAGAAACTCTAGTAAGCGTCCAAATCTATATGTGTTAGCAAACATGTGCTGGTGACTTTTAATATAATGGTTATTTCATGGAACATGGGGAGAAAGATGTGGGAAACAAAGTCAAGAGCATGTCCCAGTTATATATATATATTTTTTTTTTGCGGTACACGGGCCTCTCACTGTTGTGGCCTCTCCCGTTGAGGAACACAGGCTCCGGACGCGCAGGCTCAGCAGCCATGGCTTACGGGCCCAGCTGCTCCGCAGCATGTGGGATCTTCCCGGACCAGGGGCACGAACCCGTGTCCCCTGCATCGGCAGGCGGACTCTCAACCACTGCACCACCAGGGAAGCCCCAACACACAGTTTTCACGCAAGATTCAATCACAAAAGCAGGAATCAGATCCCTTCCCTTTGTGAAGGGAATAAGTGCACACCACTTATTAACAAAGCACACGAATTACTCCTTGAATTATAATGATAAACAAAATGACATGCAAATTATAAAAGGTTCCTTGATTGCCTACATACTACCGGAAAACAGCTTAAAATATGGGATTACTTGTCTAGAGGAAAGTTACCAAGTAAATAAATCACTCCTCAACAACCCGGACTTGTGGTCACTTGCAGCTGAAGGAAGAGAAGGGCAGGAGGCAGGAGAAATCCAACTACCAGCAGCCAGAAACTATGCCAGGCACTTTATATACCTATTTCATCTTCACACCTCTCTAAGGCAGGCACTGTTACCAGCATTTAGAGATGAAAAAAGAGGCTCAAATAAGTTATTTATCCAAAGTTACACAATTGGAAAAGTACTCCTCCGAAGTTATGCTCAAAGGACCCTCACAGTCAGCACCCTTGTATGAGAATGCAAAGATTACAAAATCGCGTTGCCTGATCTCATTATCCCAGTGCTTCAAATCCTGTGGGCCCTGTCTACCTTTCCCTTAAAACATAGCTTAGAGCATTTTTAAGACTTTTCCCCCCAGTAACTAGAAATCAAATCACTCTTTGAAAAACCCAAAAGAATCACTACAACAAATATTTTTAAAGGGACTTTGGTTATCAGATCATCCCGTTAAGGAATGAGTCCAACTACTAGATATTTGACTTTGGGCACGTTATTGAACTTTTCTAAGCTTTCAGATTTCTTCAACTCCAAAATGGGGATTATAATATTTACCCTTCATATAGCTATTATGATGATTCAATTAGACAATATTCGTAACACTATAGTCCAGAAAGTGCTATAGTCAGTAATATTAAAACTGGTATACGAGTCTATCAATCACAGTACAAACAGTCCAGTGGTCATTCACTTGACAAACACTGACTGAAAGCCCCCTATATGCAAGGTATTTTTTAGGTGCTGGAGTACAACAGTGAACAAAACAGGCAGAATCCCTGCTTTCACAGAATGTACTTTGTAGTGGAAAGAAAAAAAAAAAAGATAAAATAAATATAATGTTCCAAGTACTAAGAAGTACTATGAAGAAAACACAGCAGAGAGTGTGATTGGGGGTAATATTTTAGTCAGAGTAGGTGAGGCGACCTCTGAGAAGGTAACACTGGAGGGGTGATCTCAATGAAGTGACAGAGTGAGCCAAGTAAGGGTCAGGGAGGCTCAGGTTCCAGGTGGAGGGAACAAGTACAAGGTGCTGAGGCAGGTATGTACTTGGTAGACTGACGAACAGCAAGAGGTTCTGTCTATAAGTACAACACTGAAAAAAAACCCCAGAAAAACCCAGCTCCTCATAAACAAATATAAACAGGATTCATGGCTGCTGCTTTTTGAGCACTACATAAAAGAGGCAGACGCATAGCACAGGGAGATCAGCTCGGTGCTTTGTGACCACCTAGAGGGGTGGGAGGGAGGGAGATGCAAGAGGGAAGAGATATGGGGATATATGTGTATGTATAACTGATTCACTTTGTTATAAAGCAGAAACTAACACACCATTGTAAAGCAATTTATACTCCAATAAAGATGTTAAATAAATAAATAAAAATAAAAGAGGCAGAGCAAGAGACTAAAATCCAGACACTCATTTCCCAAGCCCAGCAACCTGGTGGGGGCTGAACCTGCCCGTAGCAGGTATGCATTTTTCTGAATGACCCATCTAGCCAGAGAGACTGCCTTGGTCTAATTTGCACATAGGTTCCAGGTAAGCCCCTGCAGCTCCTATAGGGCTTCCTTTTCAGTAGAATTTATTGGATCTACAATCATCAAAGTGGTGTTAATATGCCTGTCAACTGAGAAATGGAAATAAGCTAATTATGTTGAACTAGATTCTATAATGACATTCATTAACAAAGAGTTATAATGTGAGATAATAACAATTTTCATTGATCTTCTTGATTTTTTTTTCTTTTTTTTTGCTGTACGCGGGCCTCTCACTGTTGTGGCCTCTCCCGTTGCGGAGCACAGGCTCCGGACGCGCAGGCTCAGCGGCCATGGCCCACGGGCCCAGCTGCTCCGCGGCATGTGGGATCCTCCCAGACCGTGGCACGAACCCGCGTCCCCTGCATTGGCAGGCGGACTCTCAACCACTGCACCACCAGGGAAGCCCTGTTCTTGATTTTGATAAAATGTTTTAATCTAGTAAGTTAAAATATGGCTGTGTGATATACAGTGAATCTGGACTCTGAAAACCAAAGTACAAGTCTCAATTGGGCCATTTTCCCCAAAGTCATTCAGCTGACAGTTTAACCTAACTTCGGTTTCCTCACTTGTAAAGTGAGGAAATTCTATTCAAATGTAATCATTTTCTTATTAAGACATCAAGTAAAAAAGCAAATGCAATTATAAATATTATAATAAAAGGAGACAATGGTTTTATCAAGGAAAAAGACCTTGTGTATATCAATTGACGTTAAACTAAAAATCAAATAAATAACACCAGGCTTCCACATTAAAAAAAAATAAAATTCTTTGCTGCTGAGGAGTTCCATCTGTTCCTGCTGCTTATAACCCACCTAGAGGGTCAAACTGTGCCATGATGATGATGATGTCATAAAAACAGAGCAACACCGCTGACTGAGGACCTCTCACAAGAGGACCAAGCGTCAAATTGATCAGAGTCCTCTCATCTGGGCTGATCAAATCTTAATCTTCTGCAGCCCTCTACTCTTGGCAAACTTCAGGTCTGTCCTTAGCACAAGGAGGCAGCTATTTTTTAGCCAATTAGAAGTCATTAAACTGACTTAAGTGTCTCCACCTTCTCAAAATGTTCCTGGATCAACCCTGTCAGAAACTGTTTTTCTCTCAACTCTAAATTACTCTCATTTAGCTCAGCTGCCATATATCAGTCATTCATGTACATTCACCATCCTCTTACTAGATTGTAAGTTACTTGAAAGTGGTAGCTGTCTGAAATCTCCTTCCTCAAAGTACCTTGTACAAGGGCTCTGAATACTGTTCCCAGACAACTCCAGAAGATGAACTGATCAAAGGTAGTGAAAAAGTCTGTGTGTACCCGCCACATGACAGGCCCTGTTCTGGGTGCTGGAGAATTTTTTTTTTTAATATTTATTTATTTGCTGCACCAGGTCTTAGTTGTGGCATGCAGGCTCTAGTTCCCTGACCAGGGATGGAACCCGGACCCCCTGCACTGGGAGCGCAGAGTCTTAACCACTGGACCACCAGGGAAGTCTGTGTGTGTGTGTGTGTGTGTGTGTGTGTGTGTGTGTGTGTGTGTGTGTATGTGTGTGTGTGTGTGTGTGTGTGTGTGTGTGTGTGAATTTAAGATACCAAAGATGACCAGAAGTAAAGAAAAGTGACTGTGGCAGGGACTTGAGAATCTGCAAACTCTGGAGATGTACATCACCTGAGCATGTAGGGATGCCAAATAACTGGCATCTAGAAAATGAAAAAAGGTAAATGTTCACCCTTCTGAGAAAGAAGTCTATAATAGATTGGCATAGTGGTGCATGAAGAGCCTATAAGTGTCTTGTGAAGACAAGGAAATCCCTCAAAATCCCAAAGCCTTCACCAGACTTCCGATCTAAAAATATGCAGATTGGGACTTGCTTGGTGGCGCGGTGGTTAAGAATACGCCTGCCAATGCAGGGGACACGAGTTCAAGCCCTGGTCTGGGAAGATCCCACATGCCGCGAAGCAACTGAGCCTGTGCTCCACAACTACTTAGCCTGTGCTCTAGAGCCCATGTGCCACAACTACTGAAGCCCGTGCACCTAGAGCCCGTGCTGAGCAACAAAGAGAAGCCACTGCAATGAGAAGCCCGTGCACAGCAATGAAGAGTAGCCCCCACTCGCTGCATCTAGAGAAAGCCCGCGCGCAGCAACGAAGACCCAAAGCAGCCAAAAATAAATGAACAAAAAATGAATAAAAGGGCTCCCCTGGTGGCACAGTGGTTGAGAGTCCGCCTGCTGATGCAGGGGACACGGGTTCGTGTCCCGGTCCGGGAAGATCCCACATGCTGCGGAGGGGCTGGGCCCATGAGCCATGGCCCGTGAGCCATGGCCGCTGAGCCTGCATGTCCGGAGCCTGTGCTCTGCAACGGGAGAGGCCACGGCAGTGCGAGGCCCGCGTACCGCACCGCCCCCCCCAAAAAAGAATAAAAATAAATAAAAATTAAAAATATGCAGATTAATTATCAGGAGACTGACTTCTGATATCAGCATGTGTTCTACAAAGATACATTTGGGACCAGCACAGAGGCGACGTAGCAGAGTGGTTAAGAACACTGGCGCCAAACTGCCTGCGCTCAAATCCTGGCTCTGCTACTAACTACTCAAATAGAGCTGTGTGATACTCGCCAAGTTATTTAACCTCTTTGTGCCCCAACTTCTCCATATGTAAAATGTGGATGAAATAGGATCTGCCTCTTCGGGATGTCATGAAGATTAAATGAGAATGTATGTAAAGTGTTCAGAAGAGAGCCAGGCATACATTAAATGTCATTATCGTGGGATTACCATTTAATTTACCATCTAAACTGGGACAATTTGGTGAATAAAAAGAGACATTATTAATAATGACATCAAGACACTGCAAAAACCTAGACTGTATCAGGCAAACCAGACATATGGTCACGCTATGAGTCAGTGTTCAAAGAAACCTAGTGAGTGTGACCAGAGAATTCCCTGCTTCACCTCTTTACATGCAGGCCACCCACAGATGCAAATACCAAAGGTTAACAAGTGAATTATATTCATCTGCATGCACCTGTGTTGGCACTAAATGAGGATACTTACTTTTTCCTGTAAATGGCTTCAATTGTACTACACCACTCAATATCAGCACAATCCCTCAAGATCAATGACAAGCACCCAACAAATACTGAGGACATGGTAACAGTAACAAGCAGAAAGGTCACCTTGCTTGTTAGGTAAGGTTAAGTTGTAAGGTAAGACTTGCTCCTAGCCCTCAAGAAGTTAACCACCAGTTAAATGATTCCTGCAGGTAGTTTCCTCCAATCATTCCCCAGAGGCCACCACTATAGCAAATACACCAAAGCAGGAAGGAATCTCAGAGAAATACTGAAAAAAATGAAAAGGCGACTTGAAAAATGAACACAGTAGAAAAGAGAAATAGAGTACTTCATTATTTTACATGGCACTGCCAAATAGTTTAAGACATTCTTCAAAGAAAAAACAAAATTTGCAAAAAGCATTTGTGACAGATAGCTTTTGTTTTGGCCTACGCAGCATCCACTCCCCTTTCTTTGCAGAATTAATGCTCTTCTGTTACATGCAATCTCATTAGAAACAAAAAATTCAACTTGGAAGAAAACATAATTCAAGAGAGGGAAAAAGAAGGAGAAGGAGAGAAAATGAATCAGGGAAATTGTGTGTGATAATGGCTCAAAAAGAGTTCTCATGTTTTAGAGACAGGTACTGAAACATTTACAGATGAAATGATGTGACGTCTGGAATCTGCTGCAAATATGTTAACATTGGTTAAATTTGGTGTGAATATGAATAATTATTTTGTATTTTCTGTATTATTATTATTTTTAAATATTTATTTATTTATTTTAACTGCTAGGGGTCTTAGTTGCAGTGTGCGGGATCTTTAGTTTTGGCATGCGGGATCTAGTTCCCTGAATAGGGATCAAAACCGGGCCCCCTGCATTGGGAGCATAGAGTCTTAACCACTGGTCCAGCAAGGAAGTCCCTTCTGTATTATTTTTAATTAAAACATTAATCAAGTACTTGTGAAGATTCTCTAACATAGGTTTCTCAACCTTGCCACTACTAACATTTGGGGCCAAATAATTCTTTGTTGTGTGTGGCTGTCTTGTGCACTATAGAGTGTTTAGCTGCATCCCTGGCCTCTACCCACTGGATACAAGTAGCACCACTAGCACCCTACTTGTTGTGACAATTAAAAACACCTGCAGGGACTTCCCCGGTCCCTGCATTTTTTTTTTTTTTTTAATAATGGATATGCATTTGGCCTATTTCAAATAACCAGTATACAATAAAAGACTTAAAAAAAGGGACTAATGAGTCCTGGAGAAAAAAGTTTAGATGAAAGTGAGATTATGTGGTGTCAATTAACCTACACCTAGAAAAAGGCTGGTCAGTCTAGTTAGCAATCGTGTAGTGCCCTGGAAGAAAGGAATCATTTCTGAGTGTCTAGACTTGAACTCACTTCTAGAATGACTAAAACTTGCAACCCCCTTTAGCACCACCACACTGTACATAGAGAAGCTTAGAAAATTTTTCTTAATGAATTAAGGATGCTATGAAATATCTGCTAGATTAGTTACACTGCCCTGTGCAAGATAAGATTGCATCAAGGCCTCTAGATAGGTCTGGAGTCTGAGAAAGAAAAAGAAGGAAGAGAAATAGGAAAAGAGGAGGGAGAGGAAGAGAAAGATAAAAAGGAGAAAGAAGATGATGAAAAAGAATTTTTCCCCAAAAAAGAATTTCAGTAGCAACCTAGTGGGCTATTTCATGAATCTGTCCATTTCTTATCCGTTCTACTGTCACTATCCTCATCTAAGTCAACATCATTTATACTGGAGTCTCACAACTGGTTCTCCCCACTTCTACTACTAAACCCCTTACTTCATTCTTGATGTAGGAGCCAGAGTAATCTTTTTAAAGCTCCTTGAGATAGAGCCAGTGACTCAAGAAATGGTAAGTTCAGGGACTTCTCTGGTGGTCCAGTGGGTAACACTTCGTGCTCCCAGTGCAGGAGGGCGGGGTTAGATCCCTGGTCAGGGAACTAGAGCCCACGTGCCACAACTCAGACCTGGTGCAGCCAAAATAAATAAATAAATACATAATAAATAAATAAATAAATATATATTTTTAAGTTTGTTCCCTTTAAAAAAAAAGAAATGGTAAGTACAGAAGTCATTCCTGCAATAGATGCAATAGCAGGGCTCAGAAGGGGCAACAACAGTGTCTGTCTTAGTGCATTTGGGCTACTATTAAAAATGATCACAGACTGGATGGCTTATAAACAATAGAAATTTATTTCTCTCAGCTCTGGAGGCTTGAAGTCTGAGACCAGGTCGCTAGCATGGGTGGGTGAGGACTCTCTTCCAGGGTGCACACTTCTCGTGATATCATCACACAGTGCAAAGGGGCTGAGGAATCTCTCTGTTGCCTCCTTTGTAAGGCACTAACCCGTGAGGTTCCACTCTCATGATTTAAGCACCTCCCAAAGGCCCCATCTACTCTGGGGGTTAGGATTTGAACGTACGTATTTTAGGGGAACACACTCATACCGTTAACAGTATCCTTAACCACACATCTCTAACCAAGGTCTTCAGGTGGTATGACTTTGGCAGTAATTCCAGGCCTTCTGATTCCCTTGTTCCTGCCTGTTTTTTGAACCAGATTCTCCAGTCTTTCCATCAGTGCTGTGAGGTACTTGACAATCTTCCAATAAATTCCTTTGCTGTTTAAGTTGGCTGGAATTAGGACCTGTAATTCTCAACCAAGACCCTTTCCTGGAACAATGCCATGCCTTTTTCCTTTTTTTTTAAATGACCTGTCACTAAGTTTAGCCTTCCAAAAATGGGTAGAATTAAAAATTTTATTTTCTTTATTCTAATAACTTTCAATACATCAATACTTAAATATGTAAATATATTTAGATACATATAAAATTCAAATTAAAAATCAGGATGTTCTTCCTTAGAGTCTTGTGATTTAAGGAGGCAGGAAGAAGAGAAAGAATTGTATGAACTGTATGTGTATTGTTAGTCTCTCTAACTCCTATGTGAAATTTGGTGCTTCCAAGGAATATCCTTTACTTATTGGCAAAAAATATGCTGGATATTTCAGAAGGATATGTGGCGTAAAATATATCTGCATTTCAAAGAAGAGGTTACAGATGCTTCATGAACCTTCAAGAATTAAATAACAGTCAACAAGCAATAGAAATTTCAATATTTCAATACCAACATTTAAGAATATAAACATATTCAGAACATAACTGAAAATATAACAATAAAAATGATCTCTTACTGGATGTTAAACCTGGATTAAAAGAGACTTACTAAAGCAGCGTAACATTTATTTACCACGAAATGATTATACTAGTGTACAAAATCAAACATAAGCCTTCAAGAGATAAACTCTTTTGAATGACAGGATTGTTTTAAACTCAGTTGGCACTGTTCAATGTTATACACCAGAAAAAATTTGGCGGGCCAATAACCCATAACATTATAATTGACAAAGATGAGGCATGGCAGTGAGATACAGTCATACTGCTTGTAAATTAAGAAATGGAGGGGGCTTCCGTGGTGGCGCAGTGGTTGAGAGTCCGCCTGCCGATGCAGGGGACGCAGGTTCGTGCCCCGGTCCGGGAAGATCCCACATGCCGCGGAGCGCCTGGGCCCGTGAGCCATGGCCGCTGAGCCTGCACGTCCGGAGCCTGTGCTCCGCAACAGGGGACGCCACAACAGTGAGAGGCCCGTGTACCGCAAAAAAAAAAAAAAAAAAAAAAAGAAATGGAAAGGGTGGGGGGAAAGGTGGATTGGGAGTTTGGGATTAGCAGATGCAAACCATTATATATATGTATAACTGAATCAATCATTGTACACCAGAAACTAACAAAACATTGTAAATCAACTTTACTTCAATTAAAAAAAATTTTTTTTAAAAAGAAATGGAGGAGGTAGATGTGGGAGAGAACTTCTTTGGTGGTGTTTTTCCTATTTGTTACTGCAAAGGAAACCTCCGATCTAGTTATTAAACTTTCAGTCTGTCTGAGGTAATAGCTTTTATGCCAAAAGCAATTACAGAGACTAGAAGTGGAGATCTGAGGTTTTGTTGTTGTTTTAGCTGAAGTAAGATAATTCCTGGGTTTGTGTGCATGTGTTCTTATCCCTTAATCAGTAAGTACATTTACAATTTCAAAACTCTCACTCCTTTTTGCCATTTCTTCTCTATTGGAAAATCATAGATTAAGAAAAACCATTACCCTAGATAAATGTCTCCAATATTACTTTTGATGCAAACATTTTTAGACAATTTTAAAAAACAGATTGAGTAAATAATGAACATGGGAAAATTACATGCCTGTTAGTAAGGGGTGTTAAACTTATATTAATCACTGGTACAACAAATGAATGTATGTTTTGTTTAGTTTAACTGTCTCATTGGAACAGTATCTGTAGTTTAAAACCAGTCTCTGCTGACCTTTTTAAAGCTCTATAAAAACCATCAGCAAAGCCCTTGACTGCTAAATATCCTGAGATTTGTTTTGTTTTGTTTTGTTTTACTGTGGCCATACATAACATAAAATTTACCATTTTAACCATTTTTAAGTATACAATTCAGTGGCATGAAGTACATTCACACTGCTGTGCAACCATCACCACCATTCACGTTCAGAACTTTTCCATCTTCAGATCTGAAACTCTGTACCCACTGAACAACTCTCTATCCCTCCTCCCCCAACCCCTGGCAACCACCATTCTACGTTCTGTCTCTATGAATCTGACTAATCTAAGTACCTCAGATAAGTGGAATCACACAATCTTTTTTTTCACTTAGCATAATGTCCTTTTGTGTCTGGCTTATTTCACTTAGCATAATGTCTTCAAGGTTCATCCATGTTGTAGCATGTGTCAGAATTTCACCCCTATGACAGTTGAATAATACTCCATTATATGTATATACCACATTTTGTTTATCCATTCATCCGTGGATGGACACTTGGGTTGTTACCACCTTTTGGCTATTGTGAATAATGTGGCTATGAACACCGGTGTACACGTATCTGTTCAAGTCCCTGCTTTCATCCTTTGGGTATATACACAGAAGTGGAATTATTAGATCGTGTAGTAATTCTATGTCTAAATCTTTGGGGAACCACCACACTCTAATGTAAGATGTTAAAAGCACAATTATCAGTGTATTCTACAGACCTCTGAGCAGTAGCTCTTATTTTTGTGTTGACTGTTCACATTGCCTACATTTACCTTAAAATTGTAACTTGTAACACATTTGTCAGAAGTGGCCCAGGATTTCACATTTGAAAGTGGGGCGGGGGGGATAGTAATAATAGCAGCTATCATTTATTGATAGATTCTGAGCTAAGATGAATACACAGCACCAGCCAGCCAATAAATTAAAGTACAACCTTTTCCTAAACGTATTTCTCAGAAGGTTAACAGTTGTTATAATAGGGGTTTGGGGGAGTCAGTCAGTCAAACAGTTTAGATTTTCTCCTGAGGATTTTTCAGACTTTAATACGTCCTGTGACTTTCTAAGAGGTGATATATCAAGCTGTTATTCAAACTTTTTGCCTTTTGTTGAAGATCATGTTGCAGAAATGTTGTGATCTAGGGCAAGGTTCTCAACTGCAGAACTCTTAGCATTTGGGCCCAGATCATTCTTTGATGGGGGAGGCTGCTCTGTACGCTGCAGCAGGCCAACAGCATGCCTCTCCTCTGTACACTAGATGCCAGTAGCACATTCCCCAACTTAGGACAATCAAAAATGTCGCCAGACATGGCCAAATGTCCCCTGGGAGGCAAAATCATCCTCAGTTGAGGGCCACTGGTCTGTTATTATCTCAATAAGTTCACTGTCCATTTCCCCACTTAAATAAAGGCCCTCCTGCCTCAAACTTACATGTCATCTTCCTTTCCACCTTTTCTACTGAAGAACAGCTGCTCCTCTCAGCCTCCACCTGTGCACTGGATCCCGTTCCCACTTGTCTCACGCCACGACCTGCCTGGCAATTATTCTCTGGACAGTATGTTTAATTTCTCCCTCAGACTCCAAACATGCTCATTTTTTTCGTTCCTAAATAAAACAAACAAACCCAAACCCTTTCTCCTGCCCCTTAAGTTCTCTCTCTCCTTATCTGTACAACCAAATGTTCATAAGGATCCATCTTATACTCATGGCCTCCACTTCCACTTTTTTACTTTTACTACTTTTATACATTTACTTCTCTACCCAAGAAAATCTGGGTCTATGGACATTTTTCTACTCTCTCAAAGATCCTACCTGCCCAGTTCAGTGGTCTCCTCAGGGTCCTTCCATTACCTCACATCACAGGGTGTTTTAAAATATTTTTGAATGAACTTCTGAAGAAAATATTTGACCTGGTGAGCAACCTACCTCCTGAATTCCCTGACATTATTCTCTTTGTTCTCTTTTCACCTTAGTGATGGCTTTCTCTATTTCTCTGTTTCTTCTGCATCCCCTAAATACAAGTACTCCTTTGGGGATGGTTTTTCAGTACTCTTTTCAATGATTTCCATGACTCCAAATACCCCTAGGAATTCCCTGTTCATCTCTGCCCCCATATTAAACACTGAGCTCTAAATTAAGACTTTTTTTTTAACATCAAGGTGACATAATTTTGAATAAAGGGAACCAAAAGTAATATTACCATAAACAATAACTCCCACCAAGCAACGCCTTCTGCACGCAGGCACTGAAGAAAGTGTTTTGCAAAAATACATGTTAACTCACTTAATTTACTCCTCTGCAGCCCTATGAAGTCAGCTTCCTATCCCAACATTATAAATGAGGTTATAATCTCCAAGAGGTTAAGGAACTTTCTCACACAGCTAGTAAGTTGTAAATATAGGATTGGAACTACATTTTTACTTCAAAGCCAATTTTCTTAATCAAGTGTATTGTTTCATCTTATCTTCTAAAGTTCTCAAAATTCAATTCTCTTAGCTCTTCTTGATTTCCCCAGAATTACAGGATAATTTAAAGTCAACACTGGAAACTGTACACTCTTGGCCTCTGTATCAAAGAAAACATTATTTTTCTAAGAATCCTAGGGCTAAAAGAAAGTCTGCATTATATAATTCATCTCCAAGCCTGTAGGCAGAATTGTATCTAAACCATTCCAGACAGATGGGTATCTTCTATTTTTAATGACATCTACCAAAGGAGATTCTCGCCTACTAAATTTAGATTGTGAGCCAAAGGAAGGAAGTGTATCTAATTTTATGCTCCATATAGCTCACCTTCACATACAATTGGCAATATATATCCTAATAGGATTACTTCCCCAAGTAGAAATGAACACAAAATCTACAAATACTAAGGCCAGCCACTAGAAAGGGATTCAGCTAGTCTCTTCAAGTTGACAAGAGAACAAAATCATTCTAGTCCAAAGTATGAAAGAGCTGACATCATATTCTTCCTATTATATTAAAACCCACCTAGCAGAGTAACTGGAAAAATGACAAAGGAGTTTCTAGTATGAGGTATACCTGTTACATGGCTGTAACTAGTCACGAACAGTTAACTCCAAATCTTAATGGAGAAGAGTCATGAATGCATCTTAACTGAGTAACAATTTAAGATTTATAGTTCTACCCTTGCCAACACTTCCTCTAGGCATCAGGCTTGAGGATCCAAACACTTAACAATCGCCCCAAAGATTTCAGTCTAATTCTGCCTGTCAGGTCATCTTCTTTGCCAGCTCTCAACACATCAAAGGAAAAACAAACAAAACAAAAATTTCACAAAAGCTGCAAAATGAAGCGATTTGTTGCAGTGTACTTTACTTAGTAATTCTTTGCAGGGAAAGCAAGGAAAAAAATTCTTTGCACTGTTTGTTTCAGCAGAAAGCTAAAATCACTTTAGGATAGTTATCTCAAAGAAGCTACTGGCTAGCCCAAAACAAAAGTTTAATTGGCCCTTAAGTCAAATACTTTCCCAAATTAACCATCTGGGCATGCTTCTTCACAAAGTTGGGAGGGCTTTAGCATTACTTAAAATAACATAACCCCATGGGTCAAATTGTACTGTAAAATTAAGTTCATCTTTTTTTTAATGATTAAAGGAAATTTAAAGTGGATAATCACATAAGTTTTGACTTCCATTATCATACTAAAATCTAGTACCGACTAGCAATAAATGAAAGATGATAAACCCAGGGAAATGTTTATATAAAATTACAACAGTAGTGTTGGTACAATTTCAAAAATCCAGGTTATAGCTAAACCATTTTTTAAAACAAACATTCAGGAACTTCCGTGGTGGCGCAGTGGTTAAGAATCCGCCTGCCAATGCAGGGGACACGGGTTTGAGCCCTGGTCCGGGAAGATCCCACACGCCACAGAGCAGCTAAGCCCATGCACCACAATTACTGAGCCTGCACTCTAGAGCTCACGCACCACAACTACTGAGCCCGCGTGCCACAACTACTGAAGCCTGCACGCCTAGAGCCCGTGCTCCACAACAAGAGAAGCCACCACAATGAGAAGCCCAGGCACCGCAACAAAGAGTAGCCCCCACTCGCCGCAACTAGAGAAAGCCCGTGCACAGCAAGGCAGACCCAACGCAGCCAAAAATAAATTTTTTAAGAAAAGAGCAGGCTGCTCCATCTCCTATAAAAAAAAAATATATTCATCAGAAATAGCAAATGTCAAAGATAAAAATACTGACCTGACCCAATCAGGCAAGTCACCAAATATCTTTCTGAAAGTAATTCAAGATGCTTCCCAGAAGACAGCATCTATTTCTATCTAAGTAATAATGAGGTAGTACATTTGCAGCCCAAACAATTCTTTCTCCCATTTGTTTAGTGAATAATTTGACAACAAATTGGAATTCAGGTACAAGGTTTTATTTTGTCACATTCCAATTTTGTAATCACTGTTTTAACCCACCTAAGTAAAAACCTGTTACAAGCACAAAATATATATTTCAAACTAAGAACTATCTTCAATTTAAATCAAAATGGCCTACTCCAAAAAAGTCTAAACAAAAATGCTACCTTACATTTGGCCGTAGAGCAGCAACTGTATAATGCCAAGTTTTATTTGGTGTCTGCTGGAGGCTCATGCAATTTTTTTCTTAGCTGCTTCTCAGTCACCACCTGATCTGGAAGTGGTTAATTGCTTTATGATTCCAATTCATTTTTTATCACAAACAATCTTTTATTAGTCATTAGAGTAAGTTATTTATAACACAGGGTATTTTTAATAACAGCTTATTTGAGATATAATCCACATGCCATAAAGCTCACCTCTTTAAACTGTATAACTCATTGGTTTTTAGTAAATTCACAAAAATTCTATGTCGATCATCACTACCTAATTCCAGAACATTTTCATCACCTCCTAAAAGAAATCTCATACCCATTAGCAGTCACTCTTCATTTTCCTCTACCCCTAACCCTGGCAACCATGAATTTACTCTCTCCCTCTATGGATTTGCCTGTACAGGATGTTTTACATAAATGGAATCACACAATATGTGGACTTTAATGACTGGCTTCTTTCACTTAACATAATGTTTTGAAGATTCATCAATACTGTAGCATGTAACAATATTTCATTTCCTTTATGGCTGGATAATATTCCACTGTGTGGAAATACCATATCTAATTTAACTATTCATCTGCTGATGAACATTCGGGTTGTTTCTATTTTTTGGCTATTATAAATATGCTGCCTTGAAAATCTGTGTACAAGTCTTCGTGTGAACATACGTTTTCATTTTTGTTGAGTATATACCTACAAGTGGGGTTGTTGGGTCACATGGTAACTCTGTTCTTAACTTTTTGAGGAACTGCCAAATTATGCAAAAGCGGCTACATCACTTTACAATCCCACCAGGTCTGTAGTGAGGGCACAATTTCTTCATCAACCTTGTAATTTTCTTTTTTATTATAGCCATACTAGTGGGTACAAAATGGTATCTCGTTGTTTTGATTCAAATTTCCCTAGTGATTAGTGATGTTGAGCATCTTTGCATGTGCTTGCCAGCCAAGTATGTATTTTCTTTGGAGAAATGACTACTAAAATCCTTTGCTCACTTTTAAATTGGATTATTTGTCTTTTTATTAGTTGTAAGAGTTTTTTAATATTCTGGATACATTCCTTATCAGATACATGATTTGCAAATCAATTCTCCCATTCTGTGGGTTGTCTTCTCAGTTTCTTGAGGGTGTCCTTTGAAGCAAAAAAAAGTTTTTAATTTTGATATAGTCCAATTTATCTATTTTTTCTTTTGCCACTTGCACTTTTGGTATCATATCAAAGAAACCATTGCCTAATCCAAAGTCACAAAGATTTACTTCTATGTCTTCTTCTGAGTTTTAGTTTTAGCTCTTACATTTATATTTATGATCCACTTGGAGCTAATTTTCATACATGATGTGAGGTGAGGGGTCCAGCTTCATTCTTTTCCATGTGGATGTTCAGCTGTCCCAGCACTTTTGTTGAAAAGACTATTATTTCACCACTGACTTCTCTTGGCACCCCTACTGAAACTCAATTGATCAGAGATGTATAGGTTTCATTTCTGGACTTTCAATTCTATTCCACTGATCTATATGCCCGTCTTTATGCCAGGACCACAATGCCTTGATTACTGTAGCTTCGTAATAAGTTTTGAACACTTAGTTTTTGTTTTTGTGGTACACGGGCCTCTCACTGTTGTGGCCTCTCCTGTTGCGGAGCACAGGCTCCGGAGGCGCAGGCCCAACGGCCATGGCTCACAGGCCCAGCCGCTCCGCGGCATGTGGGATCCTCCCAGACTGGGGCACGAACCCGTGTGCCCTGCATCGGCAGGCGGATTCTCAACCACTGCACCACCAAGGAAACCCTAGAATCCTAGTTTTTAAGCTCTGTTTCAATACTGGCTCTGCTGTACAGGCTATAATACAGCTGCAATCTGAGCTCAAAATAAAACTTTTCTATAAAAATAAGTGGCAATTTTTTTTTGCTTCTTCAAAAATTTCTTTAATGATATTATGTTGAATGCATTTTTTAAATTGTTAGTATCAATGTTCTATGAACCAGAAGTGAACCAGACTGATTTTAAGTCTTGCCCTAAGTAAGATTTCAATGTACAACACAGTTACAAGGACTGCGTATAACTGAAGTTACGGACCATCTCTATTCCTTTTAATATTCTATAACATTAGTCTGAAACCTATCTGTGAACCTCAAGGGGCATGCATAATAAAAGACAGAAGAGTGTGTCACCAGTATAGAAACAGCCTAGAAAGCTTAAATTAAACAATTTCATAATAACCTTCTCTCAATTCTAAGAACCTAAAGCTATTCTTATTTAAAGTGTTAACACTGTTTTTGTTTCCTAAATGATAATGACCTTCAAAGGGGATTGACAGTTTTTACTTTTGCTGGCAGTCACTAAAAGCGACATACCAACTTTGAGAAGCCATCTGGTGGTGAGAAAACCAAGCCATCACCATACATATCAAATTTCAAATAACTCACTAACACAACAGTAATTAAGGAAAAGTTCTCTTTCCTCAAGTGCTAAAAATGTTCCTATTCCCTTCATGACACTAGGCAAATTACTTGTATCTCAAAGATACCTTCCTTGTTCCTCTTCCCCACAAAATAAACCAATCCCAGCAGACGTTTCTTCAAAGTCCTTTTAGGCTCAATGATTCTGTACAATATATCTGAATGCGTACAGTGGAAATGGGAAATGTTGTACTTTAGAAATAAAGAGAATCACAGATAAATACTCTGGTACAATTGCTTAATTATATTTTCTGTATTTCCATTTTTGGCACAGAAAAGGAAACTGCTTTAATTACTTACTCTATTTTATCCCCAAGAACTTAAAACCCCTCTCTTAATGCATTTCCAAACCTTAATCTCAGAGAATTAAATACTTTATAGGAAAAAGATATAAATAAGTTAATATTTATTCAATATGATCTTAGAAAATTTCTAAGAAAATTTTGGTTTAAATTTTTTAAACAGTTTAAATTACTTAAGTGTAAGTAACTGACTGTCTATTTAACATAAAAGCCCAATAGGAACTCCCCTGGTGGCGCAGTGGTTAAGAATCTACCTGCCAACGCAGGGGACATGGGTTCGAGCTCTGGTCCAGGAAGATCCCACATGCCGTGAAGCAATTAAGCCCGTGCGCCACAACTACTGAGCCTGTGCTCTAGAGCCTGCAAACCACAACTACTGAAGCCCGCGTGCCACAACTATTGAAGCCCGTGCACCTGGAGCCCATGCTCCGCAACAAGAGAAGCCACTGCAGTGAGAAGCCTGCGCGCCGCAACTAGAGAAAGCCTGCACACAGCAATGAAGACCCAACATAGCCACAAATAAATAAATACATAAATAATAAAATTAAATAACATTTAAAAAATCAAATAAAAGCCCAATAAAAAATACAAGCACTGGAAGATTCATTTCCAATTAAAATTTTTTTAGACTGGTAAGCTTTATTTCCTGCCTGACATCATCAGGGATCTAGTTTCACAGCTCTCCTGTACAATTTCTACTACAATACTTTTCTGGCCTCTCTTGGCACCTGTAAACTGCTGCTAGGTAATATTTCTGTTGTCAATGGACTACATCTTTTATAGAAAGAGACTTTCAACTGAACCCTCTCCACTTCAAACTCACATTCTTCCCTAACAGGTGAATCTTAAACTAAGTCTACTATAACAAGATGGAAACATTTTATGGTATTGAAATGTTACATAGTCACTAAATCTCCCTGATCACAGAATTCAATTCAAGTTACAATCTCTCTTGAATAGAAATAAAAAATGGTTTTGGTAAATCATATTCTGAACTAGAGCTATTTTTCTTTCAATTGCCCTAGAATTATAGACAGATATCTCTTCTACTAAGTTTTAGGAAATAAAAAAATTGAGTGAAATATAGAAAAATAAATACAATAATATAAATGGTACTTCCAAAATTTAAGAACAATACTTTTTTTTTTAATTTTTATTTATTTATTTATTTTTGGCTGCGTGGGTCTTAGTTGCTGCGCACAGGCTTTCTCTAGTTGCAGCGAGTGGGGGCTACTCTTTGTTGCAGTGTGCGGGCTTCTCATTGTGGTGGCTTCTCTTGTGGAGCACGGGCTCTAGTCGTGCAGGCTTCAGTAGTTGCAGCACGCGGGCTTAGTAGTTGTGGCACATGGGCTCTGGGGCATGCAGGCTTCAATAGTTGTGGCACATGGGCTCAGCAATTGTGGCTCACAGGCTCTAGAGCACAGGCTCAGTGGTTGTGGCGCACAGCCTTAGTTGCTCCATGGCATGTGGGATCTTCCTGGACCAGGGATCGAACCCTTGTCCCCTGCACTGGCAGGCGGATTCTTAACCACTGTGCCACCAGGGAAGTCCCAAGAACTATACTTTCAATTCATTATTCCTATCTTTTTATTCAATAAATAAACAACAATACCCACTGTCAAAGAGGTAAAATGTACATTGTAGAGACTGACGGAGCCCAAATGAAGTACTGAAACAACCACGTAAATCAAGGTCTCTCCATTTAAAATCTCAATACAAACCCAAGTATGCTTTAAGTTAATTCAAACATCTATTTGGCCCTAAGCTTCAGATGATACTAAGTTTTACCAGAGATAGAACCTGCTTGCTAGTTTACAATCCACCAGAGAGGATAAAAAAGTATACAAATTTGGGGCTTCCCTGGTGGCGCAGTGGTTGAGAGTCCGCCTGCCAATGCAGGGGACGCAGGTTCGTGCCCCGATCCGGGAAGATCCCACATGCCGCGGAGCGGCTGAGCCCGTGAGCCATGGCCGCTGAGCCTGCGCATCCGGAGCCTATGCTCCGCAACGGGAGAGGCCACAACAGTGAGAGGCCCGCGTACCACAAAAAAAAAAAAAAAAAAAGTATACAAATTTAAAACTATATATTAAGATGGTATGACATAGTCTGAAGAAGATCAGGACTGGAAGTTTTATTCATTATTAGACGTATGACCTTGAAAGGATCATTTGTCTTCTTAGAAAAACAGCTGACCAAAACTGAAACAAAAATTAAAAGATCTCAATAGTCCTAAATTTATTAAAGACATAGATCTGTAATTAAAGTTTCCCAAATAAAATCATCACATGGCTTCACCAGAGAATTTGTCTAACCATTTATGGAAGAAAAAGCATCAGTATTATGCAAACCTTTCTAGAGAAAAAGAAGGAATGTTTCCCAATCCATTTTATAAACCAGGATAACCCTGATGTCATAACCTAAGGAAGGGCAGCATATGAACATAAACATAGATGCAAAAATCCTAAAAAATATACTAGTAAATTGAATACAGTGAATATATTAAAAAGGATTATTTGTCATGCACAAGTAGGGTTTATTCCCGAAATGTGAGGTTGATTTAACATTAGGGAAAAAAAAACTCAATGTAATTCAACACACATTAACAGGGGAAAAAAAAGAGAAAAAAATATTATACGATCATCTCAATAGATATAGAAAAAGGATCTGACAAAATTAAACACTCACTCAGGATTAAAACAAAAAAGATTTCAAGGACTTCTACTTCTGGCCAAGATGTAGTAACAGGGATCAGATTTACCCTCCTACATTAAACAACCAAAAGAAATCAGCAAAATACATAAACAATGGTTTTTCAAGACACTGTACATCGAGAAACAACAACAAAAAACCCCCAGTGATCTCTGAGGACAAAAAAAGGTGAGTTCTATAATTGCTCCCAAGACACGGCCTTGAGAGCATTTCCTGGGTGTGGTGCAGGGAAAGGGAAACCAGGCAGAGCCCAAGGGATATCACAAGCTGAAAAGACAGAGCTGAGAGTCCAGGGAGACCAACGCAGCTAGAGTTCACAGGGCAGGATATCGTATAGGAGAGAAAATGCTGGAGATGTGCGGGGAGTTCCTCTCAAGTATTCCACTGAATACACATCAGCCCATGAATGGAAGCAAACCACCAAAGACAGAGGAAAGAATCATCAGCGAGGACTAGAGGGAACAACGCTGGGAGCTTATTGTTACAGGACCAACAACAATGTCTGTTCCCACCAGCTAGACTTGGAAAACCTTGTAATTCCTTGGTATTCAGAAGGGTCTTGCCATAGTAGTAGAGAATGACAAGCCCTAGTGACAATAGCCCTAAATGCTGCCCTGGTCCACCCAACAAAGCTTAAAACCAAGACCCAGAAGCATCAAGATATTTCCAAATAATTTAACTGCATCTCAGGGAAAATCTCCAGAAATTTATAAGAAGAAAAACAAAACTCCAATCCCTCCACAATGTCTAGCATCCAGTCAAAGATTACCAGGCATCCAAAGAAGCAGGGGGAAGAAGAAGAAAAGAAAAGAAAAAAAAAAAAGGGACTTCCTGGCAGTCCAGTGATTAAGACTCCATGCTTCCAATGCAGGGGACATGGGTTTGATCCCTGATCGGGGAACTAAGATCCCACATGCCGTGGGGCGTGGCCAAAAATAATAATAATAATAATAAAATAAAATTTTAAAAAAGCAAAGAAGCGGAAAAATACGACCACTGATGATGAGAAAAATCAACCAATCAAAACCAACCCATTATAATAGTTATCATAACTATTATAATAGTTATCATAATTATAGAGGTAAGAACTGACATTATAATAGTTATCATATATTATCATAGTTATCATAACTATAGAGGCAAGCAAACTTTTCCTATAAAGGGCCACACAGTAAATGTTTTAGGCTTTGTGAGTCACACACTCTCTGCTGCAACAACTCAACTCTGACAAAAGTCTTGAACAGGCTTGTTACATAACAAACAGGATATACAAATAACCAATAAACATATATACAAATAACCAATACCCCAGTACCAAATACCATTTTCCAATAAAATGAAACAGTGTTCCTTGGAGAAATGTCTGATTCTATGACTGAGGCAAGAAATATACAAGATGAGCCTGGAGCATCTTGTAGTGCTAGAAAGTAAGAAGTGTTCTAAAAAATTTTTTTATTTTAAACCCACAATGACAGGAGTATGTCAAAGGGATACTGCAGCCAACTGAAGAACTCTCAATGGTCAAGCTGGAACAATTTCAGCAACAACAAAAAATAAAGCAGTAATGGATTATAACCCAAAGTATAAAAAAAAATCTTTGAGTTCAACTATATAAATGATTGAATACATAAACAGATAGACAGACAATAAATTAAGTAAATAAATAAGTGGGAGAACAGACAAATCTCCAATGAAGAAGAATTTAAGATAATTTACGTATTTTGCCTTCAAGGAAGTGGTGCATAACACCCATTCTTTGAGTGTGGACTGCACAGTGACTTCCTACCAAAGAATACAATATGAAAGTGGGGAATAAAGGAGTAACTTTACAGTCAAGAACTCTGATACTCAGCTAGGCATCAAGGTTAACATTAACAGTGATAAGTCATGTGGACAGCATGGACCCTCGATATGATGTGATGAGAACGACATTTTACCCCATGGTCTTCCCTAGTTGAAAGACATCTGAAAAACTACTTGACAAATATGCTTTAAACAGTCAAGGTCGTCAAAAATAGGAAAGATCTGAGACACTGTCACTGTCAAGAGGTCTCTGAGGAAATATGACTAATGTGGTATCCTATGTAGAACAGAAAAAGGACATTAGGTAAACACTAAGAAAAAATAAAATAAAGTATGGACTTTACAAACAGGACACATATATAATATTTTCTCTGATGCCTCTTAAGCATTATATGCTCATTATAAAAGAAATGTAGAAAATCCAGAAAGTATAAAAAAATAAGTAAAAATCCTACTTCCTAAAGATAACCATGATTAATATTCCAAGGCCATGGTTCCTAAAATGTGCGTCCACGCACCTCGGGGAACCACAGCAAACTCACAAGGGTGCTGCGGTTATTTTAAACTTTCAAGGGAAACACAGTGACATCTGTCGGATACTCCACAAACTACAAGCTCAGTGTTCAGCAGTTCAGTGTTAACATTAGATCACTTTACATTCCTTGCCATAATGCCATATCTTTGCCATATCTTTGTGAAGCTGGTTTTTCCAGTGGTTGCTGCAACAAAAAAACAAATACCATGTGAAAATCATGTGGCACAGGAAAGGAGGTGATGACACCCAATATGACCCCAAGGTTTGAGAAGCTGTGAAGTGCCCAAGCATCTGTTGTTAAGAATGAAATAAAAAATGTTTTCTTAAAACACACACACACACACACACACACACAGAGTAATATTATTATACACCTACCACAGTGGTTACAATTTTTAATTATCAAGCGCTGGCAAGGAAGTAGAGAAACTGGAACTCTCATGGAAGTGGATGATAGGAGCATAAATTGGTACAACCACTTTGGAAAATGATTGTCATTATTGAGTTGACAAAACCAAATGACCCAGAAAGTCTTTAGATACTTACCCTAAAGAAACTCTTGCGCATGTACATCAGGAGGTATTTTTTTAAATATCTGTGGTTGCATAGTTTGTAACTTAGAAACAATTCAGTTACTCACAGATCGGATAATGGGTAATTGTGGCACAGTCATGTAGTTGAGTTCTATATAACACTGAAGATGAAGGTTAAACATCTACATGTATCAACATGAAAGAATCTCAAACTCTTAATGCTGAATGAATAAAGCAAACTGAAAAGGAATACAAGCAGTATGATTTCATATATATATAAAGTTTAACAAATCTAAAACTAAACAATATATTTACAATTACATCCATATGTCAAAAACAATGAAGAAAATACAAGGGAATAAAAACCACTTCAGGGACTTCCCTGGTGGTGCAGTGGTTAAGAATCCACCTGCCAGTGCAGGGGACACGGGTTCGATCCCTGGTCTGGGAAGATCCCACATGCTGTGCGCCACAACTACTGAGCCTGCGCTCTAGAGCCCGTGAGCCACAACTACTGAAGCCCGTGCACCTAGAGCCCGTGCTCCGCAACAAGAGAAGCCACCACAAGGAGAAGCCCACGCACCGCAACGAAGACAAAATAAATAAATTTATAAGAAAAAAAAAAAAAACACTTCAAAGTAGTGCTTTCCTGATTGGGAAAGGAAGGAAGAGAGGCATATGAGGAACTTTCAAGAATATTGATAATGCACTTTTTTTTTTTTTTTTGGCTGTTTTGGGTCTTCGTTTCTGTGCGAGGGCTTTCTCCAGATACGGATAATGCACCATTTTTAAAGTTGGCCAGTGAGACAAACATGTTTATTTTTCTTTTTTAAAGTACCCATATGTCCTATATGCTTTTTTGTACATATATTAGATTTCATTTTTAAATGATTAATTAAACTAAACGCTATTTATTCAACAAAATATTTCTTGAATACCTACTATGTTCTGGCTATTATGAGTGCTTTATGAACAAAGAAACGTCCCTGCCCTCACAGAGCTTATATTCTCTTATAGCTGAGGAAGAAGACAGAAAGCAAAATGCAGCAACACACACACACTCTTTTTTTTTTAATTGTAAGAGCAGAGAAAGGGTTATCAGGAGTAGGGCAAATTGTAGTATGAAACACTCACTGGATTACTCTTGAGATGTTAAAAAGGAAAAACCCCTACTTTCTTCCCATGTAGGGAAAAACCCAGTTCTTCCCTACTATTTTTCTCCTGTGAATCTCCATTACTACTCACACAGAACACTTCACTCTGGTCACCAAATGTGTGGCAGTTTCCCCCGGCACCACCAAGCAATTCCCTGACACCGGCAGGAATTCAGCTCAATTCTGACACTGTCTACCTGGAGCAAGCATCAGATTCCACAGGTTAAGGGCTCAGTCCCACGAGACTGATACTTCCCCAAATTCAGGTATCAGTCACAAGCCCAGGTTACCCCCCGTGCTTCTGACTGACCAGCTACAGACTGGGGGTTCCAATGACCCCCTCCTTAGGTTTGCTTAATTTGCTAGAGTGGCTCACGCAACTCAGAGAAACATTTACTTACTAGATCAAGTTTACTGTAAAAGGATATAACTCAGGAACAGTCAGATGGAAGAGAAGCATAGGACAAGGTATGTGGAAAGGGGTGTGGAGCTCCCATGCCTTGTCCAGTGGCTTCCATGCCACTCTCCCAGCACCTCCCCGTGATCGCCAACCTGGAAGCTCTCTGAACCCTGTACTTTGGGGATTTTATGGAGGCTTCATCATGTAGGCATGATCGATCATTAACTCCATTTTCAGCCCTTCTCCCTTCTCAAGAGAATGGGTGGCAGGGCTGACCAAGCTTCTAACCATGGCTTGGTCTTTCCGGTGACCAGCCCTCACCCAGGAGCCCACTCAGTCACCTCATCAGAACAAAGACATTCATCACCCAGGGAATTATAAACATTGCAGGGGCTCCGTGTCAGGAACTGAGGGCAAAGACCAATATATATTTTCTATTATCTCACAGTAAAAACTCTTAGGTTTGTACCAGTTTATAAGAAACTAGGGGGGAAAAATCTAAGAGATGAAACCATCAACAATATGTTAAAAGAAAACCATTCTCTGTTTCCAGTATTCTTGAGAATGTCAAGTAGGCTATCTAGCCATTAAAAGTTCTCAGAATTTTAAAAAAACCACTTAGCATATCTAGATGCTTTTAGAATATCTGTTGAACAAATGATTGTTTACACATGAAATCTGTCTTAACCATCTCATTTTCTGTGCTAGTATTTTTCATAAAATGAACAAATTTTTAAAAAGAATTTATGAAAATGGCTGAACTCTCAGTTACCCTTTCATCTATTATATGTATTTCTTTATCTGATGTCAATTTTCAAACAGAACAACAAAAAAATAGAACATGCTGCAGAGAATAAAGAAATCTAAACTATGAGAGAAGAAAGAAAAACCTGAGCTGTTCAGGAACTCTATGCTGACTGAATCAGAGACTACATTCCTGCACCTGAAGATGTTCTTCACCCAGTAACGTGGCAAATTACTTGTCCATCATCCAGTCTCAAGCATGAGGCTTTGGCTGTTATCCAGTAAAATGAATGTCACTTAAACATTTCTGCTTTTAAATCTTGTATCTAAGAGTCCTGTAATAGCACGAACTGTCTAGAAACTGAATTCTTTTCATTCTTAATGGTCTATACTTTCTTTGATACTTAAAAGTAAAAATGCACTAGGTTACCCACAACAACTACTTTTACCTAAGTACCTGAACCACTGGAGAGGAATACCTGCTAAAACTATACTATATCAATTATAGAAATTGGTAAAACAGAAAATAATGGTTTTGGAAGCTTTAAGGGAGTTTGAAGCATTCGAAACCAGAAGACACCACATCAAGAACTGTTTTCATTTTACTTATGGGACTTTAATAAACCCTCATAGGAAATTATCTCCAGCAGAGTTAAAAAAATATATTCCAATGTCACTATTTCAGTCTGTAATAGCAAAAAATTTATAGAGCGAGACAAAAACTGTTTTGTCTTGACTGTGCCACTTTCTAGCTATGTTACTTTGGGTAAATCACTTTATTTTTATGAGCCTCAGTTTCTCTATTTGAAAATGGGAATAATACCGTCTGTCTTCTAATGAAGTAACAAATACAACCTTGATCTGCTAATAAGCACCAGCACCCTAGGGATTAAGTTATTCTCCCTGGGGCCCCTCCTCCCATTTAGTTCATTTACTCTAGTCTGTAATCAACCAAAACACTAAAGAACTAAGAACTGATAAAAACACATAGTGAACTAAACACGTCAGATCTATACATTTTATTGCATGCAAAGTATTCATCAATAAATTCAAAGGGCTTGCAAAAAAATAAACTAGTGACAACAGGTAATATATCTGAGACACCACTGCATAATCAGTAAATGCCAGTCATTATTAAGAAGTCTGAAAACCCTGTTTTCAAAATTTCTCGAACAATCTAAAACATGCTTAGTAATTCCTTAGTCCCTTCAGACTTCCTAACATCCTTCTGTCCCTAACTTCTTGGGAGTATTTACTCCATCATTTCAGATTTCTGCTGGTTATCCTTCCCCTCCCTAGTCTAAAAATAATAAGGCCAATAACAGTAATCGTGATTAGCAGTAGTAATGAACAGCCAATATTTTGTGACAGGCACTATCACTTGATATGTATATATCACCGAAGTCTCTCAACGACCATATGAAGTAGATACCATTTTTTTAACTTATTTTATTTAAAGTATAGGTGATTAACAATGTTGTGTTAGTTTTAGGTGTACAGCAAAGTGATTCAGTTATACGTATAATGTATCTATTCTTTTTCAAATTCTTTTCCCATTTAGGTTGTTACCATTTTCTAGATAAAGAAACTGACTTACAAAGAGGATGCTGCTTTCCAAGGTCACACATCTGGCCTGAGTCATTCAAAAGTCACTGTTCATTATTAACATGCACACAACCTTCTAAGTTACAAGGACATGAGAATGGAGTTATCTGGGCAGGGATATTATTGTCCAGTTTTTGCTGTTTTGTATTATTCATTAATTTAAAAAAACAAAATTTAATAAACATGTAAAATGAAAGTCAATGAGATAAAAATCTATAAAGGAAGAAGACACAGGATCTGTTTTTCTTCTCTTGACAAGGCTCCTGAAGGTAGAAATACATCTAGTTCTTAAAGCTGAGGCAGTTTAATACATAGTATGGTCTCTAACTCTGGCAAAATGGAATGCCAATTCAGTTATTTTCTGTCGTACAACTTAGTGGCTTAAAACAACCTTTCACTGTGATTGTGAGTCTGCAATTTAGGCAGGGCTTGGCAGAGATAGCTCTTCTCTGCTCTACGTGGGCACCCACTGGGGCAGCCTGCTGGGGATCTAGAGGATTATGACCTGCTTTTAGGATGGCTCACTCGCACAGCTGGCAAGCTGATGCTGGATAGCAGTTGGGTGCTCAGCTGGGGCTGAGGGCCAGGAGCTTCAGTTTCTCTCTTACACGGGCCTCTCACTTGGGCTGGCAGCTAGGTTCCAAGCATCTATCCCAAGACAGGAAGGTGGAATTACATGGCATTTCAATGACCTAGCCCCAGAAGTCATATGGTTTTGCTGGAGCCATGCTCTACTGGTAGAGACAGTTATAAAGGCCTGCCCTGGTTAGGAGATGGGGATACAGACCTCACCACTAGGTGGAAGGAATGTCAAGGTCACATTGTAAGAACATATGGGATGAAAGATACGATTGAAGACATCTTTGGGAAACACAATCTACCACACCAATGGAATAGTTATGTTCAGAATATATTGAAATTGACTTTTTGCTGGTGTTTATTGGTCTTTATTATGTAGACTTTTCCTGCAAAAAGCAATGGGTAAAGAGATTGAAAATAACCTTGAGAACTACCTGGCAGTCTAGTGGTTAGGACTCTGTGCTCTCACTGCTGAGGGCATGGGTTCAACCCCTGGTCGGGGAACTAAAATCCCACAAGCTCTGCGGTGGCGTGGCAAAAAATAATAATAATAACCTCCTCTGTGATGAAATGAATTCAGTGGCCTACGAGTAATTACCTTCAGGGCCAAATGATAGAGAAAAAGAGAAAAAAGGATGGGTAGGTACTTCCCAGAATAAAAAAGATGATAAAATAAGGAAACTGAGCAATCTCTCAATAAAAATTAAACATATTTGAGCTGGAAGAAACTTTGACATCACTTAGTCCACTGCTTTAATTCTAGCAACTACCAGAAAATTGAGCTTTTCTCATGTACCTTACAGTGAAGATTAGGGAAACCTCTTAATTTCAGTAAAACTCTAAAATGCACAAATTTTTATTCATTCGTTTCATTCCCTATTGTCACTGGCAATGAAAATGCTTAAAAATGAAAATGCATCAAATACGTTCAGAGTTAACAGGGTAAGGGAAAAGCTGAGGCACCTGCATCCTGTTTCAAACCCTTTTAAGAAGGGTTTATGAGCAGAGAGAACAACAGATTACATAATAGATGTGGTGAAAAAAAAAGATGAATCAAACCCCTGAGGCGCACAGGAAAAAAAGAAATGGGGTAGCTAGAAACCAGCCAAAGCTCTAGGGATTTCACCAGCATGCTGTACTGTATGCTCTTTAAAAACATTCTTATATAAAGAATCCATCCTTAAACCACAGTCCTATCTCCACATACTAGAGCTAGAAATAGCTCCAGAGATATCTAATTCAGTGCTTTCCAACATTTTCAAGTATAAGAACCTTTTTTTAAGAGTAAAACTTCTGTGGCCATCCATATGAAAATTGTTGTGATTTTATTATCTGGTTATGAGAAAAATCAATAATGACAGAAATACCACAAACTCACTAACACCTCTACTAAATGCTACTGGTCTTTCTGTTACAAGCGCAATAGCATGTACATGAGACATTCGATTTAGGTGAAGTTCTTAGGAAACACTGAATACAATGTCAGGTATTGGTAAACACAAAGTAAACCATATTTGAAAAGACTGAGACCAGTAATTTTTAAGAACTTCCTTTTTTAGGTATGTTACAGTAGGATTTCCCCTGCTGTGCTTACGGTTGGACTCAACAACTAATCTCTTCCAACACAAATTCTATAATTCTCTTATAAATTATTAAAGGCATTCCCCTTCCTTTTAACTTACATCTTAAAGATTTAAAACTGGTTTGGGACAATATAGATGCATGTTTCTATTTTATAAAAAAGTAAGAATCCTCTTATTTGTTGATGACAGTTTTATTATCACCATCCAGGAGTTACCTCAATAGGTAAATGGCTTGCTTATCTATTAGAAAGACAGGCTAATGGCAGTAATTCTAAATCTAAGATCTTTATTTTGGGCAGCTGTTCTCTAAAAATCTATATGTGATAACTCTACAGTTTGGCAATGATCACAATAGTTTAAAAGTTCTGACAGCTACTTTACAGGCTTTTGGGAAACCATGTGTGAGCACTTGCAACATGGGCTCCCCATCCAGGAAGAACTCCCAGGATACTGCCAACAGGCACATATGCTTTCAAGGCCCATGGACTATATGGAGAGAGCTTGACAGAAAGAAACCCAATTGCAAAAGAAGACTATAAAGAATGGTGCCTAGCCTGAGAGTGAAATGTTTCCAAGACAGCTGCCAAGTTTATGAAAACACAGCACCCCTCCTGCTTAGTTTGTGGTGAAGATGGCCATTTCACGGCAGACTGCATTCATGAAGAGAACCCACAGCTAATAATGCAGAAGCTATGACAGCCTTAGGAGAACTATGGAAAACCAGGAATGAAACAAAGGCCACGAAAAAGACTAGGTTTATATATTGAACCAACAAGATGTGGGAGGAGTGTGTGTGTGTGTGTGTGTGTGTGTGTGTGTGTGTGTGTGTGTGATAATAAGGAACTGGCTCACACAATTATGGAGTCTGAGAAGTCCCAAGATCTGCAGTCAACCAGCTGGAGACCCAGAAGAGCCGATGATGTGGTTCCAGTTTGAGTCTGAAGGCCTGAGAAACAGGAGGGCTGATGGTTTAAATTCCAGTCTGGGAGCCAGCAGCCTTGAGATCCAAGTAGAGCAAGGTTACAGCTCTCATCCAAAGGCAAGGAGGACTGAGGTCCCAACTCAAGCAGTCAGGCAGGAGGAGTTCCTTCTTACTCAGCCTTTTTGTTTGAGGTCTTCAACAATTGGATGAGGCCCACCCACATTGGGGAGGGCAGTCTGCTTTACTCAAGACTACTGATTCAAATGTTAATCTCATCCAGAGACACCCTAACACACCAGGAATAATGTCTGACCAAATATCTGGGCACCCTATGTCCAAGTCGACAGATAAAATCAGACATTATCACAGCTTACTTGACTCTGATTTGCCTACTCTTCCCAGACAACCAAGAAGGGGTCGAAACAGTTCAAAACCTGGTGACAGGTACCAGGCAGAGGAAAACTGACCCCTTCACTAGGCAACTACCTTTTGGCTCTTCCCTTAATAAGAGTGAACATGAGCAGAGGACTACCTCCCAATCTGTGGGACAAAAGACCAGGGAGAGAGCAAAGACTCTGAAGATGATGACATGCAAATGGCTGGAGATTCAGTTATTAGCACAGGGACACATCACTGACTGAAAGTAAACTGTCCTTCAATGCCTTTAATCAAAAGATAGCTGCTTCCAAAACACACACATGCACAGAGCACATCAGAGACCTCTCCAGAAGGAGAAAAAGCTTAGCCAGAGATTGAGCCCTTTGGGTACAATGGAGCCAGTGCTGGAAGAAAGGAGACTCTCTTTAAAAAAAAAAAAAAAAATCATGGGCTCACATAACTCAGACCTTGTGAAACCAGGATAATAAGTCAAGCTGTTGGAGGGGCTGTAGTCACCTCAAGGCTCAACTAATGTAGGACTCCCTTCCAAGCTCACTCATGTGGTTGCTGGCAGGCCTGGCTTCCTTAACATGTGGCCCTCCTCATAGGCTGCCTGAGTGTCTGCACAGCTTGGCAAGTGGCTCCCCTCTATGCAGGGTTGCCTTGCATCCTGGCAGGTAGCCTCCTCCAGAGGGAGTGAGGAGTGAGGAGAGAGGGAGAGAGGGAGAGAGGGAGAGAGGGAGAGAGGGAGAGAGGGAGAGAGGGAGAGAGGGAGAGAGGAGAGAGAGATACCCAAGATAGAAGACGAAGACTCCTTATAACCTGATCTGGGAAATGACATCTCATTATTTCTGTATTCTCTTCCCTAGAAGTGAGTCACTAAGTCCACCCCACACTCAAGGGGAGAATTAAGCTCCATCTTTTAAAGAAAGGAGAATCAAACAATTTGTACACAGTTCTTTAAAACCACCACAGGGACTAAAGGAATTATTGAGGGGAAAAAAAGAAAAAAAAAAGTAGCTGGGTAACTTATTAAGACATCAATGGACGTTTTATTCTCACTGTATTCCCCAATCCCCAAGAAAACAGTCCTTGCCTCAAGGGAGGTTTGTGTTTGTTTTCTCAAAATGTGAACTCCTTGAGGAGATTATCTGAGTAAAGGGTGGTAACATAGTGCCTTCGAGGGCAGAAAGGTAGAAACTAGAAGAAAAAAGGGGGTAATTTAACTGGGAAGAGGAAGGAGAGCTTTGGGACTCACAAAAAGAGGGGCCTTGCAATTCCACCTCCTAGCAGTGTTCTAGATAAAGGACAAGTGACAAGTCTTTACAGGGAAACGGGTATGTACTGTACCTGGGAAAGCTGAAACCTCTGCACCAGAATCCCCATACCTGGCAAAGATTCTTGTGCCTCAAGTCAGCCATAACTATTAGAGCCGCCAAACACCAAAGACCCACACCCTCTTAGACAACATGCTTACCAGGCACAGCCGCAGTGGACATAAAATAACCTTCCACCCTTCTCCTGGTTCCTCACAAGCCTCTCAGATTCTTGTACAACCCTGCGGAGGGGTGGATGCCCATTCTTAATCCCTAAGATTGAATTTTTCATCAGTTTGATAGGACTGGGGGGAGAGGGGGTGTCCCAAGGTTGGATTTAACTTCATTTAAAATAAATAATATATATAGTAACGCATGGTTACCTGATATTGTGAAATAAGATTCATACTGACTATATGGTCAATTAATTCACTACCTTATGGATATCTTTTACAATTCACTAATCTTGGTGGTTTCAAAAAAGTTCCAAACAAGTTGCTCCATCAAAATATTAAGATTTTTCCATCACCAATATATTACTCCCAAATTTTTCCAGGCTTTACTCTCCTAATATATAGAATATTAAGCAATTAATTATATATCCATGTGTATCTGCCTGGGTTTGCTACCCTCTCTGAAAAAATCCTGGCCTTGGACTTCCCGGGTAGTCCAGTGGTTAAGACTCCAGCCTTCCACTGCAGGGGCACGGGTTCAATCCCTGGTCGGGGAAGTTCCGCATGCTGCGCAATGCGGCCAAAAAGAAAAAAAAAATCCTGGCCTTGTGGGAAAGCCATCCATTTAGGTTGGGGATTCACAATTTCCATAAAAAAGAAAAATCAATTCTACCACATAATTCACAAGTCAGTTACCTGCTCTCTCAATAGATCCAACCATAACGAGCACTGCAGATTACCTATACTTCAGGATCTTGACCTAAAATATGTCCTAATTGTGTGCTATTCAACCTTTATAAAAAACCTAAATGAAAAAATACATTTTTCGTAGATTATGAAAGAACACAGTATATAATCCATTCTTCTGGATTTGCTGCTTTCAAAACTACTTTTAAATTATACAGTTCTTTCTTTCAGATAGACTCTCAGAATATAAAACAGATAGTTAGAAGCAGAAGATGCTAGAATAGATAGGTCTCCTTGGAGAATGGCCGATTCTAGGCCTAAGTAGAAAACATACAAGATGTGTCTGGAATACCCTGTCCAAAGAGGAAGCTACTCTACTGGAGCCGTGTCAAAAAGACCCAAGAGCCAATTTAGAAGAGACTTCCACTGGTCAATATGAACACCAACATGAAAAATAACCAAGCTGGATGAAAATTCATTGCATACGTTTAAATCCACGAGTTGATAATATTATTATTAATAAAATAAAGAAAGAAAGCCAGTCACCTTTGGAGCATGCTAGGAAACCAATTCATATTGAAATCTGCTATAAAAAAAAGAAAGGGGTAGGGGGACAAGCATTTATCCTGCTTTTCCTTCTACAAACTGTACCTAAGGAAAATTTAACAGTCAATGAAGAACAGATCAGTTGCCAAGGAGCTGGGCGTGCAAGGAGGATGTGACTGCAATAGGACAGCAAAAGCAAGTTTTGGGGGTAATGGAAATGTTCCTTACTCTTCTTGTAGTGGTGGTTATAGGAATCTATACATGTGTTCAAATGTCATGGAACCGTCAATTTGCATGTTAATTTCAAAAAGAAAAAAAAATTAAGTCAACAAGGGAACTTCTCTTTATAAAAGCACTCCAGCTAGTAATGAAGAAGGAATGAAAGATTTAGAATGTCACCATTTGTAACCTCAAATGAAATTATAGACACATTACTATGAGTTCCTAACAGCAGAAAAAAAAAAAAAAACTGGGCTTCCCTGGTGGCGCAGTGGTTGAGAGTCTGCCTGCCGATGCAGGGGACGTGGGTTCGTGCCCCAGTCTGGGAAGGTCCCGCATGCCGCGTAGCGGCTGGGCCCGTGAGCCATGGCCGCTGAGCCTGCGCGTCCGGAGCCCGTGCTCCGCAGCGGGGGAGGCCACAACAGTAAGAGGCCCGCGTACCGCAAAAAAACAAAAAAAAAAAGAGGCCTTGATGGAACTACACACCACTCCTATTACATATTCTTTCAAAAACAAACAAAAACCAATAAAACCTGAATCTCATCAAGTCTCTAAAATTAGTTCTAACTACAAATTTATAAGACACACAGGGAATAGAGAAACATGGTAAATGATACCATGGGGAGAGAGTCAGCAATATTCAGACTGTGGAAAAACTGGTCAGTGGTTGCCAGTTGGTCAGTGGGGACAGAAGGGAATTTGGGGGAGTGATGAAAATGTTTTATATTATGATTGCAGTGGTGGTTACACAACTGTGTGCATTTGTCAAAATTCAGAAAACTGTACACTAAAATAGGTAAGTTTCATTATTATAAATGTTATCAATATAAATTATACCTCAACCTTTTAGAAAATTAAAAATTCAGATTGTGGGAAACTCTTAATAACAAGCATGCTTTCTTTAACAAATTAACAACATGGGGGAAAAGAGACAGAGTGGGGAAACTATAGATTTTTTTTTTAAACTTAAGATCTAATCAACAAATTGCCAGTTCTGAACCTTATGTGGATTCTGATTTGAACAATTTTTTTATAAATAATTAGTCAACTGTGGATATCTGAACACTGATGACAAATTTAATGATATTAAGGAAATACTGCTAATTTTCAAGTTATTGTTAATGGAATTGCGGTTATGTGCTTTAAAAGAGTCCCTATCTTTCAACAATACATACTAAAATGATACAGATGAATGATATGTATAGAATACACTTCAGGTGAAGTATGTGGGTATATAGGTGAAACGGGAATTGAGCTGATAATTGTTCAAGCCGGGTGATGAACAATTCAGGTTCACTGCAGTATTCTAAGTTTATCTGTATTTGAAATTCTCCATATTAAAAATATACATACATACAGAAAAGTAGATCTAGAGCCTTAAAGGCGAGCTAGCCTGCTTAACCCTTTTCTGACTACTACTGGCATCCCAACCACCAGGAAGCCCTTGAATTACTGCCAAGGAACCTCTGGGCTCTTTCTGAACACTGCTGAAAACCACTGCTTGAGCTAGTCTAGGTTTAATTCTTGAATAAAACATGACCATGAAAATACCAAATACTTTGACCATCCTCTCTCGGGCTCCCCCCACCAGAGAGTCTGCTTTCACAGAATTAAATTTTGGCATTTTGCCCTAGGTTTTCACCGACACATGCTACAAGAAACAGCTTTACCAAAACCACTGCCTTTCTGTAGCGATACTGCTGAGGCAAACACTACCACAAAGAAACTCTGCAATATTCCTGTTTTTCAATGTAGATTAGAAGACATTCCCCTAGTTTTCCACATAAGTACCTCCAGAGTCTGTTTCTCACCAAAGAGTGTACTCGCTGTATAGAGATCTGTCTCCCAGAGATAAACACTCCTTGTTTGATGACTACCTACAGAAAGACTGCAATGGACAGATAATACTGCAAAGAGAGAACATCCAAAAGACAAAGCTGTCTGGTTTACTTCTACACCAGGTACTGTAACATTCTATTGCCATCTGCACATTTCACTCAACATGGTCTCTCTGGGTTATCTCATTCTTTTCCATGACTTGGATCACTAAGTGTTTGCTGTTGACTTCTAAATCCGTACCTCAAGCCCTAATCTCTCTTCTCAGCTCCAGACCCATGTTTTCATCTGCCTGGTTAAAGATGGTACACCGAAGCACTTTACACTCCATATAGCTAAAATAAACTCATACTCTTACCCTTCTGAACTTGGTCCTGGATCTGCTGCCTCAATTAAATGTGTTCCCATCCAACCCACTATTCAAGCTAAAAGCTCCCCAAGATACTGTGAAGAAAAGGAAAAGGCCGGCCATAGACTAAGGGAAAAAAATCTGTAAAACACATACCTGATAAAGAAGTTTCAGAATATATAAAGAATTCTTATAACTATTATATAAGAAGACAAAAAAGTGACCAAAAAATGGGCAAAAGATTTGAATAGGAAACCACAAAAGAAATTATAGGAATGCCAAACAAAAACGTAATGATATCACTGCACACCCTCAGAATGGCAAAGGGGGTACATATATGTTAAAATTTATCAAATTGTACATTTTAAATATGTGCAGCTTATTGTATACCAATTACATACCTCAATATAACTTAAAAAGAATGCCAAGCATTGGCAACGACATGGAGCAAATAGAATCCCATACACTGTGCTGATGGGAATGCAAAATAGTACAGCCACCTTGGAAGACAGTTTGGCAATTTCTTAAAAACCTAAACGTGCACTTACCATAAGACCCAGCAAGTCCACTCCTAGGCATTTACTCAAGAGAAGTGAAAACATATGTTTGCACAAAGACTTATTAACTCACATGTTCGTAACAGTTGTATTCATACTAGCCAAAAACAAGCAACAAGCCATCAACTGGTGAATGAGAGACAAACTGTGGTAAATTCATACAATGAAATGCTCCTCAGCAATAAGAAGAAATTAACTACAGTTACAAACAATAACATGAATGAATCTCAAAAGCATTATGCCAAGTGGAAGAAGCTAGACACAAAAGACTACACGCTGAATGATTCACTTATATGAAGTTCTAGAAAAGACAAAACTATAGTGACAGGAAAAAAAGACCAGTGGTTGCCAGAACCATGACTGCAAGGAAACATGAGCAAATGCATGCGTGTGTAGGGGGGGAGGCGGCAGGACAGCTGTGTTCTATATCCTAACTGCAGTGGGTGGTTACACAACTGTATACATTTGTCAAAACTCCTCAAATTGTATACTTAAAATTGGTGACTTTTATCATATGTAAATAATACCTCAGTAAAGCTGATTTTTAAAAACACTGGAAGGAAAGGCAAAATAAAAATACTCAAACTAAGGATAGTCACAGCTATCATTTATTGAGTTCTTAATGTATGTCAGGTAACATTATCATGTATTTTACATTCATTATCTCAATGAATCCTCTCAATAAGCCATTCAGGGACTTCCCTGGTGGCACAGTGGTTAAGAATCCGCCTGCCAAGGCAGGGGACACGGGTTTGATCCCTGGGCCGGGAAGAGTCCACATGCCACAGAGCAACTAAGCCGGTGCTCCACAACTACTGAGCCTGCGCTCTAGAGCCCACAAGCCACAACTACTGAAGCCCGCATGCCACAATTACTGAAGCCCGTGCGCCTAGAGCCCATGCTCTGCGACAAAGAGAAGTCACCGCAATGAGAAGCCCGTGCACCGCAACAAAGAGTAGCCCCCGCTCACCTCAACTAGAGAAAGCCCGCGTGCAGCAACGAAGACCCAATGCAGCCAAAAATAAATAAAATAAAATAAATAAATTTATTTAAAAAAATAAGCCAATTCATTGAATCATCCAACAAAGAGCAACTGAGTATCTATTATATGTGAGGCAATGTTCTAAGTGCTGGGAACAGAATAGCAAGGAAAACAAAAATCTCTGTACTCACGCAGTTTATATGCTACTAGAGGAGAGTAATAATTCTACAAGGTGGGTACTATCATTACCTGCATCTGGCAAATACTTTGTCCAAGAGCCCAAAGCTAGTATTAGGAAGAGCTAGGATTCAAACTCTAATTCAGGATTTCACAACCTCAGCATCACTGACTATTTGAGCAGGACAATTCTTCGGTTCGGAGGTTGTCCTGTATGCTGTAGGTGTTCAGCAGCACTCCTGGACTCTACCCAATAGATACCCCGAGTTGTAACAACCAAAAATGTCTCCAGACATTGCCAAATGCCCCCTGGGAGGGAAAATCATCCCTCGTTGAGAACTACCGTGTAATTTCTAAACTGACACAACAGCCCAAGCATTTAAAAACATCTTTCTTCCCACACCTGACACTGGTCCTGAATTCACCTCACCTAAGACTTCATCATTTGTCAGTCTACATCCCGGCTCTACTCTCTATCATTTCAACAGTCACACGACTGCCAAAATTCACCTTCTAAACCTTCAGACCCTAGGTGAAATGTCTGTAGAAACTGCCCTCACTACCAGTACGAAGAATTACTATAAACTCTTTGTGTACATACAAAGTCAATTACAACACCTTATTTTTGTGTCTGTCTTCCCCACTAATGTATGAGCTTTTCCCCTGCAGGGGCCGTATCTCATTCATGTCTATAACCCTAGTACCCAGAACTAGAAAGCATTTGAAGGTTGTTTTTAATTCAACTGTAATTCAAACAAATTACATACATACACACAGACACACAGACACACACACACACACACCACATCATACAATAAAGCTTTAATCAACATGAATCCTATTACGACATGAATCCTAAACAAATGGGTCTTGCTCCTAATAGGATCTGAAAGGATTCTCTAACTAATAACCCAAACTTTATTAACAAACATATTGAAGCCTTCAGAATTTTCCAAAACCACATAGAGATCAAGTTTCCTAATCTTAAAATTCCTGTCAGTCTAGTACAGTTTGTCAGGGGCATTAAATAGCATCACATTATTTTGGACCACCAAAGCCCCATCCCACACTACCTCCCTCTTACCACCAATGCACTTGTTAGTTCAGATGCTTTTACTGAGCACCCCCTCAGTACTAGGGGCTTAAAGAAGAACCAAGGAAGGGAAACAAATGTTTAGTGGTGGGGGTGGAGGGAAGACACAAAGAACTGGTAACCGTCGGCCATGTGGTGCTTATTCAAATTATCTCAGTTTTTCTTAAACTGTTTTATAGTTTGGTCCACTAGGAATGTTCTCAAAAGATAACTCAGCCACTAAACTAATGTCTATCAAAAAGAATGACTTAATAGCAACGATCCTAAAATAAAAATCACATTTTTGGCAACTGTTTCCTAAAATGGAATAGGATACACAGTGTAACAGTCAACAACTCTACACAGCAGGCCAACTCAAAGGGATATTTAAGGCTACATTCAGCAATTAATTCACCTTGCAGTGTTCACCAGGAAGTTGTATCATTTGATGTTGAGAATTTTATGGCCACAGTATACAACTCATAAAAACAGCTATAAATAATTTCTGGCTACAACCATTACATCTTCTCCCTGTAATCCACCTTTAGAGCTTACCTGGCCATTATTTTTTCTATTTTTAGAGCAATCCCAGACCTGCTTTCTGAAGAAAATCTTGGTCTCGTCCACAGGATCTCTTTAGAGATGTATGCTGGCTGTCCATTCAGGTCAAAATGCTGACTCAATCAGGATCTGACCTTAGACATGCGGAATGTGTGCCCTCATTGGTGCCTGATGCTTACCAAAACTTGATTACAGAAATAATATTCATGGAACAAATTATTCATTCAATAATTCTATCAAACGTTCTCTAAGTGCCAGGCACCATTCTAGGTGCTGAGGATAAGCAGAGGCCCTACAGCTTACTCATTCTTCCTTATCTCTGAACCAAGCCAAACCATCAGTGAGCAGTATACCTAAATCCAGTTGCTCTGGCTCTTCGGAGGATGTTCACTGGTACTACCTAAACCTGGATTGAGAAGCATTATAAGAAGCAACCTTAAAAAACAACAACAACAAAAAACTTCCTACTATATTTGTCATTGGGTTTATTTTCCCCCACAAAACCACAGTGTCCCCATTATGAAAACCAGTGAGAGAAATTTTTCTCTAAAAGTCAAAAAAAGTGTGCCTCTCTTAAACATGTGTTGGATTTTACAGACACCATGAACCTGCAAGTTGAGCTTTATTTTCTTCTTAGCTTTTGTTCTAGGAAACTCAGAGCCAAATATGGAACCTACCTTTGGTAACTGTGCAGTACCTTCTAGTCTATATACTAACTTTGCCACTGATTTAATTTCATTACTATTCTCTCATGTTTTTTGCCTTAATATCTTTATTTTTAATCCTTCATACTGTATATATTTTGAAAAGAAGTGAGAAATAAAAGGTATTTAATAGGTGCTTTTTTTTTTTTTTTTTTGCGGTACGTGGGCCTCTCACTGTTGTGGCCTCTCCCACTGCAGAGCACAGGCTCCGGACGCGCAGGCTCAGCGGCCATGGCTCACGGGCCCAGCCGCTCCACAGCATGTGGGATCTTCCCGGACCGGGGCACGAACCCGTGTCCCCTGCATCGGCAGGCAGACTCTCAACCACTGCGCCACCAGGGAAGCCCTAATAGGTGCTTTTTAACCTAAAATTTACTGTATACTTTCTACGTGCCAGGCACTATACTAAGCATTTTACAACCCTATAATGGTTGAACTATTATTATTTCCGTTATACAGATGAAGAAGCTGGGGCTCAGAGAGGTTTATTAACTTGCATATGATCTCACAACGTGTATCTGACAGAGCTAAGATTCAAATTCAGCTCAAACCATTACACCTAGGTGTATCTACAGGCTATCATAGGAACAAACAAAGCAGAGAAGAGGAAGGTGAAGGAGAGGGTAGAAAGTTTGCACGGAAGATGTGATGTTTGAGGGAAGTCTTAAAGGTGGGGAGCTTGCCAAGGAACGGGGAGAAAGTATTCCAGAGAGAAAGAGAAATCATCTGCAAAAACCCAAACATAAGTTCTGGGAATGGCAAACAGGACATAGAGTTACATTCAGCAATTAGTTCATTGTGAAGCATTCACCAGAAAGTTAAGTCAATTAATTACTGGACGTTTAGTAGATCCATTATTGAGAATTTGGCCGTTATTGAGTACATGGCCACAGTACTCAACTGTGGCTGGAAAGATAGATAAAAGTGAAATAAAGGCAGTCTTTTTTTTTTTTAATTGAAGTATAGTTGATTTACAATTTTGTGTTAATTTCTGCTATACAGCAAAGTGACTCAGTTAAACATACATATACATTTTTTTATATTTTTTCCATTATGATTTATCATGATAGAGGGCAGTGTCTTTTTATGATTACGCTAAAAAGTCTGAATTATGTTCAATAAACAAGGGGAACCACATAAGGATCTTAAGCTTGAGAATTAGAAGATCAACTTGCACAGTATGTGAATGAATTACAGATTCAAGGTAAGGAACCCAGTCAGGAGGCTACTCCAAGAGTCTGGCAGTGGCGTAATGAAAGTTAAACAAGGGCTATCGAAAAGAAAATATAATGCAAGCCATATATGTAATTTTTACTTTCCCAATAGTTATGTTAGAAAAAGTCAAAAAAAAACCCTGAAAATAATTTGAGTAATACTTTTATTTAATCCAATATATCTAAAATATTATTTCATAAAGTAATTGACATAAAATTAGTAATGAGAAATTCGCCATGTACTTTTTGTACTAATCTGAAATTTGGTGTGTTTTTCAGTACTTAGATATATGCCTCACTTTGGACATTAAATTTTCATTGGAAAAATTTGACCTGTATTTAGATTTCATAATTTACAGATGAAAAAGCAAATTCACATACCCAAGTTGTTCCAGACATAAACATTTTCCAGTAATTAAATATCGGTTTTAAAATTTAAATTAATTACAATTAACAATATTTATTAAAAATCCAGTTCCTCAGTCATGAGAGCCACATTTTGAGTGTTCCACAGCCATATATGGCTACCACATTGGCCCATACAGGCCTAAAGAGTGACAAAGGAACTTTGGCTGTTTGCACCTTCCACCATCAGCATTTCACATCTACCTACTGTTAAGGTTTACTGTGTATTAACATCAATAACTTAGCAAGAATTAACTATTACAGTGGTCCTACTGGTTACATCCTCACTACTGTAACTTACTTTCTCTAGGTCAATGCCTACATCCATGAAAAAGGAATCTTCGAATGACTACACAGAATTGCTATGTAGTACCTGACACATGGAATGTGCTCAGAAATGCTTGTGGAATGGATGCATGCTCTTCATTACTCAAGGAACAATGCACTTGCTGCAGACTACCTAAGCCCTTTGTTTCTATCTTCCTATAGTTCAACTGCTTATTAGACTCTACGTACAATGAAAACAGTAAAAGCAAAAAGAAAACCTATTTTCGGGACTTCCCTGGTGGCGCAGTGGTTAAGAATCGCCTGCCAATGCAGGGGACACGGGTTGGAGCCTTGGTCCAGGAAGATCCCACATGCCGCAGAGCAACAAAGCCCGTGTGCCACAACTACTGAGCCACCATGCCACAACTACTGAAGCCCGCACACCTAGGGCCCGTGCTCCGCAACAAGAGAAGCCACCGCAGTGAGAAGTCCATGCACCGCAACGAAGAGTAGCCCCTGCTCGCCACAACGAGAGAAAGTCTGCACACAGCAACGAAGACCCAATGCAGCCAAAAATTAATTAATTTAAAAAAAAAGAAAACCTATATTCAATTGTATATTTATTAGAGGCATTATAGAATAATGGTTAAGAGCTTCAGCTCTGCAGTCAGACTGCTGGGATTCAAATCCTGGTTCTATCACTTATGAGATGTGTGATCTTAGATAAATGCTCAGCCTCTCTTGTGCCTCAGTTCTCTCTTGTGTTAAAACAGTGATAACTGTACACAGTTCCTTGGGGTGTTTCAAGGATTACAGAAGATAACACAAATAAGCACTTGCACATGGTACCTGGCACACAGCAGATGTTCAATAAACATTAGCTTTTTAAACAGAGCTGGTGAAGAAGTTGAAATTACGGCTAACATAAAAAACTAGGCCTTCTCAATTATCCACATCTCTTTCCCACATAATCTTAGATACCAAAAAAAAAAAAAAGTACAGGCAGGACTTTGAAGTCCTGGAAGACAGAGCTTGCAGATAGTTATATTCATTAAGAAAGGAGCTAAGTAAAAAACTTCATCTACTGACAGTGTATAATTATGCAGTATAGTATAGGTGCAGCCAAGCAAACGGAAAAAAACACCAAGCAAAATTGGGAAGGCATTTTGCCTTACCTGCTTTTCCGTTTTCGAGGTGGTTTCTCCACTGTGCCAGTCAGTCTGTAGACCAAACAAATAAGATGGTAACTAAAAGTAACAAATAAGATCACATCTGCGGGCCCTACTGTGCCAGTCAAGAACTCAACGCACCACCCTCGAGCACTACAGGCTGTCTAAGCCCATACCTGCCTGACCTTACAAATGCCTTACGTTCTGTTTCCCCTAAATACCAAGACCAAGCGATCCTGGGACTCACCGTTCCCCTAATGTCTGCTTAGCCCAAACCCTGCTCTGCCTCCTGGTCTCTCACTCCATCCTCACCTCCTATTCGTCACAGCCCAGCTCCCCAAAACCACCCACCGCCACCTACTCATTGTCTGCTTCACCACCCCCGCAAGCCCCTCCGGCTTCCCCTTTCCAGTGCCCACCCCCTCCCGACACGGGCACTGCCCCTCCGAGCCCCGCCCCTCCAGGCCCCGCGCCCCCCGCATTCCACGGCCCCTCCACCGAGCGCGCGCGCCCTGCCCCTACCGGCCCTGCGCCCCCAGTCTCACCGCTCGGCGCCCCTTCCCTCACACGCCCCTCTTATCCGGTCTGGAGGATGCGACCGCCGCCCAGCCCGCTCCGCCGCCCCTTGGCGCCCCCCGAATTCCCCGCAGCCCGACCGCCCCTCCAGTCTCGGCGCCCCGAATGCTTCACGGCCCCAAGCTGCTGCCCTGGGCCCGCTCCCGCGCCCCATCCCCAACCCCGACCTCCATTCAGCCCCCGCCCCACCTTGGGGCCAGGCGACTCCGCGGCTGCTGGGGCTGCCGGGCTCCTCTGACCATCCGGCTCCTGCTCCGCCGCGGGAGCTGCTCCGGCGGCCGTAGGGCTCGCTCGGGAAGCTGAGGCGGCGGAGGCTGGAGTAGGCGGAGAGGCGGGCGAAGGGCCTCGCGCCTCTGCCAGGCTTGCCGCAGGGCCCGCCTCCTCCGCGCCTCTCCTCAGCTCCTATTGGCTAGAGCCGTAGTGTGGCCGAAAGCCTGGAGGCCGATTGGACGCTCGGGCCGTCACATCCCGCCACCTAGAGTTTGGTTGAGACTGCAGGTGGCAGCGGAGGTGCCTTAGAGGCTGCTAACACTGCCGGGGAGATCTAAGCGCCACCGTGCGGTCGAAAGTAAAAACTGCATCTCCGGCGCCAGACACCTGCGGCGGGCAGGTTCTTCTGGCTCTGAGTCCTGCATCCCACACACCTGCTGGCGCCCCTCAACACTGCACCACGCCAGGAGCAACAGCTAAGCGCTGCAATTTCCCAAACTCCTCTGGCAGGTGCGACAGTGAGGTAAGTCTCCAAAATGAGCTTCATTTTGAACCACCTCATATCCGGTCCCTGACTACATCATGCTGAAATGGTTAGAGCTCACAGATAACACTTCACAGAGGATCCGGCAAGAAAACTGTAAGAATCTATCAATATAAAGTGTGGTTTAGATGCTCAATCCTCTGCAGAAGAGATAGCAAGCTTGGGTGCAGGCTTCCAAGAAAGCAAGAGATTTTTAAAATAAATTACCAAGAAAGGAAAATCAACCCTGCAAACAGAATTGATGCCGTAACCAAAAGGAATGTGTTCAGTTCTTAAATGCCTAAACGGAACTGACCCCTGAATGTGTTGCTAACTGTCCTGTGATACTGCAGATGCTTGTGACTTCTACTCCAGCTAATCAATTTTAAAATAAATTTCCTTTCATTTTTAGGGTTGTTGACAGACCTAAGCATGCAAGACTACCAGCACATAAGCATTATAAATCAGTTACCTTTTCTCTTCTACTTTAACAAGGCCATCCTTGAAAATAAGACATAACTCAGTAACATATTAACAAAATTCTTCCTCTAAGGTGGAATCCCCTTCAGTCTTTCTGCAATCCTGTGTAGTTTTTGTTTGGTAGATCCTCGGCATATATTTGGAGCTGGGAAGAGGCATAAAACTTTCTCTTAAGCTATTTCTGTTTTATCAGAATACGCTTTTATGCATCAATAATGTGACAGCCTAGAGTTATACACACCAAAAGTTTGGGGACAAATCTCTTACTGATCTTCACAAATGGTAAAAATGAGACTACTATAGTTTTTCATAAAGCCGAATTTATTTGGTGTAAAGGGCTGTTCTTTATTCTGAGATGGCTCTTTTTACATCTTTCCTTCTATAAAATGATGATGATGGTAAATTGTAATGGGACCTTTAAAATGGCATTGACAAGGAAAAACAAAAAGTTGAACACCTGTTGGCTCCCCAAATTAATATTTTACATAATCCCAAGATAACAGAACCATATATCCCCTCAATACCAACAAACAATATCCACCCTTATAATCACCAAGCCAGAAAAGAGAGAGAACCTCAGAATCATTTGTCAGAGAAGACTAGGGGAGATGTGGTAGGAGGAGTCCTGGTGGGGAGGATCAACTTACTAGGAGACTAATCTTGAATGTCACTCATTATGTTTCTTAAAATATGAATTAAGGGCTTCCCTGGTGGTGCAGTGGTTGGGAGTCCAACAGCCGATGCAGGGGACGCGGGTTCGTGCCCCGGTCCGGGAGGGTCCCGCGTGCCGCGGACCGGCTGGGCCCGTGAGCCATGGCCGCTGAGACTGTGAGCCATGGCTGCTGAGCCTGCGCGTCCGGAGCCTGTGCTCCGCAACGGGAGAGGCCGCAGCAGTGAGAGGCCCGCGAAACGCAAAAAAGAAGAAAAATATATATATATGAATTAAAATCATCCGCTTGGTTTTCAAGGTCTTTCACAATTGGCCAACGCCTCTCTGACACGTGGTATTGTCAATAGAGCTGCAGCTATTCATTTCTTATGCTTTCCCAAGGAGTACCCTCAAGTTTACCTTCATATCATGTCCAAGTTCTAGTAATCCCCATTTCTGTGCTTTTACTATATGAAATACATGGCCCATCATTCTAGTATACATTTCACACTTCCTCTTTTAAGCCTTCCCCAATTACTCCACCTTACCTCAAACATTTCCTTCTCCAAATTTGCTGTACTTACATAAACTACACTATGTCAGCAATTATATATTGCCTTGGATTATTTTTACTTCCCAACTACACTGAATTTGGGCAAATGATATGTAAGTGGGCCCTCAATAAATGGCAGCTTTGGGCCAGGGACTGGGTATTTTATATGTGCTATTTTTAATCCTGAGATCAACCCTGTATGGCATTCTTATTTTAGACACAGAATTTTAAGGTTCAGAAAACCCAACTTGCTCAAGGTCACAAAGCTACAATAACCAATACTGCTTAAGATGTACTACTCTAGGATGCCCTAAAGGGGTTCACATTCCAGCTCTCTTGTGCAACCCTGGGCAAGTTACCTATGATCTCTAAGTGTGTTTTCTTGTCTGAAGGAAAAAAAAAAAAAAAAAGGTACTACAGTCATTGAGCCATAGTAGGGGTGACATAAAATAGGGCATGTACAGCATTTAGCTAAGTGCCCAATACAGGTTAGCTGCTATTACTGCCTGGCAGAGCTGGGGTTTTTACCTAGATTGATCCCAAAGCCTATATTCTTTCCACTATTCCATTGCCTCCATACAGTCTTTTATAACCCATTCCCATTTATATAAAAAAGCAAAGTGCTGAGAACAGTGGCTACCCAGGGACTGAGTGGAATATACTTACACAATAATTATTTTTGTTGACACAGGCACACAAAATTCATAAATTTCATGCATTTTTGAATTAAGAAAACATTTGAATGATCCAAGCCAGCATAAGCTTACTATCATGAGTAATATGCCTTACGAAAGGCACATATTCACCAAGTGATTAACAAGGAAACAGAAAACTAGTAAGAGGGGAATAGGGTCCTTCTCCAAGCATCTACTGTGTTTGGTTTCATGCTAGAGGACTTTCCAAATGCTTCTTTTTGGTGTTTTACTACTGTATGTTTCATCAGCATGACTGCACAGTTTAAATACACAATTGAAAGAGTTGTGATGATCTCATGAAGCTGGGTTCTGGGCACTGGATCCAGGACGTAACAATGAACTGGAACACTGAAGAGTCAAATGCAGAACAAGAAAAGTTTCACTTCTGTTTACTAGTCAAGCAACTAAGTGAAGGAATAAGCATTTTTTAATTTTTAAATTGTGTTATATAAAATGCTACCTTCTTGTTGGGACAGACTGCATTAGATAAATTTTTTTGCCAAACTTCCTATAATCTTTTTATTAATTTACAGAGAGAATATAGCACCTTTCATCCAAAGAACTGAAGGTGCTTTACAAACATTAGCATTTAGAAAACAAGTACATTTAAAAATCTGGATTCTTGCTGTTAAATCTCTTCGACTCCAGATACACAATTTTTTGGAGGCTGACGGAAAGCAATTCTGTTTCTGACAACGAAAGAGGCTCAGAAAGAGTTCGGATTTGCTTTCACAGTACAGGCATTTTCCAAAACCTGGTGCTGGGCTTACAACGCAAAAACACACAAATCTTAATGCAAAGAACAATATTTCAAACCTTATTTCAAAAGTGAAACACAGGGTTTAAGACATCAAAATCTTCCAACAGTTCTAGACATCCGGACAGAGTAGGAGCTGATGCAGGTTGCATATTAAAGATGTGCTCTTGATCCAGGCTTTTTAGGATCACACCCAAATGAACACATTTAGAGTTGTGAGATTTTTCAGGAAAAAGCATTAACCTAGGAAAAGCTAGCCAAGAGCATATCAGGAAAATGAGGAAAGGGGAGTAATTGGCAATTAAAAGTAGACAGTTCTCACTAGAGCCTAGGACATTTTATTAGAAACCAAGTATATCATAGGCAAATAAAAATGGTTATTACCCCCATTAATACAACATAAGGGATTTTACATTCAGCCTAGATACAGGGAATAACAGAGCCTCATGCCTACAAATCTATGACTTGCAAGTATTTTCCACCACATGATTACTCTATATAGTACATAGCCCTTATTTATCAGAGGGATCCAAATATTCCTTTTAGGCTTACAGAGTCCAATACATTCACTCTCTCTTCCCTTTACATGTCTAATAGTAAAAACTTTTTTTTTCATGCAAAAAGCCATTATTCAGTTGAAGAGAAAAAAATCAGGCAAAACAGAGATGGCAATTAAGGAATGGACAGAATATTATTGGCACATGCCCAACTAGTGACAAACAAATGCAGTACACCATGACTTAAAAGTAAAAGTCACATTACACGGGTAACTAAAACAACTACATCAATCTAAGCTAAGGAGTGTCAAATGGGAAGGAAGGGCTCAGGGTTACCAATTTTATTGGTACAACTTAAAAGCAGAAGAGAGAAAGCACTTAAATACAATTTATGGTAACAGAAAAAAAAAATACTGCAGAAAGCTGTTCAAAGACCACACCAAGTTGTCTGCATCATTAATTTCCAGTGTTTCACAAGTAGTAAAATACATAGCTACATATCCCTGTAAGATAAAAATACCTTTCCCCCTGAATTACACTGGAGTCAGGGCAGTAAAACAAAGCTACTGACCCAACAGTTCAAGTGTGTGCAGCAAATGTCTTAGCCACTTCTTTCTTACAGCTATACAATTAAAAACTACACAAGGAGCTGTGTGGTTGGAGGAAAAAAATCAAAACACTATTGTGCTCGCTTAATGAAAGAAAAGCCCTGATGAAAAATTATGTGCCAAGAAGCTTAGACTATAAAGATTTTTATTGCATTTTTAGGTAACCTGGAAGTTCTTATCCTGAAGGGGGACAGTTGGTTTTCAAAACTACCTGAACAGATGCTAAAGTGCTTTATTAATTGGCTGGCTTCACAAAGATTTCCTGGAATGACAAAAATTAATTATAGTAGTAAAGGGATACCAACTATTTCATAAAATGGTTAATTCCAGCATCATTTATGACCACAATCATAAGAGACACTGGAACACTTGTCCTTATTAAGTGGACAGTTGCATATCAAGAACTGATCATCACAACCCTTTGGATATTCAAATTACTTACACAAAGCCGAAACATAGTATCACAGACCTTTACAAAAAAGGACAATTTGGTTTTTTCAACACTTTTAAAAATCTGCTTCAGATTACAGTTCACAAGAACAAGAGTCCTGACTTTTCAACCTTTCCAGTTGCAGTTAAAAAATGAACACTTTCTAAAAGTTAAGGTCAAGTGTTACAGTAAGAATGATTCCTATTGAAAAGTACATATATTTTACTTAATGATACTCATGATAGATTGTAAACTGGATTGATCACATTCTACTCAACTGGTATCAAATGAACACATCAGCATTACAAGTATTAAATGTTTTTCTATTACTAGAGAGGATATAAACCAAAACATTAATATGGCAGTTATTTCTTTAGGCACAGTTTAGTGATTTGTTTTTAAAATATATAGTATGGAATTTCAGTTGAAGTTTTAAACTTAATAACCAAAGGGCCAAGAACTCCGATTAGGAAAAAAGAAAAAAAGAATAACTTGCAGCTAACAATGTACACTGTTTAAAATTTCTAACACTTTAACCTATCTGGGTTTTATTTAAGATTACTTTATTAAAAAATACAAGGAATCTGAAAACAGATCAATACAATTATCTTAATGTACAAAGTCATAAGCTGTAGCAGTTTTTAAACTAAAATTTAAAAACACAACAAGGAGGGCAGCCCTTTAGACCAATTTATTTTATATCCATTTAAAATATCATCCAACAAAGGAAAATGAAGTTTACAGCTGGGACAGGTACACATAACTCGAGGCATTTGCAGTCCATCGTGCCCACTGAATAACAACTTTGCTGCTGAAATTTCTTAAAACTTACCAAACTAAAACAAAAGACTGAATAATACAAAAGGAGGAGTATTTCAGTGTAGTCTGTTCTGTCAATTGGCTTTTTTAAAAAAGGAAACATCCTGTTTCCCGTAGACCAGTAAATAAGCAAGAGCTACATGCAGCAGTGTGAGTATTAAGACATTTCTCAAGTCTTCTCAAATGAGTCCAAGGCGGGGATGGGATGGGGGAGAAAACTGATAGAAAAACATTGCTATAGACACCATAACAAACAATAAATTTAGATAATTTAAAATTAAAAAAAAAAGGCAAGAGGCAGCATTTCAGCAGCAAAGTGCTTAATAAAAAGTATATTGTAGAGGGTAATACACGAAAGTTGGGGTAAGAGGGCAGAAATATGGGTCAGCAGGATGGGCGAAGGCCTCAAAGGAAATACGGCGTCGTTGTCCTGGGAGGAATAACACGTTCTGAATCTGGAACTGCCCGGAATAACTTTGGTTCTCTTGTATTTACATCTTTGAAGACCATGATCGAAGCAATATTTCCACAACGATAACAGTAATTAGGAGCAGACCATACTGTTACCAGCTTCTCATCAAACATAAATTTATAGCCTTCATGCACTAGTTGGTGTGCTCTGCAGATGAGCTTTAAGTTGTTGATATGAACAAACTGCAATTTAGAAAGGTTTTGTTAAGTATCCAGCACATTTTTAAAAAAATCAACCTACATATATAAGAAAATAAGCATTTAAATAAAGTATAAATCCTATAATTACTAAACCTCTCATGATTATAGAATCCATTCTACAGTTATCCCCACTAATTTCCATAAGTTATAGAGCCACTTTGGCCTGAGTTATAGAAATCATAGTAACATAATTAGTTAGAAGTTTCTGAAAGAAAAGCATTCTGTAAGTGCTATCAGATATGAAACAAAGTTTTTATGGTTTAATAATAAATATATTACTATCAATATCTATCATTTACTGAGGCTTTAGTATGGTTCTTACAAAATTCTGAAAGAGATTTATTATCCTTCTCTTGCAACTTCAGGAACCAGAGGCTCAGACAGGATAAAACTAGCTCTCTGACTTCATTATGCTGGATTTTACTTCACCCTGTGGTGTATGTGTATGTGTAATTGTGTGTGTATATATATTTTTAACTGAAAGTAGTTAATCTCAAAAATATTGCTTATTCACAATAAATACATGTCAAATCATTATGTTGTATACATAAAACTAATACAATGTTATGTCAATTATATCTCAATTAAAAATATATACACAAAGAAATATATATATTAAAAAGTTGCCTATCTTGCCCTTGTTATCTCATTACTTAATTGCAATGTTTGAAAGAAAAGGAACATTTATTTTACACATAGTACCAACGGATGCTAAAGGAGGTGCTTTTATTACGTGATCTCATTTAACCATTAAGGAAAGACATACAGGATAAACTAGACAAGAAATCTGATATCCATAGCCACCACCGTTTGAGTAAACTAGACTAGAAGTTTGGTATCTATAGCCACCATAGTTCTTTATGTAGTCCATTAGCAACCAACAAACCACTTTTCCGAAAATGCTGGCTTTACCTCATTTGTGACCTTTGCACCAAAAAGCCAACCTGCTCCTCGGGGACTGATTGCCCAAGTATCCACATCTTCAGGATCTGACCAAACCAGATCACAAAACGCTCCTTTATGAGGAATTTCCTGGTTCCGTTCAATGGTTCGAATTTGATCCAGTGTTTTGATATCAGGAGATAAACCACCATGAACACACAAAATCTGCTCATCTATTAACTAGCAAAAAAAGGAAAACAAAGAGTTGAACATATAATAATAAACTCAGTCATATATCTAAATCCATCAGTGAGTGCTAATGATATCAATATAACTGAAATGGCAATTAGATAAAAATATGCCAAGTGTTACTGGCAGGAAAATACTTGAGCTTTTTTTAAAAAAAGATTTACATAAACTTACAGCTGCTACTGTGAGCATGTCAAAAACTTTGGTACAGTATCTCCAGGCATTAGCGTTTCCGTATTTGGTTTGGCACTCATCTATGAGAGAAACAAAGAGTTCTCATTAATGAAGTTCTGAATCTGCTGATAAAACTAAGGAATACAGGGGAGTTCCCTGGTGGTCCCGTGGTTAGGACTCAGCGCTTTTACTGCCGTGGCCCGTGTTCAATCCCTGGTCAGGGAACTAAGATCCTGCAAGCCATGAGGTGCGGCCAAAAAATAAATAAATAAATAAAATAAGTAAAGAATACATCTAATACTGGGACAACAGAAATTTGCTTAAACTAGGATGGCAAGTTATGATACATAGTTAGCCCTAGTAGGTCCTCCATGTAGAACCAGAAGGAGACCAGTGTCTAACTAGTCTAAAAATGTGGTCCTGCTTTTCATTCCAGAAGTGGCTCTAAGAACCAGCTGAAATTATTAGTCAAAATGCTATAATCAAGAAGAGTTGGGCTTCCCTGGTGGCGCAGTCTCCTATGCAGGAGACACAGGTTCGTGCCCCGGTCCGGGAAGATCCCACATGCCGCAGAGCAGCTGGGCCTGTGAGCCATGGCCGCTGAGCCTGTGTGTCTGGAGCCTGTGCTCCGCAACTGGAGAGGCCACGACAGTGAGAGGCCCACGTACCACAAAAAAGAAAAAAAAAAAAAAGAAGAGCTAAATATTAATTTCACATAACCCAAAGCAAAAGCTTTTGTCTTACTATTAATACCGGGGGGAATTTCCTGGCGGTCCGGAGGTTGGGACTCCATGCTTTCACTGCTGAGGGAGCAGGTTCCATCCCTGGTTGGGGAAGTGGGGCCCCACAGGCCAAATAAATTAAACTTAAAAAAAAAAATACTGGGCAATTCTATCAAACAGAGTAATGTATTTAATGTGACTACCTTATTCTAGCAGGATAATCAAACAAATTAGAAGAGCATGGATAATTCCCATTTCAACATTTTTCAGGCCTAGGTTGCCTCTTTTGAGATTTTCTGCAAATTGTGCAACTACATACTTGAGTTCCATTAAGTACCCCTGTAGTCATCACTAAGGACAAACTGCCAATCAGTTCTTACATATTCTCAGCTGAACATTCTCTCTGCTGTCGACAACAGTTAATAGGGTACATTATCTCTTCTCTCAGTTAATACCACTAAGTTCTGCTCTTTGGCTTCTTCCTTAATTTCGAAAAAAAATGGATGTATCACTAATTGCCCTAAGTACGGCTGAAAATGATACAGGATATAAGACTGTGGGGTATGGTCAATCCTCATAATTTTCTAAATTATATCTCTACATGAGGCAGGGTCCTTATTGTAAACGTCTCACGAGACAGCTCTAACATTGAGCTCAGTTTACCAGTAGGAATCTTGTGAATTTTTCACCTTAACACGTAAGCAAAGCACTTGGTTCATAATAACTGCTAACCATATATTTATCAGTGTGAACTGAAGGCCCAATATAATAGCTATATATAGACATTTTTACTACTTTAAAATCAATGTTAAGTTCCATGATGACTAAAACTGTCTCCCTCCTGAGGAGCAGATAGGCTTCCTCTTATCAAACAAAACCATAGATGAACACTAGAGCACAGCTTGGGATGAAAAAAATTCAATACTAGATGTTGTGCTGTTGTCATTTTCTTTGGTCAAGGCATCTTGATTAAAATGTCCTCCTTCCTCTCCCCCTTTTACCTCTTTTGCCCTACACTGATATGTTGGTCAACTTCTGGGGTGTAATTATATATGTAACATTAATCTTACACAGTTGGAGCCAGTTGCTTTCACTGAGCTAACACCACATAATGTATTATCCAAAATACTGATTATTTTGCAAAAGAATCAAACACTTTTTATTCCAAATGATATTTGGCATTTTGTGAATGAAAATCTGAAGTAACTTCTAGAAAGGAGATAAATATTAGCCATCTAACTTTTCAATTCCTATTAACAGTATATCAACAATAAATTGTCGGGGAGTTCCCTGGTGGCCTAGTGGTTAGGATTTGGGGCTTTCACTGCTGTGGCCTGGGTTCAATCCTTGGTCGGGGAACTGAGATCCCACAAGACACGCGGTGCAGCCAAAAATAAATAAATAAATAGATAACAATATGTTGCCAAATTTCTCAATTTAATAATTGATAATGGCTGACAAAATCAGGAGTAAGAGAGTTCAGCTTATCTTTATAATGACAGAAGATAATTCAAAATATAAAGTCTAAAAACTAAAGGGTTATGAAATTAATATTTTCAAATCTCTCAATATCTTCCTTAATTGTGTTCAAGGAAAATTCTTATTAATAATATCAACAGGGCTTCCCTGGTGGCTCAGTGGTTAAGAATCCATCTGCCAATGCAGGGGACACGGGTTCGAGCCCTGGTCCTGGAGGATCCCACATGCTGTGGAACAACTAAGCCCGGGCGCCACAACTACTGAGCCTGCGCTAGAGCCTGCGAGCCACAACTACTGAAGCTCATCTGCCTAGGGCCTGTGCTCCGCAACAAGAGAAGCCACTGAAATGAGAAGCCCGCGCATGGCAATGAAGAGTAGCCCTCGCTTGCTGCAACTAGAGAAAAGCCCGTGCACAGCAACGAAGACCCAATGCAGCCAAAAATAAATAGATAGATAGATAGATAGATAATAATAATAATCTCTACAGTTCTGTTATCTACCTCCTCCAAAGAGCTTCCTAACCTCATTCTGAAAAACTTTCAACCATATAAAAATTTTATAGAAGTAGCTATTTTGCTTTTAATGGCTGCATTCTATTTATGACCTGAGGTCCTAGTATTCTCTGGAGAAAGCACACAGATTTACAGTACATCCATCCAGTATAGTACAGTGCAGCTATAAAATAACATCAATGAAGTGAAAAGGCTGATCACAATATTAAAAAACAAGTATGATCCCATTTTAGCTTGGGGTGTGTGTACACACGTATGTATAAACACACACACACATACATATATATAGGATAGGTTCTCAAACTGAGTGTGCAAAACATTCCCTTTCAGCAGATTCTAAGGTCCCACCCCAAAAGTGGCGCCTAGCAATCTACATTTTTAACAAGCATCCCAAATGATTCCAGTGAGATAAACTGAAGACTACACTTTGAGGCACTGATCTAGAAAGACATACACCAAAAAGTTAAAAATGGTTCTCTCAGACTACTATGTATAAAGTAATAAGCTACAAGGATATACTGTACAGCACAGGGAATACAGCTAATATTTTATAATAACTTTAAAAGGAGTATAATCTCTAAAAATACTGAATCACTACGTTGTACATCTGAAACTAATATTGTAAATCAACTATACTTCAATTAAAAAAAAAAGAATGGTTCTCTCTACATATCAATAGTCAGATTTTCAACTGACTGAGGGAAGAAAAGGAGTTAAAGGTGAGAAAGTGGAAAAAGATTATCTGTATTTTCTAATTCTACTATGAAAAGCACATGTATGACTTGTGTGGCTTTTTTCCCAAAGAGGAAGGTAAATCAATATTCAGAATCAGAGAAATAGAAGGTCTTACCATAAAATCCATACACCTGTGTAATCTGTCTACTCTCATGATTTCCTCGCAAAAGTGTAATACGATCAGGCCATTTAGCCTTTAGTGCAAGAAGGTAAGTGAAGGTCTCCAAACTATAGTAACCTCTGTCTACAAAATCACCCTGTAAAGTAAAAATTTACAGTTACAAACAATACAATAGCAACAATATTTTTTAAAAATTATACCAAAGGGCACAAACTCAAGAGACACAGCCCAAAATAACAAAAATGAAGAGTTACACATTGAATTATTTGGAAATTAGGTTTTAACAAAAAATTCAAATGGAAATAAATAAGCTGTTCCTACTAAATGTTTGTGCTAGTCTTATGCTACAGGAGCCTACAGGAACCTGCTGTGCAATCCTCTCAAGGATTTTCCCTGCAAAACCACCATTTTTTCAATTCTCTGTTACCTACATTAATAAATGTTTCTAAAAGATCATGTGTGAATCAAAAAACTTCAAATGAATTTCAAAAATCTTTTTAACTGTATCAAAAGAGCTGTCAACTTGAAGAAAATAGTTTTTTTGTAAAAGCAATTACCATAATTATAACAGTATTCTACATTTAGCTTTGTATTTAACAACTACATAAGAGGATATACTATTTACACTTCCCATTTATGTTTTACTCGGGCCAATATTAGACCAATAGGAAAACAGCTAAAAGATTAGAAAAGTGACCCAGAAATTTTCAGAAGGAAGGAAAATAACAGAAGGACTCAGAAAAAGTTCAACAGTAACATTATATTACAAAAAGAAAGTAAGCAAATATCTACCTTAACAGCAAATGTGTATGTGTATATTAATCAAGCCACAGATTAATAACAGGTGAAAATGAATGCTCAAAAAAAATCTGATAAAATAACAGTAAACTGAAGATTTATGCCTTAAACCTGTGGGCTATTTTACAGCCTAACCATTACTGAGGGCTACAACCCAGTCCTGTGTATACAGCAGTTTACAAAAGCAATTATTCTCAACTAGAGGACACAGCAAAATGTAGAAAAGCATAGAATCACCTTTTCATGTATTTAAATAGTGATTGTCACATGGCAATGAAATTATTACGTAATTTACATGTAGTAAGTCAGATCCCTTCCATTTAAAATAAGTACTTGACATCACTGGTGTTTACATACCATAAATATGTAGTTTGTGTCAGGAACCTGACCTCCAGTTCTGAATAGTTCACAAAGGTCATAAAACTATAAAAGAAAGGCAATATATGCTGATTACAAATTCCTGTGAAGGAGTAAAATAATAAAACCGAGGCCAAACTGTATAAAGAAGCAGTTAATTAAGAGGACTTCAAATATTTACATTTATACAAAGAAATGAAGTGCAAACTAAACTGCCAAGCACACAGCTCCCAAGCCTTAAAAAAAAAAAAAGCACTAAAATGAAGCTCAGTTATCACTAAAATCATTCCTAAGTCACTAATGTTATAGGCAACCCCCTTTCAAATTTCTTTCATACTTCTCCCCATCTATCACTTGAGAATTTGAAATCATTTATCAGTTACCTGTCAATAAGCTAACCCAATCACCTTGCCCCACCTTCAGCATCTATCTTAAAGAGACAAAAGATAAGGAAACAAGTGGATAAGAATTTCTTTGGAAGAATGAAGTTACATGACACTTCGTAGTGTCGGAAAGAGCAGATCAACCTTCTTACACTCTACTTTGGAAGATGTGTACCCTCAGCTTCTACAGCTGTGGAGAGTCTTCTCAATAATCAGTAGAAAAAGAATAGTATATTTCATCATATTCTACTTGACTGAAAATTTAACTGACAAAAATGTGCGTTCGATAACTTCAGTCAACTCGATTATCCTAATCCTACTTCCTAAAGTCACAGTTTTTCTGAAAAAGGATTTTAGATTAAAGGAACTGACTATAATATACCATACCAACTACAACCAATAATTTCCTTCACATCTATCTTTTACACTTGAAAGTAGTATTACTACTTAAATTTCTAACACTTAAAACAGTACAGAAATCTTAGTCATAGTGAACAAAACTGAAATTTAAAGATTAACTACTGAAATAAAGTACTACCCTTTGTAGCAATGTTTCATAAGTCTGAAGAGTTGTCACTTGCTTAAAAAAAAAAGTTTAAAATAAAATTTTCCTATCTTCTTAAAATTAGCAAACAAACAAATGAAACAAATTCAGTCTCAGTCAACTGGTAGACTATTATTTATTCAAAATATATGCTGTCCATTTCTACAAAGTGGAATCCCTTCCTTTGAAGGAATATACTTCTCACTTCCCACCGCACAGATATATATATGATGTGTGTATGTATATCATATATATGTATAAATACAATCACACACAATATGAGCAGTAAAAAATAAGTATATATATACACATATACATATATGTGTTTGTGTTACTTTGGCCTAGTAACTCCACTTCTGTGACTATATCCTAAAGGCAAAAAAAAAAAGTCTGTGTAACATAAAGAAAATGCATCATAGCATCATTTCTAATAACAGAAGAAACAACCTTCGTAACTAACGTAAGGGAATATTAATAAAGTATGATCTACCAATTCGAAGACCTGGACCTTAGGCAGTCATAAATAATTATTATAATGGAAACTATGTAGCAAAGTGGGAAAATGACTAGGGAAAAGAATGGAACACAAAACTATACCTCTAATATAACTATACAATTTTGTCATGTAAAAATTGAGTATGTACACACTCAAAGTCAGGAAGGAAACATGAAAAAGTTTTATGAAACAATTGCTTCTGTAAAAGTGTGGTGAAAGAGTGTCCTTAGACTTTACTACTGATGTCTGTAGAAACACATTCTTGAATAAAAGCTTTGTAAGTTTCCATTTAACTTATATATATTTAATGGATGATCAAAAATTCTGCTTTGGGGACCCATAGTTCCTACTCCATATTGGTAGTTTTTTCCAAAATTCTTTAATATAATAAATATTTACTGAAAACATATGCAGACAATTAACCTTGTCATACATTACTGGAAGCCCATCTCATTATTTCACAAATAATTTCTACCATCTATTGTATGTTTTTCATATCACACACACTCTGTAAATGTTCTCATTTTAAAACAAAACCAATCCCGAGAAGTGGATTTTATTCCATTATTAGAGGCAAGGAAATAGTTGGCTAACTCAGCAGTTTTTAAACTTTCTGGTTTCAGGACCCACTCATAGTCTTAAAAATTACAGGTCCCCAAAAAGCTTTTGTTTATACGTTATATGAATCAGTATTAACCACATTAGAAATTTAAAGTGTAACACATACCTTCATACAGGTATGTGTTACAAAAGGGAAGAGAATTTTAATAACCTTTAGAGATAATGGTGCATATTCTTCTTTTAATACATCAAAACTTGACAACTGTTCTCTTCTCAAACTCTGTTAGATAAGTTGGTCTAACACTTTGAGTGGGTAACACACTGGTTATTTGGAAAATGGAAATGACATTTCTTTATACATCATCAAAAAAATATTTGTTAATTTACTCACCTCATCAGAAAAGTCTTTTAAGTATCAGAAGCTAGTAGCCTCATGGTGGTAAACTCAAATTTTCTAAAATTCCAATATTTCACTTGAAAACTCAAATACTGTCATCAGCAACAAATAACGTCAATTGTTTTCCTTGAAGTGACTGGCTCACTTTGTTCACTTTTGCAAAACAGTTGCTAAATACCTGTAGTTTGTCATTCATTCTCTCAGGTAAAAACAGTGTTCCATTGAAAAAAAGAGGCTATTTCAGCAGGAGATGCAAAGAACTGCACAAGTACTTTTCTTTTGAGCAAACCATTTTTCTTTGATATGCAGTAGATGTGCTTTATGCATACTTCCTATTTCATCACAGGGACTACTCAAAAGATGTATCTACTGAGGGGTCAAGAGTGCCAATTAATATTACTGCTTCATCATGGACATTCTTAAGTGATACTGGCATTTTATTTTACTGTACATGCATGCATGCTGGTGAAGAATACAATGACAACCAGCATAGGCTGGTGACACTCCCTTGATTCATGCTGAGGCACCAACAGTTTTACCCTCAGTTGATTTTCTGCCAACTTACAGATGCTCAAGGGTCCACAGGCCATATTTAAAGAACTGAAGAGCTAGCTGAAATGGCTTCTTAAACAGCTGTTATGTACCCAAGCAGGACTTAACTTAAACCAAGCTCTGTCTGACACTGAAGTCTACAATCTCCTCACTAGATTATGTTGTTTCAATGCTTCTCAGCAACTGTATGCTTGTCAACATTTCTTATGAGTTTATTTATACTCATAAACCAATCCTGCAATTCCAAAACTAGCCCAAGGGGGAAGACAACTGTACAAGTCCCAAAAGATACACCTTACGTTTGACTAGTCTGCAGACATTTAGAAGCTCCTCAAGTCCCATGCTTTTGATGAGCAATTGTTTTAAAGGGTCAAGTACAAGAGAAACACGGCTCAATTTGGTGGTAGTCTTAAAATAACATGGGCTGGGAGTTCCCTGGGGGCCTAGTGGTTAGAATTCCAGGCTTTCACTGACGTGGCCCAGGTTCAATCCCTGGTCGGGGAAGTGAGATCCCACAAGCCGTGCAGCCAAAAAATAAATAAATAAATAAATAAATAGCATGGGCTATCGGGCACCCAAATGAGTTTCAAATCTCAGCTCTGTCCCTTAGTAGCTGTGCGAATTTGGGTTAATTCCTCAATCTTTCAACTCAGTTTCCTTCTCTACAAAACCCTACCTCATAGGAACCTTAAAAAAAAATTGACATGCAATATGTGAAAAAGTACATTATTAATGTCAAAACACAAGATAAATGAAAGTAAGAATTGTACATTTGACTGAAGGTATATATAATCTATCAGTAGAAGTGCAAATTTATTATCTGAATTAATTTTAGCAGTTTGAAGTTGTCTCTAACTTCCTGACCTCTGATTATGACTATAATTCATATTCTTGAAAAGTCTTGGGGAATTCCCTGGCAGTTCAATAGTTAGGACTCTGCACTTTCTGGTTTTTTTTTTTGCAGCACGCGGGCCTCTCACTGTTGTGGCCTCTCCCGTTGCAGAGCACAGGCTCCGGTCACGCAGGCTCAACGGCCATGGCCCACGGGCCCAGCCGCTCCATGGCATGTGGGATCTTCCCGGACCGGGGCATGAACCCGTGTCCCCTGCATCAGCAGGCGGACTCTCAACCACTGCGCCACCAGGGAAGCCCAGGACTCTGCACTTTCACTGCCAAGGGCACGGGTTTGATCCCTGGTCAGGAACTAAGATCCCACAAGCCTCGTGCTGCGGCCAATAAACACAGGTAACCCCTCAATTTTAATATTATAATCAAGGGAAAGCATTACTTGGTTTATTTCAGCTTTTAGAAATATGTTAAGGCACTGCTTACATTAATACCCTTTATGTTAGCAAAATACAAATATTTATTATACTTTTGGAGAGAAGTTACATGGAAATTAAGAAGAACTCCTAAGGTCTACTTTAGAGAACTAGAATTTTAACAGATTAAATATGACATAGTGGGGGCCTCTATTTAGAAGCTGATAACATGCAGATGTCATTTATTATAACCTCACACATCCAAAGAACAGACTGAAAAACCAAAAAGAAAAGAGCTAAGTAGTCAAAATAGAACTTTATGGGACTTCCCTGCTGGTCCAGTGACTAAGAGTCCGCCTTCCAGTGCAGGGGACGCAAGTTCGATCCCTGGTCAGGGAACTAAGATCCCACATGCCACGGGGCAGCTAAGCCTGCATGCCGCAACTACTGAGCCTGCACGCTCTAGAGCCCTAGTGCCGCAACTAGAGAGAAACCGGCAACGAAGGGCCTGCGCGCCGCAGCGGAGACCCAGGGCAGCCAAATTAAAAGAAAAAAAAAAAAGAACTGTACTCATGGAGCAGCCCTCAATCACAACCAAGCTACACACATTTCTGCTTCTTTAGGCAGTCATAGATAAGGTCCTGTAGGAATTCATAAATACTATATTGTTCACAAATATTATGTCTTATAGCCCCAACTCCATTGCATGCACAGAGCAGGCTATGAGTGTTCTGTTCAGCTTTCATTTCCCAGTAAAAAAGAAAAAACTACAAATACACAGTTTTCTAACTAGGCTAAACACTAACAGTAAGAGTCTAAAGATGAGGTGTACCCCTCCTGTCAATGCTCTGAAACTCTTAAAAACAAACAGAACCCCAGCAGATGAAAAAATGAACTTTCTCATCCCATTCTAGCACTGACTTGCTGTAAAATCATGCACCAATAATTTTATCTTTCTGAACTGCTGCTATTCTCATTCCCACTAAGGAAATGATAAATTTTCAATAAATTTCAATAAAATTTTCAATAAAATATGACATTAAGTGAACAGAACAGAAATGAACAGAATGAATAGAAAATTAGTGCCTAACACCAAAGCATCTGCTATCAATCATAATAACTAGGAGCAGCCCGCATTTGTATTTTATACCTCCCCCGTCCACAGAGCAATAATGCTTCTTCACTTTCTAAGTATGATTTCAACAAAGTCCATGAATAATTTGACCACTGCTTTTATTCACTTTAACAGTAAACAGGAATCATTAATGTCACACAGACTGAGGCACCCTAGCCAACCACCAGCATTTTTTTTTTTTTAATATTTTGCAGCACAACTGGAAACAGACATGGACAGACAGTACAAAAGCTAAAAATCTCCGCATGAAATTTTACCTGTCCATGTATGTCTCCACACACTGTTACTGGTGTTGATACTGGCTGGACGTTTGACTCTTCCAAGAGGAGGTCACAAACATAGTCACATAGCCGCTGTAAGAAGAGAAAATAAAATGCAACCTTTTATTACAATATTAAAACTAAAGACCAAATGCAAAAAAGACAAGAACTAATCCGTGTATTGTTTCACAGGAAAGGAAACTATGATGATTCTGGGATTCGATTTCTGTCAGCTTTTACCTTCCTCTCACAATGCCTATTCCAAAATGCAAACTCCCTGGCTTACAGGTAATAGGTTCTAGAAGACAGAGAGCTCTGCAAGGAACTGTAAAATGATGTTTTTCAACAAAAAAATGCAAAAGTCAATAAAGAGGAAAAGGTTTTTACCTGCTAATTTTTTTTTTTTTTTTTTTTTGCGGTACGCAGGCCTCTCACCCCTGTGGCCTCTCCCGTTGCGGAGCACAGGCTCCGGATGCGCAGGCCCAGCGGTCATGGCTCACGGGCCCAGCCGCTCCGCGGCACGCAGGATCCCCCTGGACCGGGGCACGAACCCATGTCCCCTGCATAGGCAGGCGGACTCTCAACCACTGCGCCACCAGGGAAGCCCTTATCTGCTAATTCTTAAAGTACATTGCAAACCACGCACTTACCAAATATGACCCAGCAACTGCATTCTTGGCAATGAAAATTTATGATCACATAAAAACCTGTACACAAAGTTCCATAGAAGCTTAATTCATAAGAGCCAAAAACTAGAAATAAATCAGTTGTCCTTCAACAGTGAACAGTTAAATTATGGTACATTCACACCGTGGAATACTATTCAGCAATAAAAAACAAACTACTGACACATGACAATCTGTATAAATTTCAAGGGATTTATGCTGAGTGGGGAGAAAAAAAAAACCTATCCCAAAAGGTTATATACTGTATGATTCCATTTATATAACATTCTTGAAATAAAAAATTTATAGAAATGGAGCCCAGATTAGTGATTGCCAACGGTCTAGGAGGTAGGGGCAGCAGGAGGGAAATGCGTATGGTTACAAAAAGGACAACATGTGGACTCCTTGGGGTGATGGAACTGTCTGTATCATGAATGTGGTATTAGATACATGAGACTACAGACATAACAATACTGCATAGAACTAAATACACACACAAATGAGTACAAGTAAAACTGGAGAATTATGAACAAGATCGTGGAGTGTATCAATGTCAATATCCTGATAGTGGTATTTGTTCCACAAGACGTTACTACCAGAGAAAACTGGGTAAAGGGTACATGGGATCACTTGGTATTATTTCTTACAATTGCATATAAATCTACAATTATCTCAAAATAGAAAGGTTAACAAAATTAATCGCAAAATGTACATTTAAGAGTCACTCTACCTTTTAAAAAGAACTCTAGGGGAACTTCCCTGGTGGTGCAGTGGTTAAGAATCCTCCTGCCAATGCAGCAGAAACGGGTTCGAGCCCTGGTCCGGGAAGATCCCACATGCCATGCAGCAACTAAGCCCGTGCACTACAACTACTGAGCCTGCACTCTAGAGCCCGCATGCCACAACTGCTGAAGCCCACGTGCCTAGAGCCTGTGCTCCGCAACGAGAAGCCACTGCAATGAGAAGCCCATGCACCGCAACAAAGAGTAGCCCCTGCTCGCCACAACTAGAGAAAGCCCGCGCACAGCAACAAAGACTGAACGCGGCCAAAAATAAATATAAATAAAGAATCTGCCTGCCAACGCAGGGGACACGGGTTCGAGCCCTGGTCCGGGAAGATCCCACGTGCCGCGGAGCAACTAAGCCCATGCATCACAACTACTGAGCCTCTGCTCTAGAGCCCACAAGCCACAACTACCGAAGCCCACGCGCCTAGAGCCCATGTTCCACAACAAAGAGAAGCCACTGCAATGAGAAGTCCACGCACCGCAACAAAGAGTAGCCCCCGCTCGCCGCAACTAGAGAAAGCCTGCATGCAGCAACGAAGACCCAACACAGCCAAAAATTAATTAAGGAATTAATTTTTAAAAAAAGAACTCTAGGGACTTCCCTGGTGGTCCAGTAGGTAAGACTCCATGCTCCCAATGCAGGGGGCCCGGGTGTGATCCCTGGTCAGGGAACTAGATCCCACGTGCATGCTACAACCAAGAGTTTGCCTGCCACAACTAAGAGTTCACATGCCACAACTAAGAAGTCCGCATGCCGCAACTAAAGAAGTCTGCATGCCGCAACGAAGATCCAGCGTGCTGCAACTGAGACCTGGCACAGCCAAAATAAATATTAAAAAAAAAAAAAAAGAACTGGGGGGGAATCTTCCTTCCATCTGAGACCAGTTAATACTACAGTCAGAGGCCCTACTAGATTTTATGAAGATCTGCCAAGAAAGGACAAGTTAAACTACACAAGCATAATGAAATGATTTTAAACATAATTAAGGAATCTAAATGCTACAATTTACTTAAATATATGAGAGACACACTTTAACAGTTATAGCGGGCTTCCCTGGTGGCGCAGTGGTTGAGAGTCCGCCTGCCGATGCAGGGGACGTGGGTTCGTGCCCCGTTCCGGGAAGATCCCTCATGCCGCGGAGCGGCTGGGCCCGCGAGCCATGGCCGCTGAGCCTGCGCGTCCGGAGCCTGTGCTCCACAACGGGAGAGGCCACAACAGTGAGAGGCCCGCGTACCGCAAACAAACAAACAAAAACAGTTATAGCTACAACACTTTACACAGAGGCAAGCATAGGAGAGAACTCACAATGGGAGGGGGGAGGAAGAGCAAGAAAAAAGTCCCCCCCCCCCAAAAAAAAAGAGGGGAAATCAAGCTGTTTAAAACATCTTCAAAATAAAAAGGTTTGCTCTTATTCATAGGATAAGTTCCTGATCTTCAAATAGCACCTCAAAGGCAAGATCATCTTTTTGGCCTGGAGTCCTTCTGGCCCTGAGTAGGGAGCTCCTTCTGTGCTGAATTTCCTACAACCCTCAGATGCTTCAATAAACAATCCTTGGTCCAGATATATAATCCATCCATTATTTGTGAAAGGAACAGACACTGGTGAGTGAAACAATGTTTCTGAACTCAGAGCCTTAAGTTTATCATGAAAGATGGTCTCTAAGGTTCCTTCAGTTCCACTTTGCATTTGTTTAAAAAAAACAAAAACAAAAAACCTCAGCTTTTTCCTTCCTATGTAGGGAAAAACTCAGTTCTTCCCTACTCTGTGCTTCTTTCCTATGTGTCTCCCTTACTAGTCACACAGAACACTCACAGTTTTGACACTCCTGGTCACCAAGGTTTTTTCTCCCTACAATATGCAATTCTCTACAACACCAGCGGGGTATCCTACGATTTAACTCAATTCTGACATTATCTACCAGGGATAGTGTCAGATCCCACAGGTTAAGGGCTCAGTCCCACAACACTGCCCCCCCCCAACTCCCCTGCCAATATACACACACACTTCAGACACTAGTTGCAAGCCCAGGTTATCACCTGCGCTTCTAACCAACCGGGTATAGATCAGAGGTTCCAAAGACCTCCTCCTTAGGTTTGAATAATTTGCTAGAGTAGCTCACAGAACTCAGGGAAACACTTGCATTTACCAGTTTACTAAAGGATGTGATAAAGGATACAGATGACATCCACATTTAAGAGATATATCGGGCAAGGTATGGGGAAAGGATGGAAACCACTGATCTTTTTACTATCACCATAGTTTTGCCTTTTCTAGAATGTCATATAGTTGGAATCATACATATGTTGTCTTTTCAGGTTGGCTTCTTTCACGTAATAATACGCATTTAAGCTTCCTTCATGTCTCTCCATGGCTTGATAGCTCATTTCTTTTTAGCGCTGAATAATATTCCATTATCTCAATGTACCAGTTTATTTAACCATTTGTCTACTGAAGGACATCTTGGTTGCTTTCAAATTTTGGCAATTATGAATAATGCTGCCATAAACATCTGTGTATAGGCTTTACAGTGGATGTTAAGTTTTCAACTCATTTGGATAAACACCATGACTGCTACATCATATGGTAAGGGTGTTTAGTTTGGTAAGAAACTGCTAAATGATCTTCCAAAGTGACTGTACTAGTCTGCATCCCCATCAACAATGAGTGAGAGTTTCCGTTGCTCTACAGTTTTGCCAGTGTTTGGTGCTGTCAGTGTTTTGGATTCTGGCCATTCTAATAGGTGTGTAGTGGTACTGCCTTAGTTGTTGTTTTTGTTTTGTATTGTTTTTGGCCGTACCACGCGGACTGTGGGATCTCAGTTCCCTGACCAAGGACTGAACCTGGGCCCTCGGCAGTGAAAGCAAGAGTCCTAACCACTGGACCGCTGGGGAATTCCCACCTTGTTTTAATTTGCATCTCCCTAATGACATATGATATGGAGTGCCTTTTCATAGGCTTATTTGTCATCTATATATCTTCTTTGCTGAGGTATCTGTTCAAGTCTTTGGCCCTTTTTTTTTTTTTTTGGCTGTTTTGGGTCTTCGTTGCTGTGCATGGGCTTTCTCTAGTTGCGGTGAGTGGGGGCTACTCTTCGTCACGGTGTGCAGGCTTCTCATTGCGGTGGCTTCTCTTGTTGCAGAGCATGGGCTCTAGGCATGCAGGCTTCAGTAGTTGCAGCACATGGGCCCAGTAGTTGTGGCACATGGGCTTAGCTGCTCTGCGGCATGTGGGATCTTCCCGGACCAGAGCTCGAACCTGTGTCTCCTACATTGGCAGGCGGATTCTTAACCACTGAGCCACCAGGGAAGCCCCTTTGGCCCATTTTTAATAGGGTTGTTTGTTTTCCTACTGCTGAGTTTTAAGAGTGTTTTGTTTATTCTGGATAAAAGTCCCTTATCAGACATGTCTTTCACAAATATTTTCTCCCAGTCCGTGGCTTGCCTTCTCATTCTCTTGAAAGCGTCTTTTGCAGAGCAACGTTTTTGTTTGTTTTTTTAATATTCTTTTTTTTTTTTTTTTTTGGCTGCGTGGCTTGTGGGATTTTAGTTCCCTGACCAGGGATCGAACCTGGGCCCTCAGCAGTGACAGCATGAAATCCTAACCACTGGACCACCAGGGAATTCCCATGCAGAGCGAAGTTTTTAATTTTAATAAGCCCAGTGTTTCTCAATTATTTTTTTATGATTGTTTTGATTTGTCTGGGTTTTGTTTGGGGGACGGGGAACCAGGAATTTGTGGGGCTTTTTTAACAACTTCATTGAGATATAATATATATAATATATATATAATTCACACATTGTAAAATTCACCCCTTTAATGTATAAATGGTTTTCAGCATGTTCACTGTTGGGCAACCATCACCATAATCAATTTTAGAACATTCTCATCACCCCAAAAAGAAACTGTATACTCATTGGCACTCATCTCCCACCTCCCACAACCCCACCCCACAGCCCTAGGCAATCACTAGTCTGCTGTGTCTATGGATTTGTTCATTCTGGACATCTAGAAACGGGGCCTTTTGTGACTGGCTTCTTTCACTTAACATATGTTTTTAAAGTTCATCCACATTGTAACATACATGATTTGTTTGTTCTTCTTCATAGTTGAATAATATTCCATTGTATGTATTTACCACATTTTGCTTATCCATTCATCAGTTGCTGGACATTTGGGTTCTTTCCACTATTTGGCTGTAAGAATTTGATTTTGACATACTAAGTCTGCAATGCCTATCAGACTTCAAAGTGCCTAAGATGTGCTGTAAACAGCTGACCCAGTGAGTCCTGAATTCAAGGAAAAGGATGCAGGCTAGAGAGACCAATTTGGAGATTGTCAGGAAATATATATTTCAAGTCACGAGACTAGAAGAGATAACTAAAGTGGCTGCTTACAAATAGGGAAAAGGATAAGCTACAAAAAGGAGTCTTAATACTTCACACAGAAGTTAGGGACAGAAGGAGGAACCAGCAAAAGGGACTGCTTGATGAGGTACAAAGGAAACCATGAGAGTGTAGTATTGTGGAAGTCCGGTGAAGAAAATGTTTCAAAAGAGGAGTAATCAGCTATGTTCAATACTGATGGAAGGGGCTTCCGTGGTGGCGCAGTGGTAAAGAATCCGCCTGCCAATGCAGGGGACATGGGTTCGAGCCCTGGTCCGGGGAGATCCCACATGCCGTGGAGCAACTAAGCCCGTGCGCCACATCTACTGAGCCTGCACTCTAGAGCCCGTGAGCCACAACTACTGAACCCGCGTACCACAACTACTGAAGCCCGTGCTCCTAGAGCCCATGCTCCACAAGAGAAGCCACCACAATGAGAAGCCTGCGCATCTCAACGAAGAGTAGCCCCCTCTCGCCACAGCTAGAGAAAGCCAACGACAGCCCGACACAGCCAAAAATAAATAAATAAAATAAACAAAATTTAAAAAAAAGAAAATACTGATGGAAGGTCAAATTTTGGAGGAATAGAGTAGGGCCCAGAGAGAATACTCCTTTACTCCTAAATCAACAAGTACCAATTGCAGGATATCTTACACAAGTAACACAATGGCACAGTTAAGAGGTTAAGAGCACAGTCTCCGAAGTCAAAGAGATCACAGAACAATATCACCTCAACTTCTTACTACCTATTACTTAGCTTACTGTCTGTTACTTAGCTGTGTAACCCTGCTAAGTTACTTCATCTCTCTGTGCCTCAGTTTCCTCATCCACAAAATAGAAATACCAACCTGGGGGACTTCCCTGGTGGTCCAGCAGTTAAGAATCTGCCTTCCAATGCAGGGGACGTGGGTTCGATCCCTGGTCGGGGAACTAAGATCCCACATACCTCAGGGCAACTAAGCCCATGCGGCGAAACTACTGAGCCCGCCTGCACACCACATCGAAGAGCCGGAGCGCCACAACAAAAGATCCCACATGCCTCAATGAAGATCCCACGTACCACAACTAAGACCCAACGCAGTAAAATGAAAAAATAATAAAATAAAATAAGCTAGGAGGATATACATCAAACCCAAAACAGCAGTTGCCAGAGATGTCAACCAAAACGCATTCCACTTTCATCTTTATTTATTTTACTTTTAAAAAAAGCATGAAGGGGCTTCCCTGGTGGCTCAGTGGTGAAGAATCCACCTGCCAATGCAGGGGACACGGGTTCGAGCCCTGGTCCGGGAGGATCCCACATGCCGTAGAGCAACTAAGCCCGTGCACCACAACTGCTGAGCCTGCGCTCTGGAGTCTGCGAGCCCCACTGCTGAGCCTGTGTGCCACAGCCGCTGGGGCCTGTGTGCCTGGAGCCTGTGCTCTGCAACAAGCACCGCAATGCGAAGCCCATGCACCACGGCAAGGAGTGGTCCCTGCTCGCCACAGCTGGAGAGAGCCCACGCACAGCAATGAAGACCCAACACAGCCAAAAATAAATAAATAAACAAATAAATTTATTTTAAAATATATATATATATTGAGTTGGCCAAAAAGTTCCGTAACACCTTATGGGAAAACCCAAAGGAACTTTTTGGCCAACTCAATATATGACTCAATTTATCTGAAATGCCTGGAATAGGCAAATCCATGAAGATATAAAATAGATTAATGGTTGCTTAGGGCTGGACTTTGAGGTAAGGGGTAACGGGGAGTTTCTGTTAATGGGTATAGTTTCTCTTTGGGATGATAAAAATGTTCTAACATTGATTATGGCAATGGTTGCACAACTCTGTAAATATATTAAAACCCACTGGGAAAAAAACCCCACTGAATTATACACTTTAAAAATTAATTTTGATATGTGAATTATATCTCATAAAACTGTTATTTTTAAATTAATAATATATATTACCTCTTTAAAAATAATAATTACCACGTTGACCATAACCACTCAAATCTACTCCTTGTGGATAGAGGTAGCTGTCCTCCCAATCAATTTCAAAAGATCAGTGTTGTACAACATCCTCTTTCTATTATAATCCATTAGACCTGTGATATATAATTTATTATTTGTATAGTAATTAGCTCCCAAAGTTTACAATTACTGTTTGCATTTTTTTTTCACCCTAACTCACTTCCATCTAGCTTAAGGGTAGTTCCAAAGAACAAATATGCCATGATTGGCCTGTATTTTTTTATAGTCTTTCATTACCACCTCCCTTCTCAGTCAGCCAGAAAAAAGAGCACTACTTTTTTTAGGTTAGCCTCATAGAGCAACAATTTATACTTTTAAATGTACTTTCTGAAACTATACAATTTTTAAAATAAAACAATATAGTGATGTTTTAAAGTACCTATCTCAGGACCTTACCCACCTTTCTTAGGTATAATGCCTTGCTCAATTAATATTTGCGATTTTTTTCAGGTACACTCACCAAACCTCCTCAAAGAGAATTCCACCAAGGTACCTGCAGAAGTGCTTTGCTGTAATTTGTCCAGGAGTGGGCAGAGTTTTCTGTTTGTTGCCAGGAGACCTGCTTGTTCTCAGGCACTTGTCCCATCCACACTCTTTCAGACTGCACATCTTTTAAGAACAGGTCTAACTTCCATCAGTGAAGGTCAGGGCCCATACCTAATATATTCTCTGACATAAGCGTATAATGTTGATCTCTCCTCTTGCCCACTCTTGTAAATTTGGGGGCTCCACCAAATTTGGTGTACACCCCTTTAAAGATCAATTATTAGTATGTTACCCAAACAAACCAACCTACTATAAACTCCACCATGAATTAAGCCAGACTGTCCTCTAGAGAGGGCTGTCCTCACCCTGCATTACACTGCACTCCATTCCCAATCGCTTTTTCCCAAATTGCACTTTAATGTCAAACCATCAACCTGTAGTAAAGGACATTATAGGAAACAGTCCTCTACAGAGCTTATCATTGCGTGGACTATAAACAAAGTGCACAGGATGCCGTGATTAAATAGTTGCCTTCAAGGAGGACTGGGGGAGGAATGTCTCTTTGTTTCTTCCATCAAGGATAGATGTGATTTCCCTGAGACGCTTATTTTTATCATCTTACAGACTCTGTAAATTTTTTTTAATTGATCAGTTTACATCTTTCTGTAGGCTCCTAGAAAGCTTAAGGCCTAATCTCAAAGAAGTAACCCAGTCATCATAGCTTTTATTTTATATGTACTACTCTTATTTTTCCTATTGGCTCCATCTTGGTTTCCTATCTTTATTTTCTTTTTGTCTCATTTTTCTTACTTATTCTGAATATAATTTATCTTGCTATATTGAATGCTTCTTTGTAAACCACTCTATATACTTTTTAGAACAAAGTGAGTTATCATTTAACATTCTGAAACTAATCACAGCACAGATTCGTGAGGGACTCTATAGTTCCCATTTTGAATGCTGCAGAATTTGCACCCATATATGACTGGCTCTCCTGGCCCATAATGCCTCCTGAACTGCAAGTCACTTATGGTGACTGGCCCAAACCCCCCAGGGCTGATCTGAAAGTAACAGGAGACCATTAGCTAAAGAACATCACTGTGAAACCCTACCAAAAGCCAGGGAGTGCCTAGCGAACCATGTAAACTACTAAAGCAACATCTTCAACCCGAGGCCAGGCATGCTAACTTGAGTAAAGTTAACAGCTGCCTCCTATAACTGCCACTTCTGCAGTCCCAACAGAGGACTTAGAGCACTAAGCCTCTAAGCCAAAGCCACTGCCTCTCATCACTCCAGTTCAGCAGCAGCTTACAAATTCATGTCAAGAACACATAAAAATAAGAAGTCTATGAAATCTCAGCACAAACTCTACACATGTCAGCCAACTACACACACTGGCCTCTCAGAGCCCAGTCTTGTCATGGGAGAGGCTCCTCCAAAGCCCTTCACAGCTTTTTTTTGCAGCTTGATTTGTAGGAAGCATGGTTTGTTTCTCTTTCTGCCCCAAAGCAGTCACTGAGGCAAGATTCTCAATCTTATCCCAAATTTAGGGCAAACTACACCCATTTCTCCCCACAGTGCCTAATTAATTCCTAATCCTTGAAAAAGTAGAGGTTCATGGACCCATTCTTAGGAGACCCTATTTCCCTTCTCTACGTTTTCCTCAAGATACTTGTTTACAGATCCACTCTATTCTCTGCTCCTGTCTCCCTGTTCTCTCTTGCCCCTCAAATACACTGGGTTTTGAATTTCTGTAATTCTTCGTTTAGCTGATCTTGTTATTGGAAACATACTATTTCCTTTATTTACTTTTACATACTGGTATTTACAAAATCTCTTCTTAAGAAATAAAAATCTATCTAAGATTATATTCTACACAGCCTTTGAATAGTCTCTACTATAACACAAATCACTGAGAATGAAGAGTGGGAGCGGGAATCCAAGATGACAATGATATTCACACGCTAACAATCCAGAAGGAAATATCTGTACCTTCAGTAAAAACCAGGGTTTCTGAGCCCTGGCACTACCGACAACTCTCTGTTGTGGGGGCTGCTGTCCTGTGCACTGTATGATGTTCAGCAACATCTGGCCTTTACACCCCCTAGATAACTGCGAAAATCTACAAGTGTCTCCAGACATCGCCAAATATCCGCTCGGGGGAAAAATCACCCCCAGCTGAGAACCACTGGTCTAGACCTTTCTCCAGAGTTTAACACTATTAGAACAGTGTCTGGAGCACATCTGGTAATCAATAAATATTTGTTACCCAACAGATCTGTTTATCCAACAGTTTTCTGAACGTTTCTGCCTCAGTGTCTTGACTTGGCAGCATCTCAAATTCAGTCTGGCCCAAACCAAACTCCCTTGTATGCCTTAATCTAGTTATTAGTATTTACTAAGTAATCCATGCCAGAAACTAAGAGATTACACTAAACTCTTCTCTCTCTCTCTCAAACCTAGACATAATCTGTCAACAGGTCCTATTACACCATCTTCATTTCCTTTTAAACACCACAACCACTTGTTACTGGCTTACTTCAAAAGCTTTCATGTCACCTGGTCTATTGCTCCTATGACATTTTTGTCCCATTCCAATCCAAGGTCCATAATGCTGCTAGAAAATTCCTAAAACCTGTCACTGTCCCCCTTAAAAACCTCTCAAGGACACTCCTCTATGATAGTGTTTCCCAAACTCCATTCAGATATCACCTTTATGATTTTGTCATATTCCTACTACATACAACAGTGTATCTCTCTAATAGTTTCCTTTGAATCTACTTTTCAGTTAGCCATATTTTTTAAAATATCACCAAGCATGATTTATTTGTTTTTCCCTAAAATATAAAAACATTTCAAAGTGTTTATACATGAACCATCTCAAAGATAAAAATTCAAGTTTATCAGCCTCATCTTCCATGATTTGGTCTCTGCCTGTCTTCTCTGCACCACCTCAAGCCATACCAAACTACTTCAAGTTGACCAGCCATCTTCTTTTAGATTAAGCTATACCATTGCACATGGTATTTCTTCTGCTTCATGTTCTTTCCTTCCTGTCTTGTCTACCTGAAAAAACTCTGCTCATCCTCTCATTGTTCCTCCTTTGTGAAACCATCTGTGGCTCCAGAGTTAGATGCTGCTTCTTCTATGTTCTCCGATATGCTGGACAGCTCTCTATTTTAGCACCTACCAAACTACGCAATGATCATTTGTTTACCTCTCTATCTCCCCTACTATATTGAGAGCCCCTCAAAGACAGAGAGAAGTGCCAAATTCTATCTCTAGCATCCACAGGGAATAGTACTTGACACAGGAGACAGTTAAAGAAATGTCTGTTGTAAAGCAGTACGGTTTGATTCAACACACCTTAACTGAGTGTCTGTCACATACAAGGCAGTGTTCTAAGACTGTGGAGAATACAAAAATAAACAAGATATGATCCTGGCCCTTCAAGAAGCTTGCAGTCTAATGGTGGAGACAGGTATATTTACTATCATACAAGACAGAACAATACAAGTGGTAGTAAAATGAAACAAAAAGTGCTATGGGGCAAAGGTTAGTATAGAACAGAAAGAATGGAAAATATTTTGGCCTTGCCAAACATCTTGCAGGATCTTAGTTCCCGGACCAGATGTTGAACATGGGCCATGGCAGCAAAAGCACCGAGTCCTAACCACTGGACCACCAGGGAATTCCAGAATGGAAATTTTAAATAGCAAATAAATTCAGGTACATACTCTGCTGACTCACTGTGGCAAAAATCACTTAAACCTTATCAAGTCCTGATATTTGCTCTGCCTATCACAGTGATAGAGTGGACATGAAGGTACTCTGAAAACTGTAAGTAGCTGTGTAAATTTTAACCATTACTAATAATTCTGACTATGGAATCCAGGAGCCCTGCATGGAGAAAGTGACATCTGAGCTAGAGCTAAAAAGGGCATGGAGGGGAATTCCCTGGTGGTCCAGTGGTTAGGACTCTGCGCTTTCACTGCTGTGGGCCCGGGGTTCGATCCCTGGTAGGGGAACTAAGATTCCACAAGCCATTTGGCGCGGCCAAAAAATAAATAAATAAATAAATAAAATTAAAAGGGGCATGAAGGGTATTGTATAGAGGAAACATAAGTGGTAGATATGGACGTGAACCCTGGAGCCAGACTGCCTAGGTCTGAATGCAGCTCCTTCACTTACCTACTAGCTATATGCCTTTGAAAAGTTACTTAATCTGCCTGTGCTTGAGATACCTGTCTGTAATATGGGGCAAATGTTAGTACCCAACTCACACAGTATTAAATGATTTAATATTTGTGCTATATAAGTATTAAGTAGGTAAAAGAAAGAGACTAAGCAGAAGCAAAGAAGCAGGGAAGTACAAGGCACACCGTCAGAAGAAAGCACTCTAATGTACTCAGAATGGAAGGTAAAAAGAAAGGTGATTAAGTGGAAGACATACTTAGAAAAGTATGCTATTTGCCATCCTAAAAGGCTATTAACTGTATCAGAAAGAGCTCTGCACAAAGAGGCTTTCCAACTTAATTCATTGATTAGCTGGACATCCTCAGGCAGATCATAAACTCTACAAAGCTCAGTTCCCCCTCAGTAAAGTGAGAAGAATACAGAACTAGGCAAACTCTGATTCTCTCTCAGCTCTGAAATTCTAGAAAAGGGTCTGGGGAGTCATTAGAAGTGTGCACTGTCCCATAGGAAACCTACTACCACATGTAGCTATTGAGCACCTGAAATGTGGTTGATCCAAACTGGGATGTATTGTAAATGTAAAACATATACCATATTTTGTAGACTTAATACCAAAAAAAGACAAGGTATTATGTTAGTAATTTTATATTAATTGCATGTTGAAATTGGGTTAAATAAAATATTACTAAGATTGATTTCACCTGTTTTTTTTGTTTTTTTTTGCGGTACGCGGGCCTCTCACTGTTGTGGCCTCTCCCGTTGTGGAGCACAGGCTCCGGCACCTGTTTCTTTTTACTTTAAAAAATTTAACAATTTGAGGCTCACATTTCTGAGCATTTTCTATTGGACAGCACTGCTACAGACTATTTTCAGAAGATCCAAGAGACTGTGATTCTGTAGCCAAAAAGACAAAATGCCAAGCATTATCAGAAAGGGTCTCAGAAAGATTATCAATGAAAACACTGAAAAAACTATTCTAGCCCTATAGAAAGCCACAGTCTGTCCCTAACTGCTGTACTGTGTTCATTTTTCCTTGAAATACCTAAAGAAAGATAATATACAAAACCAAACAACTCAGGTAAACAGAATGATCAGTAAGACAGGCAATAAGGTGAGTGACAAGACTAACAGGCTTCAAATCCAGAAGGCTCAAGACTACCATATATGAGAATCTATAAAATCAGATAGAGGCTGAATAAGGAGGTACAAAAGGCTCTTCACCAAGTCTTAGAAAAAAGCAAGGGAGAATTCTCTGAAGTTTTTTGGAGGCATTTCAAACAGAGGTACAATTTTGCAGAGCAGTGGCCTTATACGAAAAAGAGATGGCTCAGTGGCCTTATATGAAAAACAGAGATGGCTCAGACTAAACATAAAAGTGAGTTCCAAAAAAGATTACAGCAACTATCAATCCATAGAAGTGGTTACTTCTCCCTGTGTTGCATATCTGAGGTAGACACTAGTATTCTCCCAACCCCTACCATGGAAACTGTCTTCAGTTCTTCAGTAAAAAACAAAACAAAACTGAACACCAACTCAGTGTGCAACTTCTTTACTTACATGGGACCTTTAAGAACTGTCCAAGAGATCAGACAATCTCCAAGTTATAAACCTCTCCCATGACAAAATACTTAAGTGTAAGTATTCAGTAAACCTGTCTTTCATCATTCATTCTTACATTTGGTCAGATATGGAATCTGTGGCTTCTAAGATCCTCTCTAAAATTTTTTTAGTGGATGAGAATCACACGAACTCTTTTTTAAGAAATGTTATGCTTTGGTCCACTCACCTTCATATATCACCCTTATTCCTTCAAAACAGTTATGTACATTTGACCCAGGACTAGTGATTTGACCATTTCCAATTTAGATATAGAGAAATCATGATTAGATCTAGAACATCCTATGCATTTATTATTTTATTTAGTATCTCCAACTTCCAATTTAAAACACAGGTAAATTTCGGCCTATTTTTCTACCAGAACAAATCTTTTCCATAATGATCATTAAGTGGCCCCAATGATTTTTCTTCCTTTGATAGAATATTTCATTTTGGCTTTAAAGCCTCAGAAAAAGTGCGCCTGGAATACTTTCTTGGCCTGCCTAATTTTAGTTTGCACTTCATGCCAAGAGGGAGACACAGAATTAAATTTCTTTAAATACACCAGAGATGAAGCACAAGAAAATTAATCTGATAAAAACATTTCCAGGGCTTCCCTGGTGGCGCAGTGGTTGAGAGTCAGCCTGCCGATGCAGGGGACACGGGTTCGTGCCCCGGTCCGGGAAGATCCCACATGCCGCGGAGCGGCTGCGCCCGTGAGCCATGGCCGCTGAGCCTGCGCGTCCGGAGCCTGTGCTCAGCAACGCGAGAGGCCACAACAGTGAGAGCCCCGCGTACCGGGAAAAAAAAAAAAAAAACCATTTCCAAGACAAAGAAGAAAAGCCTCCACTTATATAGAAAAATTCAGAATTTTTTTTTTCTAGTGGTTGGTCCGGGGGTGCGGGGGAAATTTACTAGGAAACAGATACACACTAAGTACAGTCCAACTGTGTTGCAAAGGGAAATGAAATGGTTTAAAAACTATATTCTCTTAGGTTAGGAAGGAAATCTAATGTTTATCAAATTAAGAGGTCTAAAGAAAATCCAACTGATATGTCTTTCAAATTATTTCAATATCCAATATCGAGATACATTTCATAATAAGCAATATTTTACTCATTATAAACACAAAGCTTACAACTGCCTTACATATCCTAAAGAACAGAAAATTCCACATCAATTCACTGACATGCAAAAACCAACTTTAGTTTTCCAATGAACTGGGTCACAATGTCGCGTTTTTTTAAGGAAAAATCCTTGTTTCCTAAAAAGCCATACAGCAGAAAGAAGCTACAAAACTATCGTCACAAGAGCATGAAAGCTACATTTCTACTAATACTGGCTTTGTCCCCATTTTAATTAAATTATCCTGTTAAAAAGGGGAAAATGGACAAGAATGACTCCCCTATCAAACAGCACATATAATTAACATACAAGTTAGTTACATTCACAACAGCTCCTGTGGTCTTAAACATTTTGCACACTGTTGACTGATGTTAAATATCAACTCCCTGTACCAAGAGATAGCAAAAGAAAAAACCAGTAATATCTTCCTTAAGAGAAAAAAACTCACGAACAAAAATAAATTACTTTAAACCCACAGCTTAAAGTATAAAAAGAACTCAAAATTATCAACAGTTTACCCACTTACCACACAGCAAATCAAAGTTAATTGAACAAGAACAGGCACTACCACCAACCTCTAAACACTGCTAGTCACCTAAGCACTGGTTCTAACAAACGCATAGAAACACCTGTCAAAAAAGCAGTATCCTAAAGACTTACATTCCTTTATTCTTACATTCATTTCTTTACCCAAACATAGGTTTACTGTTGCTAGGACTCTGCAGTACAAAGAACGACTCATTTCCTTTGGATAACCAAAACAATGAAATCTTGAGCTAATAAGAGATTGGGGCAGGGGGTGGGGGGGAGCGGGGACAACTTAAAGGACAGAAACGTATTGGTGTTTATTGAGAGCCTGTTACTTTATCCACTTAAAACAGCTCAAAGACGTGCTCGAAAACGGGTTCATATTGGAATGAGCAGAAGAAAACCAACATTCCTAAAAAGCAACTGGGAGAAGTGCTCGAACAGAAGGACGACTTGACGTTCTCTCACCCTACCAGGCCGCTCGGGCCCCCGCCTGCCCCTTCCCATCCCCATCCCCATTCCTCAGGCACCTAAACCCACTGGGGCCGCGTTCCGGGAGCACGCTGCATCCCCTGTCAGACGCCCGCCTCCCCGCGCTCCTGTCACCGCCTCTGGGGGGATGACCGCTGCCACTGCCCACTGCCCGCGGAGGCTCGCCTCAGACTCCGAGACCCAGGGTCGGGGTGAGGGGAGAGGAGTCTTGTAAGCAAAGCCATGAAGGCTCGAGCTCCGGGGCAGCCCCAAGGCCAGGACGGGCAACCCTGGCGCAGAGGCCGCGACATCCCTTGGGATCCCCGCCGAGGGAATCGGGATGGCATTCGAGGGACTCGGGCTGCCCCCGCTCCCCGCGTGACGCCAAGTCGGAACGAGTCGCCTCGCACCGCGTTAGGCCCTCCACCGTGACGGGACAGGACACTGCCGGGGGTCCCACGGAGAGAGGAAGGGCGGGCCGGCGGGAGCCCCGCTGCCGGAAGGGGGGGAGCCCCGAAAGCAGCGCTCCCGCCCCGGCCAGTCTCACCTTCAGGTCGTTCTCCGGCAGGTATTTGCACAGCCGCGCTATCTCCACATACTTGTCCAAGTCCAGGGGCGCCATTTTAGAGATAACAAGCCCCGACGGCAGCAGCGGCGTCCGCGGCTGTGCTAGCGGCGGCAGCGGCAGAGGCCGAAGCCGGAACCCTCCCTACGTCACGTCCGGCCCGTGAGACGCGTCTACGCAGCGGCGTAAAGCTTGACCCGATTTTCCCCGCTGCTTCGGCACGCCCCACGCTCTCTCCCGCAGAACACAGGCTGCACGACCCCGGAGCTCCCTGGGTCCAGGGAGCTGAAACTGCTGAGACCCGTAGTTGTTTACCATGGGGTGTGCTGGGATTTGTAGTTTTTGTAGTGGCCAGCTACTCTTCTTTTCCTCCCCTTCCTTTCCTCTAGACTTTCACCTCTGCGGACCCAGCGAGGCTTTTCCGATGCAAAATGGCAAAGTAGGTGACACTAGCCATTCCCTGGTTTCTCACTCCGACCCTTGTAAGCATTCTCTCACCAGAATACCTTCACTTAAAAATTGGGTAAGCCTGGGGACTTCCCTGGCGGTCCAGTGGTTAAGACTATGCGCTTCCACTGCAGGGGGCACGGGTTCCTCCCTGGTCAGGGAACTAAGATCCCGCATGCTGCACGGTAGGGCCAAAAAAAAAAAAGTTGAGTAGGCCTGGCCGTATAGTAACCTGTTTGCACCTTTCCAAGGCCTTAATAGAAACCTTGCCTAAACCCTTGGCAGAGATGTCAGGCTACCAACTTTCCAGCCTGGAAAGAAAGGAAACAAATATTAAAGCTCTTCTTAGGCCAGGCACTATACAAATGCTGTTTTTCTGTCTAATCCTTATAACGATTGATAGCAAAGGAAGGCTCAGAGAGGTTGAGTAACTTGCCCAGATCTCACAGGGTATAGGCAGGGGAGCCAAGACTGGAATAGGTCTGGGTGGCTTAAGTCTACTTCAGTGCGTGTCCCATAAGGGCAGAGAGTTTTTTTGTTGTACCAAGAACAGGACCTGGTACTTAGTACACTTTCAACATTCCTTCACTCAACAGCTATTAATTGAACACTTAACTATATGCCAGGTACAGTTGTAGGTGCTTAGGGTATTCTGCAAACAAAATAGAAGAAGATCCCTATCCTCAACCTGTAGCTATATTCCAGTAAAGGACACAGAACATAAACCATTAAACAATAATATAGTAAATAACTGCAGAGTATATGAGAAAGTGGTGGGCTTCCCTGGTGGAACAGTGGTTAAGAATCCGCCTGCCATGGGCTTCCCTGGTGGCGCAGTGTTTGAGAGTCCGCCTGCCGATGCAGGGGACATGGGTTCGTGCCCCAGTCCGGGAAGATCCCACATGCTGCGGAGCGGCTGGGCCCGTGAGCCATGGCCACTGAGCCTACGTGTCCGAAGCCTGTGCTCCGCAACGGGAGAGGCCACAATAGTGAGAGGCCCGCATGCCGCAAAAACAAACAAACAAAACAAAACAAAAAAGAATCCGCCTGCCAATGCAGGGGACACGGGTTCGAGTCCTGATCTGGGAAGATTCCACATGCTGTGGAGCAACTAAATCCGTGCGCCATAATACTGAACCTGTGCTCTAGAGCCTGCGAGCCACAACTACTGAGCCCACGTGCCACAACTACTGAAGCCCGCACGCCTAGAGCCTGTGCTCTGCAACAAGAGAAGCCACTGCAATGAGAAGCCCGTGCACCACAACAAAGAGTAGCCCCCACTCGCCACAGCTAGAGAAAGCCTGCACACAGCAGAGAAGACCCAATGCAGCCAAAAATAAATAAATAAATTTAAAAAAAAGAAAGTGGTAAGTGCTAGGGGGAAAAAAAAACAGAGCAAGGGAGATTTAGTGATGCATGTTTAGGAATCAACAAGGAGGTGGGGGAGTTAGCCACGCAGTTACTTGAGACAAATTATAGAGAGGAGCTGATGCAGAGACCCTAAGATAAAAGCATGTCTAGAATCTTGGGGAAATGGCAAGATTAGTGTGGTTGGATCAAGGTGAGAGGAATAGGAGAGGAGATGAGAGAAAAGAACACTGATTTTTACTTTCGATGTAATGGGGAATTATTGCCGAGTCTTGAGCAGAGAAGTAACATGATCTAACTCATTTTAAAAGGGTCGCTCTGGCTGCTGTGTAAGACTGTAGGAGGCAATGATTGCAGCTGAAAGACCGGTTAGGAGACGGTTATATAGTCCAATAGTAGCAGGTGCTCAATAAATATTTGTTGTTCAAGTGACCCTGGACTGGATCCTCTGGCCCTAAAGTGTATTTTGACAACATGTGGTGAAACTTTATTGAGGTCTCTGGGTGATGTTCTTTGTATTATAACTGTTCTGTAAGTATGAAATTGTTTCAAAGTAAAATTAATTTTTAACAGTCTGTTGCAGAATGGTGCCCACAAGCATAGATTTCTTCATTTATTCAACAAATACCTATGATGTGAATGAGACAGATATGATCCCTGCCCTACGGCACTTACAATCTGATAACAAACATGTAAATAAGGAAAGAATTAATTACAAAGTATGATTAATGGCAAAAAAGGGGAAAAAAGGGAAAGAAGGAGTGCTGTAAGAAAAATGGGGTAGAATAGGCCTACTTTAGCTTGGCAACATAGTGGAGGTAAAGTGTGCAGACTGTAGCACCAAATGGCTAGAGTTCAAGCCCAGGCTCTACTACTCCCTGTGTGACTTTGGCAAAGTTATGTATCCTTTTTGTGCTCCAGTTTTCTCAGTTCCAATGTGGCGATAATAACAGTGCTTGCCTCATATGGAGATGATAAGAATACTTACCTTCTAGGCTTGTACTGAGGTTAAATAGAGTTAATATATGGAAAGGGTTTAAAACAATGTCGTGTACAGTGAGTGCATTGTGTTAGCTCTGAATATTGGGTGGGTAAAAAAGGCCTTTTTGAAGAGGTAAGATTTAAGACTTTAGGGGGAAAAAAAAGTATAGGGATAATATGCTTAGAGTTTTTTGGAGGAAAAAAAACCCCAAATGAGGGAAAGATGCTATTGTTGTTTGATTTTTTTTTTTTTTACAATCCTCTGAAAAACTGACAACTCATTTTTCATCTTTGAACCTCAGTAACTGGGAATTAATCCTATTCAAATATCGTCTCAGAATTGGGAAGGGAGACAAATAGGGAGATGGATATGAACGTTCTTTACAAACAATAAAGTGCTTGAAAGGAAGGTGTCACCAGCATCATTGCTTCCCTTGCTGATAAGTCAGTGAACAGGTAGGTAATGAAGACAATCCCCTTCCAGTGAAAATAGGGGGCAGTCCTCACATTACCAAACTGTCTGGCAGTAAGAAGGTCCCTCCTGCAGACCCACCTCATTCAGTGAACCTCACTCTTGACATTCCCAGTTGGGTGAGTTCTTAGAAAAGATGATAGACACATTGGGTGGTGTGTTACAGAGACAGTGTACAGAGCTTGCTGACTGGAATATGTTCTTAGTCTTCCTTGCACGAAACAGGAGACCTGGGTTCCTGTTCTCCCATTTATGTGGGTTAGTCATTTTAACTTCTCTGGGCCTCAATTTCCAATTTAAAAATAGATCTCCAAAGTTCTTTCCAGCACTTCCTGAAAAGTGATTTCTAGTCTAAAAGCATAGATCCCACAATGAAAATTAGTTGCTCTTTTGCCCACCAACCTCTTCCAATTTTTCTTGTTTATGTGCAACTCCAGCATGGCACCTTGAAATGGATTTAGCCTAAAGACACAGGGGGTGAGAGGGCATTCTGCATCTGTGAGCAGAAATCTCCATCTGGATGCACATGGACATATGGCAGAGCCAACCTGGCCTTAGTTTTCTTTCCTGAAAGAGAGCAGGAAACTCCTCTTTGGCAAACAGTCAGTGGAGATTTTTCCATTAACATGGGAACTCACAAAGACTCCAGGTCTTTGGAATAGGATATGTGAACAATAAAAAGAGCTACAGACTGCAAATTCCATCTTGTCAATAAATTTTTGTTATGGTTTCAAGTAGTGAAAAGATTTACCAAGTTCACCTTTCAGCTGTACTATCAAATCCTCTCAACTGCTCCCTCTCTGAGGTAGGTAATTACTGTTCCCTATCTAGAGATGAAGAACCTAGAGCTCAGAGAGGGTGAACTTGCCAAATGTCAAGGTAGATGGTTACTGCGGGACCCTGGATGTGAACCCAAGTATGTCTGTCTGCTTCCCACTCTGCTACCATAGCTCTGTGCAGCTGGCGCTCCTGTGATTTCCTTCCTTAGCTGTTTCCTCCAATTCCTAGGATGGAACAACTCAGCCCTCCTGATTGTGGGGTTCTCTGAAACATAGACATAGGTGAGCCAGCTCTCCATTTTCAGGAAAGCCACAGGGAACCTATGGTTATGAAGGAGACCCCAGTAATGTAGATGAATACATCTCACTCACGACTGGTGTCTAGAGTTCATTTACGCCTAGGAATAGCATTACATTTTATATACAACCAGCTCTGCGCCAGTCACTGGGCACTAAGCAGTTTATATACATTAGCTCATGTATTCCCCACCATAACCTTGTGACAGAAGTCTTATTAGCTCCATTTTACAGACCGGTGACACTGGGGCCCAGAGAAAAGTATCTTCCGCAAAAATAGATATTTCCTTGATGAACTTTTTATTCCTTGCACTTTTTACAAGCGTACCTAGTTATTTGTTTTTCTGTTTAATCTCTCTCTAGTTTGTAAACTCCAGGAGGCCAGGGGCCAGGTTTGCCTGGTTCGGCATAGTGCCTGCTATAGTTACAAACGCGAATTATGGAGTAAGTCAGCTCTTTAGGGCGCCAAAGCTTGAACTGGCCTAAAGACTGCACAGGGGGACTTCCCTGGTGGTCCAGTGGTAAAGAATCCACCATACAATGCAGGGGACGCAGGTTTGATCCCGGGTCAGGGAACTAAGATCCCACATGCCGCGGGGCAGCTAAGCCTGTGCGCCACAACTACTGAGCCCGCGTGCCACAAACTACAGAGCCCATGCACCCTGGAGCCTGCGCACCACAACTAGTGAGAAAAAACCCGCAGGCCACAACTAGAGAGAAGCCCACGGGCCACAACTAAGATCCTCCGTGCCACAACTAAGACCCGACACATACCCAAATAAATTAAAAAAAAAAAAGACTACGTAGGGAAATTTCACACCTAGGAAAGCATGCTCAACTCTCCCTTTCAGAAACCATTCTAACAACCGCTGGAACTGAAAATATCCTAGCTCCTTTAAAATAGCCCAAGGGATTTGGGTCACCTAACTGGATGCCCAACCCCTGGCATTTCGCTTGTAAGTTGTCTCCAAGTAGCTCTGGCTTACTTACTCAGGCCCCAGGACGACCTGGCCAGTTTAGTTCTGGAGAAATACACAGCTGGGTTGAACCCAGGCCGCTAGGACCCCTCCCGGCTCCCTTCCAAGGGCGCGCCCTGGGGACCCGGCCCTGGGAGTGGAGAGCGGTTGGCCGGGGCGCTCTTCCGGGGTCTGAAGGAGGGGCGAAGATCCAAGAACCGCCCCTATTGGGGCGGAGCCACGGTCCGAAGACTGGAGTAAGCCGCCGCAGGTAATGCGGTCCGGAGGTGGGGGGGCTCTGGGACCCCGGTTTGAAGCGTTCCCGGGCGGGGTGGGGCGGGGGCGCCGCATCCTTTAAGGGAGTGGAGTTGGGCTGGGTGGAAAGCGCTCGGGAGACCTCCTCTGGCTCCGGCCTAGCCACACTGACGGAAAGGAATCGGCCTGTTCTCTCCTGACCCTGTCTCCTGTCCCCTAGCGCTGCCAAGCGGGGATGCGACTGGGGGATGGACCTGGCAGGGACGACTGCTGGAAGTCCCGGTCCAGGTGAAGTTAACCCCACTGAGCTTTAGGCTTTGGGGACAGCAGTTAGTGACTTAGGCTGAAGATTGGATTTATCCATTCACCTCCCAGAAACCTCATCCATTTTCTTTCTTCATTCACTCATCCCTCACTTCTGCTCTATGCTGGGCCTCTTGGTTGGTTCTCTGAATGAATCCGAGAGGCCCAGCTCGCTTGGAATTTAGTCTAGTGGAATTTATTCTAGAATCTAGAGAGTTTTAAATAGATGATTACATTCAGGGTGATCCCTGCAATGACGATAGCTTAATAGATACCTTCAGGTAGAGAATAAAATAACTTGAGGATGTAAGTGGAAAGCAACAAATCAGGGAAGGTTTCACTAAGGAGGGGACATTTGAACTGGGCTTTGGAGGTTGACTAGGAGTTTTCTAGTTGACCAGAAGGGAAGGGACATTTCAGGTAAGGGAAGCAGCACAGGATGCAATTTATGAAAGGGCCTGGCATTTTAGGGGAACAAATATAGTAAGAACAGTTCAATATAGCAAGAAATTGTGGTGAGTTCCTGAAAAGAAGGTTGAGACCAGAAAGCTTTGAATGTCATGCTGAGGCCAGGATTTATCCTAGAGTTCAGTATTTCTTGGCCTTTTAAAAATGTTTTCTTTTGATAAACATAAATACCTTATGACCTCTGAAAATTATTTTGATATATACCCCTTCCTATGAAAACCACGGACACAGAAAACTTTAGGCAAAAAACAAAAAAACTCTGTAATGGGATTATGAAAGTTGTGTCATAGTTGCCTCCCAAATATAAGTTTATATCAAAAGGTTGGTAATGCTTATTCAAATTAATCAGGCCCTAGAAATTGGTACATCAACAGGAAAATTTTTAAAGAGGCAAGTAACCTGATTTGCTGTGTTTTTTAGGTAGAAGATAATTGTAAATGTCTAAAAAGTACCTTTCTTTCTTAGGCATAGGACACCATGAAGCAGCTGCCAGTCTTGGAGCCTGGAGACAAGCCCAGGAAAGCAACATGGTCTGTAAGGAAGGATTCAAACAAAGAAACACATGAGTTTTTTTTTCATTTATAAGTACTTTACTAACATATTTGATCCTCTATGAAAAAGGGTAGAGTTGAAACTGTCTGCGGTTTCTGGTAATTAGACTCAAACTGTCTGAGAAGGTCTTCAGGGGAAAGGTAGTGGGGCAATAATTATCACAGAGCAGATGTTGATTTTATTAAAATCCATTTGCCAGGAAGAGTAGGGCACTGACCATCTGGCATCCTCAGCTCCAACACTGTGTCTTCCCCCAAGCTCTAACTCATTTGTAAGACTTTCAGGGAATTGGATTTGGATTAAACTGGCTTCACTATTTCTTGAGCGCTTGTTCAACCAACCCTTCGTTCAGCAACTAACACTGGCCTGACAGGGCCAGCCGCTGTGTAGGTGCTGCAGGTACAAAGGTGAATAGTCTCAGTGTAGTGGGGGAACAGTGACCGGTGCTGAAGCAGGACGCACAGAGGGCTGTAGAGAGGAGGCAATGCTTCTGCAGGACCTTGGAGGAGAGCCCCTGATCTGGCTTCCATGCGTCCACTCTTGCTCTCTACACATCATAAATCTGATCATGGCATTCCCTGGTTTAAAACCTTTTGTGCCTCTCCATTGGTCTTAGGATAAAAACCAGAGTCCTTAAAATGGCCCACTGGGCCCTGCGTGATCTGTCCCTGCCTGTCTTTCCAACCTCAAGTCCTGTTACTCAGCCTTTGTTCTCTTTCTCTTCCTTTAATGTGGCTTGCACTGTCCCACTCAGGAACTGTATGTGCTGGTCCCTCTACCTGGATCATCCTTTCCCCCCATCTTTTGTCCCTCTCTTTGCCCAGCTAACTTCTACTCATACTTCAGATCTCAAATGGGGCTCCTTCAGGAAGACTTCTTTGACCACCTCTGTCCCCACCTACCTCTCCTTACAGGGTAGGGTCCCCCTGTGATATGTTCTCATACTATATATCCTGTATATATCCTGTACTCCTTTATAACACAACTGAAATGAAATGGATATTTGGAAATTATCTGTTTAGTGTTTTTCTTCCCAACTAGTCTGTCAGGGTTGTAAAGGCAGGGACTTCTTTTGTCTTATTCACCATGTAGCTGGATGGCTGTGTGCTCTTGAATAAGTCATTTAACCTTTCTAAGCCACAGGTCCTCAGTTGTAAACCTCAGATGATGATAATAGTACTGTCCCTAGAGGGGTTTTGTGCAAGTTAAGTGAATCCAGGGTTGTGGCGAAGTTAGCAGCACGCATGGTATGTGGTTAGTAGTCATTCAGGTGACAATGTGGAATGTGTGAATCTGGACATCAGAAGAGAGATCTGGAAAAGAAATAGAGATTTGAAAGTCACTGATGAACATGTATGGTAGATGGGTGGTAATTGAAGCCATCAGTACATATAAAATTGATCAGGCAAGCAAACCTAGACTGAGAAGAGAACTCATGAGGATTGGGAGAAAGCTGGAGGGAAAGGAGTCAGAGAAGGAAACAGAAAGTGCAGCCAGACAGGTGGATAGAGAACCAAATGGAATGGGTGTGGGGAAGCCAGGTCAGGAGAAAGGTATGAGAAGGAGGGAAGAGCCAAGAGTACCAAATGTCAGAGAGGACAGATAAGACTGGGCCTGAAAAACAGCTGCAGAGCTTTCTTTTCCACCCAGAAAGCTTGAAGAAGTGTGCTTTCTCAGTCAGCATTCAGAATAACTTTACAGAACAGAATGAATGGATCCTGTATTTGATTTTTCAAAGTCCTAGTTTTGTCTTGCATCAGGTCGAGCTTTATGAGTAATCTGGAAAAGCTCTTAAGAAGCAGTGAATGGGGCTTCCCTGGTGTTGCAGTGGTTAAGAATCCGCCTGCCAATGCAGGGGACATGGGTTTGAGCCCTCGTCCATGAAGATCCCACATGCCGCGGAGCAACTAAGCCCGTGCGCCACAACTACTGAACCTGCGCTCCAGAGCCCGCAAGCCACAACTCCTGAAGCCCGGGCTCCTAGAGCCCGTGCTCTGCAACAAGAGAAGCCACTGCAACGAAGAGTAGCCCCCGCTCACTGCAACCAGAGAAAGCCCGCGCACAGTAACAAAGACCCAGTGCAGCCAAAAATAAATAAATTAAATTAAAAAAAAAAAGAATCAGTGAATGATGGAGAATATTACATGGCAGAGGGAAGCATCACTGGCTAGTGGCAAGAGCTTTGGGGCTGTTCTCATGTGATTACACATAAAGCTCTAGCCATGATTAACTGAGTCCTTCCTGCCATGTTACAAGATTGCATCTCATTCTTCACGGGTGAGAACTATTGCTGTCTTTGTTTTACAAATGAGGAAACTAAGGTTCAGAAAGGTAAAGTGACTTCCAAAAGAGCACACATCAAGAAAGCACTTGAACTGGGACTTGAACTAGGTCTGTCTGAAATTGCAACTCATGTTCATAACTACCATCCTGTGCCAGGACACACACTGGACATTTCTGGGTATCAGTTTCCCCCTCTACCAAATGGGGACAATTACTAGCCCAGGGCATCCCCACTAAGTTAATGTGAGATGAAAGTAGTGACAAAATTGAAAAGTCAAAGGTTATGTGCAAAGGGAAGGTACTGTTCATTAATTAGGAAAATGCTGCTTTGCTGGACATGATCTAAAATGACTGTGTATGTATAAGACCCTTCATTCTGGTGACTGTTCCATGAGGAATGCAAAGAATATACTGCTGCATTTATTCTCTGCTCAGGCCTCCTGAATATACCCTCCCTTTGGCAGGTACACCTTGACCCCGGTTGGAGACAGCCCCTGTGCTCGAGTTGGCCATAGCTGCTCATATTTACCCCCTGTTGGTGATGCCGAGAGAGGGAAGGTCTTCATTGTTGGGGGAGCAGATCCAAACAGGAGCTTCTCAGATGTGCACACCATAGATCTCGGTAAGACCAACAGCTGTGGGGAGTTCCCTGGCGGTCCAGTGGTTGGGACTCTGCACTTCTACTGCAGTTTGATCCCTGGTCGAGGAACTGGAATCCTGCATGCCACTCGGCGTGGCCAGAAAAAAAAAAAGACCAGCAGCTGCGGAGCACATACCCTATATGGCCAGAGAGCAGGACTTTGTGCTGCCGGCCATGACCATTCCTAAGACTATCAGTTCAGACCAGACAGTAGGGTTTTTCTCTGAGAAAATGAATGTCACTGAGAGGTCCCTAAGGTCTCAAGACTCCAGGAATATACCCACCCAACCAAGACCTCCTTGATTTGGGGGAAAGAGCCCATATGGAGCCCTGGATAACCAGCCATTCATTCATCAACTATTTCTCTGGGAAGCATTGACGCCTCCACCTCTTCTATCCACGTAGCCAATTAATCACCAATCCTAAATATCTTTTATTTTCATCCACGTCTGTCCATTTGCACTGCTACTACTGTAGTCGAAGCATCATTATCTTTCAGCTAGACTGTTACAACAGCCTCCTCACTGGTCTGCCTGCTTCCAAGTTTACCTCCTGTACACTGCATTTTCCATACTTAGCTGAGTATTTTCTAAAATATAAATCTGATCATGTCACTCCCCAATTTCAGGCTATCCCCAACTTCATTTCTTAGCTCCCCCAAACCCACACTTGCTCCACTGAATATCCTTCAGTTCCTTGAACTCTTTTGGTCTCCAACCCTTTGCATATACAGTAAATGCCCTATATAAGAATGAGTTATTTTCCAAGAGCTCACTTGTAAGTCCAGTTTGTTCTTATTTTTCCTTAATTTTTTATTTTTGGCTGAGTTGGGTTTTTTCATTGCCGCGCGTGGGCTGAACGTGGACTTTCTCTAGTTGCGAAAAGCAGGGGCTGCTCTTCATTGCAGTGCACGGGCTTCTCACTGCAGTGGCTTCTCTTGTTGTGGAGTACGGGCTCTAGGTGCACGGGCTTCAGCAGTTGTGGCTCGTGGACTCTAGAGCTCAGGCTCAGTAGTGTGGTGCACGGGTTCAGTTGCTCCACGGCATGTGAGATCCTCCTGGACCAGGGCTCGAACCCATGTCCCCTGAATTGGCAGGCGGATTCCTAACCACTCCGCCACCAGGGAAGCCAATCCAATTTGTTCTTAAGTCCAACAAAGTTAGCCTAGGTACCCAACTTTTACAGATAACGCCAGACATGTGAACAAACTTACGTGATTTGGACATGCGAATGCACGTTTACATCTTTGAAAGTTTGCAGCTCAAAGGTTCGTATGTAGGGGACTTACCGTATTGTTCCCTCTGCTTGGAAGGCTCTTCCTTTTCCTTATCATCTGGCTACTGTTCATCTGTCAGATCCCAGTTAAATGACACTTTCATCAGGAACCTTGCCCTGATACATCTGCCACTAGTTTAGGACTAGTTTAGGCACTGCCACTATAAAGGAGAGACTCTTCTGTTTTCCTTCTCTATTCCCATGCCTCCTCTCAACACTAGTCTTCCATACTTCCCTTCTGACTGACAGATGTGTGGGGATTTTCCCCCACACCAAATAATTCTGCAACACCAGCTGGACGTCCTACAACTCAGTTCAGTTCTGCCTGGAATTAGCATCCGATTCCACAGATGAAGGGCTCAGTCCACAAGACTCTCCCTGCTCCCCTTCAGATGCCAATCACAAGTCCACCTGTGCTTCTGACCGACCAACTATAAATGGAAGGTTCCCATGTCACCCGCCTCAGGTTCCATTAATTTGCTAGAGAGGCTCACAGAGTTCAGGAAAATAGCCAGATAGAAGAGATGCATAGGGCAAAGTATGTGGGAAGAGGCATTTCGTGCCCTGTCCAGGTGCCCCACCTTTGCAATACCTCCATGAGTTCACCAGCCTGGAAGCTCTTGCAACCCCTCCTTTTTTTATGGAGGGATAATTGAGTAAGTTATGACCATTGGTGGCTCTCTTCTCTCCCCGGAGTTGGGGGTAGGGGGCATTGTCTGGGGCTGAAAAGTTCTAACCCCGTAATGTCATGGTTAGTTCCCCTGGCAACCAGCTCCCATCCTTAGGGGCTTTCCAAAAGTCACCTCATTAACATAAACTCAGGTGTGGTTGACTGGGGATTTGTTATCAATAATAAAAGACACCTTTATCAGTCGTATCACTTAGGTCGTCACAGGGATTTTCAGAGCTCTGTGCCTGGAACAGATGAAGACCAAATGTGTATTTCTTAATGTAGATCACAATGACACAACCACTCTCTGTGTTTCCATAGTATCCTGTACTTCCCCATCTTTATCCCCCTTCACAGCCCTTTTCACATGTGATTGTTTGTTGTCTGTCTTTTATATTGCTTCTCATTGTATCCCCAGCCATTACCACAGGGCCTGGCACAGAGTAGGTGCTTTATAAGTATTTGGATGAATGAATGAGTGACTACTATGTACCACACAATGGCAGAAGAAAATTGGTGTTTTGTTACATGTTTTGTTAGGTCTGTGTGTAATGTTGCTGTCTACTGTTGTGTTTTTTTTAAAATAAATTTATTTATTTTATTTTATTTATTTTTGGGTGCATGGGGTCTTCGTTGCTGCGCGTGGGCTTTCTCTAGTTGTGGTGAGCGGGGGCTACTCTTCGTTGCGGTGCATGGGCTTCTCATTGCGGTGGCTTCTCTTGTTGCGGAGCACGGGCTCCAGGTGCGCAGGCTCAGTAGTTGTGGCTGGCGGGCTCTAGAGCGTAGGCTCAGTAGTTGTGGCCCACGGGCTTAGTTGCTCCGCGGCATGTGGGATCTTCCCAGACCAGGGCTCGAACCCGTGTCCCCTGCATTGGCAGGCGGATTCTTAACCACTGCGCCACCAGGGGTGCCCCTGTGTATTGTTTTGATCTCAGTTGTTTACTAACCAAATGTGCAGGAGAGTCTACATGTAAAACTTGAAGTGGTTTGGCCTCTCTTGATAATCTTGGAAGATCTGACATCCGTATGCCTGTATGTCTACATGGTGACAGTTTTTTGCAACTGAGCTGCCACCTATCAGTGGGGCTCTCATTCTCCAATTTCCTCCAATCCTCTGTAGGCATTTGAATTTCTATACCCTGCACTAAGAAATCAAAGGTAAATTAAATATCTTTCAGCTCTCAAGAAGCTTGCTGTCTAGTACAGTTACAATTCTTTCGTGACCTATTACTAGCTTTGTGACTCTGGCTAAACCACCTAAACCATCTGGACTTCAGTGTCCCATAAAACAGGGATAATAACTTGCTTCACTTGGCACTTGTAATAATGTAACAAGATAATGCCTGTAAAGGTCATATGTAAGTGGTTTACTAATTAAAATAACTAATAAGTTAGCTATTAAGTCTGTGAAATTGTTTTAGCCGGAAGTCATTTACTTGCAGGTAATAGAAACTCTCTTAAACCAGCAAAAAAAAAGAAAGAAAGAATGAGAATCCAAAGGTAGAAGATTTGGCCTAGCCTCAGGAGAGAGTGGAAGCAGGAATTAGAAAGCTGTCAAAAACCATCTACTTCCTCCCTCACTCTCTTTGGAGAGATCTGCTTCTTTATGTAGATGTTTCATTCTTCTCTTCCCCATACTTTGGCTTTCTCTCCTTCTCCACACATGGTAGAAGATGGCCACCCAAACCCAGAAATCTGTTTGAATTCCAAATTCTTGGGAGAGAGGATCTGATTGGCCCATTTTGGGTCCAGTGACTACCTTTGACCCTATCAGTTAAGGCTAGAAAGTCAAGGTATAGTACAACCAAGTCTCCTGGGATCTATCCCTGGGGTTGGGAGAGTGGGGACAGTTCCCACAGAAGAGGGTTTATGGATGAGTCAGACGGCCCCCCCCCAAGTGTCTGATATAAAAATTTTTGGAGGTTGACCACATTCCCTTTAAGTGATCTGATGGTTGTTCACTTATGCTTTTGACCCTTTTCTCGTCAGTACCCTCCCCCAAGTTTGTCAACCAGTATAAGCCATTGGCAGCCCCAATCTAGGCACCGGGTGAAATGTTTTCTAGGAACACACCAGTGGGATTTAGCCACCTCGGAGGGCCTCTTGCCCCGGTACGAGCATGCCAGCTTTGTTCCCTCCTGCACACCTCACAGCATCTGGGTGTTTGGAGGTGCCGACCAGTCAGGTAATCGAAATTGCCTACAAGTTCTGAATCCCGGTAAGTAGCCAAAGGTTATTTATTTACCAAAATGGATAAATAAATCCAATTCCAATACCTGTACCAAAGCGCATTTGGATTGTACTGACTAATCCGCTTAACTTTGCTGACCTCATAGAAAATAGAAATTTTAACTTCTGGCAGAATCTGAAAAGAATAGTTACATTTTGTTTTCCTCGTAACGTGTACAAATTATCCATTTCTTAAAAGCCAAAGCTGGATGAGGCTTCAGAGAAAAGCTATGCCAAGTGGGCAACCCAGGTCCCACAAGGGGAAGTGACTTTCCTAAAGTCACCAGGGAGCCAGGGACTGGGGCAGGCTAGAACCCAAATCACCTACATCGGAGGTCTCAAATGGGGGCGATGGTGCCCCCCAGGAGACAGTTGGCTATGTCACACCTCGGGGCAGGGAATCAAGTGGGTAGAGGCCAGAGTCGCTGCCATACATCCTGTAATGCACAGGAAGGCCCCTCACAATAAAGAATTATATGGTCTAAAATGTCAGTAGTGCCAAAGTTAAGAAACCCTGATCTAGATCCTCTTAGTATGTTTCTTTTAGTCAGAAAGTGCAAAGCTCCTGACAAGTCTCACTGGCAGTTTTATCATAGAGGAAGCAGTTTGGGGACATCACTACTGTGAGGATGTTGCTGAACCACCCATGGGAGGTGGACCTGACTTTTTGTCAGTTAAAAACATTTTTTGTTGTTGTTTTTCTCTTTATAAATATAGTTTATATTCATTGTAAAATATTTGAAAAGTGTAAATAAGTGGACAAAAGCCATCCACAATCCTGTGACCTAAGGCTATTAATAACAGTTCTGTGTACTTCCTTTCTGTCTTTTCTCTGCATTTTTATAAACCTGAGATCATCCTATTTCACCACTACGCTCTTGTATCTTTTTCTTTTTAATTTCATAATTAGCACAGAAATAATTCCCTATTAATAAGGCTTTGTTGAAATCATTTTTAATGGCTGAAGCACACTTTTTTAAGATTTTTTTTAATTTATTTAATTTATTTTCGGCTGCATTGGGTCTTAGTTGCGGCACATGGGATCTTTCGTTGTGGCGCATGGGCTTCTCTCTAGTTGTGGCGTGTGGGTTTTCTCTCTCTAGTTGTGGCGCGCGGGCTCCAGAGCGCATGGGCTCTGTAGTTTGTGGCATGCGGACTCTCTAGTTGAGGCGCGAGGGCTTAGTTGCCCCGTGGCATGTGGGATCTTAGTTCCCTGACCAGGAATCGAACCCGCATCCCCTGCTTTGTAAGGTGGATTCTTTACCACTGTACCACCAGGGAAGTCCCTCAATTTTTATGACAATACCATAATTCCCCAGTTGTTTTTTTTTTAACATATAGGTTGTCTTCAGATTTTTATCATTATAAATAACAAAGCGTTGAACATCTTTGTTCAGAAATCATTGACTGTATTTCAGATTATTCCCCTTAGGTAGGGGCTTCCCTGGTTGCGCACTGGTTAAGAATCTGCCTGCCAATGCAAGGTACACGGGTTCGAGCCCTGGTCCGGGAAGATCCCACATGCCATGGAGCAACTAAGCCCGTGTGCCACAACTACTGAGCCTGCGCTCTAGAGCCTGCGAGCCACAACTACTGGACCCACTCACTACAACTACTGAAGCCCGCGCACCTAGAACCCATGCTCCACAACAAGAGAAGCCACCTCAACGAGAAGCCTGTGCACCGCAACGAAGAGTAGCCCCTGCTCGCTGCAAGTAGAGAAAGCCCACACGCAGCAACAAAGACCCAAAACAGCCAAAAATAAGTAAATAAAAAGAAAAAGAAAGTTCTTCCATGTTTTTTAAAAAAAAGAATTATTGTCTTAGAGCTCATGCCCAGAAATAAAAGAACTAGATAAAACACTGGACTTTAAGGATTTTAGTACATGCTATCAAATTGCTCTCCAGAAAGATTTTTTTTAAACTTTTTTTCTTTTTGGCTGCACTGCGTGGCTCGCGGGATCTCAGTTCCCCAACCAGGGATTGAACGCAAGCCACGGCAATGAAAGCCCAGAATCCTAACCACTAGACCACCAGGGAATTCCCTATCCAGAAAGATTTTTTTCAACTTATCCTCTCTCCAACTGTGTTTAATAGTTCTTGTTTCACTCCTGACCAGTATCGAATTTATCATTTTTAAGCACTGCTAATTTGATAGGCAAAAACCCCCTTGTATCTAATTGTTTAAATATGCATTTTGTTAATTACTAGGAATCTGGACATTTTTCACATAACAGTCAACTCTTGCCCAGTTCCCTCTATCGATAACAGATTTATTTTTACGACAGCTGGTCTTTGTCATTTTGGGATAGTAACAGTTCCTACCTTGTTAAGTTTGGCAAGAATTTAAATTAACTCAAATCTGGCACATACTTAATGCTCAATAATTGTTGTTGTGGTTGATGTAGCTATGGTTCGACAGATGGAAATCAGTTCTAGATTGGATGGAGATCAGTTCCTTTGATTTTCAATGATGGCATCTATTTAAATAAAATAGTGAGAATTTGGAAAGCTTTTGTCAAAGGAATTGATTTTCCACCAGATCCTTTTTCTCTCCTAGAAAGTATAGTTTGACACCATGCCCAAGAAATATGAAAGATGTAGGGGAATCATTAGTTGCTTTTGTTACTAAGGCGAGTCCCTCAGCTGGCTTAGGACTCCTTTCGTATTATTTGTGCTAACATTTGGCTTGGTAGCCACACCAGGATCCCAGGATCTTCTGAACTTGGAGGTTGTGCCCCTTCTAACTCCCCCTAAAATCCAAAAACTACCCAAGACCTGTAGCTATAGAGACAATTACATTATGCTTTGTTTTGGGGTTTGTTTGTTTTTTTGTCCATGCAGCTTGCAGGTCTTAGTACCCCAATCAAGGATCGAACCCGTGCCCCCTGCAGCGGAAGTGTGGAATCTTAACCACTGGACCACCAGGGAAGTCCCCATTATGTTTTGGATATAGGCTGAGACTTGTTTGGTCTCCAGGTTCATGTTTTGAGTCCTACACATATTACACATGCTTCGTGCGCCACTTTGTATTACTGAATGAAGACCTTTACAAAAGGCACAGAATTTCCCAGTCAAGAAATAATTCCTGGGAATTCCCTGGCACTTTCACTGCCGTGGGGTTAGGTTCAATCCCTGATTGAGGAACTAACATCCCACAAGCCATGTGGCACAGGAGGGAAGGAGGAAGGGAGGGAGGAAGAATTCCTCGTGTGTTGTAGTGGAATAAGTATGGGAGTTTTGACAGATCTGCTCTCCTACTCACTAACACTGTGACCTGGGAGAAAGGATTTAGACTTTCTGAGCTTCAGTTCCCTCATCTGCAAAGTGGAGATACTTTCCATCCGCCTCCCAGGGTTGACTGAGGATGTTGGGGATGGCAGAGTGCTCAGGGCAATGATTCCGCACAAGGGAGGTGCTCAGTTACTGCTTGTGTTTCTATAAAATTCATGCTTCATTCTGGAAAGAAATAAGCTTCTGTCCACCTACCCACGTGGTGAAATTTTATTCTCAAGTCAGAAGAGTGGAAAATACATAGATCTTGGTGGTGTTGAAACAGAATTTGAATCCCAACTCAGCCATTTACTAGCCATGTAACCTTAAATGAGTGCCTTAATCTGTCTCTGCTTCAATTCCTTATCTGTAAAATGAGGAAACTAGTATTTATTTAGTACTTACTGTGTAGTAGGGACAATTACTGCTACTACTGAAACTGTAATAATATTGTCTACTTTCTTTTAATGGCCACATATCCTGAGAAACTTGGCACATTTAGTTTCTTGCATCTAGTGGGAATGAATTTTAGCAGCTGTTGGGCTCCTCTGAATGGGCACAGGGCAGGGTAGTCAGTCATCAAAGGGGAAGAGGTTTCAGAGAGGATATTTGAAGGCCTCCAAAAACAAACTGGCCTCATTCTTAATTGTACTTGTGGCTTTTCAATCTTGGGAATTTGGGTCTATCTGGGCAAACTCTAAGTATTGCCCCCTACCCCTCCTTGAATTTGGTGGCATGAGATCCCCGCCTAGACCTACACTGTCTGCCTTAAGGATTGAGGTTTGCAAAGTGACCTTGCCCAGACCCAGAGTTGATGTCAGAGGCCCCTCAGCCTGGGTGTTTTAGATACCTACCTTCTCTGTGGACCAGAAACGAGGACTTGGACTATGCCAAAGGTGACCAGCCCACCACCATCCCCAAGAACATTCCACACGTCATCGGCAACCATCGGAAACCAGCTGTATGTCTTTGGGGGCGGAGAGAGAGGCGCCCAGCCCGTGCAGGATGTGAAGCTGCATGTGTTTGATGCAAGTATGGACTCGGGGGAACCCTGGGGCTGCCACTTACCTGGTCGGGGTTACCCCAGCCTGCAGCTTACCCGATGTAGGAAGCAAAGGTTAGAATATGACAACCTGGCTGTGTGTCTCACTTCTAGACTTCTGCAGTATATCTCTTAGCTGATATCTTCTACCCATAGCAAAATTTGCATTTAAAAAGGAATAATTTGATCAATTAAAAAAATTTAAACAGTATAGTTTATAAAACAAAAAAGTAAAATGTTGCCCCTTACACCTTTCCTTCCCACTCCCCAGACAGAGGTAAACACTGTTAGCCATTCCTAATGTCTACCTCCAGATTTTTCTGTGCAATTATAAATCATATGCACATGTGTTTATGAACATCTATGAATTTTCTATGGATTTTGAAATTATATGAAAACTTTAAAACACACACATAGAATTATTAAATTATAAATGTTGGTCTACCTCTTACTTTTGCAGGTCTAAGGGTAGATCTTAGTACTAGTCGAAAGTATAAACTTTGAAGCCATAGGACAGGAACTCAAGACCAGATCTGACATCTAGTTTCTGTATTACTTAAGACTAATTTCTTAATCTCTCTAGTGTGTAAAATAGAGATAGTAATAGTGCCTACCACAAAGAGTTGGAAAGATTAAATGAGATAATGTGATACAGTGCATAGCACAGTGCCTGACACATAGGAAGCACCTAATAAATAATCACTGTATTATCATTATTATTCCTTCATTTAATCGCACATCATGGATCTTTCCTAAGTCAGAAATTTCCTTGCAAAGCATATCTTTCTGTGGGAATCCCTATTCATTCAGTCATTTTCCTATTGACTGACATTTTGCTGACAGTGTTACAGTGAATATATACATTAATTTCTGTACATGTTACAACATTTAATATGGACTAGATGCTAGGAAGTGGAATTACGTAGGGTCAAAATGGTATGAACATTTAAAATTGTGAGACCTCTTGCCAAATTTTTGTCTAAGTAGTATTTATTTACATTTCTTCCTCTTACTAGTGGGCATTTATGAATACTTTACAAATATTTATAGCACAAATATTCATGTCACAAATAGCATGTGACAAAAATAATTTTCATGTGTGTTTTTGCAGCCTTTTTTGAGAAAAGGCAATAAGCAAAATTTCAAACTTAAAAAGTTTAAGAATTAAGACACGTCACAGTATGACTTTATCCAGAAAGAATGAACTGTGTGATTCTTTTAAAGCGGTTTTAAATTTTTAAATAATATTGGTTTTGAATATATAAAACTGTAAGAGAAAAAAATATATATGTACATATATATAAAATACTGTCACCCCAAAATTGTTAACATTTCAGTACAACTATGGTGGGTTTTTTTTTTAAATAGCAGAGATAATTCTAGGTGTACTATTTGTATCCTGTATTTTTCACTTAAGCATTTCCCCTGTAATCACAAAGTTCTTTCAATGTTTTTAATGAATACATAGTATTCTATCATGACTGTAGCAATAACTCACCCATTCACCTGTTGATGGACTTAGGCTATTTCCAATTCTTCTCTATTACAAACAATGCTGTGGTAAACATATTTATGCGTAAACTTTTTCTGATTATTTCAAATTGTATTCTTTGGGACTCTAGGGGCTCCTTGAACAACCTTCAGGCATGTCACAAATGGTAATTCGGAGATAAGTTGTTTGGCAGGCTTTTGTCTCAGATAATTTTTGTAGCACTCCTTTAAGACTTATCTGGTATGTTGAAATGATTAATTTTCCTGAATTCTGTATATGTACAATTTTGAAGATATGAATGGTTTTCAACATGTAAAATACATCTGCACTATTTGGATCATACCCATATTAATAACTCTCATGTATTGAGTACTTTCTCTGTGCCTGTGCTTTCCGTGTATTATCTCATTTAATCCATGCTTCAACCCTGAGAGGTAGGTATTATCAGGTAATTTCTCCTCATTTTACAACTACAGAAACTGAAGCTTATAGAAGTAACTGGTGCAAGGCCACATAGTTATTCAATGAAATAACCTGGTTTTAACTCCAAATCCCATGCTCTAACCATTATCCTATACAACCACTTCAGGAGGCCCTGCTAACTTTAAAAGTAGTCTATTTTTTTCTCCACCCTTCCAGCAAATCAATTAAGAATATTGTCTTAAAAAAGAGAAAAGTCAAAAAAAAAAAGAGAAAACTCTGAAGGCCTGTCCCAGAAGAAGTAGATTCATTCTTTTTAACTCTGTGGCAGTTCTAGGTTGAAGAAACTTAAGGGAGGTCTTTTTTTAATTCAAAGCAAGAAATGGTTCTTTATTGCCCAGTAGAAGGGGCAGGCATATTAGGCAGTGAATTCTCCAGCCCTGGATGTGTACCAGTAGAGGCTGTAAAGGCTGCGGATGGAGGGAGGCCTGGGTTGGGTTGGCAAGTTGCAGTGAATGACCCCCCAGGTCCCTTTCTGCTTGGAGCATCTCTGCTTACTGGGAGGTGAGGCTTGGTATATTTCTCGGGTTCTTGCTTCATAGCTTTGTCATCTAACGTCACTGAATTTATTTTTCTAGATACCCTGACCTGGTCACAACCAGAGACACTTGGAAAACCTCCATCCCCCCGGCATGGTCATGTGATGGTGGCAGCAGGGACAAAGCTCTTCATCCATGGAGGCTTGGCAGAGGACAGCTTCTATGATGATCTCCATTGCATTGATATCAGTAAGTAGGGTGGAGGGCATGGGGGCTTGTCTGCTTAGGATTGAATAAAATAGGTTTGATTGACTAGAGCCTTGCTCTTGACCAGGCAGCAGAATCTTCACTAGATTCTGTGAAATGTGGCCTGAATAATAATAAGAAATAATAATAACAATAAAAGCAGGTATTTCTGTTTGCCATTCATTATTTCTTATCCTTCCAACAACCCTGCTCTTTCATTAAAATTCATTATGCTTTGTGTTTCCCGACTGGATTTCTTTCAAGCAGTACCCATTAACCCCATGGATAACTTCTAGAGTGTGTCTGGAGGTGGACAACCAGAACTGTCACGCTAAATTGTTAAGAACACTGAGAAAAGGAAAGTTAGTGATAACATGAGAATTGTCTTTAAGTGTCTGAAGGGCTGATGTGCCCTAGAGAGCCTGGACTCTTTCTGGATCATTCTTGCAGACTATGAGCTCCTTTAGGGCAGAGACTTTGTCTCTTTTTTTCCGCCAGTGTATTTCCAGCATTGAGCACAGTGTCTGGCAGGTCTTGAGTGATGAGTGCATATCTGTTAAGAGTGGACAGATAGGGACTTCCCTGGTGGTCCAGTGGTTAAGACTCCGCGCTTCCACTGCAGGGGGCATGGGTTCGATCCCTGGTTGGGGAACTAAGATCCTGTATGCCGCACAGTGCAGCCAAAAAATTTAAAATATTTTTTAAAAAAAGTGGACAGATGAACAAATGAATATGTTCTGCGTTGCTCCAGACGACAGGAATTGGAATTATGGGCAGAATGCATGAGAACTGCTGTGCAATGTATCGGGCTACCTTGCCAAACAATAGGTTCTCTGGTTTGGTGACATCTGAGGCCAGCTGATACTGGCTGGGATTCCTGCATTGCCTAGGATATTTGGCTGGACTGGGTGATTCTCCCTTCCAACTCTGAGTTGCTGGACCCCTGCCTTGAACTGACAGATGGAAAATATCTTCACAGAAGCATTCCTTGCAAGCAGTCAAACAGAGTTTTAATGCTTATTTTATTTATTTTTTCTTAAAAAAAATTTTTTTAATTTAGCTTTTTGGCTGCCCAGAGTTTTAGTTGAGGCACACAGGATCTTCATTGCAGCATGTGGGATCTTTCATCGCAGTGCACGGGCTTCTCTCTAGTTGTGGCGTGTGGGTTTTCTCTTCTCTAGTTGTAATGCACGGGCTCCAGAGAGCGTGGGCTCTTGTAGTTTGTGGCACGGGGGTTCTCTAGTTGAGGCGCGCGAGCTCAGTAGTTGCAGCGCATGGGCTTTGTTGCCTCACAGCATGTGAGATCTTAGTTCCCTGACTAGGGATCAAACCTGCGTCCCCTGCATTGGAAGGTGGATTCTTTACCACTGGACCACAAGGGAAGTCCCTTAATGCTTATTTTAAAAAAGAAAGTCCTTTTCTCTTATGCAAGGAACTACTTCCTAACTACTTTTTCTCCTTTCCAGCCCAGGTAGTTCTCTAAAACCTAAAATCCAGCGATATCCTGCCTCATTTAAATTCTTGTCTGAAAAGTTGCAACTACCTGCAGAAATAGATTGGAAATAGGTGCTGAGGCAGCACATTACAGCATAGAGAACACAGGTTTTGGAGTCAGACCTGAGTACAATTCTAGCTCTGCCACCTGCTAGCTGTGGGATCTCCGACAAGTCTCTTTCCCTCTCTAATCCTATTTCTTCATCTTTAAGAAGAAAGAAGGTAGGCAGAAGTAATAGCAATTGCATACTGCTATTAAGAGAATGAAGTAAGCAAGATACTTAAAGTGTCTAGCCAGTACTCACAAAGTTGCTTTTTAAGGAACTGTATTTCAAACATGCACGTGTGTGCACATACAGGCATGCTTGCACACACACAACACACACACACCCACACACACACAGTTGGAACCTCACCTACTTCTGGGCTCCAAAATACTTAATGGTGATGGTCACCAAAGACTGGATCACATTCCTCAGTGTGCTCCAAAGACCACCCACATCAGAATCACCTGGGATGCTCGTTAAAATTATGGATTACTGAGCCCCTCCCTCCCTCCCTGGACTAGCCAAACAGAATTTCAGCTCCCCCAGTGATTTTTGTGCACACCAAACCTTGCTATAGGATCTCTCAGAGCTCTCAGTGAATGAAGTTCAGTGATTGGTTTGCAAACTGCAGGAGTCTGACAGGTTAAGTTGGAAACCACAGTCTAGGCCATGTTGTACCTAAACACTTTCTATCTCTTGGCAGGTGACATGAAGTGGCAGAAGCTAAGTCCCACTGGGGCAGCTCCCACAGGCTGTGCTGCCCACTCAGCTGTGGCTGTAGGAAAGCACCTGTATATCTTTGGAGGGATGACTCCCACTGGAGCCCTGAGCACAATGTACCAGTATCACATAGGTGAGCAGATGTTGTTCACTGTGAGTCTTTAAGCAAATGTGACCATTCTTTGAAAAGTATCACAATGCTTTTTGGTCCCTCCACATCTAAATCCGAAAGAATGACAACCAAACTTTTAGGGAATGACGTCATCAAAGCAGTAACAGTGCCATTAGGGGTTTTTCCCTTTTATTTCCTGTTTCTGTTAGGGCTCAGGTGATACAGCACATCACAGAGCATTTCTGGAAATTTCTTAACACAGACCCTTTTCTTTTCTTTTTTTTTCCAAAATAGAAAAGCAGCATTGGACCTTGCTTAAATTTGATACTTTTCTACCCCCTGGACGATTGGACCATTCCATGTGTATCATTCCATGGCCAGTGACATGTACTGAGAAAGAAGATTCAAATTCTGCCACTCTAAACTGTGCTGCTGAGAAAGGGGATTCCACTGAGAAAGGAGTAACCCAAGGTGGTGACTCTCACGAAGAAGGTCAGACTGACACACTACTCTGCTTTGTGTTTGGTGGGATGAATACGGAAGGGGAAATCTATAATGATTGTATTGTGACTGTAGTTGATTAATAAAACCACATTTTTACTACTTTTAGATGTCAATTACTTTCAGAAAAGTTAAATGAAACCTTAGTTGTTTCATACCTCCAAAATCTTCTGCACTATATATCCCTCTGGCTTTTACCTACTTTGGTAGGTAAAGAGATGAACTGGATAGCCCAGGGCAAAAACCTCTATCATATAAAGAGTTTTACCAGCAATACAACCCAGGTAACTAATAGATTGGCTGATTGTTAAGAATACTAATCACAAAAATGTTGCAGAAATCCTAATTGCTAGATACAACAAAAGCTGTAGAAATTAGGGAGTGGACATTCACAGGCTGAAGTGTTTTTAATATTCATGAGCTGCTCCTCAGAAAGAAGTGCAGACTGTTGGCTCTTGGTATTGAGAGCCACTGGCCCTTATCTGTCCCCACTATGCCCTATCCCACTGCACATAGCACTGCAGGTCATTTTTTTTTGGCGGTATGCGGGCCTCCCCGTTGCGGCCCCTCCCGTTGCGGAGCACAGGCTCCAGAGGCGCAGGCCCAGCGGCCATGGCCCACGGGCCCAGCCGCTCCGAGGCGTGTGGGATCCTCCCGGACCCTGCATCGGCTGACGGACTCCCAACCATTGCGCCACCAGGGAAGCCCTGCAGGTCATTTTTAACATTTGTATGGACGTTGGCCTGAAGACCCTCTGTCCAAATGCTTTTGGGCAACGCAGCAGAGGTCCGGGCCTCAGAGTAAAACTATCACTGTCAGGTCCTAGTTCTGCAAGTTAACCTTCCAGCTGGTTGCCCATCTATAAAATACCTATCCTTGGGCTGAATTGGATTTCATGTTAGCATGATAGCCTGTCCTTTATTGACCATACTTATTAAACTTTAGTAGGGCTAAATGTAGGTCACCATTCTAGATCCCACTCCTGTACCACTGAGACGGAGATCGACATAGCTGAGGTTCAAAAATATACCTTCACATTCTAAAATTATGAATTGAATCCAGATGTGTAACGTTATCATTAGTGATCCATCACTCTATCAAATCTCAAAGGAATCCAAGCAGGTATAAAGCATCATTAGTACTAAAAAGCCACCAGAAGGTTTTGAAAGGTAAGGGGAAATAGGAAATTTCAATTATGCTCAGGAAACTCCATTCTTGGGCCCTGTAAAGTGGCCCTTGCCTAGTTAAGGACATGGATGAACCTCCCACCCCTTTTCTTAGATTAGGTTAGGCAGATTTCCAGAAATGACTGAATAAAAAAAAGTGTCTTCCTTACCTCAAAACGCCAAACACTCCCCTCAACCCGAGACTCTAACCTTAAAATAAATGACTAACCTAATTAGCTTATCACAAAAATTAGACCAGTGTAAATAACAAACATTTATTGGTGTCACTTATGGTAGAAAAAAGTTCCTACACCAGATGCACATGACCCAATTGTTAAATAGAACATTTTCAAGGTGAACACACATCCTTAACCCAGCTTTTTTACCCACTTTTGATGATAGCCAATTCTTCCTTGCCCCCCACCCCGAGACATGTGAGCAACTGCTAATGAAAAGCAGTAAACAGCCACTTGGGCTATATAGCATTTTCAACTCCACTCCAAGGTGAAGATTCCAATTACATTCGAGACTTAAGTTCTCTCAATTTTCTCCTAACGAAAGTTCCTGAGTCCAGTTATTTACAATATTACAGCACTAGCAGAGCAGTGTCTACAACTCGTCTTTGTCTGCTGGTTCCTCATCACCAGTTGGGGGAGGGCCTGCACTTCCATAGAGTTTGCTGATAATTGGCTGAACAATTTCTTCCAGCTCCTTCTTTTTAGCTTTGAAATCTTCAATGTCAGCATCTTGGTGACTTTCTAGCCACTCAATCTTTTCCTCTACGGCTTTTTCCATGGTCTCCTTATCTTCAGAGGAAAGTTTACCTCCCAGCTTTTCTTTATCTCCAATCTGATTCTTTAGAGAGTAGGCATAGCTTTCCAACTCATTTCTGGTGTCAATGCGCTCCTTGAGCTTTTTGTCTTCCTCAGCGAACTTCTCAGCATCATTGACCATCCTTTCAATTTCTTCAGGTGTCAGGCGATTTTGGTCATTTGTAATTGTGATTTTATTTTTGTTGCCTGTACCTTTGTCTTCAGCTGTCACTCGAAGAATGCCATTCACATCTATCTCAAAGGTGACTTCAATCTGTGGAACCCCACGGGGAGCAGGAGGAATTCCAGTCAGATCAAAAGTTCCCAGAAGGTGATTGTCTTTCGTCAGGGGTCGTTCACCTAGAAGTCACACACAAAAAACTTTGTTAGCTGTTACCGACAAACATTAGTACATCTGGATCCCTACATTTCATTCTGTTAGAGCCTGTAGTGTCAAGGGCACTCTATCAGCCTAGAAGTGGGTCAGTGTTGGGAAAGGAACAGTGAGTTAAGTTACTCTTAATTGAATTTCATCTACTTTATAGCAGTATGAACCCTTTACTTGTTCTTGTATTTTTTTTTTTTTTTTTGCGGTACGCAGGCCTCTCACTGTTGTGGCCTCTCCCGTTGCGGAGCACAAGCTCCGGACGCGCAGGCTCAGCGGCCATGGCTCACAGGCCCAGCAGCTCCGCGGCATGTGGGATCCTCCCAGACCGGGGCACGAACCCGTGTCCCCTGCATCGGCAGGCGGACTCCCAACCACTGTGCCACCAGGGAAGCCCTGTTCTTGTATTTTAATATTTATCTTTTTAATTTATTTATTTGGCTGTACCAGCTCTTAGCTGTGGCATGAGGGATCTTTTAGTTGTGGCATGAGAACTCTTAGTTTCAGCATGAGGGATCTAGTTCCCCGACCAGGGATCGAAACCGGGACCCCTGCATTGGGAGTGCAGAGTCTTAGCCACTGGACAACCAGGGAAGTCCTTCTTCTTGTATTTTTGAATTTACTTATGTTGGCCATACCGCGCAGCATGTGGGATCTTAGTTCCCCGACCAGGGATCGAATCTGTGCCCCCTGCAGTAGAAGCGTGGAGTCCTAACCATTGGACAGCCAGGGAATTCCCCCAGAAGGTATTTTTAATGGGAAAGAGTGCTAGATAGCTAGATAAGAAATAGATTTTAGTACTGGCTCTACCAAACTCAACGCTAGTTAAATTAGGGCCCTCCCACCTGAAAATAGCAGATATTTCTTTCCCTAGACATTTCAATAGAGTATGTTAAAAGAAGTCAAGCTCTTCAAAAACATACCATGGTATTAACAAATGTAAGTAATTACCTTCATAGACCTTGATGGTAACAGTTGGCTGATTATCAGAGGCTGTAGAAAAGATCTGAGACTTCTTGGTGGGCACCACAGTGTTCCTTGGAATCAGTTTGGTCATGACACCTCCCACGGTTTCAATACCAAGTGTAAGGGGACATACATCAAGCAATACCAGATCACCTAAAACGGTAAGTTAATCAAGCTAAGTTCTAATTCAGGAGTCACAGGAGCAATTCCAAGCAGACCCCACAAACAATACAACTTCATCTTCTCCATCTTGCCACTTGATTAGGTTCTATGCAAAATCATTTCAGAAGCCATGAATTAAATATAGTTGCTAAGGATCTTGAGACTGTGCCAGGTCTTGACCTCACTGTACCCTTTACTAGCTGTGTGAGCTTGCTGCTCATAATCTATTGCTTTCTAAAGCAACAGCTAATTATACTCTGAAGCACTATGGAAGATGCTGTGACACTGGCTTACCTGTATCTTGATCACCAGAGAGTACACCAGCCTGGACAGCAGCACCATACGCTACAGCCTCATCTGGGTTTATGCCACGGGATGGCTCCTTGCCATTGAAAAACTCTTTAACCAGTTGTTGAATCTTTGGGATTCTAGTAGAGCCACCAACAAGAACAATTTCATCAATATCAGACTTCTTTAAATCAGAATCTTCCAGCACTTTCTGGACAGGCTTCATGGTAGAACGGAACAGGTCCTAGAATAAGTGACAAATTACTGTGATGATGCCTGTCATACCCAGGTATAGTCAAAATACCTAAATGCATTGTCCCAAACTCAGACAGTCTAACTAGATCTCATTGGCAAAGCAAAAAACAGGAACATACCATGTTTAGCTCTTCAAATTTGGCCCGAGTCAGGGTCTCAGAGAAGTCTTCTCCTTCATAGAAGGACTCAATTTCAATTCTTGCTTGATGTTGAGAAGACAGGGCCCGTTTGGCCTTTTCAACCTCACGCCGGAGTTTCTGCACAGCTCTGTTGTCTTTCCGAACATCTTTGCCAGTTTTCTTTTTGTAGAGCTTGATGAAGTGTTCCATGACACGCTGGTCAAAGTCTTCTCCACCCAAATGAGTATCTCCATTAGTGGCCACGACTTCAAAGACACCATTATCAATAGTGAGAAGAGACACATCAAAGGTTCCACCACCCAAGTCAAACACCAGGATGTTCTTCTCCCCTTCCCTCTTATCCAGGCCGTAAGCAATAGCAGCTGCTGTACTGTTAGGAGAATGAGAAAGAAAAAAAATAAATGACTTAGTTAAGTCTACCTTTCCCCATTTGGCAAATATGCCATATTTTTAAATTTAACACTTACGGCTCATTGATGATCCTCATAACATTCAACCCAGCAATAGTTCCAGCATCTTTGGTTGCCTGGCGTTGGGCATCATTGAAATAGGCTGGTACAGTAACAACTGCATGAGTAACCTAAAATGATAACAAAAGGTAATTAAACATATTTTATCACACGGCTTAACCTTTATTTAAGTTACAGCCAAACCATCGCTTTATTAAGATGGGTATAATATATAATTTTATACCCATGGATTTGCAAGCATTAAGTGATAACACATGAAAGGCGCTAGTATTTTGTATGGCCTACAGTAAAGCACGCAAGTAATTAAAACTGATGCATGGATGTCATTCAGATTTTTAAAACGATGAAAGCATCAACACAACACAATCAGTTAAGAATAGTAATAATAAAACTGCTCGACATTGTTCTAGAAATACTTACCTTCTTTCCCAAATAAGCCTCGGCAGTTTCCTTCATTTTAGTGAGAACCATGGCAGAAATTTCTTCAGGAGCAAATGTCTTTGTTTGCCCACCTCCAACATCAACTTGAATGTATGGTTTAGTTTTCTTTTCAACCACCTATTTTAAAGAATAACTATTTTCAGACGTAGAAGCAATGACATTTTAAACTTTAAAAAGAGGAATGTCTGAGACCCACTTCTTCCCCCCCAGTTTGGTTTACTTTGGTCCTTTGGAGCTGAATATTGAACAGAAATACTTTAAGGAGTACAGGTGCCTGATAATTACAAGCCTCTTCAGTTTTAACCAGTCTCTTAATGCTAAACTATTGCGGACAGAGTAGTTACGCATGAAATTTCTTTGCCAACCTAACTTTCTTAAGTTCTGTAACACACTGAAACTATTAAATAAAAATTATAGATACACGATGTCTGTATCCTTTTTGCTCGTCTCTGCACTGTTTTTCAGTAACTTCTTAATCCTAAATACTCCCACCACCACCCCCACTTTCTTTTTTTTTTCCCTCACTTTCTATTTAGAAGTGAAAAACCAGGTCGAACCTTGAAAGGCAAGAACTTGATATCCTGCTGCACAGACGGGTCGTTCCATGTACGGCCGATGAGCCGCTTGGCGTCGAAGACCGTGTTCTCAGGATTGGAGGTGAGCTGGTTCTTGGCTGCATCGCCGATCAGACGCTCCCCTTCAGGAGTGAAGGCCACATAAGACGGCGTGATGCGGTTGCCCTGATCGTTGGCGATGATCTCCACGCGGCCGTTCTTGAACACCCCGACGCTGACGGAAAAACCGAACAGAAGAAATCAGCGACGCTCACGGCAGCCCAGGAAGCCACTCCCCATTCTCCCCTTTTCCACAAACCCCACTTACCAGGAGTACGTGGTGCCCAGGTCGATACCGACCACCGTGCCCACGTCCTCCTTCTTGTCCTCCTCCTCCGGCCGCGCCGCGCCGAGCATCAGCAGCAGCACCGCAGCCACCAGGGAGGGCTTCATCTTGCCGGCACCGTCGTCCACTCACTCAGCAGGCAGGCAGGGCTTCGCAGGCAAACCAGCCACAGGTCGCAACACGAGAGCGCACCGAGGTGCCCGAGCTGAGGACGACACAGCCCGGGGTCAGGAGGAGCAGCGTACAAGGCGAAGGGCAGGTACGGAACTGCAGGCCGCGGAACCTACCTCTCACACGCACGAAAACCCCAATTAAACGCGCCTGTGAGAGCTCAGTCAGCGTCGACCGCGCCGTTGCCTACTCCGCTTATATAACCTCCCTCCAGCCCCGTCGTGGAGGCTGCCGATTGGCGAAGGCCCTGCTCGTTGGAGGCCGCTGATTGGTCCAGGCCACCAAGCTGGCCGCTGCGGATTCGAAGCGGCCTCCTCCGCAGCTAACGTCACCGCGACGCCCCCTGGGCTGACTCATTGGCTGCTGGGCGCGCCCAACAGCCACCAATGGAAGGCAACATCCGCCCCATGCTCCGGCTCCATTGGTTTAGCAGCTGCCTGTCCGTGACGCGACCTCCCACTCCGAGGCGGTTTCCGTCGGTAACCGCTGAGGTCCCGCCTCCACGCTGGGCCCTAAGGATGCCGGAGCCAGTCCAGCGTGCCTGATTCCCCCGAGGCAGTGGGACCTGGGTCCCTTGCTTCTCCACTGCCCGCCCGCCTGCCCTTCCTCCATCCCTCCCGATGGAAGCGGCTCTTCTTCCTCCTCGCCTCCATCCCGTCCCAGGCAGGCAGGTATCAGCGTAGATGCTGTGATCACCTCAGAACAAATTTCTCTGCCCTTCATCGCTACTACACGTACTAGAGTGTACAAGCCCCAGGGCCTTTTGTTGCTCACCGGGCTGCAGCCCTCGACTGGGGCCTGGCCTGGGCACTGCCCGGTCGCGAGTCATGGCTCCTACTAGCCAGTTATTTTTCCCCGGCACCCCCTGCCCTGCTATCTTTGTCTATACCAGGCCTCTCCACATTGCCTCGCCCCACGGTAAGTTCCAGGGCAGGCCTGGCCAAAGTAATTGACTCCGCAGTCCCCTCCCCATGTGGCAGCTCTCCCCTGAAGAGCTTACTAATGCCATCACTCCCACCCTGGGATGTATCATTTTCCTAGCTTGTCACCCCCTGTCTTTCCTCTTCCTGCCCATCATTTCCCATTGTGGATCAGATTATCATTTACAAGGCCTTCCTCATCCTTTTTGGATATGTTTTTACCTTCACTCCTGGAAAAAGTCTGATCTGTGCTTAAACGCATTTGATAGACAAAGACGTCTTGATAAAGCCTTACTCTTGTAGCAAAAAGTATAAAGGCTGCTATTTACTTCAGGCTTACTATGTGCCAAGCATTAGTCTGTCTCCTGTGCCTTTTGGTCCTTACAGTTCAATACTTGGCATTTCACATTTTACAGATGAGAAAATTGAAACCAAAAGAGATGAGTTAACTAGCTTGAAGTCATAGGGCTGATAAGTGATGGAGTTAGGATATCCAAGTCAGCTTGACTCTGTAGCCAATGCTCTTAACAATTTTTAAAAATGAAGTTCATTTATTCAACAAATCTTTTTGGGGGACCTACTAGAGACGGGCCAGAGGCCTGACACAAAATATTTTTGAGATGATTACAGAAAATTCATGGGACTTATCATAGTCAGGAGCTAATGACTCTAGTATTTTTTGCACTAAATGTTTTCTTGAGATTCACTTGTATGAACAATACTGTGTCCAAATAGCACTGAAACATCTTACACACAGTTGACTAAGATGCTGAGCCTAGGAGTCAGTACTCAAGAATTTTCCTATCTCCTTTAGTGCTCCTCAAGGTTATACTGGTGACTCAGAGTTGACTTCATTCTTACTACAGAAGTTGCATCATCCATCTCTTTCAACGGATTGTATACAAGGATCGTATTGTATACAGTATACAAGGATTTGTATACTGCTGTAACACTGACCCTTCTTTAGGTTACCTTAGTCCATTATAAAGATAGAAATCACCATTCCACCACATTACAGCTATGTATAATTTCAAGCAAATTTTCTGTATATACCATTGTCCATATCCATTAAAAACAGAGCTCTTAGCTTCAGCCTCTCCCTTGATTGATGGAGTAACCTTTGCAACTCTACTTTTTCTGAGATTTAGAAAAGTGATGTCTGGCTAACTGCTAAAGGGAATTGAGTATATTGGTGGTTGTAGTGTCTTTTAAACATCAAGTATATTAGGTATGTTATGTATTACAATATATTGCAAAGTGCAGTCATTTATGGATTGAATAGGAAAGTGCATAGATAAATCTAGTTTGCTGAATCGTAAATGCCAATAATAGTGTCAGTGCCAAGTTATCAATATTTAAATAAGTGCTAGACACTATGCTAAATGTTTTAAGTGCATTATCTCTTTTAATCCTTATGAAAACATTTTTTTAAACCCCTAATTTTAGGGCTAAGGAATCCGAAGCTCCAAGAGGCAAAGAAACTTGCCCAGGAGATCACACAGCTGAGAAGATAGGGAGCCAGGATTTGAGCTTTGGCAGTTTAATTTTTAATTTCTATAGTCTAGGTTGTCATCCTGAGCTTCAGGTTTAGAACACTTACATATCGTTTTTAGGATGTAGAGTAGTTACATAGTTTACAAGTATTTTGATACTGGGCGATAGACAAATGTAGAGTTTATCCAGTAATTTAAACCAGCTCATTTCACTTGTGCTCTTATGGGTAAGAAAATAGATTTCTATTTCCCATCTGATCTCAGAAAACTAAGCAGAGTCAGGACTGATTAGGATTGAATGTTATTTAGTCCCCAAATCTTCCTTTCTGAAAGGGCATTAAAGGCATAGAGCAAGAAGGAAAAAGAAAAGTCCTATGTAATTGACAAGTTGAATGTTGACTGACAAGTTGAAGTTCTGATAATTAAGAATTTTTCACATGCTTTGTTGGAGAAAATATTCAACTAAGAGATAGGACACATGACCGTAGGAAAAAACAACCTCCCAGAGCCTCAGTTTCTTCATCTATTGAATGTCAGGGATTTCTGTCCCTGCCTGTCTTAGTGGCTTGTTTCAAGGATCAAATGAGATACTGTATAGGAAAGTTGTAGAATAGTGGTAATGCTATTATTTATCATGTAAATATACTATTAGAATAAATTTTAGAAGCTCTTCAAGAAAACCACCTCTTGAGAGTGAATTTTCAAGATTACTTTCAATGGGAAATAATAAGTTTGGTGATTACACTGAATTTGACAAGATTTTTGGAAATGCTTTGAAAAGTGCTACATCTAATTACTCTCTTGGGGACTTCCCTGGTGGTCCAGTGGGTGAGACTTTGCGCTCCCAATGCAAGGGGCCTGGGTTCCATCCCTGGTCAGAGAACTAGATCCCACATGCATGTCTCAACTAAAGATCCCGCGGCGAATATCCCACGGTGTAGATCCTGAATGCCGCAGCTAAGACCCAGTGCAGCCAAAATTTAAAAAAAAAAAAAAAATTTCTCTTATATTGGCCACAAAGATGTCTTTTTTATTAAGAGACTGGGAATAATTCCTTAGCCTTCATTAAATAGGGGAGTGAAAGAAAAGTATCTCCCTAATACCTGAGCTGGGAGTAATAGGAGGTATGAATCATGTAAGACTTTTTAGAACTTCTGAAGGTGCAATGTGCTATTCAATAAGTTTTGTCTTTACTTTTAGAAAATGAATTTAATCATTAATAGAGAAACTTTCCCGCCCTTCCCCACACACAAAAGTAACAAACAGGGCTTCCGTGGTGGCGCAATGGTTAAGAATCCGCCTGCCAATGCAGGGGACACGGGTTTGAGCCCTAGTCCGGGAAGATCCCACATGCTGCAGAGCAAGTAAACCCATGCGCCACAACTACTGAGCCTGCGCTCTAGAGCCCGTGAGCCACAACTACTGAGCCCACGTGCTGCAACTGCTGAAGCCCGCACACCTAGAGCCCGTGCTCCACAACAAGAGAGGCCACCACAATGAGAAGCCTGCGCACCGCAACGAGGAGTAAGCCCCGCTCGCTGCAGCTAGGGAAAGCCAGTGCGCAGCAACAAAGACCCAATGCAGCCAAAAATAAATAAATTAAATAAATAAATTTTTAAAAGTAACAAAGCATTTTCTGTTATTCACGTGTTTTTTTGGAGAAAAGTATTTAGGAGGGCATGTTGTGTCAGTGTGATGGGAAAGATCATGGGGTTTGCAAGCATTAAAAACAGTTCCAGTTCTGGCACTAACTAGCTGTGTGACTTAGGGCAAGTCACTGAATCTCTCTGAGACTCTGTTTACTAGTATGTAAAATGGATATAATTCTGCCTCCTCACAAAACTATTTATGATTAAGGTACTTGATTAATTGTAAAGCATTTTAATTTTATACATAAAATGTTAGTTTTAATTTTCTTCTATCTTAAGTTTTCCTTTGAAGTAAAATAAGCTACTGAGGATAAAGAGCTACCTCTATATCTTCTGAGTGATAATATTTGATATATGTCTTAAATTTCTAAATTTTTAAAATAGGAGATATATATACATGGTGTAAAATTCAATGGGTGCAATATACAATATACAGTGAAAATAAGTTGGCCTGCCACCCAGTCCCCAGCCCTGTTACCCTACACTAATGAAGATTACCACTGTCACTATGTTGCCTTCTAGAGATGTTTTCTTCATATGCAATGTGTATGTGTGTATCGCTGTTTTATTTTTTAATTTTTTTATAGCCTCCCTGCTTATTTTTTAAAATTAATTAATTAATATATTTTTGGCTGTGTTGGGTCTTTGTCGCTATGTGGGCTTTCTCTAGTTGAGGTGAGCGGGAGCTACTCTTCATTGCCGTGTGTGGGCTTCTCATTGCGGTGGCTTCTCTTGTTGCAGAGCACGGGCTCTAGGCCCGGGGGCTTCAGTAGCTGTGGCTTGCGGGCTCTAGGGCACGGGCTCAGTAGTTGTGGCACACGGGCTTAGTTGCTCCGCGGCATGTGGGATCTTCCCGGACCAGGGCTCGAACCCGTGGTCCCCTGCATTGGCAGGTGGATTCTTAACCACCGCACCACCAGGGAAGTCCAAGAAGACATTGTTCTTAATTATCTGCTAAAAATTTATTTTTTAAAACCTGTCTCTTTTATATCTATATAATTCAATTGGATTTATTTATTTATTTTGCGGTATGCGGGCCTCTCACTGCTGTGGCCTCTCCCGTTGCGGAGCACAGGCTCCAGACGCGCAGGATCAGCGGCCATGGCTCACGGGCCCAGCCGCTCCGCGGCATGTAGGATCTTCCCGGACCGGGGCACGAACCCGTGTCCCCTGCATCGGCAGGCGGACTCTCAACCACTGCGCCACCAGGGAAGCCCTGGAATTTATTTTTTTAAATGTGTGAGTTGTATATATCGTGAGTACAATTAATTTTTTTCCACATGGATACGCAAATGTCCCAGCACCATTTTTCATAGTATTTTGTTAGCCTCTGTCTTAATTTCTATAGCTATAGAGAGCTGGCCCTTGAACAACACAGGTTTGAACTGCATGGGTCCACACATGTTTTCAATAGGAAATACTACAGTACTACACAATCTGAGGTTGGTTGGATCAGTGGATGCAGAACTGTGGATACAGAGGAACATTCAGATTTTCTGCTATGCAGAGGGTTGGTGCCCCTAACCCCACACACTGGTCAAGGGTCAACTGTAATAAATTTTGATACCTGGTAGGACAAGTCCTTCCTTCCACATTACTCTTCTTCAGGAGTGTTGTTGGCTAATCTTGGTGCTTTGTATTTCCATATAAATTTTAGAATTAGCTTATAAAGTTAGCAAAACAAATTTTATTAAGTAAAAAAAGCAGGTTACTCAATAGTATGAGAGTATTACACCATTTACTTTTAAAATAAGCTTTACAAAGTATTAAGTTTCTATTTAACTTATTTCTGTATTCTAGAATTTCTTTAATTTGCATGAATTTGGCATTTAAAAATTTGTTATCAGGAGTAAACAATTTCCATTTTGAAATAACAATTTATGATTTGTCAGTATGATGAAATATGTAGCCATTAAAATTGTTGATATCTGATTTTCAAAGAGTATATAAATTGTAAGCATGTTACTTTTTTTGTCTATACTTTTTGTTATTAAAAAAACCTCTGTTTATCTATCAGGAGCTTAACAAGCTTGAGAAACTTTGAGAACTAAGTAATACAAGACAATGAAAAAAGTTGTCAGTGAAAGATGTAAAATGTGATTACGTTAAAGATATTTCATATATTATAATTAGTCATGGGTTAAATTCAAATACAGATAATACACAAAAGCTTTATGATCCATTAACATTACAGCTCCTATCAGTCTGGACATCCCTTGCACTGGTAGAAAAATAAGTTTTATAGTAGATTTCATTGGGCTGAAGTGTGGGTAGCATGATTTATGATCCTGTTCTACAGGAAATGATCCTCATTTCCAGTATTCTCAAGTTTTAGGCTTTTATCTGTTGTCCTCGATTTAGCCAATAATTTAAAATTCCTTGGCAAGTGTTACAAAACCATACGACTATGTGAATACACTGCCTTAAATCATAAGCTCCATCAGCTTCATAGTAAATCGACCTCTGAGTATCACTATTTCTGAACCTGCCAGTGGGGGCCAGTGCAGGACAACCAAGGGCCCAGAGCATGGAGTAGGGCTGTGACTGGAATCTTGTCCTTTACTTTCAATTGGATAGTTTAAGCGCAAAAAGGACTTTATGAAGGATGTTTTGTGCCACCTGTGTATAGGACAGCTTTCATGTCTGTCTCTCTGGATTTTCCAGAGATTTAGAAAAATTTTCCCATTAAGAAATAACATATAGTTAATTCACATGTATTTTTTGTTATTCAAAATGTGATGAGTCAACCTAAATGTCCATCAACAGGGGACGCTAAATTAACTAGGGTAGGTTGTACTATGGAAATACTGTGCAAGGTTCAAAACAATGAGGTAGATTTTTATGTATCCATATGGAAAGATGCCAGGATTTACTTTTACATGAAAAAAGCGTTATAGAACATGGACATTATGTACAGTGTGATTCTATTTGGGTTAAACAACCCACCACCAAATCTGGGCAGATACCTATCAAATTGACAGAAGTAGCTACTGGATGGAATTGAGGGGGAATCAAGAGGAACTTTTGACTTATTTGTATTGTATACATTTTTTAAACTTTATTATTTATTTATTTTTTCTTAAAATTTTTGTATTGGAGTATAGTTGATTTACAATATTGTGTTAGACTCAGATGTACAGCAAAGTGATTTCGTTATATGTATACATACATCTATTTTTTTTCAGATTCTTTTCCCATATAGGTTATTACAGAGTATTGAGTAGAGTTCCCTGTGCTATACAGTAGGTCCTTGTTGATTATCTGTTTTATATATAACACTGTGTATATGTTAATCCCCACCTCCTAGTTTATCCCTCCCCCCCACCTTTCCCCTTTGGTAACTGTATGTTTTCTAAGTCTGTGAATCTGTTTCTGTTTTGTAAATAAGTTCATTTGTATCATTTTTTAGATTCCACATTAAGTGGTATCATGATATTTGTCTTTCTCTGTATGACTTACTTCACTTTGTATGACATCTCTAGGTCCATCCATGTTGTGTATTGTATACATTTTCAAGAACAAGAATTAATATATTACTTGTCAGATTGAAAATAAATTTTATAAAAGAAATTAAGAAACAAAAAACGACTAAGTTAGCCTTTAGCATTGAATGTTTGCCTGCTGTTTGAGTTTGAACTATGTCAAAACATAACATTTGTGTTTTGCTTTATGGTAAAAAGCTTTGACCTACGGGATAGATAGGGTTGGTGACGTTTCTGTTTTACAGTTGAAAATATAGTCTCAGGGACTTCCCTGGTGGTCCAGTAGGTAAGACTCCGAGCTCCCAGTGCAGGGAGCCCAGGTTCCATCCCTGGTTGGGGAACTAGATCCTGCATGCATGCCGCAACTAAAGAGCCAGATGCACCATGTGCCGCAGCTAAGACCCGGCGCGGCCAAAACAAACAAATAATTATTTTTTAAATTTTAAAAAATAAATTAAAAAAGAAAATACAGTCTCAGAGTTCATTATCTGCTGCATTGGTTTCTATCCATGTTATTGCTATATTTACGTATCACCTAGTTTATAATTTAATTGACTCAGATTAGACACTAAGATTAATCTTTGCACAAGCTGTAGCTATCTACACCTAAGTATGTACTGGTTCAAATTAATTCATTTCCCAAACTGTGTGCCAAATAGATTAAAAAAATTGCACATAGATGAAGTCCTTGTTTTTCTCCCTTTCATCTTGCTCTCCCTCTTCCTAATCTTTATTTTTTTCTGGATATGGCCCTGCTTTTCTTTCTGGTATGGTTTGCTCTCAATTAACTGTCGTATTTCTTTCCTAAGTATAGATGCATAATAACTTAAATGTAACTTTTCCCAGGGGCATGTGCTTTTTAATTAGGATCTCTTGAGGACAGCCTCCAAATTCAAACGAATGCAGGTATTGGACTAGATGATCTCTGATACTCAGCTCTAACATCCAGGATTCAATGTTTCTAACACTAAGGATGACATTTCAGGGGGCTTTCATGGATGTGAGGAAAAAATATTTTTGTCCAGAAATACTTGCCAAAGACCCCGAAATCACTTGGCATAGCACCTGCTTTCTTTTCTTACCTCCAAGACTGGCTGTGCACAAATGAAGGAAAGAACATTAAAAAAAATTCTGAGTATGTCACTGCTCTCTGCTTCTGTGGCAGAGTGGTCTGCAGAGTATGAGGATGAGCGTGTGAAGAACTGAGCTCTGACCAAGATCTGGTACGAATTCTGTGACTATGGACAAGCAATTTCATATCCCTGTATGTCAAGGAAGGCTGAATGATATAGTGGAAGGAAAAAGGCTTTGGCCATGGTTTACTGTTTATTCATCCCATTCATTTTTTTTTAAAGAAGATATATATTACATCCTAGGTAGTATGGCAGGTTCCAGAGAGACAGTGGTGAATAAGACGGGGTTCTCTGCCCTCAAGGAGTACTATTTATTGAGTGTCTTTTCACCTCTTGAGTTCACTTTCCCCTGTGTAAAAGGCGTTGAGAAAAATACTTCATATTCCACAAGATTTACTGTTGTTGTGATCATTGTTCTAATGTGCAGGTTGTGTTCCTTGGATGCGCTGGCTGGAAAAAAAGATTGAGAACAACTTACCTAGTTCAAGCTCTTCATTTGTAGGTTGACAGAGAAGGGCTCAGAACAACTAATTGACCATCCCAGTGCCCTTTTTACTTACTACATACAGTGCGGTTTTTTCACAACCCTCAAGAGCTTTTTGCAACTTTGGGGGCCCTTTCCTTTCCCCTTAACCTGGCCTGTGTGGTCCAGCCCATTTATAGTACTGTACTCAGTGTTAAGTGAGAGCAAACTGCTCAGGCTGGGTTCTTCCTTAGCAATCGTCACATGCCATTTCTTTCTTCAAATCCAACCATTCAGTATCTTCCAAGTGTTAACTTCCTTCTTAAAGTCATGGCCACTCAATTTGATGAAGACTTTCGCCAGGAATCTGGAGTACTTTGCACCTTAGCTTATTATTATGATCCTTAATCTGTGTGAATTATCCTTTTACCCTAAATTGTAAACCATATCCTGTTGCTTTTTTCATTCCCTTGTTGCTTTGGACAATGTTTTATAACAGAGCTGAGGAATAATCTTTGATCTGGTGGAATTCTTGATTCAGTTGAATGGCAATATGATAGCAATAATACCTGACCAGTTTACCATAGAATGCTCTTGTGGTAATAAAACAAGGCTATAAATCTGAGGCAAATTTTGACAATTTTTAAAGATAATACATCAAGGAGGATGACTGAATGGAAAGCAGTCTGGGAGCGGAATCAAATCTGAACTTGTTGCAAAACTGACGCCTTTTTTTTTGGTCTGGAGACTCCTAGTGTTGGACGATATAATCATTGTGTTCAATTTTTTGAAAGACTATCAAGTGCAAAACATTCTATATTGCTGCAGGCAGCATAACAACTAGCAATGGAAGAAAGTAAAAGGGAAGTACATTTTGTTCAGCAGAAGAACTTTCTAACATTTAATGCTGCCCAACAGTTGACCAGGCCTCCTTATTTAAGGAAGTGAGCACCCTGAAATTTGAACTGTTTGAAAGAGAAGTTGGATGACTATCTGGCTGGAGTTCCTGCCTGGGCCGGAGGTGGACTAATGACCTTTAAGCTGTCTTCCAATTCTAAGGTTTCTAGGACTGTTCAGCTCAGTTAACTTTATATTTGAATATATATGAATTGTTTTTATAAAAAATTTTGTATTAGATAAATTGTCAATCGACCTAAAAAACTGTATGGTCAAGTAAAATTTGATAAAAGGAGTGGGAAATCAGATTTAAGACTGAAAATCCAGATAACACAAAGGCAATTAATGACCCTTTTGACAGAAAGGAAGAAGAGTGGTGTATGGGTGTGTGTGTTTCAAATGATGTGTTCTGGCCAAGTGACACTTGTTATCTAAAACATAAATGCTCTAAATTGTTTTACTTTACACATACTTGCTCAGCCGGATTATTCACATCCAGCAGTACCGTACGCGGAAGCAAGGGCGAGTGTTTGGTGAACAATTTTCCGGAAGCCGTTTCGCGGTACCCCAGTAGCTCAAGACGGCTCCAGCCTGCAGCGGACTTGGGTGGTAAAAGCGGAAGAGGCACCGCTGGCTGCCGGCCTGAACTACTAGTCCCAGGCGCCCCCGCGGCGCCGCGCACGCGCCATGGCGTGGCGGCACCGCCGCCGCAGGACGCAGGGAAGCCAACTAGCGAGTGGCGGCGGTGGCGGCGGCGGCGGCGGCGGCGGTGGTGGTGGCGGCGGTGGCAGTTCGCCGCGAGGGCAACGGCTCCGAGGCCGAGTGGCGGTCCTGCGCAGACATCGGTGCCCTCCTCCGCATGATCTTGGTGAGTGCACGTCCCCGATCCAGCTGCGCGGAGTGCGCGGCTCCTTGCCTGGCGGCCGTGCTGCTTCGGCCTAGGGCCGCAGCCTGCGCTGACGGTGGGCCGCCGGGTCCAGCTGACCCCTGGGCCCTTCTCTGCAGTGAGGGGAGAAGTGGGGGTGGGGGCACACGGTTAGGTCCAGGGAGAGATGTGGCGGCGCTCAGGGGCCAGGGCAGCCTGGGGCGGCCTGGAGGGAGGGACGCGTGGGGGATGGGATGGGAAGGGACAGGAGGACCGCGGGGTGGCTTCGGGTGAGAGCCAGAGGCGAGCGACCTGGCAGCCAGGGAACTGAGTATGGGAGGCGAGGAGGAGGTGGAATGTCTTCTGAGTGCCGCTGGTGAAGATGTCTTGCTTCGGAGACTCTTGACAAGCTGGACTCACGGGTCGGGCAGCCCACCTACCAAAAACGTACACACCATACTTGGCATCTTTATACTTCCTGTTGGAGGTCTGTAAGTGAGGAGCTGTTGGTTGCTTCCATCTCCTTTCCTTCAATTTCGCCTTTTATTGACTGGCAAAATTTAAATGGGTGCTGGATAGGCAAGTCATAGAAATAAACAGGGTTCTGTGTATACATCTGCGTGAAAACAGGGAGGCATGGTGGTATGTTCAGATGAGAGCTAGATCAAAGGAGAAATCAGTGTTTTTATTTTAAAATTGGTGGCAAAAATCAGTTTGAGCAAGGTTTTGAACTAGAAAGGATTTTTAACCTGGGATTCACCAGTTGGTGGATAGAAATCAGGGGCTCCTTGAACTAGAATGGGGATAAAATCATGTTTTTATTTTTATTATCTGATAACTGTATTATCATTTCCTTCAATAATGAATGTAAGCAACAAACCGCAGTAGAATTAGCAATGCCTGTGACTTTGTCACCAATAAAAATTACAGATATTTTTGTGTCATGTTTACAGTTGTTGCAGATATCTTAAAATATCATTTGTGATATACTCCAATAAACATTTAAAAAATATCATTTATGCTTATAATTTTTTTGAATTATGGTATTACTGAATCCACTGTTAGATCTTGTTACTTAATGTGATAATAAAGGTGTACATATATTGCAATATCAGGGTTTTTTCATTGTTTTGCTAATATTCAGTATAATTAGTTGTTTTTGTAATCACATATATTTAATTATGCATTTAAAAGCAATCTGAGAAGGGATCCACAGGCTTTACCAGACCACCAAAGAAACCCATGGCACAAAAAGATTAAGAATTCCTGAAGTAGAAATAAGTTTTGGGGATCTATAGGCCTGCCTGGAAGAATATGTTTCTCATTAGATAAGAAAAAAGTCAAGGCAGATAGGACGATAGTGTCGATGAAAGAGGGAATTTTGTAATCAGGGAAGTAAGAGAAAAGATTTGACTGGGATCAGAGTAATAGTTTTCAGAGATAGAATAGACCACAGATATTTCTTTCAGGGTACTGGGGAATCAGCAAAATAATCTGAGGAAGAAAGGGAAGTGAGTACTTTGGCCCTTAGACTTTTGTGTTAAGGCATCTCCTAGTTCCAAGTGATTGAAGGGGTTGAGCCTTCCAAGCTCTTGTATAAGCCTGTGAAAGAAAATTTTAGCATGTGCTGGTTTTCTTTAAGTCATGTAGATAGTGTGGCTTTTAAAGGGGTGAGGATATTCTAATTTTTCTGTCTTTTTTTTTTTTGGCTGTGCCGTGTGTGGATTGTGGGATCTTAGTTGCCCAACTAGGGATCGAACCCCTGGCCTTGGCAGTGAAAGCTCTGGACTGTCAGGGAAATCCCCATCTATCCTTAAGTGAAAAACTGCAGGATCTCTCTTCAAGTATATTTTCCTATTGCCATTCTTCTTTCCATATATGATAGAAAGTAAACTTGCAGATTATAGAGTTGAAGAGTCGATACGTCATTTTCTTGAAATTCCATTTTAAATTCTTGTAGTTCAGCTTCATTTTGGCATAAGACTTCTCACTGACAAATCACTTTTAACATTTTTTCAGAATATTCGTGATTTGAAATTTGCACCTGTTTGTAAAGCATCTGTCAACATCTTGTGTGAGATTTTTTTTTCCTCTAAAAGAATAGCAGTAATGAAAAACCACTACGGCAGACTATTTGTGGAAAAGATTAAGGGGAGGGTATGGAGAATTGAAGAAGAGTATTTTGTGAAACAGATATTGGTGCCGAAATAGTTTGTGTTGAATTAAACACACCGTATTACAAATCACTGCCTTGGAGAGGTCTTGCCTGATAAACCTTCTGGGTCCTTACACTGCCCCCTTGGCCATTCTTTCTCCCCTGCCCCTTTATTTTATTTATAGCATATATCTATCTGGCATCATATTATTTGTATATTTATTTTATACATAAAGGGTCAGGAAAATTTAGATTGGAGATACTACTACTGAATGAGAGAGTGGGAGACTGGGGAGTGCTGTGTGGAGATGGCATTTGAACTGGACCTTCAGTCATAGATGTGATTAGCTATAGGGATATTGGAGAAGGGCTTCAGGTGCAGGGAACAACTTGAACAAAGACAAGGATAGAGGCGTTTGTAAATCAAATAAACATCTTAAGTCAGCTTGCCTCCCTCCCTCCATCCCTCCCTTCCTCTCTCCTTCCATCCATCCATCCAGTGTGTTAGGTCTGTAAAAGGGAAAACGGGAGAAAAGATTATGTATAAAGGTGGCTTGGGACGAACAAAGGCTGAAAACTCTAGGCTCCCCAGGTGATAGCATGTGACTGTTTGCCTCCAGGTGGATCTCTCCCTCCTAGAGCCCACAACAGTGAAATTGCTCACAGGGAACCTGAATTCTATGTACTGAAGAACCAGAGAGGCAGCCTGGGGAAATGAAAAGAGTCTGGGCTCTGGAGTCAGATAAATCTAGTTTTGAATTCCTTGTTTGCTTCATGATAGGTGAATGATTATGCAGTAAGTTATTTGTCTTTTCTAATCCTGTTTCCTCAGCTGTAAAATGGAGGTGATCAATAGCTATCACACAGGATTAACTTCAAAAATAATAATATATGTAAAACCTCAGGAACATGGCTTTCACTCAGTAATTGGTAGTTACCTTTTGGTGTTCCAGCTTTCAACCTGGTTTCGTCCTTTTCTACCTTCATACCACATCCCTGACTTTAAAACAAGTGCTACTCTTCTGGTGCCTTCCTGGCCACTGTCACAGCGTTGTCACTTCCCACTTCACCCAGTTGGCTCCACTGTGAGTTTGTGAGCAGCTTTCCAGTGATGGCACTTAGCAATTTACCAGGTGATGCTGCCTGATAATGGCGTTCTGGAAACAGCAACAATATGTATTAACTCTTATTTGGTGAAACTAACAATACAAAATTTGCCACTCTTTAAACATGATGCGCTTTAGTTTAAATTGGTTTATTTGGGAAAAGTACCCCTGATATTTGCAGAAAACTGAAGCAGGGAAGTGGATATATTCCCAATTGTAAGATGTTTCACTTTTATTTATTATTATTTTTTTTTAGGAGTGAGAGTATTGGGGAGTTGGTTATACATTACAATTCTCCAAGATAAAGTATGATTTTTTGGGGGGGTGTGGCGGGTAAAAGTCTGATGTAAGTAGAATCCTTCTTACTTGCTTTGGAAAGACCAAAAAAAATTGAAAAAAAATTTTTCTTAAATGATTAAATTTTCCCCTTCAACTTTATGGGTTTTTCACCCACACATTTCCTTCTCTGGAGTTAATTTTCTCTTAGGTAAGAAGGATTTCAGTTATGTGTTTTTTTACATTTGAACTACCTAAACTTGTGTTTGTATAGAATTATTTGTGGCCTAAACTCTTTAATCCTAATCAAGATATTTTCATTTGTAAAGGAACTAGGATCAATACTTTCTGTATTGTGTACACATTTTACATGAAGCTTTAGACACTAAATTGTTTGATTTCTGGTTTTTAGAACTATAATTAACGTTTCCTTCTTTATGGTTACCTATATTTCCTTATTTTTTTAAGTATGTTTCAATATGTATTATGATTTTTTTTTTTTTTTCCCCGGTACGCGGGCCTCTCACTGTTGTGGCCTCTCCCATTGCGGAGCACAGGCTCCGGACGCGCAGGCTCCGCGGCCATGGCTCACGGGCCCAGCCGCTCCGCGGCATGTGGGATCTTCCCAGACCGGGGCACGAACCCGTGTCCCCTGCATCGGCAGGCGGACTCTCAACCACTGCGCCACCAGGGAAGCCCTGTATTACGACTTTGTAAAAACATTTTCAGAAGGGAAGTTCTTCATTGCTTCTAAGCTGAAACCCAGTTTTGAACTCTTCAATGCAAAGATCAGAAGAAGTGGTGAACATCTGTTGATACTTCAAGTTCTCATATTTAATATATATAAATGAACAGTTGAGCAAATGTTTTTAAAAAAAATACAGACTTCTGAAGTCTGTATTTTTTTTTAAGTTTGAAGATGAACCAGATAATTGATAAGTATTTATACCTGAAAGGAAAATATAACTTAATACTAACGCTGTAATTAAATTATGTATATTAAGCCAAAATTATCTTCATATTCACCTTTTTTGTCAGCCATTTTAAAAAGATAAGGCTCTACATAAAACAAATGAAATATTGCCATTTGCAGCAACATGAGTGGACATAGAGAATATTGTACTTAGTGAAGTAAGTCAGAGAAAGACAAATATATCACTTATATGTGGAATCTAAAAATAATGCAAATGACTCTATTTTCAAAACAGAAGCAGACTTACAAATATAGAAAACAAACCTATGCTGACCAAAGGGGGAAGGGGGTGGGGGGATAAATTAGGAGTATGGGATTAACAGATACAAACTACTATACATAAAATAGATAAGCAACAAGGATTTACTGTATAGCACAGGGAATTATAGTCAATATCTTATAATAACCTATAAGGGAAAATAATCTGAAAAAAAGATTTATATATCTAAATCACTTTGCTGTACACCTGAAACTAACACAATATTGTAAATCAACTATACTTCAATAAAAAGAAAAGAAAAAAATATAAGGCTTTAAGCATACTTTAACTGTAAAAACAGGCAAGATGTCTGTTCATTAATCTAAGATGTCTGTCTGAAAAGATGCTTGCTTGGGCTTGCACCCATGTAATGCCTGTACACCCACGCTGGAGACTAGTGGGGAGCGTGTCATCAAACATGTTCCGTTCTTCTTTTTTTTTCCCTTACCTAATTTATGTTTTTAGTTTATTTTCTGTGAATTTTTGAAAGGATTAATATTGGAAAATTTAAAAGACAGAAATTTAGTTGGGATATTAGCCTATTTCCTTTTTTTCAGGATCAGAACCAAATTATCTTCCCAAGCAATCTAAATTTTATCCAAATACATCTATTTTAAAAGTTTTTAGGACTTAGGCTAAAGTCATCTATTTTCAACCCACTCTGAACTGTCTCCTTTCATTTTCGAATGCAGAACTCTGACCCATTTCTTGATTTTACTTTCACTGTTTATAAATCCTGACTACCTGACAAAAATACATTAGGTCTAAAAGTCATAGCACTTAAGGCAGAAATGCAAAATGTTTACAAATATGGATTTCTATGTCAGAAAAGCTTAGGAAAGAATAGATTAATTCTTTTCGCAGACTTTATTTCATCTTTACCTCCTTTAGAACCAAGGAATCTAACTTCGATTTCTCTAAAATAAAGTGCCTTTTAATATCTAATTATTCAGGGGTGTGGTGGGCCAACTTGGATTCTGATGGAACGTAACTTATTAAGTAAGTCTCCCTCTGAGTAAGTTTCTATTCCATCATTCCAAAACATCATAATAACAGTAATGACAGTAATTGCTAACATTTATTGACTTCTATTTATTTACTTTTTATTTATTTTTATTTTTTTTGCGGTACGCGGGCCTCTCACTGCTGTGGCCTCTCCCGTTGTGGAGCACAGGCTCCGGACGCGCAGGCTTAGCGGCCATGGCTCACAGGCCCAGCCGCTCCGCGGCATGTGGGATCTTCCCAGACCGGGTCACGAACCTGCGTCCCCTGCATCAGCAGGCGGACTCCCAACCACTGCGCCACCAGGGAAGCCCAGACTTCTATTTATTTTTGAAAAGGTATTTAACTAACAAGATTTTCTTCCTTTTTTTTTGTTCTGGAAGGTTCCTTGTAGGTAGAACACAGTGATAATAATGCTATTTGAAGTTTGATAATAAATAGTTGTAATTTTATGAAGTACCTACCATTCTGGTAAATGTGATGACATAGACATGTCAGTCTGCTGTTTACATGCTTTCCTTAAATTTGAGGGTGTACCCTTGGATCTTGAAACAGGCTTTACCAGTATTACAGCTCAGCAAAAATGCAGCTGAAGCTCAAAGTCCTCTTTCTGCTCTTATGTTTGGTAGTTTTGTACACCCACTGTATTTATGGAAGAAGCTAAGTTTATGCTGGGGACCAAAGCTTCCTCAAAGCATGTGGGTGGTGAAATCTTCCTCTCAAGAGTTCTAAGGGTTTTAGGTTTTTTTTTTTAACTATTTGGTTTATCTTGATCTCCAGATTTATATATGTCTTAGTGAGATGTCATTAGAGATTGTTGAATAAGAGGGAATTAGATTTGGTGGTATATAACTTCAGACTAATAAAATTAATGAAGGTTTAAATAATTGTGAAAGTTCCTGATATGCATTCCAGATTAGGTGGATATTTTTGTGTTACTTATTGCCTTTGGGGAAAAAAAAGGGATATAATTTTAATACCATTGCAGTTCTCCTTGTTGGTGTGTAGCATGTTATTGTTGAATTATACCGAGAGATTAAGTATTGTGTCCTTTTTGTTGGACTTGAAAATTTCACATTTTTTATTATTCACAGAATTTGTCTGGTCTTGAGTGTTTAAGTAATTGTACTAGCAGATCTTTCAGCAGGGGAGCTCTTAGTGCCACATTTTTATTATGTTTTCCTTTTTTAAAAAATTTAAATTACTACAGTAATAAATGTTCTTTGTTAAAAAAAAAAACAACTAAAAGCAATGCAAAAATGAAAGCTTTTTTCCCCTGCATGTATATGCATATGCTATATGATTTGGATTTTTTCTTTTTTCCCCCCCAAATTATAGTTAACACTTGTTCTTGCTAAGTGTTTTACATATGTTAACCTGTTAAACCCTCACAAACTTATGAACATACCCTACGAAGTAAGCTTCAATTTTACATCCATTTGCAGATGAAGAAACCGAGGCAAGAAGAAGTAATTAGCCAAAGGTTGCTTAGCTAGTGAGCAGCAAAACCGAGATTTGAGCTCAAGTAGTCTTACTGTGGGGTTTGTGGTTTTTTTGGGGGGGGAGGGGTTTTGTGTTTTAACACCTGTACTGCCTCTGGGATCTTACCATGCATATCGTTCTGCAGTTTGCTTTCTTCACTTAGTGGTACGTGGTAGATACCTTTCCATGTACCTCTACCTCCTTCTTAATAATTATGTAGTATTCCATGGTAGGGGTGTACCATAACTTACTTAATGTCTTTCACACTTAATCTTGTTTAAGAGTCCCATTAGTAATGATTTCAAGTAATATTTTAAAAAGCCAAGGTTTTATAATGGAATAGTGAGGGTACATTAGTATTTACTAAGTAATGCATATTAGCTGTCCCAGTGTTTTGATATTCTGTCGGTTGTGTGGTCTAATAAAATCTGAGCTTAATCCACAAACCATTTATTATGCATGAATTTCATTATTTTTGTGGTTTGTCTTTTTTAGTTCTGGAAAATTAATTAATGTATTGGGGGTAAAATTGATATCTGTGTTTTATTCACTTTTGGTAGGGTCTGGAGTTTTCTGTAATAACAAGAAGTCTTATACTGTTAATTTGAATTTTGGATACTATCTAGCTTTATATTATATACTTATATCTTCAAAGTAGTGTGCCTTTCAGTTCCCTGTACTTGTGCCAGGAATAGTTGATACTAAGTCCATTCTTTTTTCTACAATGTTTTACTTTTGTTTCAAAAATACCAACTAAAGATATTAAAGTATCACTTGTTTCCATTTTTTCCCCCTCTCATGATACATGTTTCTTGATTGTGAGGAAATATCTTTTTGGTACATTAATAATTATTTCAAACATGCTCATTGGGAAGTTAGTAGATGTTTTCAACTTAAATTTAGTTACTGTTCTTCAGTCATTTTGCAGCTGAGTTAGCAGCAGCTTGGCTGATTCCTAACTGGAGTATTGCTCTTCATCATTCAGTCACTTACTTATTAATTTTTTAATAAATTCAGACATTGATTCAGCACCTGCTAAATGCCAGTTCCTCTGCCAAGTAATGGGGATACCAAGATGACTATGTCCCTACTTTAGGGAACTTGGAGTTTTGTTGAGAAAACAATATTTTGTTGCAAATAGTCTATGAGAAAGTATCTGAGTCAAGAGATTGGTAAAGGCTCCTCAGTTTGAGCTGGGCCCTGCTGCCTACCTGGGACTCAACTGACCACTAAAAGGGGTAGGCAAAGGATTCTAAATAGAGGGTATGCAGAAATCCAGTCTGTGACAACGACTCAAAAGTGTCATTAGAATGTCATGTATCCCTATGAGAATGTGGGTCCCTCAAGAGCAGACCTTAAACTGTCCCATTCATCAGTGCCTAGCACTTCGTAGGTGTTTAATAAACATTTTTTGAATGCATGAGTGAAGGATGTATGTTAAATAAAGCTTACTGTGCTTGTCTGTCCATTTTTTGGAAAAAGATGAGTTCATTATTTTTAATACCTAATGATTTTTGGAGTATGTAATTTAGCAAAACATAAAATGAATAAGAAACTATTCCTGCATTGGAGGAGGTAAGTCTTGTAAGGGGAAACACATTTAGACAAACCATTGTAATTCAACATGATTATATTTATAAAAAAATATTTGCAAAGGACACCCATCTCTGGTATGAATTGGTTAGGTCCCTTAAAAGTGGTGGGTAATTAAAATAAATCTTCAAATTATTTGATTGATAAAATACGGCTAACATTGTAGTAGGTCATTAAAAAATGGCAGTTAGGTCCTTTTTTGCCCTATCAGGTTAGTATAAATAGTACATAAATACTATGATGAAATGTACCTATTTAATGAACAAAAAAAGTAACTGACAGTTCTGTCAAGGTGTAGGCATCAGTATATAACAATGTTAACCATGCTTAATCCTTGAGTAACATCATGATTTTTCCCAAATCTGCAAACTACTTATACTATTGTTTATTTAAAATGTCTTTTTTTTTTAAATTTGGACACCTTTAAAAATTTTTTTAAAGAAGCTTTATGTTATTACCATAATGAAAGGCTACGATCTCTTGCCCTAAATAGAAAGCAACTTGAATACAATAAAAACAAAGCAATGTTATAAAACCTAGCTTGCTACTGTTTGCAGAAGGTGCTGAGTTTGAGACCTCTGTCTTTAATTAAAAGAAGAGTTTAGCAAGTGTTAGGGAAGTGTTGAAGACAAATTGGCACCTTGCTTAGATTTTCTGCATGATGTAAACAGAAAAACTGAAAGGGACTTTAAAATGGGGTAACTTTCCCACTCAGTGTCATGAGGGAGGAAGGATGCACCCTGTTTGTTGTCAGGAGCAGTTCTCCTAGAGCTTCACAGAGGGAAGAGATTTGGGGGCTGGACCTTAAAGGAGAAATCTGAGTTCACTTGAAGATAAGGAAGATTTGAGCCCCTTAAGCCTAGATAATAGCATCTGCAAATGTTGGAGACTTTAGGATATAGTATGGCAGCAAAATCCGATTTTGGGGAAGTGGAGAGATGGTGGGAGATGAGATAGGAGTTATAAAAAGAGGGATTTATGGTTGAGAGCTTGATACCCTGTAGCATATTGTAGACATTATCCTGTAAGCAGTGGAGAGTAGCATGACAAGGTTTGTGCTTTAGGAAGATTGCTTCAACAGTAGGAAGGAGAGACCAGGAAGGAAACTATTGAGATGATGAGACTCTAAATAGTTTGAAGGATTGGGAGGAAGATGATAATCTTGAATTTTCCGAACCTTTTCCAATAAAGGGCCATTTTGATCTTATGCGCTCCCACATTGGAAGAAGGCAGATGATACGCTAAGAGTATAGATCACTTTGACAATATTGGTTACTATCTGAGGTTACCTGCTCACAGAAAATCCCTGTTAGCTCATAGAGAAAGAGAGTGAGGTGACCAAGAAGTTCTGGAACCAGTTAGGGAACTTGGATCTATTTGGAGATTCGTAGAGTGTAAATTATGGGAAAGGAATGGTACCCATAATTCCTTGTTTTTCCATTGAAAAACTGAATTCCAGAAAGATTATATTGATCACTAGAGATTATATAGCTAGTTTTGAGCTCACTGTATTTTACTTTAGAGTGCTATACCCAGAACTGTTAGTACATTTACATATTTTTTAAATGTTTATTTATTTATATATATGTATTTTTTTTTGGCTGCGTTGCGTTGGGTCTTCGTTGCTGTGTGCGGGCTTTCTCTAGTTGTGGCGAGCAGGGGCTCCTCTTCGTCGCGGTGCGCAGGCTTCTCGTTGCAGTGGCTTCTGTGTTGTTGTGGAGCACGGGCTCTAGGTGCACAGGCTTCAGTAGATGTGGCTCACAGGCTCTAGAGCACAGGTTCAGTAGTTGGGGCGCATGGGCTTAGTTGCTATGTGGCATGTGGGATCTTCCTGGACCAGGGCTGGAACCCGTGTCCCCTGCATTGTCAGGCAGATTCTTAACCACTGCACCACCAGGGAAATCCCACATTTAAGTCTTAAAAGATACTTTAGATAGGAACTTCCCTCCTGGTCGGGGAACTAGATTCCGCACGCATGCCACAACAAAGACCCAGTGCGGCCAAAATAAATAAATAAATACTAAAAAAAATTTTTTTAAAAAAGATACTTTAGATAGCACCTGCTATGTGTGTGTGTGTTTAATTATCAGGGTAATAATCTAGATTAGTCCCTAGTAACTTTTTCTAAACTTTCATATACCATTTCTTTAGTAGAATTTAGGTTATTTAGTCCTGAAGTCCAACTAAACCTGACTTTGCCAGGCAGTTTGAAACTTTCCAAGAAAGGGGGAGTTGTTCAGCTACTGACTGACATATTAATAGTTGTTGAAAGAGTGGGGTGATTAGAAGAAGTAACCTTGACTGTAAATTAAAGCACTCACTCTTGGGAGGCAAATGGCTTGGTGGGTAAAAGCTGGGTGAACCAGATACACCTGGATTCTAGTCGCAGCTTTGCTAGTTATTAACTTGACCTTGGGAAAATAATTTAATTTCCTCAGTTTCCTCATCTGTAAAAAGTGGCTAAGAATACTTACCTTTCACGAGTGTTACACAGGTTAAATGAGAACGTCCATGTAAAGCACCTGGTTGGTGCCTAGTATATGACGAGCCTGAAATGCATGGTAGTTATTATTGTTTTTTATTTCCTAAGCACCTATATGCTTTACTACCACCAGTCAAAACTCTCCTCTTCAGGCTCAACCATTACTACTTATAATGGCTTTTTTTAAAGTTTGATATTAAATGGAAATTAATATAAAAACTGGCTTTTCTTAAACAATTCTGGCTAGGAAATATATTTGCCTTGCTTCAGTTGACAAGGATTTAGTGCAAAATGTAACATAGCTGTGGAAATTTTGTGTTAGGAAGTTTCTGTATTTCGTTTCTGATCACAGTGAACTGAAAAATAAAATATTCTTAGTGTGATAGTTTAAACATCGCAATGTGTTACCAGATGTAAATGGGTTCTGGGACATCATGGGATACCTGCTAATCCTTCTAGATGGTGGTTGTTGGAGACTGCTAAATTACAGTGTTCACATGCATTTCTCAAATTTGTATATCTTTTTCATACTGAAAAAAGTTGCTAAATTGGATGCTTCGTTTTAGAATTATGTTATTTATTTATTTATTTTTTGTCTGTGTTGGGTCTTCATTGCTGCGCGAGCGGGGGCTACTCTTTGTTGCGGTGCATGAGCTTTTCATTGCAGTGGCTTCTCTTGTTGTGGAGCACAGGCTCTAGACGTGCAGGCTTCAGTAGTTGTGGCACATGGGCTCAGTATTTGTGGCTCGTGGGCTCTAGAGTTGTGGTGCACGAGCTTAGTTGCTCTGCGGCATGTGGGATCTTCCTGGACTAGGGATCAAACCTGCGTCCCCCGCATTGGCAGGCAGATTCTTAACCACTGCGCCACCAGGGAAGTCCCTGTTTATGTAATTTTTTTAAAAATTATTTATTTATTTATTTATTTATTTTTGGCTGTGTTGGGTCTTCGTTTCTGTGTGAGGGCTTTCTCCAGTTGCGACGAGAGGGGGCCACTCTTCATCGCGGTGGGCGGGCCTCTCACTATAGTGGCCTCTCTTGTTGTGGAGCACAGGCTCCAGACGCACAGGCTCAGTAGTTGTGGCTCACGGGGCTAGTTACTCGGCGGCATGTGGTATCCTCCCAGAGCAGGACTCGAACCCACGTCCCCTGCATTAGCAGGCAGATTCTCAACCACGGTGCCACCAGGGAAGCCCCTGTTTATGTAATTTAAAAAATTTAAATAGACTTTACGTTTTAGAACAGTTTAAATTACAGAAAAACTGAGATGATAGAACAGGGAGTTACCATATACCCAGAATCAAGTTCCTGTTATTATTAACATCTCATATTAATGGTGCATTTGCTACAATTAGTGAGCCAGTATTGATAATTATTATTAACTAAAGTTCATGCTTTATTCAGGTTTCCTTAGGGTTTTTTAAAATGTTTTTATTTTATTTTTTAATTTATTTTTGTCTGCGTTGGGTCTTTGGTGCTGCGTGCGGGCTTTCTTCTAGTTACGGCGAGTGGGGGCTGCTCTTCATTGCGGTGCGTGGGCTTCTCATTGCGGTGGCTTCTCTTGTTGTGGAGCATGGGCTTTAGGAGCGTGGGCTTCAGTAGTTGTGGCGCGCAGGCTCAGTAGTTTTGGCTCACAGGCCTAGTTGTTCTGCGGCATGTGGGATTTTCCCGGCCCAGGGCTTGAACCCGTGTCCCCTGCATTGGCAGGTGGATTCTTAACCACTGCGCCACCAGGGAAGCCCTCAGATTTCCTTAGTTTTTACCTGATGTCCTTTTTCTGTTCCAGGACCTCATTCAGGATACCACGTTACATTTAGTTGTCATCATCTCTGTAATTTTTAACTGGATCATCTTACACACATTAATTTATTTGCAAAGCATGCTTTATTCTCACATTTCAAAGCCATACCTGTGTGTGGCATATTATGTTACTAAAAACGCTCTTCGATTGAAGATAGTTGGCCTTTAATTTCACTTTTAATAAGCCTTTTACAAGTGTAGGTTTCATCATGTTAGCAAGTTGTCTGTCTCACCTCTTTAGTTATGACTCTGATATTTACCACTTATTTTCATGGGAAAGTTCGTTTTGGTCACTTCTGTCATGTGATGGACGTGGAGTATGTCTCATTGTGTCCTAGTGAAATGATAAAAATTACCCCACCTCTTTTTTTGGGTGGGTGGTGCCTGCGCCGCACGGCTTGTGGAATCTTAGTTCCCCGATCAGGGATTGAAGCTCGGCCCTCTACAGTGAAAGAACTGAGTCCTAACCACTGGACTGCCAGGGAATTCCCTACCTTACTTCTTTTAAAAAAAAAAAAAATTATTTATTTTTATTTTATCTTTGGCTGCGTCGAGTCTTAGTTGCGGCACGTGAGATCTTTTTTAAAAAATTAATTAATTAATTAGTTTTGGCTGCTTTGGGTCTTCATTGCTGCGTGTGGGCTTTCTCTAGTTGCAGCGAGCAGGGTCTACTCTTCGTTGCAGTGCACGGGCTTCTCACTGCGGTGGCTTCTTTTGTTGTGGCGCTCGGGCTCTGGGCACGAGGGCTTCGGTAGTTGTGGCTTGCAGGCTGTAGAGCGCAGGCTCAGTAGTTGTGGCGCATGGGGTTAGTTGCTCCACAGCATGTGGGATCTTCCCGGACCAGAGATCAAACCCATGTCCCCAGCATTGGCAGGCGGATTCTTAACCACTGCCCAGGGAAGTCCCTTGGGATGCTTTTAATTAGAAATTTTCATCAAAGAAAATATGAAACATGATTCTCATTCCATAAAACATTTGAAATAATTTCCCCCTACTTTAGAGTTCTTCTTTTGAGTCACAGGGGTTTGTTCAGGCATAGTTGCTAGCATTTATAATATGTGTATCCTCCTTGGAACTTTTAATGTACTTTCTAATTCACGCATTTCACCTTATCAGGTTGTGCCTCCTCTCCATGCTCTGTATTACCGTAGGTATGCTTGCTTATCAGCACTTGACAGGCTTTTTCTGTAAAAGGCCAGCTAGTAAATATGTTAGGCTTTGTGGGCCATATGGACTCTGGAGGACTATGGTGACTATCTAGCCATGCAGCAAGAGAACAGCCACAGATAATACATAAACAAAGGGGCATGACTGTGTTCCAGTAAAACTTCATTTATACACGTAGGCAACTGGTCAAGTTTGGCCCACAGGCTGTAGTTTTCCAGCCTCTATACTGGTGTTGGAAGGATACAAAAACTCCATGCGCTTCACTACTTCAACTAAAATCTCCCTGCTGGGCTCTCAGTGATAAGTCTTCATGAGTTGAAAAGCTTAAAATCTGACTTGACATGTATGGGTATAATTGCTTTTATTTTTGTAGAAAATGTGGCAAGTGCAAGTGAGCTTTTATAGAATTTTATAGAATTTCAAAGTCCAATTTTTGACCACTCCAAAAAGAAATTATCTAACTTGGAAAATGCTGGCAAATTTCAGGGAAAAAAAAATTCTATTATTGTGAAATGTGCCTAATGTTAATTTAAAAATCCTTTGATTTTACTTATGTTCTTTTTCTCAGAGCACCTTGTGACAATGCAGTTAGCAAAGATATGTGAGAACTTCTTGTGTTTGGCCGTGGTATTGGGGGTTGGGGATGCATAGGTCTAAGAGATGTTCTCATCGTTTGAGGGGACCCTTCATTCTTGCTGGAAGGACAAGATATAGACACTAAAGATGAAAATAGGGAATTCCCTGGCGGTCCAGTGGTTAGGATTCGGTGCTTTCACTGCTGAGGGCCTGGGTTCAGTCTCTGGTTGGGGAACTAAGATCCTGCAAGCCGAACACCTCGGCCAAAAAAAAAAAAAAAGATGAAAATAACAGTTCCAATTTAATGGTATGGATAAGCACTGCTTTAAGAGTTCAGAGTTGGGATTTATCACAGGGGCAGACTATATGGTTGGGAAGGAAGGTTTTATTGAGCCAAACCTTGGAAATTAGAAGGAGCAAATAAGGTGATGTAAATGTAAACATGAAGGTCAATTAAAAATGAAAAGGCAGATTTGCTGGGACAGGAGGGTTCATATAGGGAAATAGTGTGAGATAGGACTGGAGGTGAGGGTTAAGGCAAGGTTGGCCCTTAAACATTAGGTTAAGGAGTTTGGAAATTATTCGCTAAGAAGTAAGGAATAAATGTAAATTTTGAGCACTTTTGTTTTTCCTTTAAGTCTTTCATGAAACTTCCACATAGTATATTTAATGTTTTCAGTATGGTGTGCTTATTTTATTTAGCATCTATTGATAATTTCATAGTGTTTACCTCTTCTTTTCCTGTCCATCAAAGACTACACCTCTGTTCCTCCTGTGTTATTTCTACCTCTGCTTATGATGTTTCTAACGTGAATGGGTTATTGAAATACCTCTTTTTCATTCATATATTTATTCAGCAAATGTGTACTACTGAATGCTCATGATGTGACGGGTTCTATTCTAGTCAGTGTGAATAGAGCAGGGAAGAAATTAGGCAAATACCCCTCTTCTTAGGGAGTTTACATTTTCTTGGGGAGATCGACAGTACATAAGATAAATAAGTGAAATGTATAATACGACTAGTGCTAACAAGAAAAACTAAAGCAGGGAGAGGTAGTATGTGTGTGTGGCAGGGCAGGGGTTGGAATTTTAGGTAGGGTGACCAAGAAAGACCTCACTGAAGAAGATGACTCTTGATAAGACCCACAGGAAGTGAGAGACCTGGGTGGTGAGCAAGTACAAGGGTACTAGGGTGCAAGTATACCTGGCATGTTGGAGAATATGGCTGGAGCAGAGTGAATGCGGGATCTGGTAAGAGAGTGGTCGTATGTCCTTGTTTATGTCTCTTGTCTCAATGAAATTATTAATAGTGTCCACTTTCACTCCCAGTAGTGTCCTAGTTTGGACGGTAAGTTGTATGGTCTTCTGGTAATAGGAGGTGAGGTCAGAGAGGTAGGGGGGGATGGAGGCAGACCATGGAAAGCCAGGAAAAGAAGATTTTGGAGGATATTGAGCACAGGAGTGATGTGATTTGACTTAGGATTTCACAGGCTCACTCTGGCTGCTGTGTTGAGAGTAGGCTGAGAGCAAAGACTGAAGCAGGGAGCCTGAGGAAAATCTCTTCTGATGCTTCAATTTCCTCAGTGAAGTAGGAAGCAAGGAGCTGAGAATAAGGAGAGGGGAAGAGGCTGGAGATTTGAGGAGAGATGGTGGTATGAATTAGTTGCCTGGGAGAGTGGGGGAGTGATGGATGGATGGGGGAAGTAATAGTGTGTGTATCATGCATCAGTAAGGGCTCGTATAGGGTTTGTGATCATGAGTTTAAAGTGATATTTAGCATGGTTGTGTGTGTTGGTTTTCTCATACACAGGTATAAATTAGGAGTAGGCAGAACATTTTCTTTTTTCTTTAAGATTTTTGGATATGGACCTTTTTTTTTTAAGTCTTTATTGAATTTGTTACAGTATTGCTTCTGTTTTATGTTTTGGTTCTTTGGCCCTGACGCCTGTGGGATTTAGGTTCCCTGACCAGGGATCGAACCCACACCCCCTGCATTGGAAGGCAAAGTCTTAACCACTGGATCGCCAGGGAAGTCCCGCGTTGGATTTAACTGGGATTGAGGTTTAGACGAGTGAGGGGCAAACTGAGACTACATTCAGCCAGTGATCATAATGATTGACCATGGGGTTTATGCTATCTGGGTAAGGAGGGAAGCAGAGACAGGAGGAGAGTGAAGGTTAGCAAAAAAGGTGGTAGGATTAATGGCTTGAAAGTCTTGGTAGGGTCAAATGATCATTGGAGTTTGGGGGTGTTGAAGGAAGGAGAGAGACTATAGTATATGATGGCAACAGGGGTGGGTAGTAGGTCATATAGTCTGATGAACTTGATTAAAGAAAGAAAATTTAGCAAGTTATCTAGTGTTCTGGGTTTATTTAAAATATCTTTTTAAAAAAATATTTATTTATTTTGGCTGTGCTGGGCCTCAGTTGTAGCACATGGGATCTTCATTGCGGCATTTGGACTTCTTAGTTGTGGCATGCATGCGGGATCTAGTTCCCCCACCAGGGATCAAACCCAGGCCCCCTGCAATGAGAGTGCAGAGTCTTACCCACTGGACCACTAGGGAAGTCCCCTTATGTAAAATATCTTTATGAAAATGTCTTTGAAGACATTTGGGACCACTGAAGGGTTTAGAAGGTGAGTTCTTATGTAGATCAGGTGGAGCGTTGCTTTCGTGTGTTAATTTTTTTTAAGTGAAGCTATATTTGAAGGTTTTCATTTCTGAATTGCATAAATTGATTCATATTTTGCTATGTCATTGGAAACATTTTATGCATCCTATCTTGAACAGCATTTTGGTTGTAATTAGACTGTGAACTCCTTGAGATTAGGGGACCTGGCTAGGTTCCAACAAGTCAATAACGTATTTGTTGAATTAAATTGTATTAAGGTAGCAAGAAGGATACGGCTTGAGAATTTCTAAAGGATTTTCCTCTATCATTTTATAATGAAAAAATTTTAACCTACAGAAACTGTTGAAGGGTGGCACCATGATCACCATATACCCACCAACCAGATTCAACAGTAGTTTACATTTTGCTGCATTTAAAAAATCTTTTAGTTTTTTTGAGCCATGTACAAGTGAGTTCCAGACATCCTAACAATTTACTTCTATGTACTTGAATGTGCATCTCTCAAAAATAATTCACCTGTGTAACCACACGATTTCTGAGTCATTCTTGTAGAGATCAAGACTATAATAATAGTGTACTGGCTCTATCACCTCTCACCCCTGTGGCCTTATGTAAGTTACGTAATATCCCTGAGCCTCAGTTTCTTTTGTGGCAAAGTACCTGTCTCAGAGGGATGTTATGAAGATTAAGTGTGTGAAGTTCTTAGAACCATACCAGGCACAATTTTCAGTTTATAAAGTGTTTTCTCATATGATACGAAATTGTGGTGAATAACACCACCCCCAACCCTTGTCACCAGAGTTGGAAACTTCTACCTCGCCTTCCCCTAGTGTAGGTGTCAGCAAGTCTATTTTCTATCTCCAGTATCTCTCAGATTTGTCCTGTTCTTTCCATTGCCACTGCAACATTTCTTTTTTTGTTTGTTTGTTTTTAACACCTTTATTGGAGTATAATTGCTTTACAATGGTGTGTTAGTTTCTGCTTTATAACAAAGTGAATCAGTTATACATATACATATGTTCCCATATTTCTTCCCTCTTCCGTCTCCCTCCCTCCCACCCTCCCTATCCCACCCCTCCAGGCGGTCACAAAGCACCGAGCTGATCTCCCTGTGCTATGCGGCTGCTTCCCACTAGCTATCTGTTTTACATTTGGTAGTGTATATATGTCCATGCCACTCTCTCACTTTGTCCCAGCTTACCCTTCCCCCTCCCCGTGTCCTCAAGTCCATTCTCTAGTAGATCTGCGTCTTTATTCCCATCTTGCCCCTAGGTTCTTCATGACCTTCTTTTTTTCTTTTTAGATTCCATATATATGTGTTAGCATACGGTATTTGTTTTTCTCTTTCTGACTTACTTCACTCTGTATGACAGACTCATAGTGGCCTTACATTTAGGTCTTTTGTGTGTGTGTGTGTGGTACGCGGGCCTCTCACTGTTGTGGCCTCTCCCGTTGCGGAGCACAGGCTCCGGACACGCAGGCTCAGCGGCCATGGCTCACGGGCGCAGCCACTCCGCGGCATGTGGGATCTTCCCGGTCCGAGGCACGAACCCGTGTCCCCTGCATTGGCAGGCGGACTCTCAACCACTGTGCCACCAGGGAAGCCCCATTTAGGTCTTTAATGCTTTTTGAGTTTATTTTTGTGTGTGGTATTAGGGAGTGTTCTAATTTCATTTTTTTACATGTAGCCGTCCAGTGTTCGCAGCACCACTTATTGAAAAGGCTTTTCTCCATTGTATATTCTTGCCTCCTTTATCAAAGGTAAAGTGACCATATGTGCGTGGGTTTATCTCTGGGCTTTCTATCCTGTTCCATTGATCTATATATCTGTTTTTGTGCCAGTACCATACTGTCTTGATTATTGTAGCTTTGTAGAATAGTCTGAAGTCAGGGAGCCTGATTCCTCCAGCTCCGTTTTTCTTTCTCCACATTGCTTTGGCTATTCAGGGTCTTTTGTGTTTCCATACAAATTGTGAATTTTTTTGTTCTAGTTCTGTGAAAAATGCCAGTGGTTCTTGCCTATCAACAATTTCTTAGTCTTTCTTCATCTAGTTCCATCCAAACCACCTCATCTTTTTCTTTACTGCCAAAGTTTATGTTCTCAAATGTAAATTTAATCATGTTAATCCGTTTAAACTCTTTTCCCATCTCCCACAGTGCAAAGTCCCAGTTTGGTTTTTTTTTAAATTAATTAATTTTTGGCTGCATTGGGTCTTCGTTGCTCTGCGCGGGCTTCCTCTCGTTGCAGCGAGCAGGGGCTACTCTTCGTTGTGGTGCACGGGTTTCTCAATGCGGTAGCTTGTTGCAGAGCATGGGCTCTAGGCGTGCGGGCTTCAGTAGTTGTGGCTCGTGGGCGGGCTCTAGAGCGCAGGCTCAGTAGTTGTGGAGCACGGGCTTAGTTGCTCCATGGCGTGTGGGATCTTCCCGGACTAGGGATCAAACCTGTGTCCCCTGCATTGGCAGGCGGATTCTTAACTGCTGTGCCATCAGGGAAGTCCAGTCCCAGTTTCTTAACACTGGCTTCTGTGTACGTTTGGTCTCTGTAGCCTTATCTCATTATACATTTCCTCCCCTACCCCCTGCCTCACTCTTAACACACACAACACATGCCCCCAAACTGTAGCAAGCCATGTGTAGTTCTCTGAATGTACTGAGTCACACACTTCTGTGCCTTTGCTTGATTGGCTGCCTGTATCTAGAAGTCTACCCCTACCAATTATCCTCTTTATGTCTGGCAAATACTTATCCCCCACCCCCATACGTGTCTTTTAAGACTAGGCACAGGTACCTAACTCCTCAGTCATTCCTTCTCTTTTGTCTGTACTCTACGTTGTACAGCCTTCATTCAGCCATAGCTTTATACCCATAACATTTTGGGGAAGTCATTTGCTTGTGTGTCTAACTCGTTTTATTAGGTTAGGAAGTCCTTGAGAACACATACTAGATTTTATCCTTTTTTTGTATCCCTAGTACCTAATATGTTGCTCATGCCAGGCACAAAATAAATGTAGATACTGTGTCCACATTATATGGATGAAAAAACCCCTGAGGTTCACAGAATATGCATTATATACCCAAGGTAACAGAACTAATTAATGAAGCATACAGATCTTTTTTTTTTTTTTTTTTCCGGTATGCGGGCCTCTCACTGTTGTGGCCTCTCCCGTTTGGGAGCACAGGCTCAGCGGCCATGGCTCACGGGCCCAGCCGCTCCGCGGCATGTGGGATCCTCCCGGACCGGGGCATGAACCCGTGTCCCCTGCATCGGCAGGCGGACTCTCAACTACTGCGCCACCAGGGAAGCCCCCAGATCTTTTTTTAAAAGATTTTTTGATGTGGACCATTTTTAAAGTCTTTATTGAATTTGTTAACAGCATTGCTTCTGTTTTATGTTTTGGGGTTTTGGCTGTGAGGCATGAGATCTTAGCTCCCTGACCAGGGATCGAACCTGCACACCCTACACTGGACCACCAGGGAAGTCCCCAAAGCATACAGATGTTTAAGAGCCCATTTCAGTACTATTTTCATTAACTATAATATTTCTCATAGTTACAACCATTTGTTCAGTGATTCTGTTCTTAGTCTGTGGATTTAGAGCCCCCTAGGGGATGTTAGAATTCCCTCATGAAAGTCTGCAAAGTCATGTGTTTTCTTTCGGCTGAGTTAGTGAGATTATATATGTATGTATGGCACCAATTTTTTTGAATGTACTCGGATGCTTTTGTGAGTTAATAGTGAATCATCTTGGTGAAGTAGACATATTTAAACCTTTTGAGAGGAAAGCACTCTGAGGGTTTTAATACAGGAGACTTGGAATAATAGCTTTGTATAGTTTGCTAGGGAATTGATAAGGTACAAGAAAGTTTTTAAAGCAGTTAAATTCAAGTTAGATGATAATATCTGAAACTTTTCTAGTCATCAGTAGTTCATTAAAATAATTTCTGTAATCAAACTTAATTAAAAATTGTTGAATCTATTTCTTTAAATAAGGTGGCTTTAAATATATTTCCATCTGCTACCATATGCTTAACTCTTTCTTTTAGTCTTAGCACCAAAAAAATTTATTTCATATATATGAACATATTTTCATTGGATCTGTAAACATATTGAGAGTTCTGTGAGCTAGGTTGTCACCTCTTTCAGAATCTGAATTCACTGCAAATTGTATTTTATCAATTCCAAATAAATCCACTATGAATCCGATTGGCTGGGACAACTTCTTTTTTTCTAACTTTATTGAACTATAATTGACATATAACATTGTGTAAGTTTAAGTCATATAATAATGATTTGGTACACATATATTGCAAAATGTTTACCACAATAAGGTTTGTTAACACATCCTTCACCTCACATCCTTACCATTTTCTTGTTACTATGGTGAGAACACTTAAAGCTTTACTCTCATAGCAGTTTTTAAGTATATAATCATGTTTAATTCTTTTTAAAAAATTTTTATTGAAGTATAGTTGATTTACAATGTTGTGTTTAATTTCTGCTGTACAGCAAAGTGACTCAGTTATACATATATATATCCCTTTTCATATTCTTTTCCATTATGGTTTATCACAGGATATTGAATATAGTTCCCTGTGCTATACAGTAGGACCTGTTTATCCATCCTATATGTAATAGTTTGCATCTGCTAATCCCAAACTCCCAGTCCTTTCCTTCCCCACCCCTAATGTTTAATTCTTAATGAGAAGCATTTTTCTAACTTAGTGACTGCTGCCTCGACACAATGTTGTATTCTGCTATTTGGCCCACAAGCGCTTCTGTTGCTGAGATAAAATGTTTGTGGTCTGGCAGGCATTCTAGCTTCAAGGGTATAGCTTAAATAATAATGCTTTAAAATATGTGTGCTATTTTTATCAGTTTGTTTAGCTACTAGATAAACAAGAATTGTGTGATTTCATTCATTCATTTGGCAAATACTTATTCAACTCCTGCTGTGAACCAAGCCCTCTCCTTAGCCCTGAAATTACAGCAGTAAGTCAACAAAACAGACAAATCTTGGCCTTGGCGGCCCTTGCCTTTCAGTGGGGCAGCCATACTCTAAGCATGATGAACATGCATGTAACAACAACCCATGCTGGGTTGGGGCAAGTGCTTTTTAAAAAAAAAAAAGGCCAGAAGAGGGAATAGGAAGTGATATTTTCTGTTTTAGAATGATTTGTCTCAGAAGGCCTTTCTAAATAGACATTTGAGCAGAGACCTGAATGAATTAAAGGCACCAGCCTTGCAAAGCCATCTGGAGGAATAGCCTTCCAGGGAGAGGGTTCAGCAAATGCAGAGGCTTTGAGGAAGGGGCATGCTTGATCTGTTCAAGAGGAGGCCAGCGTGTCTGGAGCTGTGTGAGCAGGAGTTAGAATGGCAGGAGATGAGGTTGGAGGAATAGCAGGGTTAGATCATGTGGGACTTTCAGATTTCATTCTAAGTGTAAAATAAGCCTTTGGACAGCTTCTAGTGGGGGAATGAAGTGGTCTGACTTAAATTTAAAGGATGTTCTATGCTATGTAGATACTCCAGTAGTACAAGAAATGAAGCAGGAGTTCAGTTAGGAAGTGGTGGTTAGAGACCTTTGGGTGAGAGATGATGATGGAGGTGGTGAGATGTGTTTTGAAGAAAGAGTCAACAGGCTATGTTGATTGATTGCAGTGTGAAAGGGAGCAGGCAAGGAAAGTCCAGTGTTGATAAATAGACATGGCACTTTTTTTTTTTTTTTTTGGCAATTGAGAAGGAAATTTAGTTATTTCTGAGATATACATTTTAAAGTAATAACTAGAATTATGACTTATAACATTCTACCAGAACATATAAGATTTTTAGAAATTTCATGTAATGTCTGAAACATTTATATTAACGTATTTCCATACAAATAACCCAAAGAAGGGTTAGTATTAGTTTTTGTTTGATTTTTTTTTATACTTTAGGTTCTTATTAGTCATCAATTTCATACACATCAGTGTATACATGTCAATCCCAATCACCCAATTCAGCACACATCCCCACCCCACCGCGGTTTTCCCCCCTTGGCATCCACATGTTTTTTCTCTACATCTGTGTCTCAACTTCTGCCCTGCAAACGTTCATCTGTACCATTTTTCTAGGTTCCACATACATGCGTTAATATACGATATTTGTTTTTCTCTTTCTGACTTACTTCACTCTGTATGACAGTCTTTAGATCCATCCATGTCTCAACAAATGACGCAATTTCGTTCCTTTTTATGGCTGAGTAATATTCCATTGTATATATGTGCCACAACTTCTTTATCCGTTCGTCTGTCGATGGGCATTTAGGTTGCTTCCATGACCTGGCTGTTGTAAATAGTGCTGCAGTGAACATTGTGGTGCATGTGTCTTTTTGAATTATGGTTTTCTCTGGGTATATGCACAGTAGTGGGATTGCTGGATCATATGGTAATTCTATTTTTAGTTTTTTAAGGAATGTCCATACTGGTCTCCATAGTGGCTGTATCAATTTACATTCCCACCAACAGTGCAAGAGGGTTCCCTTTTCTCCACACCCTCTCCAGCATTTGTTGTTTGTAGATTTTCTGAGGATGCCCATTCTAACTGGTGCGAGGTGATACCTCATTGTAGTTTTGATTTGCATTTCTCTAATAATTAGTGATGTTGAGCAACTTTTCATGTGCTTCTTGGCCATCTGTATGTCTTCTTTGGAGAAATGTCTATCTAGGTCTTATGCCCATTTTTGGATTGGGTTGTTTGTTTCTTTAATATTGAGCTGCATGAGCTCGTTGTATATTTTGGAGATTAATCCTTTGTCCATTGATTCGTTTGCAAATATTTTCTCCCATTCTGAGGGCTGTCTTTTTGTCTTGTTTATGGTTTCCTTTGCTGTGCAAAAGCTTTGAAATTTCATTAGGTCCCATTTGTTTATTTTTGTTTTTATTTCCATTACTCTAGCAGGTGGATCAAAAAAGATCTTGCTGTGATTTATGTCAAAGAGTGTTCTTCCTGTGTTTTCCTCTAAGAGTTTTATAGTATCCGGTCTTACATTTAGGTCTCGAATCCATTTTGAGTTTATTTTTGTGTATGGTATTAGGGAGTGTTCTAATTTCATTCTTTTACATGTAGCTGTCCAGTTTTCCCAGCACCACTTATCGAAGAGACTGTCTTTTCTCCATTGTATATCTTTGCCTCCTTTGTCAGAGATTAGTTGACCATAGGTGTGTGGGTTTATCTCTAGGCTTTCTATCTTGTTCCATTGATCTATGTTTCTGTTTTTGTAGACACGGGACTTGAAGGATACATGCAAGGTATTTACAGTGGCTGCCTCTGAGCACTGGCCTTATTAAGAGCTTTTCTCTTTTTCTTCCTTTTTTTTTTTTTTTTTTTTTTGCTTATCTGTATTTACCAGTTTTTCTGTACTGAACCTATAATGCTTCTGTTGTAAAATATATAGAGAGATAGATTATTTTAAAACTAGAGCTAACCATGATACTAAATGTAGCCTAATATTTAATGTGTTCTCCTACCCTGTTTGGTTTTTGGAAAACAATTTAAGTGACATAAAAATTTTTTCTTTTTACTCTTAGTGATCAGCCTTTGTACCTTCTCCACATTTGAAGATGGTGAAGCTAGATATTCATACTCTGGCCCATCACCTCAAGCAGGAACGCTTATATGTAAACTCTGAGAAACAGCTCATTCAGAGGCTCAATGCAGATGTACTTAAGACAGCTGAAAAGTTGTATCGCACAGCATGGATCGCTAAGCAGCAGAGAATTAATTTGGATCGGCTTATTATAACCAGGTAAAGAAAAGGTTTTGAGGTCTTAATTGTTATAAACCACCATAATTCTGCTTATAGCAGTTAATAATTGCTAACTGCAAATAAACAAATCTATTTCCAACAAAGTGCATGGTTTAAGATATTTTAAATCAGCATCTCAATGGTGAGTCTTTGCTTATTTTGCTTAATTAACCTATTAACCTAAGCACAGTTGTAGAGAATTATAACTTAAGCATTAATAGTTTATACCATACCAGTTAATTTTGTATCTTGGCATTATATAAAATTTTATTATTGTAGAGAGTAAATTATCTTGTGTTCTGCTTTTCTCCTAATATTATTTAATATATACATTTGCACGTTTTGCTATCGTATATCTACTTTTCAGTTTTAGAAACCTCATTTTTCACTGTGTTAATACCTGATTGTTCTGTTGTTCCAAGAAGCAGTTTTTAAGTCTAGAAATAGTGGTGCTGTGGTATACTGTCAAGAAAAGAAGTCAGACATAGAAGAGTACATACTGTATGAGTCCATGTATATGAAGTTCAAAAAGAGGCAGGACTGATCTTCAATGATACAAGTCAGAATAATGCTTATTTCTCAATACTTTTCATTGAACCTGACTTAATATGAAGAATTTGTCCTACTTTTTGGTTATGACTTTCTTTACACATTTAGATGCTGGTGGTCTAAAAGATTTTAGCAATTCTGAGTGATCTCATTGCCATGACTATCATCAACTCACATTTCCATGTTTTAGTATAGTATATTATTATTGTTGTTGACTTTATTATTTTGCTTCTTTGCTTGTTTTTTAGTGCTGAAGCTTCCCCTGCTGAATGTTGCCAACATGCCAAGATTTTGGAAGATACACAGTTTGTTGATGGGTATAAGCAGTTGGGATTTCAGGAGACTGCTTATGGAGAATTCTTAAGTCGATTAAGGGAAAATCCTCGTCTTATTGCCTCCTCTTTGGTTGCCGGAGAGAAACTTAATCAGGAGAACACACAAAGTGTTATTTACACAGTTTTTACCTCTCTCTATGGCAACTGCATTATGCAGGAAGATGAAAGCTACCTCCTTCAGGTGTTGAGATACTTGATTGAATTTGAACTTAAAGAAAGTGACAACCCCAGGCGACTTTTGAGGAGAGGAACTTGTGCCTTCAGCATCTTATTTAAACTTTTTTCTGAAGGACTGTTTTCTGCCAAACTTTTCCTCACAGCAACTTTACATGAGCCAATCATGCAGCTGCTTGTTGAAGATGAGGATCACCTGGAAACAGACCCAAACAAGCTAATTGAGAGGTTCTCCCCATCTCAACAGGAAAAACTCTTTGGAGAGAAAGGCTCAGATAGATTCAGGCAAAAGGTTCAAGAGATGGTGGATTCGAACGAGGCCAAACTAGTGGCTTTGGTGAACAAATTTATTGGTTATCTCAAACAGAACACATACTGCTTTCCACATAGTTTGAGATGGATTGTGTCACAGATGTACAAAACTCTCTCCTGTGTAGATAGACTGGAAGTTGGGGAGGTCAGAGCAATGTGTACTGACCTCCTGTTGGCCTGCTTCATTTGTCCTGCGGTTGTCAATCCAGAACAGTATGGAATAATTTCTGATGCTCCAATTAATGAGGTGGCAAGATTTAATCTGATGCAGGTATGCCTTTGCTAGGCATTCAGTTTAAAATCAGTTGATTGGGCAGTGGGAGTGGGAACAGAAAATATGATGACATTATTCATATATTCTTACCATTCCTTTTCCCCAAACTGTCCTAAATATTTGCTTCTTACATTGTGTTGGTTTTTAAATGGAGTCCTCATACACTTGAATGCATAGTTAATTTGATTATCTAGAAAAAGCCCTTACCCCTTTCGCATGATTTCAAACTCCAGAATGATTGAAAATTGAGTGTCTTTTATACTTCACTTGGTAACAAAACCTAACCTGAACTAATATGAGGCTATTTATAATTGTTAGTTATTCCATTTCATGTTCATGAATATTTGTGTTTTGCTGAAGGAATGTTAATATATCTGATTATAGGAAGCCAGCCTAAGTACTAGACATGTTACATGTATGCAGTAACCAACCTTTCTAAAATCTCCAAATTTTGAAATCTGAAACTCCTCTGGAACTAAAAGTTTCAGAAAGAGGATTTTTGGATCTATGTTAGTGCTTTTTTCCCTAATCATCTGAACTACTGAAATCATGTTATTATTTCTTAAGGGATTCTTTTAATTATATCTTATCCCTAGAAATACTGTGAGGAAGAGACAGAGTTTATTTGGAATAGAATATGTCTTGTCTTTGGATGACTTTTTTTTTTTAATGATAAGCTTTTTTTCATGATCAGTTCTGTCATATTGGGGTGTTTAGAAATTAACTATATAGACATCCCTGAAATAAAATTTTTTTATCATCTCTGAAACACTAAATTTATTCTTATGATAATGTTGTTATAGTTTTATTTTTGTCATTCCATTGGAGGTTGAATCACATCTTTTCAAAATGAGTGAAAGGGGGATTGTCCTAGGTATGAAGATGATGCTGTATGATAATAACTTTCAGCAAAGTGTCTTTAGAGAGAGTGGATTAACAGTTCACTTTTGGCAGTAAGGAACTGGCTCTGTGAATTAATATTTACTTTCAAAACAGCTTATGTTCTGAAGGAATTCTTTGCTTTTAAGTCTAGAAAAAAAATTTACCTTGAGTACTTTATGAACTATAGGGAAAAGTACTTAATAACTTGAGATAGTTTGAGTCAGCTTTTACAAATTAATTAAATTTCTAAACTCATGAAAAGTCCAGCAGCAGAAACAAAGGTGTGTACCTTCATTTCCTAATGTTGTAATAATATGAATTAAAGACAAAACAAAATTTTCTACTTATTCTTTATAACTCAGTCTAAATGTAATAAAATATAGTAAAAGCTGACATAGACAAGATGCACATTTTATTTGGGATCCTATTTTGTATGCCTGGTCAGGTGGTGTGAATATTCTTTTTTTTTTTTAATTTAATTTTATTTATTTTTTTTATACAGCAGGTTCTTATTAGTTACCCATTTAGTGTGTTAATATTCTTATGAAATAGATTTATAGAATGGAATGGAAGTGCTTTCACAGTGAGGACTGTGTAAGTGTCTACAGCCTGTGTCTTCCCACCTCTGCTCTGGGTTGCAGGTTGGCCGTCTTTTGCAGCAATTAGCAATGACTGGCTCTGAAGAGGGAGATCCCCGGACAAAGAGCAGCCTTGGAAAATTTGACAAAGTAAGAGTGAATACTATGTCGTGTGAAGTACTGTTTATAGAAGGTTCTGCTGAAGTATTAGTGAACCTAACTATTCTCCTTATTAAATCTTGTCCCTAGGTGATGTGTAAACTAAATATTCTTTTCAATTACCCTTGGTTTGGCCATAGAGGATACAGTGTTGGATCAGCAGCATTTAAAGGAAGATGTCATCTGTATAGCAGATTCACTTTGCTGTACAGCAGAAACTAACAAAGCATTGTAAAGCAACTATACTCCAATAAAAATTAATTAAGAAAATAAAGGAAGATGTCATCAAAGATTACTAATTCTCAAAAAATATATATATAAATACCAATTACACTTCAATTAAAAAAAAGATTACTAATTCTCACTTATAGAAATGTTGAGGAGATGCCGTTGTAATGAGAGCCAAAGAGCTATTAAGATTATTTTTAAAAGTTTGATTTAGGGCCTTCCCTGGTGTTGCAGTGGTTAAGAATCCACCTGCCAATGCAGGGGACATGGGTTCGAGCCCTGGTCCGGGAAGATCCCACATGCTGCGGAGCAACTAAGCCCGTGCGCCACACCTACTGAAGCCCGTGCACCTGAAGCCCATGCTCCACAGCAGGGGAAGCCACCACAACGAAGAGTAGCCCCCGCTCACCGCAACTAGAGAAAGCCTGCACGCAGCAACGAAGACCCAACGTAGCCAAAAAATAAATAAAATTAAAAAAAAAAAAGTTTGATTTAAAAAAATTGTCACTAAATCAAGTCTGTGAATATATGAATCAGCAATAAATGTATAATTTTAAGTGTATTTCATAAGTTAACATAGCATTGTTCAGTTGGTATAACTGAATAAAAATTTAAGGGACTTCCCTGGTGGTCCGGTGGTTAAGACTCCACGCTCCCAATGCAGAAGGCCTGGGTTTGATCCCTGGTGGGGGAACTAGATCCTGCATGCATGCCACAACTAAAGATCTCACATGCTGCAACTAAAAGATCCCACATGCCACAGTGAAGATTCTGCGTGCCGCAACTAAAGACCTGGCGCAGCCAAATAAATAGATATTTAAAAAAATAAAAAAATTTAATTTATCACACTTGGAGTAGGCTGTACATTCAACCTAAAATTCAAAGGTTAGATAGTGAAGTTTCCCTTCCACCTCTGATCTCTAACCTTCATTTCCTCCCTAAATGTTCTTCAAGTTATCAATCTTTTGTCTGTCCTTCAAGAAGTCTGTATGTATACAAGCAAATTCCTAATATATTTTCCTAATTACGAATGGTAGGACTGTGTGCACTGTCTGCCTCGTGTTTGTTTCATATACCAGAATATCTTGGAGATTATTTTACATCAGTTCATAGAGAGTTTAATTTTTTTAAATGTTGGGTTTAATATAATTTTCAAGAAGAAAAACTTTCTACATGCTTGTCCACCTCAATCAGAAATTTTATTCCCTTTATTTATTTATGTTTAATAAATTTATTTATTTTTGGCTGTATTGGGTCTTGGTTGCTGCACACAGGCTTTCTCTAGTTGCGGCAAGCAGGGGCTACTCTTCATTGTGGTGCGTGGGCTTCTCATTGTGGTGGCTTCTCTTGTTGTGGAGCATGGGCTCTAGGCACACGGGCTTCAGTAGTTGTGACACGTGGGCTCAGTAGTTGTGGCCTGCAGGCTCTAGAGCGCAGGCTCAGTAGTTGTGGTGCACGGGCTTAGTTGCTCCATGGCATGTGGGACCTTCCCAGACCAGGGCTCAAACCCGTGTCCCCTGCATTGGCAGGTGGATTCTTAACCACTGCGCCACCAGGGAAGTCCCTGTTCCCTTACTTTAAAGAGGAAGTATTTCACTGTGATTTTTTTCTCCTGTTTGGACAGAGCTGTGTTGCTGCTTTCCTTGATGTGGTGATTGGAGGCCGTGCAGTGGAGACCCCGCCAATGTCCTCTGTTAATCTTCTGGAAGGGTTGAGCAGAACTGTAGTTTATATAACCTACAGTCAGCTTATTACTCTGGTAATGGCTTTATTCTTTAATAGGACTTTCTCAAAAGTCATTTATCTGAATGTGGGTAGAGTCCTAGATGAGTACATTGTGTGAGAAATATATATTGTGTTTGAAAAATTGATTTCATAAGCTAAATGCCCTTTTACTTTTGCCAGGTGAATTTTATGAAGAGTGTGATGTCTGGAGATCAACTGAGAGAAGATAGAATGGCTCTTGACAATTTATTGGCAAACCTACCCCAGGCAAAGCCAGGAAAAAGCAGCAGTTTGGAAATGACTCCCTACAGTACTCCTCAGCTGTCTCCAGCAACCACTCCAGCAAATAAAAAGAATCGATTGCCTATAGGTAAAGAGAATTTCTCATATTGAGGCTTTCCTTTAAATTTAATATTTCTTTCTTAGCCTTTGTTATTGCTTAGCATTTGGGAATATAGTTTTAAATAATTTGGAGAAGTTCTTCTCTTCATTTTTACTGGTGGTATTTCAATTTTTTTTTGGCTGCCTTGGGTCTTTGTTGCTGCGTGAGGGCTTTCTCTAGTTGCGGTGAGCGGGGGCCACTCTTCAATGGGGTGGCTTCTTTTGTTGCGGAGCACGGGCTCTAGGTGCGTGGGCTTCAGTAGTTGTGGTATGCAGGCTCAGTAGTTGTGGCTCGCAGGCTCTAGAGCGCAGGCTCAGTAGTTGTGGCGCACAGGCTTAGTTGCTCTGCGGCATGTGGGATCTTCCCGGACTAGGGCTTGAACCCGTGTCCCCTCTATTGGCAGGTGGATTCTTAACCACTGTGCTACCCTGGAAGCCCGAATTCAACTTTTAAAATTAAAAAAAAAAAAATTGCACCAGATTAGTTAAGGTTCATCCGTAGGCTTAAGCTTTTTTTTTTTTTTAAATAAATTGGTTTTTGGCTGAGTTGGGTCTCCGTTGCTGCACGCAGGCTTTCTCTATTTGCAGCGAGTGGGGGCTATTCTTCGTTGCGGGGCGCGGGCTTCTAATTGCGGTGGCTTCTCGTTGCAGAGCACGGGCTCTAGGCACGTGGGCTTCAGTAGTTGTGGCTCGCGGGCTCTAGAGCGCAGGCTCAGTAGTTGTGGCGCATGGGCTTAGTTGCTCCACGGCATGTGGGAGCTTCCCAGACCAGGGATCGAACCTGTGTCCCCTGCGTTGGCAGGTGGATTCTTAACCACTGTGCCACCAGGGAAGCCCAGGCTTTAGCTTTATCTAGACATACTTGTCATAATTAATTGGAATCATGCCACTTGCAGTATACTTTGTTTACTTTAAGTCATCATTTGAATTATGTAGCCCTGTTCTTTCCACAGAGTTCTAAATAATATAATAAAATAATATTATTTTAGAAATTTCTATCAGTAAAGTTGAAAATATATAGTTACTATTTTTCATTATTATTAATAGCCAGTCTTTTATTGACTGAGTTAAGATCTTTGTTATTTTATAAAATGAGGCAAAACTTCTGTTTTGTCAATTTTAAGAAATAGGTTTAATTAAGCCTTATTTCCTTAGTAAACATTTATCCATAATAAATCTATATAATCTGTAATAATATCTATATAAATCCACAAACAAATTGAGCATATGTATACTATGTACCAGGCACAGGGTAAGCATTTTCTAAATGTTCTTTCACATTTAATTCATGCAAAAAATCGACACAAAAAGTGGTCTGATCACTGTCCTGCAGGCGGGGCACTGTGTTCAACACTGGTGATACAAAGACCCGTAAGTCAGGCCCTTACACTTAGGTTAGTTGCTGATAGTCTAGTTGGGGAGAATGAGAAGAGACCAGTACCCTTCAGTGTACTGAGTGTCTGATGGAGATAAGCATAGAGGGTTATGGGGACACCTAACTTAGTGGTGTGGTGATGCTGTCAGGAGAAGATCCGGGAGCAGGTGAAGGCTGCACTTTCTCTTGGAGGATGAATGGAAGTTAGACAAAGTAAACAAGACACAGAGAGAGTGTTTAGACCAAGGGAGCAGAGTATTTTAGTGCCAACTTTTTAACGGTCATGAGGAGCTCAGCAGCAGTTAGTGAGCGTGAATAGTTATTATATTTTATACATTCTTTTTTTTTTTTTTTTTTTTTTTGCGGTACGCGGGCCTCTCACTGTTGTGGCCTATCCTGTTGTGGAGCACAGGCTCCGGACACGCAGGCTCAGCGGCCATGGCTCACGGGCCTAGCCGCTCCGCGGCATGTGGGATCCTCCCGGACCGGGGCATGAACCCATGTCCCCTGCATCGGCAGGTGGACTCTCAACCACTGCGCCACCAGGGAAAGCCCTATATTTTATACATTCTGAATAATGGGATTTCATTTTTAAATTCCCATGAGCTGATTTGTTAAGAATTGTCAGTTTCTTAAAATTAATCTACCTTACTTTTAACATAATATGGAATAATATTATCAACAGGAATGTGGCATCATATTCTTCAAGTCTTTGGCTTTCATCATCTCAAAACGTCAATTTTCAGAATTATAAATAGAAAAAAAAATAAACTTGACATTGAATGATTTTTAATATTATAGGCTATTAGCACTTTTTTAACATGAAGAAATAAATGATTTTTGGTAAACCAGAGATTCTTTTTTCCATGATTCACTCGTGTTCTTTCGTTTCTTTTCATCCAGAGTGTCATTCATTAAATAAGAGTATAATGGAAAGTAAATTTCAAATGTTTGCCCAGTATTATTTTGTATAGTCATGTGACCTGGTCATTGAACTTATTTCATATTTTAAAAGATGTGTCCATTATTCAGAGGGTTGATTTTCTTTCTGTTTAATGCTTTCACAACCCAGGACAACAGTTCGCAGCCATAACTGTCTGGGATTCCTTAGCCACTAATCTTACTGCTCATATTATTACTCTAGTAACCCCTTTTGGTGGGTAATAGGCTGTTCCTTTTCTTATGTAACTTTTATTTAAGAAATAGTTTATGAACTTTTGCTCCATGTGCATGTTGCTTTTGCTTTATGTAAATTGGTACATAAATTTTGATTACTTGCATTTTTATAAATTATGAAGTTTGTTCCTTAAGATTCACGTAGTTGTTCATAAAGTTGAAGTTAAGTTTACAATTCAAGAGAAGACAGTGAGGGTCAGCAAAGAAAGGTGTAAGTGAACCTATTTTAGACTTTTGGAAGTTGATGTGTGCTTTGAGTTTTGAAAGTAAGAGTGATTGATGAACTGATCTACAGCATTGTGGAGAGAACATGATTGTTTATAGTTCTGTCTTCAAGTAGGTCAGCTTTCACCGAAACTGAAGTTGAAAGACTTTTATTATAATTGAGTGTTTGTGCTTGATGTCTGCACTTTTATTTGCCCTGAAGGAGTATCTATTTAGTATTCTGGTTGTACTGAATCTTATTGTCCTCTGAAAACAACCTGACACTTACCACAGAAGACTAAAGTTCATAGAGAAATTGTCACAAACTATCTAAATCTTTCTGTTTCCAAAAGTTCTTGTAAGGGAATTCCCTGGCAGTCTAGTGGTTGGGACTCCGTGCTTTCACTACCGAGGGCCCGGGTTCGATCCTTGGTTGGGAAACTAAGATCCCACAGGCTGCTCAGTGCAGCCAGAAAACAAAACAAACAAACAAACAAACACAAAAACCCACCAAAAACAAAAGTTCTTGTAAGATCTATAGTATGGATTACTTTAGAAAAAGGTATTACTTCTTTACTTATAAGTAGGGGAAAAACACCCCAAAGTAATTAGATCCTTCATTAATTTAGAATGTTCCCATAAAGCAGAAAGGAAACTTATATTCAAACAAAGAGAACTCTTCTGCATCGTTAGGAAGAGGTTAATACATTTCAGGAAAAACTGTGTTTTCAAAAACTGATTCTGGTTTTGTCAGCAGTTGCCGACGTGTATAACTTTTTATGGCTATCAGATTTCTATATGAAATTTTCTAATGCTTTTAAGTTTAGTTATTAGTAAGGGAGACCTGTGGCAGCTAAATCATTTTGTTGGAGAAATAGTTGAAGTTATTATACCTTGAAAAGATAAGGAATAAAGTAATGCTTTTCTTGTCACTCCCGAGTCTTAAATTGATTGGGACGTGTTTGCTGTTCTGCACGTGTAAACTGTGTCACTCCCTGTCAGGTGAACATGGATCATTGTTTCTGTTGATAAGTTTTGAAGGAGAATTTGTATTAGTCATCAGTAGAGTAGCTGGGAAGATTTGGGTTTTTTTTTTTTAATTCATATTCTCACCACTCTTTTTGTGCATGTGCAAATGTTCTACATTAATAGAAAATATATTTTTGTATTAATGTGCCATTTTCTTCATTTTGTCTTTTTCTCTGAATTATCTTACTTGAAATTGTTTCATTAGCAACTCGGAGCAGAAGCCGCACCAATGTTCTGATGGACTTACATATGGACCATGAAGGATCAGCTCAAGAAACCATCCAGGAAGTGCAGCCAGAAGAGGTGTTGGTCATTTCCTTAGGAACAGGTCCCCAGCTTACTCCAGGGATGATGTCAGAAAATGAGGTATGACTGTATTGTTACCCTTAACTTGTAGCTATTAATGTTAAGAACTTCAGATTCTTTTCTTCTCAGTAAAGGTCACTTGCTTCTATAAATCAGTATACATTTAACAAATATTTTTCATTATCTTCAGTGGGTCTGCCATGATACCCCATCAAATGCTCAACTCCCTGTGAACAGTTCTGGAGGTCCTTCACATTAATAAACCTGTGGCACTGTAGTTGATAACCAGATCCATACCAAAAGGAATTTTCCTAATAGTAGTAGAAGAGGCAGGAAGCCAGGAAATTGTGTTATGGAAATTGAAGAGAGTTTTCCAGTGACCTGTAGGAAATATTTTATGTTTCTTTTCTTTTTAATGATATAGTAGTGGTATTCCTGCTTTAAAGAGCCAAACAGTATTTAGAAATAATTTCTGTTCTTTGGCTGGTTGGGAAGAAATGGAAGAGATAATTGAAAGGAAAACTAAGTAAAATATTTTAAGGAAATGGGGTTGGGGATATGAGAATCAGTTTTAAGATATTTGTAAACAGAAGAACTTGGGACAGAAGCAAGAGGAAAGAAGTTTTGACTCTCTAAACATAGGAGCCTCTTGTCATAGATTGTGACCTCCTGAGAAAGAAGCATTTTCTTACCTTCAGCAGTGCCTGCTTATTATTCAACAAAGCCTATTCCTGGCCTGGGAAGAAGGGACCAGTTATAGTGGTTGATACAGTGATGATGGTGGTTGATTAGGTGGCGTGACTTGTAGGAAAGAGGGCCATCAAAATCCACAACCCTGTCCCCCCACACACATTCAAAGTGAATAAGCTGGCAAAAACTGTCAGAATCAACTTTTTGGGAACCCTAGAATGTAATAAACTTGTGGCAACCAGGGGAAATGCTTAATGAAGAAAAGAACTGCTGCGTTTCAGTAAGAGAGTCTGTGGCATTTTACTCCCCCTGTTACCGTCCCCCGCCCCCCCACCCCAGTGGCAGCCTTGAAGACAGCCGCCAGCATTCCTGCGCAGGGAAATATCTAGATTGTGGTGTGATCCTTTTGTTTCTCGTTGATTCGTGCCCCTCTCAAGGCCTTTAGGTGGAATTTTCCTGATGATCCATTGCACATTGCTCACTCTGATGAGTGGGAAGGCTCAAGTTATCTTACAAATACAAAATGTAAAATCTTTATGTCTGCATTTAATTTCAAGCAAACAGGGAAAAGATTCTATTTTTAAATGACCTTTTAAAAGCATCACATGAATAAATAGATGGAGCCATTAGAAAACCTTTAATTTACTGATTTAAATGCAGGGTCAAAACAGCGACTTAAGGGTTTTCTTTCTTTTTTTTTGGCTTTGTGTTGTTTTTTCTTTTTAATTGAGGACACTCTTCTTCACATTCCAGCAGCAGCCTAGGAACCCAGTGGTTGTGACAAGTTCCAGGTGTGCTTAATACATGCTGTGACATCCAGCAAAGCACACAGTTCTTCATTAAGTTGGAGATACACATACAGAGCTGAGTTAGGAGGTTTGTGGGGAGTGAGAAGTAATTGTTATTTGGAAATCATCTAACAGATAGAAAGCTCTGTAAAAAGGCAATCAGCTCTAAGCTAGATGTGGCATAGAAGTCATACTTCGGCTTCTGGTATGGACTTTGTGGCCGTGTGTATGGTGATCAAGTGGAGGTTCTAACTAGACTGATTAATTCTGGTGCCTACAAAATAATTTGTTTACATGTTTTTTTTCCTATTAATCAGTTTATTAACTTTTAGAAAAATGCACACAAAATTAATATGTCACTTTACTGTGCCAAATGCTTTATGTGCATCTTTTTATTTAATCCTCAACAACTCCATGGCATATATACTGTTACTATCACCATTTTATAGATGAAGAAGATGAGGCTCAGAGAGCTTAAAATACTTATCCAAGTTTACATAGTTGGCCCATGGCAGAACTGGGAGGACCGGACTGCTGAGTCTGAAGCCTCTGACACCTGCAAACCTAATCACTGCTCATCGATGTCCAGTTGCCTGTTCAGTTGCTGAAACTGGTAGGGTGATGGAAAGACATAGGCTCAGTTCTTCTAACTGGTACACTTTTATCCCAGGGGTACTTAAAAACTTGATTGGAGCCCTATAAATGGGTTTTCAGTTAAAAATGATAATTTAATACTAAGACGAACTTAAATATGCATTTGCCATGGTTTGTTTTCTTATCAATAATCTCTCAGTTGTGATAAACTAATGGCATTTTATTTTTCAGGTCCTAAACATGCAGCTTTCGGATGGAGGACAAGGAGATGTCCCTGTCGATGAAAACAAACTCCACGGTAAACCTGATAAAACCTTGCGCTTTTCCCTCTGCAGTGATAATCTGGAAGGAATATCTGAAGGTGAAGGGTTACTTCATTCAAGGAGTTGTGTGATTCAAGTAATATTTTGTTTTGTGTTCTTTAAAGGAGCCTTAAAAATTACAATTATGCCACCTGTGCCTCTCACTGAGGAGCGTAATGAAGTTTTCCTCTAATGATCTCGAACAGTTGGCTGTAAAGATTGTTTCTTTGAATAAAATTGACATTGCAAGAGACCTTTGGTCATATAAAATGGAGACGATCTAAGTCTGCTTTGAGACTTGAATAATACCAAGTTTTATTTCACTAGTATTAACATATACCAAAGCTTGTAGAGCTCCTTTAGAGGGATATAATGCATGTCTAAATGGAAAAAAATTGACTCACTAGTATTTCAGGGTGTTGTGTATACTGCTAATGTTTTAATGAAGCAGAAAGATACAATGGAAGTAGGATAGGAATAAAAAAAAATTAAAAGGCAAGATTGTAAAGTGAGAATATGTCACTCCATGTGCTAGAACAAGCTTTTTTAATGAAAAAGTTTCAATTTGACTAACATTTTAAAATAAACATAGATGGTTATAACTTTTCCTTTTTTTCTCACTTTTGAAAACATAAGTAGTGTACATTCATTCTAGAAAATGAAGGAAAAATTGAACCATCTGTGACCCTACCATTCTGTTAATAACAGTTAACATTTTGGTTTATTTATAGCAAAATTAGGCTTAGGCTGTTTTGTAACCTTTTTTTGTTTAACAATATAACAGTAACATTTCCCTTTGTAATTTAGCATTCTTAAATAACATGGTTTTTAATGTCTATTTAACTTCAGTTGGGCATTTATCATAATTTAAACATTCTTCTGTGATTACACATGTAGATTGCTTTCACTTTTCAGACATTGTAAGAAGCACTGCAACAAGCGACCTTAGGTGAATTTTTGATTAGTTCCTTAGGATAAATTTCTAAAAGCAGAAATTCTGGCTTAAAGGGCGTGTTTATTTATAGGGCTTAACAGTATTAAAAGCACTTTAATCAGTCTTTTTAGTCTCTTATCAAGGCATGAAAAATTACATGGTGGCTCATGACTGTCAAAAAAAGCTCACTCACAGTATAAACGTTTCTCTAGGTCCTTCAAATCGTTCTAATTCAGTATCCTCACTAGACCTGGAAGGGGAATCTGTATCAGAACTTGGAGCAGGACCTTCTGGGAGTAATGGAGTTGAAGCTCTACAGCTATTAGAGCATGAGCAAGGTAAAGTGAGGTTGAATTCAGCTGTTCAAGCAGCAAAAGAATTTACCTGGTTGCAGAATAAACAATCTGTTTCCATGTAAGTTGGCTGTGTTCAGTTGATTATATAATGACCATTAAACTTGCATTTACTCATAGTTCCTTCAGGTCTTAAAAATGTGTTTAGTTGGCAATTCCCTGGCGGTCCAGTGGTTAGGACTCAGCAGTTTCACTGCGGTGGCCCAGCATCAGTCCCTGGTTGGGGAACTAAGATCCTACAAGCCTCGTGGCTTGGCCAAAAAAAAAAGTGTGTTTAGTTGCTAAGTGGATTATTCAGGCTAAAATTACATAGAATAATTAAAATGAATTGCTTGAATTCTGTAATATTTGGTGTTTCAATTCTGTAATATTAAATTTTTAAGGGATACTAAGATAAATATGCAGAGCTCAAGGAACTTAGAATAGGGAGAGAATGGTACACAAATGATTAAAATTATCATAAAAGTGCTTTGGCAGTTCTGAGTGAGAAATACATGTGGTTGAAAGTGTAGGGAAAAGCTTATTGGGAGAAAATAATAACCTCAAAGCCTGGCTGGCATTGCATTGGCTGAAACTAGAGATATTCTAGGTGAAGGAATAGTAGTATAAGCAAGTCAGGGAGGTGGGAAGCCATAGTACTTACTCAGGAACTGTCAAGTAGGGTAATAGGGTGAGGTAAGGATGAAAAGTAGATGGATCCCTTTTGTGCTTTAGGAAGATTAACATGAAGAAGTCCTTTGGATTTGTCCATTTACAGATCAGTGGTGGCTTTCAGAGGAATGTTGAGGGCAGATGCCCTCAACTGGATTTGAGGCAGTGATTTTAGTGTGTGTAAAAATCACCTGGGGAGTTAGGGGGAAAAAAAAGGCATTTCCCATGTCTCATTTCTAGAAATCCTGGATCAGTCTATTTTTGGAAAGGAAAAGAGTATTGCCAACTGGGGTATGTGTGGGGTGAATAAAAATAATGCTATGTTTTTACTGGATCAGTTTGTCACTGTATTATTTAGGATTAAAATTTCTGCAGATAACAGAAACCTAAAATAATATTAGCTTAAGATAGAGAGAATATCACCTCTTTAACAAGCCATCTAGGTGATTCTGATATGGGTAGTTGGCAGTTTACACTCGTGAATACTAGGATAAGAAGTGAGTGGGGACTTCCCTGGTGGTCCAGTGGTTAAGGCTTCACGTTTGTTTTTGTTTTGGTATGGGTTTATCTGTTAATTATTGCCACAATAATGCTACATAACAAACCACCCCAAAACTTGGTGCCTTAAAACAATAAACATTTATTTTTGCTCTCAAGTCTGTGGGTCAGCCAGGTGGTGGTTCTGATTTGGACCGGGCTCATTCATGCATCTCTCGTCATCATGGTTGAGTAGGGAGCTTTGCTAATCTTAGCTGGGGGTCCGTTGGTCACTGGGGAGCTGGCTCATCTAGGATGACCTTTGCTTTGTTCCATGTGGTTCCTCATCCTCCAGCAGACTGGTTTCAGCTTGTCCTCATGAGAGAACAAGGATGAGAAAGAGCAGAGGTTTCTAAGTTCTCTCTTGAGGCCTAAACTCACAACTGGCACACTTCCTCCTTACCTTTTGGACAAAGCAAGGAACCAGGCCTGTGCAAATTCAGAGAAAGGGGAATATATCCCAATTCTTGACCAAAGACACACTCTAGAGGACAGGGAGACAACTGATTGCATGGATGGCCCCAGTTAATTTACTGGAAGGGGGAGGACATATGCAGAACTCAATTCAGAGAGGGAAAGAGTACATCCGTGAGGGAATAATTCAGTGTTTTAGTACTATGTGCTGAGTGTTAATGTTAAAATATGTAACTTGAAGTTCAAAGACAAAAAGGTCTTTAAAGTTGATATAAAAAATGATAGCTGTGCTACCATTTTTTAAGTGCTTAATTTTGTTTTTGATAGCTACAACCCAGGATAATCTCGATGATAAGCTAAGGAAGTTTGAAATTCGTGACATGATGGGACTGACAGATGATAGGGATATATCAGAAACAGTGAGTGAGACGTGGAGTACAGATGTCTTGGGAAGTGATTTTGACCCTAACATTGATGAAGATCGCTTGCAAGAAATCGCAGGTAACTGCTATTTAATGTCTCTGGAAGATTGCTGTTTATTCATATCCACCCACCCCTCATGGGAGGGAACTTCAGTGCTCTGACAAACATGGTGTGTATGTTAGCAGTAACTGGGAAACTGAGGTAATTGTATGTGACAAGGCATTTGTGTATTTCTTTTTTCTTTACTTAAATATAGGTAGTATTTTCCCCTGTCTACATTTAAGTGCTCCTCCCCCTGCAAAAAAAGAAAAGACAGTCTTTTGAATCAACTTCTTGTCAATTCTTGTTTGCAGGGCATAGTATATGTTCTTAGTCTGTGATTAACATATTCTTCTTTTGAGACTAAACACCTTGCCCTAACATGAAAATTCTTACAGGTTATAGCCATAAAATCTTTCAGAATAATATGATACTGAGATTCTCTAAAAACCGAATTTACTTCTGGAAGGTTTAATTCAGTTCCAAAGAATGACCAGTGCTTTCTTTTTTTCTTTTTTTTATATCAAGTTTATCGAGGTACAATTTACATACGTTAAAATTTACCCTTTTTAGGATATTGTTCTGTCTGTTCTGAAAGATTCATACAGTCTTGTAACCACCACCTTTATTTTCTTTTTAAATCATGGAACATTTCAAACAAATACAAGAGAGAACAGTGTAATGAACACCATGTACCCATCACTCAGCTTCACCAATTACACATACATACATGGCCAGTTTTGTTTCATCTCTTCTCCCACCTTGTTATCCCCTCCCCCGATTATGTAATCACAGGTTAATCAGGCAGGTTCCAGACATTATTTTATTTGTAATTATTTCATGATGCATCTTTATTTTCTAGATTTTTAAATTTAACTTTTATTTTATATTGGAGTATAGTTGATTTATCAGTACAGTGTTGTCTTAGTTTCAGGGGTATAGCAAAGCGATTCAGTTATATATATATCCATTCTTTTTCAGATTCGTTCCCCATATAGGTTATTACAGAGCATTGAGCAGAGTTTCCTCTGCTGTGCAGTAGGTCCCTGTTGACCATCTATTCCATATATGGCAGTGTGCATATGCCAATCCCAAACTCCTAATTTATCCCTCCCCCCATCTTTCCCCCTTGGTAACCATGACGTATCTTTAAAAGGTACCTTTTACCAGTTTTTCCAAAGGTTCTTCATCTACTGAAATAAGATTGTTCTTTTATTAGGTTTAATCAGAAGTAGTGGAGCATTCTGAACTTGAGTATTTTTAACACAGGTTTACAATAATGTTTAATCTTTCTATTTGTATTTTTAAGCAGTGTAAATAGATTTCTCAATTGGTTTTGCATTATTTTGTTCCAGATGTCAAAGTACAATAGTATTTTTCCTGGCAGTGAGCTGTATTTGGGCAATAAGCTGTATTTGCAGTTGAATGAGTGCTACAGAGGAGATGTGTGTTTTCCTGCAAATATATTTTATTGCTCTGAATATGTGGCTAATGTGCCAGAAGAAAACATATTTGGCCAGTATAACTTTCTATGGTTAAAAGTCTCTGTTTGAGTGTTTTTAATCCCTGAAGGACTAAAATATTAGAGAGATGTTAGGGACACGTAAAATTTGCTAAAAAATCAAGGTGAAAACTAGTTGAAATGACTTGTCCTAATGATCTGTGTTTTCTCGATGGAGACTAAGGTGAACAGTAGGAAACTGATGAAAAGGAGCTTGTGTTATTGTGACCAAAGTGGGAAATTTATGTTTTTAGTGGTATTATTGATTGAAATTACTCTTTCCTTGGCTTCTTTCTTGTGAGTAGAGAGATTTTGTTAGCTTAGTGTTTGGCTTTTTTCCATCATCACTGCTCTTTCCCTGAGGACGTTTGTTAACCCTTTACTCCCCACTGGTTATACAGGTGCAGCAGCAGAGAACATGTTAGGCAGTTTACTGTGCCTGCCAGGTTCAGGGTCAGTGCTTCTTGACCCCTGCACTGGTTCTACCATATCAGAGACAACAAGCGAAGCTTGGAGTGTAGAGGTATTGCCAAGTGACTCAGGTTAGTATGCTGTCATTGTTTGCTTTTTGATTTGCACAGAAGTTTTAAATGTAAGGTATCCTAACTTCTATATTATGTACATTTTGTCAGATATACATTTGACAAGTATGAGGCCATCACATTGCTAAGAATTTCAAATGGAAAATTAGTTTAGGGTATTTTCTGTCCATCAAGAAAAAATGCAGTGTTGGATGCCATAGGCTAAGATGGCAGGTGCTTTCTGACTCTGTTCAGTTATCTTGGAAGCAATCGTTAGTAACTCATCAGGATTCTATGTGGGACATTGAGTTCAGTATCTCCCACTAACTTATCACAACCACTCTGAGTGGTTGGATGCCTGGTAAGCATGTTTAGATTTGGAGAACTTGACCCAAAGATACCTAATGTATTTTTGAAATGCATTGACATTGAGGCTCTGGAATCCTGAGAATTATTTTGTGCAAGATTATTATAAACATATATAAAGTATTTTGTACTTTCTCTTATGTATTGCATTTCTGCTTTTTTTCTGATTATGAATATAAATCCTTGTTTTCAACTAAATGTCAACTACCAGAATGCAAATATAAGTAACTATATATCTGAACTACCTTCTTTTTGATCGCTTGGCTCAAGAATAATGAAGCAACCTTGATATGTGTTTTTTAATGTTACCACATTCAGACATGCTAACCTTTACATAAGGAGACAGTAGGATTAGCTCAGTATTGAACATCCATAGGAGTTATTTTTTAGAAAGTGGTTGATTTAATGCTAAGCTGTTCTGTATTCTCTTGTTTAGTTTACTTGTTAACCAATAGAATACTGTATGAGATTAGTAATCTGGAAGCAGAGTTTTCACCTGCGCACAGTGAACTGGCCTGTATTAGGATGAAAACCACAATCTAGACCTCTTTAACACTTGATCTAACTAACTTTGCTAACTGGCCCAGACTTAAAAGTCTATTTACACTGATTTCCTTCATGCCCTTAGTAGCTTTCTTCATCTGGGTTGCAAAAGCTGAAACTGTGATGTGCTAGTAGAATCACTAATGTGATACCTCACTTTTTCTGTTTAGAGGCCCCAGATCTAAAGCAGGAGGAGCGACTGCAAGAACTGGAGAGCTGTTCAGGACTGGGTAGCACATCTGATGATACGGATGTCAGGGAGGTCAGTTCCCGCCCCAGCACACCAGGCCTCAGTGTTGTGTCGGGTATGTCTGGCTTGTTTTAAGGAATAAGGATTTGAAGGTGTGTTCCCACCTCCCCATTTATAAAGTTGATAGCAAAGAGATGTATTTTATTTAAGATCTGAGTAATTTCCAGTAAACTTATTACTGTGGGACCTGACATCTATGAGAAGTTAATGTGTGCCGTTATAGAGCCTGTCAAAGTAGTTGACAAATGGTCTGTGTGTGTTCCCTCTATAACTCTATCTGTTCTTGGCAATCTCTGCTACTGTATTTAGACATCACATGATAATTCTGATTATGTTGTACAAATCAAGGTAAATATATTTAAGCAATTGTACAATGAAGGATATAATACCAAACAACTCACATGTAAAGAACTGAGATACAAAAAATGTGAGAATGTATACATTTCTCCAAATTTCATATACTTTTTGTGTGGTTATTTTGTTCTTGCTGTTTATTTTTTACCATTTTTTTTTAAAGGCATAAGTGCAACCTCTGAGGATATTCCCAATAAGATTGAAGACCTGAGATCTGAGTGCAGCTCTGATTTTGGGGGTAAAGATTCTGTCACTAGTCCAGACATGGATGAAGTAACTCATGGTAAGAAGGGGAAATGAGAATGACTTTTAGAAATGATCACATCCATGGCTGAAACTGGCAGCCTTTGACACATTGCTGGTGATAGTATCAACTGTTGCAGCACTTCAGGGTGTAGTTTGGCAATATGTGTGTAAGGCCTTAAAATAAGGTTCACATGCTAAATTTGGTTCAGTTAGCCCACTTCAGGAATCAGTCATAAGGAAACAGTTCATGTATGGAGAAAGTCTTATGCACAAAGATGTTCTTCATAATATTTATATTGGCAGAAAATTAGAACCAACCTAAGAACTGAAAAATAGAATGGCTAAGTGCATTTTGATGTAACCACTTATTTGAACTTATACAGCTATTTTTAAAATGCTTTAAAGAATATGAAATAATTTGGAGAAATACCTAGAACATAATACCACTTGGAAATTTTATTTTTAAAGAATTTTATATATAAGATAATAAAATGTTAAAAAACCTATCCTAAAGAAAGCACTGGGAAGAAATACCAGAGTGCTAGTAAGTAGTGGTTTTATATACTGGGCACTGGGTTTGAAGTACTTTTTTTGTTTTGTTTCGTTTTTTACATTTTTGTTTATTCTAAACCAAAGGTTTTTATCCTCAACACTATGGACATTTTGGACCAGGTAATTCTTTGTTGTGGGGGCCTGTCCTGTGCATTGTAGGATGTTTAGCAGCCTCTCTGGCCTCTGTCAGAAGCACACCATCACCCTCCCTCTCGTGCAGTGATGAAAACTAAAAATGTCCCCAGACATTGCCAAATGATCCCTTAGGGGGCAAAATAGCCCCAGCTGAGAACCACTGTTCTAAACCAGCAGTTTTCAGGTGTAGTGTCCATGGACCACTGAGGGCCCTTAAGACATTTCTGGGAGCTGGGGAGGTATGAGGTCAAAACTGTTTTCACGGTAATAAAAGGTTATTGTCCCTTCTACCATATTGACGTTGTAAAGGTGGGTAAATTTGCTGAGACCTTAGCATGAAACAAGGCAATGGCACCAGACCAGACTAGCAGTCACTGTATTCTTCTCTCACAGTTTAAAAAAAAAAAACAAACTTTACTTATGAATGTCTTTGATGAAGCAGTAAAAATTATTTAATGCTATATCTCAACCCTTGAGTACACATTTATCTAATATTGTGAAGGAATAGGAAGTACCCCTAATGCATTTCTGCTGCATTCTGAAATACGATGAAGTGTCTCAAGGAAAAGCACTTATCTGATTGAGTTGAGAGCTAACTAAGTAGCTGCCTTTTTTTCTTGTTTGTTTTTCATGAAATACCATTTTTACTTGAAAGAATGACAAACTGTAGTTATTCATACTTGGATATTTGGCAGGCATTTCTTGAAAATTAACAAAATGAGCCTGTCATTTCAAGGAAAACAACTGACAGGACAGAGTTTGATGCCAATGATAAAATCCAAGCTTACAGATAAAAATGAGAATTTTGGAAAACTCGTGTCTACCTCCACGAGCTTGACAACTTCCTGCTAGTTAAAAACTTTTCTGGTGAGATGGGTGGTGATATCAAGAATGTCATTTTTTTTGATGTTATATGATGAAATGTGTCAACATTTGGAAGATCTGCATATCTAATTGAACTGGTATTTTCCAGATGATCAATGTATGATGTTACAAAATCACACTTGGGTAAAAGATCCATTCAAAGTGCAAGACAGACCAATTAAATTTTAATGTAACAGAGTACATTAGAGTGATTTGGTTTCAGATTCCAAATGGTAGCTAATCTTTAAAAAACTACTATTTAGCAAGATTTGGTAGAGTATGAAAGAATAATATCCACAGTTTTCTGAAAAGGCTGTTAAAATATTGTCTCTTTTCTACCTGCATATCTTTGTGAGATCAGCTTTTCTTTATATATACTTTAACCAAAACAACATGTGCAACAGATTGAAAGCAGAAGCAGGTATGAGAATCTAGCTGTGTTCTATAAAGTTATACATTGAAGGAACTTGCAAAAATGTAGAAGTGTCACTCTTCTGGTTTATTATTTTGGAAAATATAATCATTTTTCATTTAAAAGGGTTATTTGTGTTACCATTTAATAAGTATATTTAAATGAATTAACATAAAATTTTAATATAAAATTTATTAAAAGTTTAAAATTTTTATTTATATATTCTTTTCAGTTTTAATTTCTAATATGGTAATTATCATTAGATATAACCAACATAAGTAAGCTTTTAAGGTCAACAAATTTTAAGAATGTAAAAGTGTCCTAAGACCAAAATTTTGAGAACTGATATTCTAAGCTATCTTTCATAATGATACACTATTTCTAATTTTTTAAAATGAAGGTAATTATAAGACACAGAACAAAACGAAAATCAAATGGCAAAATAGTACTATTATTCATTATCAAAAAAGAGCTCAGACTCAAAAAGTTTAGAGGAATGGTTTCTTTTATATATTTGTAAGTTTTAGTCTCTGCATATTTTAATATCTCTGATTTTGGTTGTTTATAGACATATGCTTAGAGGAGTCATCTTTTACTCTGTAGTTTTAAAATATTGTACTTTAGAAGTTCAAGTTTGTTTTGTAGTATAATGTAGTATTACTCATTTTTAAAATAAATTTATTTATTAATTAATTTATTTATTGGCTGCATTGGGTCTTCGTTGCTGCGCGAGGGCTTTCTCTAGTTGCGGCGAGCAGGGGCTACTCTTCGATGCGGTGTGCGGGCTTCTCGTTGCGGTGGCTTGTCTTGTTGCAGAACACAGGCTCTAGGCGCGCAGGCTTCAGTTCTTGTGGCACGCGGGCTCAGTAGTTGTGGCGCATGGGCTTAGTTGCTCCACAGCGTGTGGGATCTTCCCAGACCAGGGCTCGAACCCTTGTCCCCTGCATTGGTAGGGGGATGCTTAACCACTGCACCACCAGGGAAGTCCCGTATTACTCATTTTTGTTATGAGTTATCTTATAAATTGTCTTTTGCTGAGAGCAATATTAGAATTTCAAATTTTACAACTTTTTATTTATACTCCTTCTATAGGTAGTATTGCCCCTAGTTTTATAGGTGGAGGGAAGGTGAGATTCAGGGAACTTGTGACATTCTGAAAATTTTGATGATTTCCATCTTCTGGCTCTGCGCTTTGCATTAACCATAGTACAGTTTGGCCATTAGAAGTAATAGGCAGTGGATGCTAGACTACTTAAATGTAATTAAAATCCATGTAAATATGTAGACAAAAACATAAAATGAATTTGAGGTAAGCAGAATATGCTATTTATTAGATCATGTTTTTTCTGATATGCCCTCAAGTTGTAATTGGTCAAAAAGGAAGACTGTGGAAGAGAACCTTTTTCACAGTGTTGTAACTCCTACTGAGTCATGAGTTCTGACTTGGTCACACAGTTTGCCCATCTCTTTTAGGTGCCCACCAGCTGACCTCTCCTCCTTCTCAGTCAGAGTCTCTCCTTGCCATGTTTGATCCACTGTCTTCACATGAAGGTAAAGTAGTCAAATGAACTTTTTGACTCTTGTTTTATCATGGACAGAAGAACAAAACCAAAACCCTTTGTTCATGCCTTTGTTGGACTTTGTTGTGTCTCAGCTGCAGACTTTTTTTCTGTGTTCCAGGGGCTTCTGCTGTAGTAAGGCCAAAGGTTCACTATGCCAGGCCATCGCATCCACCACCAGATCCCCCAATCCTGGAAGGAGCTGCAGGAGGAAACGAGGCCAGGTTGCCAAACTTCAGTTCCCATGTCTTAACTCCAGCTGAGATGGAGGCATTTAAGCAAAGGCATTCTTACCCTGAGAGATTAGTTCGCAGCAGGAGCTCTGATATAGTGTCTTCTGTCCGGCGACCTATGAGTGACCCCAGCTGGAACCGACGTCCAGGGAATGAAGAGCGAGAACTCCCCCAAGCCGCAGCCATTGGTGCTACTTCTTTGGTGGCTGCACCTCATTCATCATCTTCATCCCCGAGTAAGGACTCCTCAAGAGGAGAGGTATGGGACGCAGGCCTTGTAGAAGAACTTGCTAATTATGGTCAGCTTTAGTGTTCCATCTGCCTAGTTCTCTTGATACCTGAAATTAGTGTGGAATATATAAATCTACGATGAAGGGTGGACAATAGTCATGATTAAAGGTGATTTGTCAATCCTATATGTCCACGACCGTAACCCATAAAAAGCCTTTACTTTGGTTTTGTAATAATGTATCTTGCATTTTTATAATACTTTTAACTTTCCTCCAAGCAATTTTGTATCTCATTTAAACCTCACAGTTTCCTTCAGAAATGGTTAGAGGAAGTACTTTTTTTCTTTTTTTTCCAGTGCGTTATTATTTTTAATTTTGAAACAATCACAGAGTTACTAAAAAGTTGGAAGTAGATACAAAGAACCTCCCCCGCAACCATGTGAGAGCAAGTTGCCAACCTAATGCTCCAACGCTCCATCACCTATGAATACTTTAGTGTAAGTTTCCTACAAGCAAGCACCTTCCCCTACACGTCATAGTACAACCATCAACATCAGGAAATTAAAATTCACACATTAATAATAACGTATCAGCGCTTCCCTGGTGGCACAGTGGTTGAGAGTCCGCCTGCCGCTGCAGGGGACACGGGTTTGTGCCCCGGTCCGGGAGGATTCCACATGCTGTGGAGCGGCTGGGCCCGTGAGCCATGGCCGCTGAGCCTGCGTGTCCGGAGCCTGTGCTCCGCAGCAGGAGGGGCTGCAGCAGTGAGAGGCCTGCATACCGCAAAAAAAATAAATTAAAAAAAAATGTATCAATATATTAATGATAATTTTCATACCCCATTCATGTGTCTCCTATTGTCCCAGTAACATTCTTTATAGTGAAAGGATCCCATTCAAAATCACATCTTGTATTTAGTTGTTATGTCTTTTTAGGCTTTTTTTCTTTCTTTTTGGCTGCGTTGGGTCTTCGTTGTCGCGCGCAGGCTTTCTCTAGTTGCAGCGAGTGGGGGCTTCTCTTTGTTGTGGAGCACGGGCCCTAGGCGCGCAGGCTTCAGTAGTTGTGGCATGCGGCTTCAGTAGTTGTGGCTCGCGGGCCCTAGAGCGCAGGCTCGGTAGTTGTGGCGCATGGGTTTAGTTGCTCCGTGGCATGTGGGATCTTCTTGGACCAGGGCTCGAACCCATGTCTCCTGTATTGGCAGGCGGATTCTTAACCACTGCACCACCAGGGAAGTCCCTTTAGTCTCTTTCAGTCTAGGACATTTCCTCAGTTTCTCCTTGACTTTCACGACCTTTATACTCTTTTTAAAAAATTTATTTATTTATTTATTTTTGGCTGCATTGGGTCTTCGTTGCTGTGCGCGGGCTTTCTCTAGTTGTAGTGAGTGGGGGCTACTCTTCATTGTGGTGCACAGGCTTCTCATTGTGGTGGCTTCTCTTGTCGCAGAGCACGGGTCTAGGCGCACAGGCTTCAGTAGTTGCAGCATGCAGGCTCAGTCGTTGTGGTGCACGGGCTTAGTTACTCTGCGGCATGTGGGATCTTCCCGGACCAGGGCTCGAACCCGTGTCCCCTGCATTGGTAGGCGGATTCTTAACCACTGCGCCACCAGGGAAGTCCCTATACTCTTGAAAGTTACAGGCGTTATTTTCTAGAATGTCCCTCAATTTGGGTCTGCTTGATATTTTCTCATGATTAGATTCAGGTTATTCATCTTAGGCAGGAATATCACTAAAGTGACACTGTGTTCATTTCACTGCATGCTACCAGGTAGCACACAATTTAAATTTGTCCCACTACTCTGGTGTTCACTTGGATCATTTGATGAAGGTGTTGTCTGCCAGGCTTCACTACTGTAAGTTACTCTTTTCCCCTTTGTAATTAATAAGTATTTCTGGGAGGAGAGAGGCCGTTGAAAATATGTAAATATCCTGTTCTTTCTCAAATTTTAAATTTATCCACTTATTAATCATATCTATGGTCTCATGATTTTCTATTTTTAGTCAATGCGTTTGTTACGGCCATTTATTTTGAAGCCCAGTTGTCCCTGATTTGGCCAATGGTCACCCCTTCAAGCTGGCTCCTGTGTTCTTTTGACATTTGGGTATCTTTCTTTGAGTATCTCTCTGCTTTCTGGAACAAAATGTTATAAGCTTGTATTGTATTGTGTCTGCTTTGGTCCTGGAATCAGCCATTTCTCCAAGGAGCCCTTGTTTCTTTTAGTAGAATGTGGTTTTTAGAAATCAGGATCTGGCTATTAGGTGTGCTCTTTGCTGTAGGGGTGTAGCTGCTCCCAGGACCTCTCAGTTGACAGAGCTAGGGAGAGAGTGTGTGTGTGTGTGTGTGTACATGCACGTTAACATGTGTACTTATTTCTATATCTTTCTCTTTATATGTATAGAACCATTTCCAGTCTAAAAACAATAGAATTCATTTCATCTTCCTTCCATTCCATATTTGCAGTTCCCTTGTCCAGCAATGAGAAAACTGCTTTCATTATTCTTCATGTATGTACTCATTTGATCAGTCCCCCTGTATGTAATCAATATCCCATCCCCACCACTAAACCCTCCCTGGATGCCGTTCCTCTGCTTAGGTTCTGATATCCCATTCACATGAATGCCCTTAGAGAAGGTATTTTTAGTTCCAGTTTTGTAGATGAAGAAACAGAAATAAAATGATTTATCTAAAGTCACATGATAGGTTAGTACAGGAATTACAGTTCTGCCTTTTGACATGTGTCTTAATATTAACTCATTATAATTGGTGATCAAAACATGAACTTTGAAGTTGGTCAGATCTAGGTTTGAGTCCTGGCTGTGCCCCATATGGTCTGTATAACTTTGGGAAGATGAGGAGATAACCTTCTTTAGCCTCATATTTCTCATCTATAAAAAGGGCTTAATAACAGTGTTTATCTCTTAAGGCTACTGTGAAGTTTAAATGAGATAATATATGTCCTTACATTCAGCGTTTGGCACACAGTACATACATAGTTTTATTATTAATATTACTGCTACCATCTCTACTACCCCTCTAGATTTTATGTGCATTGCATTTATTCATCCCGTATGAGTATTTATTGAGTGCCTACTCTATGCTAGACTCTGTATTAAGCTTTTGGTTTACTGACAGTAATGAGATAGTGCCTACCCTCAAGTGATCCATCATAGTCTGGTGCTTGAAAGGTATACATCCGTGTTCCAGAAGTTGCCTGTACAACAATAAGAATAGTTTTGCTTTGAAGAAAAACTAGTGGTTTTTGTATTTCACAGACTAACTAAAAATCCTTTTCATAGTAATTTATCCTGCTGTCCAACTCCAAATAAAGCATCAAACTTTTTCTACAGACTGAAGAACGCAAAGATAGCGATGATGAGAAATCAGACAGGAACAGACCTTGGTGGAGAAAGCGTTTTGTTTCTGCCATGCCCAAAGGTAATTTTATAAAATATCAGAATGTGATATCAGCAACGAGAAGTAAAGCCCCAAAATCTCTTTCAGAGAGCCAAAATCTGACCTCCTCCGTGAGGCCTGTGGGGCCTCAGTTTCTTGCTGTTTTGAGGGTATGGAAAATGATCTCACTCGGGTGAATGCCAAGGTACAGCTTTGGAAGTGACAGTTCCTGTTCTTTGCAGGAAGTGGCAGCGGTTTCATAAATGAAAGGCAGGCAGGTCACGGTTGTTTAAATATCATATACCATTGAAGTTAAATATACAGGACTTTTGACATACGTATTGCTAATAATTATTTCAGGAAAAAGGGATGCTTTTAGTAAACAAACATTGAAAACTTATCCTTTACATTCCTGGAATAAACTTAAGCTTCTTATGTTTATGTTCATTGAGAATGATAATACCCTGAATATTAGTGTTTATTCTGGAATGCAGTTGTGTAGAATTGTTGCTTTTCTTGTGAATAGCCTGACGTCATACCAGTAGGTATTGAAATTTGAGTTGGCAAAAGCGTCTCTTCCAGGAAGGAGAGATCATGCAGGATTAGAGGGAAGGGCTTCTTCCAAAGGCCTCTTCTCGGCTCTGTGATGCTCAGGAGCCGCGGAGCACCGCTTTCACGCCAGACTCAGCCCACTTCAGGAGGAGAGACTGAGGCTCAGAGCTCTGAATGTGTCGTGTTTTGAGCAGAGGTTAAGAGGCAGTGGTTTTGATTCAGTCCCAAGAGATTCCTGTTAAATCATTCTTCCTGTGGCAGATGACCCCAAAGCAGATTCTGGAAGCTTCTTTAAGCACCTTCATTGCTATTTTAAGAATGATTATCAGTTGACACTCGGGATTTCTTAGCTTTTAAACTTTTCACCTTCCTTCCACTTAGAAATGTTGGCACACCAGTTAACTCCAGAATGACTGCTGTCTTCCGAGTAGTGCAGTATGTTATATGTCACACTACTGACTTTATTTAATTTCCAGCTCCTATACCATTTAGAAAGAAAGAAAAACAAGAAAAAGACAAAGATGATCTGGGGCCTGACAGATTCTCAACACTCACAGGTTTGTAGACCCATGGACTTCCTGGCTCCTTCATTCCCAGAGCACATATTTCATAACACTTTTTCTTGGGTGCCATAAGCGTTGCCTTCTTAGAAGAGTGTGTCTGTGTGTGTACAGTGGGGAGTATGTTCTTCATAGCTCTGTGGTTTCCAGTTGGCGGCCACAGTGAATCTCAGTGCGCTCTTCCTGCAGACCGCCACCACCATCATCATCCTCATTACCATAACTTCCGTGTATGATGAGGCCCCTGATCCTGAGCCTCTAGGCCTCCCCTAGAACCCGACATTTTAGTGGGATGATGACACACAGTGCCTTTTAGGAAAGTGTGGTGATGGTTTTAGTGCTATGCATGCCATATCTTTGGATCATTGACTGAGTAGTTTTCTTTAACGTTGATCGTAGAATTCTAAATTTATTTCCATCTATAGTTCTTGATTATTCAGGATCATTGTGAAATTCTATTTTACCTAATCATTTCCTTTTTTCGTGATAAGTGTTCAAACAATATCGTAAATTTATAAACTTTACCAATTTTTTACAGCTTGAATCATTTTAACATTGCTATCTGACCCAAGGAAAATACAACTAGGGGTTGGGTTCTTACCTCATTCAGCATTTGTATTTTTGCAGCTTCTTTTTGGCATATTATGAATGAACACCCTAAAAGGAAAAAGTATGAGAGGTAGTGTTGATGACCCAACCTTGAGTTTGATAGCTGTATACTGTCTCCAGTGACTGAAGAACGTCTAGAGGGAAATTAATTTCTCACCTCTCTTTTTCTTGTCTTGATTTTAAATTATGTTATCCTACTAAGGTAAAATGAAGACTTTTATTTAAAAATGGGATAGGTTTCAAAAGAACATCCTCCTCAAAGAGCTCAGTGTAGTACAGGTAGAATCCCATTTCAGTGCATAGTTATTGTCATGTCTAGTTCTAAAATAAATGTAGACGTTTCCATGTCCTAGTGTACATCCCTGTTTATTGGATGAGGTGACTTGCCTGGAATAAAGGGTTTTAAACAGCAGGAGCTGTGCTTTGAGGCCAGGTTCCCTGCTGAAAGCAGTCAAACCTATCTCAATCAGTCAACAAATGCTTGTTGAACATCTGACTCATGCCAGGCACTGTGCTAAGTGTGGTAGGTGTTCAGTCAAATCACACATGACTCTTGTTCTTTAGGGACTTACAGCCTTATTGAGAAGCAGTGGAAAGGCATCCTTTCGGCAAGATTTTTATGTTTTCTTACCATGCTCCTGGCTTTAGAACACCACCACCATTCACAGAGTAGAATGCTCTTAATAAAATCTCAGGTTTTCAAAATGTTGAATTAATAACTTTGGAGAAGTTATAAATTATTTTTTTACTCATGTCTTTAGGCAATACATTTTTCTTAGTCCTTGGTGCCTAAACTGTAAGCTAGGTAGAGTAAGTTTTTTTCCATAAAATATTTCGTTTTGTTTGTGTTTGATTCAAGCAGTTTAGCTTCCCTACTGGTGCAGAAATTTCTACCCACTCCTAATTAATGACCCAAAGAAAAGTATCATTAAGTCAATTTTTTAAAATGTTATGAGAGGGAATTTCTTAACAGTCTGTCCATAATCTCGCCGCCTTAATTTTCTTTTTTCCGTGTTCTCTCCCAATCTTTCCTTATCTATACATGGCTTTTCATGATGAAATCAGAGTGTGTATGTAACTTTGTATTCTTTTACCACATGTTATTTCATAAACCCTGTCCCAATTTCCGCTTGACGTAGTTGGTTTTTTAATAATTTTTATTGGCTCTGAGATCATCTGTCATTATTTTATTGCGGTGTGAACATTCTCTTGCTTTTCGATATTTAAATTGTATCCATTTTTTTTTACTATGAAAATACTGCTCACAGCTTTGTATATATAGCATTTTTTGTCTATTTTAATTGTCCTCAGATAAAATTTTTAAGAACGGTGTTACAGAAATAAAAGTTATAAGCAACGTTATTGCTTTCACTGTGTTTAACCGGTTTTTAGAGCCCTCAACAGCACTCAAAACCAATAGCAAAAAAAAGATTTTGTAATGATAAAGGTTTTATCAGTTTACATTTTGAAGAAGATCAGATTTTATTAGGACTCTATTATCATGCATTCAAACATCATTGTAGCAGAAAGATTATATTATTTTGGAAATCGTTTCTCCCTACAGTTTACCACAATTTTACGGAGACATGAACACTAAATATTTTTTTCATGGAAACAAAAGAAGAGCCTATGAGCATACTACTTAACCTCTTTCTACCTTGATTTCTTCTTCTTAAAAACGGGGGTGATAGTAGTACCTCCATGTAGGGTTGTTGCGATGATTAATTGAGATCATTCATATAAGGTGTTTAGCACAGTTCCTGGCACGTGGTACATGATCAATAAATGTTAGCTGCTGTTAATATTAGCTGCTATTAACACGTACACATATATAAGTTCTAGTGATTTTTATCTGTTTTAAGACTTTTTAACAAATGGGATTCTACCAGAATGTAGACATTACCTGCTTGGCCTAGATCTGTCTCAGGAGTTTGCATTTCACTATGGAACTATATTTTGTCCCATAGATCTGTAGCACTTCTTTGCTTTGTTAACTGTTAATTAGTGACTCTGCCATCTGACTCCAAGAAAACATTTTGATGTGCTGATTTTGCTGACCAGATAGTGGGCCAGTCAGTAACCAGTGCTGCACCTGTGATTGTGATAAGCTTTTTCTCTGCACCCCAGGTACAATTCCAGCACTCCCCAACAGTGTCTAGATTCTCTAGGAGTGCCTCTGACACCATTGCACGCACAGAAGTGCTCTAAATCCAGCAGCTGTACTGTCATAGTGAGATTTAGTAAGATAGAATATGAATATCTGAAGTTTCCAGATGTGGTGTAGTGAGAAATTCATGAAGGAAGAGTGGAGGAAGACATTTTAAAAGTATTATTTAAAAGGCTTTAATTTGAATTTGGAGTACTTTTTTCCCTCCTTCAGCATAGAGATGTCTGAATAAATGAAGTCCACATATAAAAGTGCAGTGTTGGAAGTTCTGGTAGCATGAATTGATAATAACAGTGATTTGAGTGTAAACATTTTAGAAACCCATCATCCATTCAGTCTGCACTGAACTTTTTGACACTGTCATGCAGAATTCTGACAATGATGAGAAAGTGGAGTAATCCTCCCAATTTCGTGCTTTGGCAAGGCTCTCAGACCTAGAAATGGGATGAGTAGGCAGCTGCATGGTGCCTCTTATAACATTGAGATATGTGCTCTTTTAAAGTCTTACCTCCTAATCCGCCTTTGGGATTATGCTACTGGTGTCGTACTAACATCAGAGTGGGTGAAAACCAAGGGGAGCTAATTCTCTCCCTCTCCTTTCCCCTTCAGATGACCCGAGCCCTAGACTCAGTGCACAAACTCAGGTTGCTGAGGATATTCTGGACAAATACAGGAATGCCATTAAACGAACCAGTCCCAGTGAAGGAGCACTGGCAAACTACGAAAGTGCAGGTGATAATCATGATAAAGAATGGAATAGTAACCTTCGTATCACAGTGATAAAGGTGGTCCGAATTAAAAGTAACCTTGTAATAACTACTTTTGAACAGTTATCAGAAAAATATGGTACAATTCCCAAGATAAATTAGAGTATCTCTGGAAGAATCTCTGATAAACTGATAACGTGAGTTGACTCAGGGGGGGACTCATAGGGAGCCTGAGAGGAGAACTTCCTACATTTTTTTTAAAATTTATATTTATTTTGGTTGTGCCGGGTCTTAGTTGCGGCACAAGGGATCTTTGTTGTAGCAGGTGGGCTTCTTAGATGCGGCATACGGTCTCTTAGTTGCAGCATGCGGGATCTAGTTCCCCAACCAGGGATCGAATCTGACCTCCCGGAGTCTTACCCACCGGACGACCAGGGAAGTCCCATCCTACACCTTTTTTTTTGTTTTTGAAAAGTTTTAAAATAACAAAGAAGTTGAAGGAATAGTACAGTGAAGGTCTATATTCCATCTACCTAGACTTATCAATTGTTGACATTTTGCCACATTTTCTATATATTTTTTTTTCCTGAGGCATTTGAAACTATCTCCTAAGAATAAAGATATTTTTTCTACGTAGACACAGTATCTTTATTACACTAAGGAACTTTTATTTCTTTTGATTTTATACATGCATGTATTAACTAAATTGATTCATTAAAAACATAAAAACAACTGTGGGAACCATAGGTCTGTCCTGGCTGCATTTGTGAGTTCGTTCCCAGCTCATTCTCAGGCAGTGGGAGCAGCCCTGGTAATGAGGACCAGAGACCTCAGTGCAGCCTGGCCAAGGGGTTCACAGCCAGCTGTTTTCTGACTGGGCAGGATTCCATGTCTGTAAAATGAGGGTGTTATGTGAAATGATTTTTTTTTTTTTTTTTTGCGGTACGCGGGCCTCTCACTGTTGTGGCCTCTCCTGTTGCGGAGCACAGCCTCCAGACGTGCAGGCTTAGCGGCCACGGCTCACGGGCCCAGCCGCTCCGCGACATGTGGGATCCTCCCGGACCAGGGCACGAACCCGTGTACCCCGCATCGGCAGGCAGACTCTCAACCACTGCACCACCAGGGAAGCCCTGAAATGATTTTTGAGGCCCCTTTTAGTTCTGTGGTTCAGTGATCGTGATTACAGAGTATTATCCTTATTAAGTTAATAAAGACTTTCATTGTTTTAGATTAGGATTCAGATAAGAAATAAAACTATTTTCAACAACTGCTCTCTTGATATATTATCATTGCTATCAATAATTTAGTTAAGTGTTTGAAGTTCCTTTTTTCCTTTTTCTTTCAAAGAACTCTTGTTGGAAGGCACAAGTTAATTTATTGTTGAGTTGTTCTGAATACCTACCAGTGCCAGAATGTTCCAGATTAACCTGCTTATCCTTTTGGGGGGCTGGGTTTTGTTTAGAAGTTATGGGTGACGGTGAAAGTGCGCACGATTCGCCTCGTGACGAAACCCTGCAAAACATCTCAGCTGACGATCTCCCAGATTCCGCGAGCCAAGCCGCCCACCCTCAGGATTCAGCTTTCTCTTACAGGTATTTCTTTTATAGGATTTAGGACCTTTGGGTTTGAACTTTTCATCACCATTGCAGTCACTTCAAGTCAGGTGTTTCATTGAGTCACTTAATAAGTGTGTAAAGCAGAGAGATAAGAATGAAATACTATTCACTGAGAAGACTTTGCTTCCCTTGTGGATGTCATACATCAAAGTCTTTAATTCAGGGATTGAAAACAAAAACAAGAAAACTTCATATGCTCACAGGGGCCACATAAGTAATTTATTTTATTTATTTATTTATTTATTTATGGCTGCGTTGGGTCTTCGTTGCTGCGCGTGTGCTTTCTCTAGTTACGGCGAGCGGGGGCTACTCTTCGTTGCGGTGCGTGGGCTTCTCATTGCGGTGGCTTCTCTTGTTGCGGAGCACGGGCTCTAGGCACACGGGCTTCAAGTAGTTGTGGCATGTGGGCTTCAGTAGTTGTGCCTCGAGGGCTCTAGAGTGCAGGCTCAGTAGTTGTGGCACGTGGGCTTAGTTGCTCCACAGCATGTGGGATCTTCCCGGACCAGGGCTTGAACCTGTGTCTCCTGCATTGGCAGGCGGATTCTTAACCGCTGTGCCACCAGGGAAGCCCCACATGAGTAATTTAAATGGAACAGTGGCAATGCCTGTGCCTGTGCAGAATTCCCAGCTCTGTGTGTGAGAGGTGCTAGGGCAGGACTGAAGTAGAAGGAGGGTCCACTGCAGAGTTGTTGAATGACCCACTGTCCCCAGTAAGCCTCCCAGTTTGTCATTCTCCTCATTACCTGTGCAGGTCTCTCCATTTCTAACAGGGCTTGAGAAAGAAAATGACTTTAGGAACCTGAAAAATTTGCTTTCGTTTCACAGGGAACCTGTGTTTTTCCAGACACGGATTATCACTTTTAAAGCACTAATCATCCGTCCGTCTCTTTGTTTTTATCTATGACTTTGCCTCTGTCTTTCTTTCTCTGTTTTTAAACTTTTTATTTTAGAAATATTCAAGTATGTACAAAAATGGAAGAGTACAGTGATGTGCCTGTTACCCAGATTTAACAGTTACTAATACGTGGCCCATATTGTTTCATGTTTACCTCCTCCCCCAATTAATTTAAAGCAGACTCTAAGCAGCATATCATTTTATTTTATTTATTTACTTTTATTGAGATATAGTTGATATATAATATTATATAAGTTTCAGGGGTACAACACAGTGATTCACAATTTTTAAAGATTTAAATTTTTATTTTCCAGCCATGACTTTACTGTTATATAGATTTGGAGTCTCTGCAAAGTAGGCAAATATTACATTTGTTTGGGTTGATTTGTAAGTTACTCGTTTTAGAGGAAGCAAACCAATAAGGAAGGACTCAGAACTAGTCAGATGAGGTGGACAAGTGATAATCCCGCAGGAGGAGCAAACTCTGGCTTGTTCTCGGAGGTGTTTCGACTCCTTTTTTTGGATGGCAGTCTTGGACGCTTTGAAGAAGCTCTGGTCCACGCCCTACATTCCCCTCCCAGTATGAAGGGCTGCCCTGCTGTGGAGGGTGACGCCTTACTGAAGGGTGCTCTGCCCGGTGGTGGCAGGTGGTTCAGTGGCGGAAGCTGAAAAGAAGCAGGTTTTGGCTCAACACAAAGTTTGAAGCAGCAAGGCAACAGAAAGGGCTTCTTGTCGGGGGTCAGCTTGTCTTGTGGCAGGATCAACATTCCTCAAGAGATGTGGTAGAAGGCTTCCTAAATGTGGGTGGTGAGATGGATCTGATGACGTCTGCTGACTCCCTCCCAGCCTGGGCGTAATCCAGCCTTGACTCTCCTCGTAGTGCTTAGCATAGAACTCAGCGTATGTTAGAAGGTCAAAAAGGATTTGTTTGATTCTGGTGACTTTACCGAATGGTCCTTGCCCAGAGCACTTTTGCAGCCTTGCTTCTCAGGTAACTAGAAAGCCCACTCCTTAAGTGAGGTGTCAGTAAGTTGAAAATTATCTTTTATTTATGACCACTTGAAACATTTGAGTCCTGACGTGGTAGCCTATTGATTTGTATAGTAAATATGATAATAGTTCATAAAATAAGACCATATGTGAACAAAGAAATTAATGTATCTTCAACTCATTCTTCAGAGATGCAAAAAAGAAACTGAGGCTCGCTCTTTGTTCTGCGGATTCTGTTGCTTTCCCAGTGCTAACCCATTCAACAAGGAATGGTTTACCAGACCATACAGACCCAGAAGGTAAGTTGCTACCTGATAGCTTATTTTTTCCTATATTTATACGTTGAACCATATGAATTGCCAGTATTCAACTGTATTTAAACTATACAGCAGGGCTTCCCTGGTGGCGCAGTGGTTAGGAATCTGCCTGCCAAGGCAGGGGACACGGGTTCAAGCCCTGGTCCGGGAAGATCCCTCATGCCGCGGAGCAACTAAGCCCGTGTGCCACAACTACTGAGCCTGCGCTCTAGAGCCCACGAGCCACAACTACTGAGTCCGTGAGCCACAACTACTGAAGCCCACACACCTAGAGCCCATGCTCCGCAACAAGAGAAGCCACCGCAATGAGAAGCCCTAGCACCGCAATGAAGAGTAACCCCCGCTCACCACAACTAGATAGAGCCCGCACGCAGCAACGAAGACCCAACATAGTCAAAAATAAATAAATAAAATAATAAATTTATTTAAAAAAAAAATAAAAAAATAAACTCTACAGCAGTTCTGTACAGTTCAATGTAATACATTTATATTAGCTATCAGTTAAGGGCACTTTGATTATTGATGGCTCATTAAAATGTTCTCTGATTGATACTGCTTAGTTCTACTGATACAAGCGTAATTGACATCCCAAAGGCTGAGGGATGACCTTCAGCTTATGAAAAGCCTGTGGAAATTCTCAACAATAACAGAATTTTTATTTTTTTATTTAGACAATGAAATTGTCTGCTTCCTAAAAGTTCAAATAGCAGAAGCAATTAATTTACAAGATAAAAACTTAATGGCTCAACTTCAAGAAACAATGCGTTGTGTGTGCCGCTTTGATAACAGGACTTGTAGGAAACTACTGGCTTCTATCGCCGAGGACTATAGGTAATTATACCCCACATGTTTCACTTATACACCTCTTTTCAGCTGCAGGTATTTTCTTCTCGGTCCTTATTTCGGAAATGAATCTAGGCTCACCACAAAGTGCTTGGCTATGTTTACCTGGATGTAGATTTCCAAGGACTACATTTGGATATTTAGTCTGTAAATGTAGTTATAAATGAGCAGCTCTTCCTAACACAGAGTGCAGTTTACTTCAGCTTTGCCCCACCTTTAGCGGAGGGGACACCAGGATAACTAGGATATCATTTCCCTGTTTTAGAGGGATAGAAAAGACTGCTTCCTTGGACCAGGGAAGCAGGTGTAGGTCTTGGAATCACTGCCCTTTGTCTGTTGCCAGTCCCTTGCTGACATTAAAATGTAGTTGAGAAGCTTAGGAAGTAAAGAGACTTAGGGAGTGGGTACTCTAATGATTGCTACGTTTAGACTATAAGCAAATAATTAGTGGTATGTTTAATGATCTAGCAGTATATTAACCTGTATTTTGTTGTCATTTTAGTCATTGTAGCAGTCAACTTCCTGTTAAGTATGAGGTTCTACCAGCATGGAGACTGCTCCAAAATAGCAGACCAACGATGCAAAGGGACTTAGCGATGTTTAGGGAATTAAGGGGCTAAGTGTTCAGCCCAGTAGATGATGTTCTTGACACACATGCAGAAGAGTTCTGTTTCTTTCTTTTTTTTTTTTAATTGTAGTTGATTTACAATGTTATATAAGTTTCAGGTGTACAACATAGTGATTCGCTTCTTTTTACAGATTATACTCCATTTAAAGTTGTTATAAAACATTGGTTCTATTCCCTGTGCTGTACATTACATCTTTGCATCTGGTTCTGTTTCTTGATCTGGAGCATAATTAGTCCTCAGGATGGTTGTCTGCAGCCTGACATGCTAATTTGTAAAACCAAAGTCTTCGGAGTAGTTTTTTCATTTAAGGAAAAATCAGGACTCTTAGTCTCCGAAGAAAGTGTGCACCGTGTATGTCTCATGTCCTGCAGAGCATATTTCCTTTTAGGAAAAGGGCCCCCTATATTGCTTACCTCACTCGTTGTCGACAAGGACTGCAGACCACGCAGGCTCACCTGGAAAGGCTACTGCAAAGGGTTTTGCGGGACAAAGAGGTGGCCAATCGATACTTCACCACTGTCTGTGTGAGGTTGCTGCTTGAGAGCAAAGAAAAGAAGATCAGGGAATTCATTCAAGGTAACTAGAGACCTTTAGGTTAAGCTGTATGTTATTGGCAAGATTTGGGAATTTTTCTTTTGCTGCTTTTTTTGAGTACCTACCTGTCTAAGAGAAGTTCCTTAAATTTGCAATTATTTCTTAGTTATTAAACCTTGATGTCAAACCAATAAATTCCATGTTTATCCTGGATTGAATATCTATAGTTTATTAAAAAGTTGCGAGAGGGCTTCCCTGGTGGCGCAGTGGTTGAGAGTCCGCCTGCCGATGCAGGGGACACGGGCTCGTGCCCCGGTCCGGGAAGATCCCACATGCCGCGGAGTGGCTGGGCCTGTGAGCCATGGCCGCTGAGCCTGCGCGTCCGGAGGCTGTGCTCCGCGACGGGAGGGGCCACGGCGGTGAGAGGCCCGAGTACCGCAAAAAAAAAAAAGAATTCTAATAATTTCCTATTTGAAATTATTCAAATACTGTATTTTAAAAATTATTATTTTGCATTGGAGACTTTCAGAAACTCACGGCAGCTGATGATAAAACTGCTCAGGTGGAAGATTTTCTGCAGTTCCTGTATGGCGCCATGGCCCAGGATGTCATATGGCAGAATGCGAGTGAGGAGCAGCTTCAGGATGCCCAGCTCGCCATTGAGCGAAGTGTGATGAATCGGATCTTCAAACTTGCCTTCTACCCTAATCAGGACGGGGACATACTCCGTGACCAGTGAGTGCTTCTAAGTGTAACGGCCTGTGTTGGACTAAGTAGGAATATACCAGCCAACCCCATTATTTTAGACAAGCTATACGTGAGACTTAGTGTCTGAGTAGTGAAGGAAAAAATACATGTTACCTTTTTTCACCTATCGGAGTTATCAGAAAGAATGAAAATACTCTGTTTTCAGAGATGTGGGGAATCAGGCTGGAGGGTGTATAAATTGGTACGGCCTTTGTGGAAGGCACTGCTGTTTACCCTGTCTCAGCTGTTCTTCCCTTCTTTCTTCTACCTACTCTTATCCTTCAGATCTTCACTCAGACATCACTTCCTCGGGGAAACGTTTCCTGGCCTTTCTGACTAGGTTAAACGCCCTGTCAGCCCTCCCTCAGGCCTGGATACCTTCCTTTAGCACTTGCCACAGTTGCGGTTTTACATTTGTTGGAGGCATGGTTTCTCAAGCTGGCACTACTGACATCTGGGGCCAGATAATTCTTTGGAGTGGGAGGCTGTCCTGTGCATTGTAGGACATTTATCAGCATCCCTGGCCTCTACATGCTACAGGCCAGTAGTACCCTGCCAGGTGTGAGAACCAAGGGTGTCTCCAGACATTGCCAGATGTCCCTTGGGGGCAGAATCGCCCCTGTTGCTGGCCACTGGTTTGTGTGATCGATTGATGAATGCCTGTATCCCCCACTGGATTGTTCCCTTTGTGAGAGCAGCAGCATAGTGCTTTTATTCATCACTCCATCAGGGCATCCAGCACAGTGCGTGACTTCTATTATAATATATGCTTATTATTTGTTTGGAATGAAAAGTTATATATTTGAAAATCAAAATATCTGGAATTGTATGGTATATGAATTATATCTCAATAAATCCTATTCTTAAAAGTAAACCTAAAAAAATTAATCTTGAAAAAAAAATCTGGAATGATAACAGTGGTTATTTTGGGGTAATGAGGCTATGGATGACTTAGCTTTTTTTTTTCCTCTTCTGCATTTTCTTGACCACTGCTTTACGATGCTGTTTCTGCCCCAAGCATGTTGAGATGGCCACCGTGCCCCCCAGCAGTGACATGGGCTCTCTCTGTGGGCGACTCTCAAGGGCCCATGTAATAGGGTGGGGCATTGGTTGTTTCCATAAGATTTTTTTTTTCATGGAAATTTTACAATATTGTATGTACCTTTGAGAAAGTTCACTTTCCTGTGGGTGGGTTAGGCTTATTCCAACCTGCCTCTCTCGCTTGTTCATAGTCTCAGAGGCTTTTTACCCCTCCCCAAGTTTCTGTGTGGAATTTGCCAAATGGGCCCTGTTTTCTTTCCAGAGCACCAGTTTTTGGCTTCCACAGTGGGATGAGGAATGGGGACATTCAAACTGTACTTACTGCAAAGAGCACCTTTGAAGCAGGTTCTTCCTACCCTCTCTTCCGTGGTGTTTCTGTGGGTTTGTAGAGTGGAGAGTTAATCCTGTTCTGGAAAGAACACTCGAAGTCAGGAAAGCTGGGTTTAGTCTCTGCTCCTAACCACTGTGTGGCCTTAGGCAAATCCTTCTCCTTTTTTTTTTTTTTGCGGTACGCGGGCCTCTCCCGCCGCGGAGCACAGGCTCTGGTCACACAGGCTCAGCGGCCATGGCTCACGGGCCCAGCCGCCCCGCGGCACGTGGGATCCTCCCGGACCGGGGCACGAACCCTCATCCCCCGCATCGGCAGGTGGACTCCCAACCACTGCGCCACCAGGGAAGCCCCCTTCTCCTTTTTAAGCCTAGTTATTGTCATCTCTGAAATGAGAGGTGGAGTGTCCTCAGAGTCCCTTGTCTAAGCATCTCTGATCTTTGGTTTCTGACCCCTGATCCCTCTACTTCCTCTTGGCCTATTTACCAATTAGTTGTCCAATTAGCTTCTAGACTAAGGGCTCCTCTGCTTTCTCCCTTGGAATGCTGTCCTAGTCCAGGAAAGGAGGGCTTCTCTACTCTTCTCCCTGCATCCCCTTGGCTTACTCAGCATTTCTAAGCAGATCCTAAATAGGAGATTTTTTTTTTGACAAGACAGAGTACTTACAGCTAAGAGATAGTCTCAACTGTATTTGTAATCTGTATCTAGAAGTAAGTTTAAAACGTTTTAAATGTTTTGAAAAACATCAATTATGACTATCGGTGTACCTTATTTTCTGAAATATATATTTACTTATGTATTTTTTGGGGTTTTCAGAGTTCTTCATGAACATATTCAGAGATTGTCTAAAGTAGTGACTGCAAATCACAGAGCTCTTCAGATACCAGAGGTAATACAGGTTTATATAGTGTGGGTGGTATTATTTAATTAAAAATTGCTTGGTATACCATGTGCATGTTACCAGTTTTTCAAGGAAGCAGAATGTAATAAGTTGTACAACACCACTTGCACTAGATGCAATTTGGTCTAACTGTAAAGTTCTCAAAGGTCCTTCCACGGATTAAAATTCCCTGGCATGGGAAGGGACCTTAGTAGTGGAGAGGAGGGAGGGCCAGCATGGAGGAGGCCCTGCCCTGACGCCAGCCCCTGCAGACGGGTCTTCCTGTCCATAGCTCTGCTCCTCCTGGGGCAGCAGTGCTCTGCACTGATGCTTTTATAGTCACGTTTCTGCAGGAAAGTCCCATATGAAGAAGGGATCCGGTGGTACTTCAAAGAGTGTGAAAACTACTGTCCAGGAGAGGGAATTGAATCTGAATGTGACCTCAAAATTACCTTTTAGTTATTTATATTAGCATTTTTATCTGTCATACAACTCTTACAAACTCTGAAAATAGGAACGTTTTAGGTATGCGAGTTTTCTGGTTGTTTTATTAAAATCCAAACATGAAGGGGACTTCCCTGGCAGTCCAGTGGTTAAGACTCTGTGCTCCCAGTGCAGGGGGCACGGGTTCATCCCTGATCAGGAAACTAAAATCCTGCATGCCGCATGGCGTGGCCAAAAAATAATAATAATAAAATCCAAACATAAATTGGCATAAAATTTTTAATTGTCTTCGATTTCTAGAACTACTGCAACAAAGGTACATATTAATTTTTAAAGTATCTTAAAAGTAGCTTGTTTGTGCTTTTGGAATCAGCTACAATACAGAGATAAGTTCCATTCTAGCTCTTTAAGAAAGATAAACGTTTGAAATTTTATGAGTTCTAGGTTCTGTGTTATCATATGCCTCTATTAATATGTATCTGGGTGGTTTTTTTGTGGGGGGCCACGCCCGGGGCTTGCGGGATCTTAGTTCCCCAACCAGGGATCAAACCCAGGCCCGTGGCAGTGAGAGCACAGAGTCCTAACCAATGGCCTGCCAGGGAATTCCCTTGGGTGGTTTTATCTTAAAATGCAAAGCAAATAATTTAAGTTTAAAAGTTGCTTCGATCCTAAGTGGGAGGACGGGGAGGAATCGCGATTTGGTTTTACTGGAAAAAGGGAAAGGCAACAGCCTTACCCTTCGGCCTCCTGATGTGGAGGTCGCTCTGTTCGCTGCACGTAGTTGCCGCTTGATCCAAGATCTGTCTAACTGTCTCTCACTTAGGTTTATCTTCGGGAGGCACCGTGGCCATCTGCACAGTCAGAAATCAGGACAATAAGTGCTTACAAGACACCCCGGGACAAAGTGCAGTGCATCCTGAGAATGTGCTCCACGATCATGAACCTCCTGAGCCTGGCCAACGAGGACTCCGTCCCAGGAGCAGATGACTTCGTCCCTGTTTTGGTTTTTGTGTTGATAAAGGTGGGTCCCTCACTACCGTTAGTGAGAATAGTTTATTGGGTGTCCTGAGTCGGGTGGTGCAGATGTCACCAGATGTTAGAGACTTTGGCTCTTTTACAAGTTTCAAGCTCTGTGTTACCCAGAAAGGAAGTATATAATGTCAAGTTTTGTTCTGTCCAGAAGTTAGGATTTTCAGAAGAAAGGAGGGGAGGACTAGATTGCTAGAACATTTTCAGCTTTTAAAGCAGTACCTGAAGGCCTTGGTTGGAACTCAGATAATTACTGAATGAAAGGATGAATGAGGGCAAGTTCTTTTTATCATGTTTGTTTTTTTAAGTAAATTTATTTATTTGTTTTTGGCTGCGTTGGGTTTTCGTTGCTGCACGTGGGCTTTCTCTAGTTGTGTCGAGTGGGGACTACTCTTCGTTGCGGTGCGTGGGCTTCTCATTGCGGTGGCTTCTCTTGTTGCGGAGCACGGGCTATAGGCGTGCAGGCTTAGTTGCTCCAAGGCATGTGGGATCTTCCCGGACCAGGGCTTGAGCCCGTGTCCCCTGCTGGCAAGCAGATTCTTAACCACTGCGCCACCAGGGAAGCCCTTATCATGTTTTTACCATCTTCTTTCTCATTGAATTCTTCATAGTACTTATCACATAAACTACTACATTTACCAATCATCTTTCTCCTCTTTTAGCCTCATATTTTGTAATTGTACCTTTTTTTTTTTTTTTTTTTTTTTTTTTTGCGGTACGCGGGCCTCTCACTGTTGTGGCCTCTCCTGTTGCGGAGCACAGGCTCCAGACGCACAGGCTCAGCGGCCATGGCTCACGGGCCCAGCCGCTCTGCGGCATGTGGGATCTTCCCGGACCGGGGCACGAACCCGTGTCCCCTGCATCGGCAGGCGGACTCTCAACCACTGTGCCACTAGGGAAGCCCTACCATATTATTTTTAAAAGTACTGACATTTCTTTTCTTTTTTTGACTTTAAAGTTGCATCATTTAAACAGTTTATTTTGAACATTTTGGTCGGGGGGTGGGGAACCATACGGTTTGGGTGCACACAACCACCAAATAACTGCATCACCCATGTGCTCCAGTCAGCTCAGCCCTCTGTTGATGTCTAAAGTATATTTGACATATAGCTTACTAATTCTTAATGTTTGCAGTATTTCTGCAACCTGAACTCTTATCTCAGAGCCAGAACCTGTAGGATCAATGTGTGATCAGCCTTCATAACTTTTCCTGTTGCCCATTGCTCCTCTCTCTTCCACAGGTGATGTGTTTAGTCTCTAGGCAGAGCCAGTTTAAGCTCCTTTGAAGGAGCAGGGCTTAGCCTGTCCTCCTAACTTAATACACCTGTGTCCTTTCTCTCCACATGAAGGTGAAAAAGCAGGAAATGTTCTGTGTTACCTCTTGCAGCAGAGGACATACTCTCTTTTTTAGTTCCCCCCCCCCGCAGCTGATTCTAGCTGGACTTAACGAACCAGATATAACTCAATTTGCCTACAGCATTTCTTTCCTTATCTAACATTCTGAAATCCTGGGATGTTGAGTAAATCCACTGGGATTAGTTCAGCCTCTTTAAGGACCAAGGAGGTCAAGTGCTTTGTTGGGATAGAAAGCTCTAGATAGTTCAGCTAGGATTAGAACCTGAGTAGCCTTTCCAGTACTGTTGCTACTCATAGTAGCTAGGGTTTACAGATTAGTTCCAGAAAGGATTGGGGGGATTATTTTCAAAAAGACTGGTATCTCTCTCTCTTTTTCTTTTTTTTTTTGGCTGCGCTGTGCAGCATGTGGGATGTGGGATCTTAGTTCCCTACCCAGGGATCGAACATGTGCCCCCTGCAGTGGAAACATGGAAAAAAGACTAGGATCTCTCTCCACAGAAAAACATTTGAAGATGTTACTGTAAACTATATTTGCAGAGCTATACAGCTGAGTAATTGACTCTTTTATTTTTCACTTCTCTAGGCAAATCCACCCTGTTTGCTGTCCACTGTTCAGTACATCAGTAGCTTTTATGCCAGCTGTCTGTCTGGAGAGGAGTCTTATTGGTGGATGCAGTTCACAGCAGCAGTTGAATTCATTAAGACTATCGATGACCGAAAGTAACCAAGACCGAGGCCCACCAAGGCAGCAGACTGTTAGGGGGGCACACGGATCTCTTAGAAAATGTACCAGCTGCTTTGAAGGCTGAAGATTGTTTTTGTATAATATTGTACAGTGTTGAGACCTTTTAAAACAGATCTTTACTAAACAGATTAATGAGCTAACAAGCAGGTTCTCTTTTCTTTGGGCTCTTTTCCTTTCTGAGTTGCATATTTCATTAATTTCTTGTCCCCAAGTAGAGACTAGTACTGCAAAAAGGGACCACATTTTTCAGGTATTTTGAAATACTGAAAAACAAAACAGAATCTCCTAGAAAATTCCTAGATTTCCGTTTATGGATACCCATTGTTTCTTTTCATTTAAAAAAAAAAGAGAGAGAGAGAATAGTACACCTCTTTTAAGGTGCTGTCTAATCTTATATGCATCTAATGGAAGGAAAATACCAGTTGCACTGAGGATTATAATAGTGGTGACATTAGTGGCATTATCTATAAATATACTCACCTAAATTGAAAAGCTAAGAAGTAAATGTAAATATAATATATATTTATATATGATGTAATATGGACATCTTCAGATTCTAATAAACAAGGAATATTGCTGATAGTAGGTTGTCATGTACCCTCTTGTGAAATGGTTTCCTTGACAAAATTTAAGCTGAGCTTAAAAGCAAAAGGCGAACAAATACACAGAAGTATTTATTAAAGTGTAATACAGTTTATTGAACTTTCTAGGTGTGGAATTTGATGCACAGGGCTGCCTTTGATGAAGGGTGTAGAAATCACTGAGTACATCGCTTAGACATTTCTCACCATGGATGTCTTTGAGCCCGCAGTAGGAGATAGACTCTTTAATTGCCATACATTACATACAAAGGAACAGTAGATATCTAATACGTTCTTGTGGTACTTCTCATCTGAAATGCTAAATATAGTGTAGAAACCCCAAACAGAACTCCTTACAAACCTTTAACTGTAATATATTTTTGATGATGATTCACATTGAATGCACATACCAGGAATTCAGTGAATGTCATTTTATTAAAAACTAATTTGTATTGTCCGCTCTAGTGATACAAGTTTTACTAGTGATAAACTATTTTAATCAACCATACTATTCTTATGGGAAAAAAAAAATCTATTTTGGCAGGTTTCTGTGCCTTTGTTTCCCTCTTCTGAACAAAAGTATGTGTTTCTGTATTTTGGTTTGATTTTATGTTGATAATTAATCAGGAATGGGTTTTGGTGTCTGAGAAACTGGCCAAGGAAGCCCACCAAAGCTTCAAGCACAAGTCTTATACATAGGTCATCACTGACTGGTTACACTTTTTATGTTTCCTAAACATGTTTAGCTTCTTTTATAAAACTTGGTCCCCTACTTTGAGTCTCTTGTTGCTGGCAGCATTTCCAGGCATTTTTAAGGCAACTGTGGCCAACAGCCTTGAGCAGATGGGTACAGAGGCTGTCTCCTCCCTCTCTCCAGGAACCGTGTGCTCCATTGTTCCTAGAGAAGCTGGGTTTTCTTTATGCCTCGACCTCTTCTTGTTCCTTTATTCTAAAATGCCGAGATAACAAGTTGCATAGGAGTGTGGGATGTGGTTTCTGCCTTTTAGGGGGAGATCAAAATTAAAGTAGTACTAAAAAAATGTCCTGTGAATGTTGGATCAAAAAATCTGTGTTGAGTCATGTACTCCATGGGCTGTAACTGTCAAGCTTGTCTAGGTCTTAGAAGTCAAATCCCATCATAAATACTTGACAAGACAAACTGTCTACCACTATTTCTAAGGCCTAGGGGGAGTTTAGCATTTGATTCAATAAATGTTAAGTCAATAGAAGACTTGGAATAGTTGAAATTCACTGTTTTGGGATTTAACTCATAGGTCAATGAGAGATTTCTCTCCCCCATGATGGTTACTAAATCTAGTCCATGTTGTCACTGTGGAAATAAATATGAAGATGTGGACATTGCACAGGGCTCTTTCCTGTGGCAGAGAAGGTGGTGAGTTTGGGGTGGTGGGTTTGTATTTTGTGGAGGCAGGAGATTGGACTCTGCAGTGGGCTGGAGATTGGGCTTGAGACAGTGTTGAGGGTAGGACCCCAGGGATTTGGCATCAGAGTTACACCTGAGGCATGTGGTGGCAGAGAAGCACAGCCCAGCTGTCTAAGCTGTTTTCCTCTGGAAACCTGTCAGGAGTGAGGACCACTTCAGCATCGACCATCACTGGTTTAATTTCATCACAGCGCTTATTATAGTGTTGATTTCTGAGTTTAGGAATTGGTAACTTTCTGCATGGCAGTGGTGGGGTGTGAGATAGGGAGTAATTTGATTTTGCTCTTTCAGGAAAGAGGAATAGTTGTTCTTTAGATGTTTCTTATCACACTTCCTCCCGGTACATAGTTTATATGAAGGATTGTGCAAAAGTATAAAATCACATATAGGAAACATTCGGTAGCCACCGATTATTACATGGAATTTACAAAGGTAATAAATGTTAAATGTTCACTGAAATCTTGTGGAATTGTGTAATGAAAAATCAGTTTATATTTTGTATTAATACTCTGCTTCTGGAGACAAGTAATAGAAATACAGATTGAAGATTGTCCTTGTAAAATTATTATTTTTTAAATCTAGTAAACATTTTGTTTTCTTTCTCTACTTTTGGTCAAATCTCAGCCACAGTTACTGATTTCTCCTGCTTTTTCTTTTTAAAAACCTGCTTAGGAAAGCCTTTTTTATACAGATATGAAATTGCTGTAAGAGGATTAGGCTTTGTGAAGGGTCGAAAATAGATGTGGATGTGATGCATGGTTTTTCTTTCCCTGTTGTGTCCTGGAAGCCTTTAATGTAGACTTTCAACATACATGTCCCTGAGATGCATAAGTGAGAGAACAAAAACCCGCGCCAGACCGTGAGGAGGCCACGTTCTGGCCACGAGAAGCTGTAGCTGACTGCGTGCCAGTCGGCACCGTTTCCCCGTTGCCTACCGTGGGAATTCCATGGGCCAAGTGAAGGTCGATGTTGTGAAGTTGTAACACTTCCTCTCTCTGATGAGATTGAGTGTGAAAAAGGAAAGTAGGAAACACTTGCTCAAAATTGTTAATGGATTGCGTAGCAGTGATAGAAACGTTAGTGGACTCAGCTTCCTCCATTTGTGTGTGTCCTAGACTTTCTCTTCCCTCCCCATTCCTGCTTTATTTCTTAAGGAAAAGTCTGCCCTCTTTTTAGTTCTTTTAACTCTAGTAAGTTTATCCTATGTGTAATGGCCATACTTTGGGGGGTGGGAGGGTGGGAATCAGAAACAGTCTTGAAGCTCAAAGAATTTTCTGTGAGTAGATGAATAGTGCTGAGCTATTTGAGATCCTTTGAATGCCAAAATGCTTGAGAATGTTGCCAGATTAATAATCATTTAATATATTTTATAGTGTAGGTTACCCAAGGAGTAAGGGTGACCGGGAATAGCTTTATTACTCTTGAGAATACTTGGAGAAAGGAAGATGCAGTTTGCTTCAGCATCAAGGTGGGTGCAGTTGAGCTGTGGGGTCACCACGGAGCCACGTGTCCTACAGGCCTGTGCTCAGCGCAGGTTAACTTCACGAGAGAGGAAGTCCTCTACACTTGGTTAATGGCAGACAGTGTGGGCAGGGGCCACACGCCTTAAGAATTCACCTCTGCTGAGTTGATATCCTGTCTTGTCTACTGTATTCTTGTGCTTCACCTGTATTCAATAGCTCTGTACTGCCTCCTCTCGAAACTGATAAAACCTTATATAAGCCTCAGTTAACGAGCTTGCACCATCTTGTATATGTACAGAAAACCCATCATGTCTCCTAATGTGGTTACTCATGTATGATATCATTGTGTAAAATTGATTAAAAAAGGGAGAGCAGTTGAATTCATTGGGTTTTATGTTTCCATCATCTATTTTGTATTCAGAAGCGTTTCTGAAAATTTCTTTGACTTCTCAGATATTACTGATGTTCTCCATGAATTCACACCTGTCTTTTTCATCTGAACATCTAAGGGTATTTGTGAAGTGCAGTACAGGAAGGAATTAGAATCATCCAGCAGTTCCTAAAGAGATGGTGAACGTTTACTCTTTTAACCCGGTTCCCGTCTGACCCCTGTATCTGGTAGCTGTTCATCAGCCCTAGTTCTGAGCGCAGAAGTTTAAATCACGGTGGTCACCGAAGCCCATATTAATCTCAGCTGAGGGGAGTTTCTGTTAGCCAAGGAGCCCTTGTATCGGAGGCAAGCTCACTCCACTCGCTGGTGGAAAGGCGCTTTCCCCATATTGATTGCACTTCATTTGGAAGGGAACACTTAAAAATTGGATTAGGGCTCAGTTTTCATTCAGTCTGTTCAGTATTAAACTTAATACTGTGACTTGCCTAGAACTGAAAATAGAATTCAACGTTTCTTGCCAACTTGGAATTACCTGTGTCACCTGGACTCTTGTTATATTTGTGCCCACTCAACACTCTCTCTAAGTAACTGTCTCTGCAGCTTTTCCCAGAGGATGCAGAGCTAGTGATGGTGTTTAGCTAAGCCTCCCTGCAGTGCTGCCTGGAATACGTGAAATCAGGACGGAAGCTCCTCCTGGCTGTAATGTGTCCTCTACCTAGAGATTTAAGTATTCATTGAAAAGCTTTTGCTTCAGTCGTTTCATTCCAGAAGAATCCTACTCCATCTTCTTAGGGTATCAAAATGCAGTACATAGACTTTTAAAAAAATTGATCGAAGAGGCTGGAAAATCTCTGATTGTGGGGATCCAGCAAACATCTTTCACATTTTGTGCTAAAATGGAAAAAGCTCTCAGTTCCCAGTCACCGAACCTGCTGTAGACAGTGCACATGAAAACCATGGTAATCTTATCTCTGTTAACTAGGAATTCAGCATATTGCTGGCCAAAAACATTAAATTTTATGCTCCTGTGAAAAAAAGTATCCAGTGTGATTTTTTAAAATAGAACATTTCATTTCAGCTCTCCTTAGCCCTCCTAGTTTGTAGTTTTGACAAAACTTTTGTTACCAAGGCTGTTGGTTAATATACATAACTGCTGATGTTTCATCTCAGTAATTCCTGGTGAATTCAGTCAAGGGATCTATCTGATCTGACTCACTCTGACCAAATGGATTATAACCTTTGGGGGTGGCACCCGAAACAGGTCCATTATTAAGTGCCCTAGGGAGTTCTAGAAACCAATGTTTTCCAGACTTCACTGTTGAGAATCATCTGGTACTCTTGTTGGTAAATCAGAACCCATAGGGGATGGGACAGGAATCTTTCAACAAGTACTCCAGGTGACTTATTCTCACGGAAGTTTAAGGAGCACCGTGAGTCAGCATTTCACGAAGTATGGACCAGTGGACCACCTGCACCGTCCACCTGGGGATGATAAACTGCCAACTCATTATCCCACCCCAGGCCCATTGAATCAATTTTGGGAGAAAAGCCTGGGAAAAAAATCTGCAGGCCTAGCAAACTCCCCTTCTGACTCTGATGCTCACTAAAATTTGTGATCTGTGAAAAAGGTGTTCAATTGCTAAAGGCTTAGTTAGCTCCACGTCCCTAAGGGGTCTGAGGGAGGAAGTCCCTTTTAAAGGATAAAGGACCTGGCATCCAGTCCATATCCTTTAGTGACAGTTTTTTTTTTAATTTGCTTAAATCTAAGTATTATCTGTATTGATAATCTGTCTGGTTATGTAAAAACTTTCTTTCCCAAACCTCAAACTGCTAAACATCTGATGATCTTGGTGTTCAAATTTCTGTATGAAAACTTATTTGTCTAATCTTCCTCATTGTTCTAGCTTTTAACGTGGCTGTTTCATTTCTGTTGTGTTTAGTTTCCATTCATAAGTGGTGTCCCATGTAAAATAACAGCATTGGTTCCGGCAGCCTCTGGCCTCCAAGTGGACTTCTGCCCCCAAAGGGCAGCCTGGCCTGCCCCCTGCTGAAAGTGAGAGAACCTGTAAGCAGCGAGCTTCCCCTCCTGTTTCTGGTCCCCTCAGTCGCTATGTGGGTTCCAACTCCTCCCTCTTGCCTGCTCACTTTTTGATCAGTAACAATCCCTGTTTTCCTTGTTGTGGCTGTGATGGTGACAAGTTGAGGCTGAGTCTGCTGCAGCTTAGGGGTAGCAAGCTGGGAGTGAGGAGGAAAACTGGAAGGAGGTGCGTGCATAAGAAAATAACAGGCGATAGGAAGGGGAGGTGCTAAGGCCATCCTCCTAGCACAGTGTCACAGTGATGCCCAGAAACACCTCCTCCACAGCAAAACTGGGCCACACCAATGAGACTAGAGAAATGTTTTCCCTTTCTGGATCACTCTTGCCACTTACTGGAAAGCCACAGGTTTCAAGTGGTGTGTGGTTGTAATGCCAGGTCCAGGGGCCTGAAGACGGTTCTAATCTTAGATCTGCCACTAACCAGGTCTAAGGCAAGTGAAAACCTCTTTGAAGGGCTTTTTCTGAGTTGGGCTTTATTACCTTAGTGATCCTGGACATCCAGTCTTGGTGAATATATATGTATATATGTACATATACATATGGATGTATGAATATGTATATATATGCATATATGTACGTGTATACCTGTGTATATATACACACACGTGTATATGTGTGTGTGTATATATATACACACACACATATATATGGTTTTGAAATATTTCTCCCATGCTAGCATTTAACTGAGGGATGTAGTAAACCGCAGTGACACTGCACAAGTTGCCAGAAGGACCATGGGTGTTTGGAAGCCCTGATGGGAGAGGCTGCCCAGTGAGCTGACTCAGGGAGGGACGTGAGACTCCAGCCAGTGAACACAAATTTAGGCACCAAGCTTCTTTCTAATCTGGTTTAATGAACTTGAATCAGGACTGATGTATTTTTTTTTTACATCTTTATTAGAGTATAATTGCTTTACAATGGTGTGTTAGTTTCTACTTCATAACAAAGTGAATCAGTTATACATATGTTCCCATATTTCTTCCCTCTTCCGTCTCCCTCCCTCCCACCCTCCCTATCCCACCCCTCCAGGCGGTCACAAAAGCACCGAGCTGATCTCCCTGTGCTATGCGGCTGCTTCCCACTAGCTATCTACCTTACATTTGGTAGTGTATATATGTCCATACCTCTCTCTCGCTTTGTCACAGCTTACCCTTCCCCCTCCCCATATCCTCAAGTCCATTCTCTAGTAGGTCTGTGTCTTTATTCCTGTCTTACCCCTAGGTTCTTCATGACATTATACCCTGAGAAAGCCATAATTCAAAAAGAGTCATGTACCAAAATGTTCATTGCAGCTCTATTTACAATAACCCGGAGATGGAAACAACCTAAGTGTCCATCATCGGATGAATGGATAAAGAAGATGCGGCACATATATACAATGGAATATTACTCAGCCATAAAAAGAAACGAAATTGAGCTATTTGTAGTGAGGTGGATAGACCTAGAGTCTGTCATACAGAGTGAAGTAAGTCAGAAAGAGAAAGACAAATACCATATGCTAACACATACATATAGAATTTAAGAAAAAGAAAAAGGATTGATGTATTACGGGTGACAAGACACAGGCCGGGTAACCCTGGAGTAGCACTCCTCCCCGACAGCAGCCAGCGGAGCACAGGGGCAGCACTGGCTCTGCCTCAAGATATCCCAGGAACACACGAAACACCTGTGAGCACAGAAACCACTCCACCTGTTTTTAACTAAAAGGTTCCCTTGTGCGCTTAAGTCTGTGCTGCTGTGATCATGAATAATAAAAACAGTGACACAGTTTCTGAAACTTCCCTTTATATTGTTGACTGAAAAACAAAAACCACAGCATGAGAGCTGTGAGTCCAGTTTTGTTTGGGGACTTTCTAAGGAGACAGCTCTCAAATAGCTCTGAGGAACTGCTCTGAAGAGTAAGGGCAAGGTCAGTGTATGTATGATTTTGGTGGATCAAGCACACATCTCGGTAGAAGGTTGCCGCTAGTCAGGAAAAGCGAATGTCTCCATCAATGATTTTAGTGCTTTTCTAGGTATGAGAAGGTGCAAGAAATTGGGTTCATAAACTTTTCTCCTGAAGCTACCTGAAGGCCTGTTCTGCCAGTTTTCCTAGAGCACAGAGTGCCTCATTCCTGATCTCCACCCTGAAATCCTTTCAGGGCTGTGTTGAAGGTCAGCGACTGCAGTGCCTAGTGACTTAATTATAGAACCAGATGGCGAGTGACTTTTTAGTTGTCAGTACCCTTCTGGATTTGGATATTTCAATCCTTAAGTGCCCTACCCCATCCCGCTTCTCCTGTTCCTCACTGCCCCCAATCCCTGGATCGCTCACCCCCCCTGGAGAGTCTACTGAGGAAGCATCTCCAGTGTGCTCACTACCACAGCTTTTTCTCACCTCCATTATCACAATGACCCCCTGACTGGTTTCCATGCCTCCCTTCCCCCACCCCTTACCCCTTCCTCCTAGAGTCAGTCAAGTCTGATCAGATTCCTCTTCTGCCCAAAAGCTTTTCTTTCCTATTTTGTTTCCAATCTGGATTTTCATCCTTATGCCTCTGTCCCTTCTTCCCCTCCAGCTCCACTCTTACCCCTCAAACCTCTCATCTTTACCCCAAAGTAAATCATGCTTTGCCTGCATCAGCTACAAATTGGCACTTGCCGTCTGCCTCTACAAGGATCAGATTAACGAGCCGCTGCCGCTGCTGACCTTCAACACCACCTGAAAGGAGTTCAGGGTGGAGGTCAGAAATGAGGCACTCTGTGCTCTGGGAAAAAACTGGCAGAACAGGTCTTCAGATAGTTGGATATTTTCAGGAGATGATTTTATGAGCCCAATTCTTGTATCTCCTCGTATCTAGAAAAGCACTAAAATCCTTCCTGGTGACGTCTGCTCATGACTAGTAGTAACCTTCACTAGAGACTAGGAGAAACCTGCAAAAAACATGTGCCTGACTGCATTCACTCCCCCTTCACCAAAATCACATATATACTGACCTTCCCCCCTACATCTTTGGAGCAGTTTCTCAGAGCTATCTGAAATGCTGTCTCCCGGGCCATGGTCCTCATTTTGCCCCAAATAAAACTTAACTCACAACTCGCACGTTGTGCTTTTTTGTTTTCCAGTTGACACCTGCCTCTGAGCCTCCGCCTTTGCTGACTCCTCTGGTTCCAACACTCTCCCTAACTACCTTCTCCTCCAGCCTCCAATGGCTCCCTGGGGAGGAAGACTCCCCAGATTCCGCCATCCTTCCCGTTCTCTCCAAGTAGGCTCATCCCGTCTACACTTCTCTACAACGTAGTGCTCTCTCTGGAGCCTGTGCTCTCTTTGGGGACGTCCTACTCCAAATGGCAGGTGTCCCCAAATGTCTGCAGACGGGGGTGGGTGAGAAGCCAGACAGTAGCCCTTGGATCAAGGATTCCGCTCTCTTTTCCTCCCCAATTCGGCCCCTGCCAGGACAGGGGCTCTCCCTCCCCTACCTTCATGTGGTCCGGGGCCGGGAGCTCTTCATGTCCTCAGGGAAGAAGACACTGCACCCCAAGGCCTCCATCTCCACCGGGGAGTTGGAGGTGGGTGCAGCCTCGCGGCAGCCCCTCCCCGCCGCTCGCGCGTGTGTCCAGCCCGGGCTCCCTCCCGCGGGCCGCCGCCCGGCTGGGACCACGCATCCCCCCGTGGGAGAGGACGGGTCACCGAGGTGGTCCCTGCCCAGACCCGAGCTGGATAAGGAGCGCGGCACCTAGCGAAGTGCGGGCACAGCGGCGCCAAGTCCCTGGCGGCGGGGAGCTTGGGGTGGGGGTGGGGGTGGGGGTGGGGTCAGGCTGGCCGCCCAGGATGCCCGGGTTGTCCAGCTCCAGCCGGCCCGCAGGTCTGGAGACTGCAGGACCCTTGGCGGGGCCTCGGCCGCTCCTTCTGCGTCCTGTGTTGCGCTCGGGGCCGCAGGCTGCCCCCGGGGAGCCGGGGCTGGGGTCATGCCCTTCCTACCCCTCTTAGCAGTCCAGATCCCGGCGCCAGGTGGGGACCGAGGATATGCCACGCTGTCGCCTGTCCGGTGTCTGCTCCCCGCCCCTTATGAAGCACGGGGCTGGGATGGAGGATCCCAGGTGCCCTGTGGAGCCCGGCTGCAGCAGCCCTGAATCAGGCCACGTGCGGTTGTCTGTTTACACTGCCTCCCCATCCTCTTTGTTCCGCAGGCGGGGGTTAATCCTACTCTGTGGAGAAGTAGGATTAATTATTATCCCTATTTATTTATTACTTTAGGTGGAGTCTACAAACTGGTGTCCTCTGGGGGCAACAGTACCATGTTCAGTAGGAAATCCTGGGATTTGAACCCAGGGCAGCATGGGTTCTTCCCCAGGGGCATCCCAGAGGTTCCAGTGGTGGTAAGAGAGGGCTGTGGCCGGACCTTGCTGTTCCCTGAGTTGACGTCTGGACTGGCCGGTTTCGAGGCCCCTGCTTTGCTGTTGCTTGGGTGACATCTTGTGGACAAGGACGGGTACAAACCATTGGTGGCAAAGGCTGTGGCGTGAAGGCCCCTCTCAGGCCTCTCTGGACGAGGCGTCAGACTCCTGGACCCAGAAGCCCCAACCAGCCCCCCTTAATCGGGCCTTTCACTGAACTCTTTACTAGGACAGCTCTAGGTGGACCCCAAGACTCACCTGTGTCCCCTGCTCTAGATACACAAATATACCAGGTTTGTCTTGGCCCACCCCTTGTTGGGGCAAATAATAACCATTATTATAACAACCTAATGACAAGGTTATTATTCCCGTTTTACAGATGAGACACCAGCCCCGAGTCACATAGTCAATGAGTCACCAAGGCAGGACTTGAGCCCGGCTCTGTCAGGCTCCAGCGCCTCGCCGGACACAGGGCTGAGAACTGCGGGGGTCCTTGCACCCGACTCTCCAGGTGGGTGCTGCTGAGGGGGAACGTATTATTGGTCACAGGAATGCCTTGAGTTTGGGGACCGTTTTCAGGTGCCAGTCACAGAGCCGTGTGATTTACACGTCTCCTCACAGAACCCTCACCTGTGAGCCCCATGTTACGGATGAGGAATCTGAGGCTCAGAGAGGTGAAGTGGCTCATCGAAAGCCACACAGAAAATAAATGGCAGAGTCAGGATGTGATCCAGGTCTAGAGGATTCCCGAGTCCTTATTTTTAGCTACTATGCTTCTTTGCAACATAGCATCCTCATAGGACTATGGGGGAATCATACAAAGCGGGAGTGGACGGAGCTTTGCAAACGGCGCCCCTGATGGTGCCTTATTATCCTGATCCTGGTGTGCACTTCCCCTTGTGTGTGTGAGCCCCTTGAGGGCAGGGCTGGACGCCTATGGCATCCCGGTACCCAGCATGGAGCCTGGCACCCAGTGGGCACCAGCAGTTGGACAGAATTTGAATCTTGGGAGCAGGGAAGGCCCACTTCCCCACCCACCCCTACATGGCCCAGGTCCACTTCCTAGTGTTCAAGGCCAAGGCAAGGATAGTCAGTCTCTACCTCCTGATTCACTTCATCCAGAGGAAGGGGTGACCTTCTCTTCCTCCTTTGTTGTAATAGGCTGGCACCTGGACTCCCACGCAGGGCCCAGAGGGAGAGGGCTTTGTTGCCGGAGATCCCTTGCGGCCCCGGAGAAAGCAGCAGGGCAGGCGGAATATGAATGTGCCTGTGAACGCAGAGGAACAGATGAGAGAGAGCCTCCAGGTGACTGGGTGGAGAGGACCCACCGGGGCAGCCGCCTCCTCTCTGCGCACAGATTGAGCCCATGATGAAGATGAATGGAAACCCCTTTGCTGGAAAATGTGGAGGCAATCAAGACGGCTACCTGTGCCGAAGGGCCCTCCCACCAGCTCCGCGCAGGGAAATGTTAGGATTTGGAATTTCAGCACCAGCACGTGGTTAGCACAGAAAGCGGCAGAACTCATGATGAGCAGCCCCAATTACAGGCTAGAGGATACAGGATGCCCGTTAGCTTGGCAGGAGTGTGTGGACTCAAACAGTGGCTGCAGGTGGGCGTCAGGCAGCCCCTGCAAACAGACGACACCGTACACAAAGAAAGGCAGCCCACATGGGTGAGGACCCTGGCCCCAGCGTGGACCCCTCAACGAGGCGGTCGTCACGACCAGAAGCCTTTCCTGAGAGCAGCCTTGGGGTTTTTAAAGTCTGGATGAGGGTGAAGCGGGGAGATGATTTTGTGGGTTATCTAGCATTTGCTGATGAAAACAAACCGAACTTGTAGCTTCCAAATTCCACACTGGGAGGCAGGGCTGATGAGGACACTGTGTCTTCATCTCTCCGTGCTGAAAAATCCCAATTTTTCTCAATTTGTCCACTGCAGAGCAATGTGTGATCATTCGGTCTCATGCACCTTGGACCAGGAAGAAAGGTTTGCCTGGTGTATTAATATTGTCGACCAGATTGCAGGGGGCATGTTTAACTCACTTCAGGTGCTCTAGAAGCATTCGCACAATGGATCAGCTAATTACAAATCATGCCTATTTATTCATTAAACAGGGCCTGGGGGAAATTCAAAGAGGCAACACTGTCTTCACTTCATTCAATTTGCAGTCTGTGATTAAACGGAACACAGCTGCAAGACTCCAGAAATGCTGCCTAATATCCACCTTTTTCCTGGTTCAGACGGACCCCTTCTCTGGGGGCCATTTCCACCCTCAAGTGGGGCCTTGTCATCCTTCCTCAGCTCTTCAGATGCTCACTGGCTGCTTGTGACTCCGGGCAAGTCCCAGCACGAGCCCATGACTCAGTTTCCTCATCTGTAAAGTGGGTTCGTGATCTTCTGGCTGTCGGGATGGGTGTTCAGTGGCTCTTCCAGGCCCCAGCCAGTAGCTGGATGGTGAGGGTTCCTTCCCTGCCTTCCTCCTCTGCCCCCTACACTTCTGGGCTGTCATTAAGAAGGAGGCCCCAGGGTCACCCAGACAGCCCTTGACAAGGAAAATCTGTCTGCTGCTACCCTGGGGATCCAGCACAGAGCCCAGCACCCAGGGACTGCTTGTTCAGCACTGGATGGGACTGGCCTGATGTCTCCCGTCCATGACCCTGGGCATCCAGGTGTCCCTCTGGACCGTCTCAGTTTGCCCAGGGCTGTGGGCTTTCCTGGGATGTGGGGTTTTTGAACTAAAACAGGGACAGTCAGTCACTCTGCTCTCAGAGCCCCCATGAAACTCTCCTTTTCCAAGTTCCCTAAAATAAACAAAAACTTGAGCTAACTTTACCTTTGAGCCTTGCAAACGTCTGGGAGGCCCAAGAGTTATTTACTATCCTCAATAAATTATAAGAACCAAACAGCCAACATTTGCTTAGCGTTTTCTAATCCACAGACTGCTTTTAATTTACAGGATGAGAGTTTCAGGGCTTCCTTTCCATTTACTCAGTGTCTGTGGACTGAGCCCCCAGGGCTGATATGGGAGATAGGACTTCAGGAGCTGAGGCAGAAGCACGCTGGTCCTCTGGAGGCTGCGGAGCCAGCGGCTTCTTGGATTCTGTGACCCTCAGCTCAGGTCACGTTTCTGTCCCTCCCTCCTGCCTCCGTTAGAGGCTTCCACATCTAGAAAGTATCCCTAGCCAGGAAGTAGAGCCTGAACCCTATGAAAGTACCCTTTTAGTGGAGCCCAAAAAGTCAAATATTAGCATTTTCATATGGTTCAGCCTAAGAGAGTAGTGGTGAAGTTCAGGCCATGATGCAACTTGAGACCACTTACTTAATTTTTCTGAGCTTCAGTTTCTCATCTGAAAAGTGGGGCTCTTACTAAGTTCCTACATCCCAGTGTTGCTGTTGGAATTACACAAGATCATCCATGTATGGCATTTCAGTAATGCCTGGCACATAGTAGGTGCCCTCTGAATTAGAGCTTTTATTTTCAGACTGTATCTGTCATGTCGTTCATCTTTCTGAGTTGCCTGTGGTCAACCACGCAGCAGGCGCCTGACAAATGTTGATTGAATGAAGGAGTGGAAGTAAATGCGGCTCCCTCCGCTGGTGTTTCCCAAATGACCTTGAACTCAGATAGGCTGCTTCCCCCTCCGCCAAGCAAGGGGCTCTTCCTCTGCCCTCCCCCTTCTCTTGTGGCCTCTCTGTAAAGCACCCTGTTTCCCCCCACCCCCAGCCCCGTGGCTCCCTGCGGGGGATACTGATGGCTTGCAAGACATGTTTCCATCCCCCCTATGGTTTCTAAAACATACAAATCATTCTGGCTGCACTTCTGTGTTTCATTACAAGGAATGCACATTTGAAAACAACAGAGGGTGAGGTTTAAAAGCAACATGAAATTTTTATTACATATATCTCCAAATCTGCCATTAGGCCTGTCCCCGCAGTGTTACTGACCTTGATTCTTTCTCATTTGCATCCTGCATTTTTCATCCTTTGGAATATGGTGTTTGGGGACTTCTCCATCATTAAGTGGATTTACAGCAATTTCCCTGTGTGTTTTCTCCAAGGGATTCTGTTATGAGATGCACATTAAATCTCCATTAATACCTCATTATCCGACTGATAAGATTACCATGATAATGAGGCAGAAATTCTAATTGTTTCACATCTTATTGTGCCTTCCATTTAATCCTTTACTCTACCTGGAAGTTGGTCACGAGCTGGTGAGCACCAGGCAGAAAAAGACTTCCCAAATGGAGGACCGGAGGCTGGGATCATCGTGATCTATAGTGATTGAGAGAAAGAAAGGAGGTAGAATAGTGTTTAAATGAAGTTCCTGGGCCAAAAGTTTGGCGGTGGAAAAGCCATCTGGGCTGGACCTAGTTGGATTTACAGAGCTCCTCTGCTCCAGTCCAATACACACTCACACACATGCACATGGGTGCACACGGACACATGTGCACATACAGACATGTGCTTAGACATACGTGCATGCACTCACACACACATAACCACTCACACGTGTGCACGTAGGATACACACACACACACACACACACACACACACACACACACACACACACACACACGGGCCCATACTCCGAGTTCAAAAGAGCCCAGCCTCTTGACCTCACGTTCCATTTTCCTACTGGCCTGGACCCCCTTCCAGTCCATCCCTTACTCTGGAGCTTTCCGTGAGCCTGCCCTCCAGACAGATGAGCTAATTTGACAGAGTCAGAAGCGCGAGGCCAGAAGACACTGGGGGAGGAGGAGGGAGGGACAGAGACAGGGGGAGAAGAGGCCTCTTCAAGGGAGAGCCTACCTAGGACCCCATGTGAGGGGTGCTCCCCCCAGGGCATCTCCTGGCCCTCAAGTGTGCTCGTCTGCTTCACATCAGCTCCCTCTGTCTCTTGGGGAGGGAGGTCCCCTGAGAATGGTCCTGGAACCATTCCTCCACGGCTGTTCTGCTCAGAGTGCATTGAGCTTTGCACAGTCACCAGGAAATCTCCAGAGCGGGGGTACTTGGGCCACAGAAGAGCCTCTCTCTTGGACTTTATCCTGCCTTTCTGCTTGGAGAGCAGGCTCTCAGCCCTGTGGGAGCCCTACCTTGAGGCAGAAAGAGCGCATCCAAGCCCCTCCAGAAGGATGATGGATGCCAGTGGCACAGTGTCTGCGGCTGGAGAAACAGCGTGTCTGAGAGCCCAGTTCCTCAGGTGTCCTGAGGCCAGGCCTGGCCTGGAAGGCAGGAAGCTGAGCCACTTCCACAGACGGGAGCAGCGGTGTGACTGCTGGACAGGGACGAGCTCGGTGGTGCCAGACAGACATTATAAACATCGCAATAAAAATGCAGTCTTTCTACAGTGATCTTAGGTTTAATGGCAAACCGGTGCTAGTATTCCGGTTTCCTCCTACATTAATTTCCTAGGGCTGCCATAACTAAGTACCACAAACTGCGTGGCTTAAGACAACAGAAATGTATCCTCTCACAGTTCTGGAAGATACAAGTCTGAAATCAAGGTGTCAGCAGGGCTGTGCTCCCTCTGAGACTCTGGGTTGAATCCTTCCCGGCCTCTAAGCTTCTGGTGGTGGCTGGCAATCCTGGGCTTGTTAGCTGTATCTCTCCCGTCTGTGCCTCTGTTGTCACATGGCCTTCTTCCCTCCGTGTGTCTCTCTCCTTTTCTTATAACGACACAAGTCATATTGGATTAGGTTCCACACTAACGACCTCATCTTAACTTGATTACATCTGCAAAGACTATTTCCAGATAAGGCCACATTCACAGGTACTGAGGGGTAGGACTTCAATGTATCTTTTTAGGGGACACAATTCAACCCATAACACCTTCTGAAATATATCCATGTAATTAAAATGTTAATATTAGGTAAATACTAGTACAATTGGCAGAATTTATGAATGGGTTCTCAGATGTCGAGGTCAAGGTCTGGCCCAGATCTGATGACCCTCGCTATCCCATTTTCCATGGCAGTTGTAGAACCAGATTGGTGGAACTGGAAAGGCTTCCTGAGACCAACCAGTTCAGCCTTATCATCTTCATTGTACTTTAATTATTTCAACCCCCCCCCAAATTACATAAGTACATAGTTTACAAAAGTCAAATAATACTAACAGCTCCTAACAAAAGCCAGCTGTCCCTTGACCCGTCCCTACCTCCTTCCTCAGTCCCTTTCCCCAAAGCCAATTACTTTAAAACAATTTATAGGCACGTAATTCATATTTGTCAATAATATGTTTATACCACTATTTCACAGCTCATCAACTTTAGACATTATCTACTCACTTCCTGTAATGGAACATGAATATTTAGTTCTCGTATTAGCCTGCCTTCAACTTTCTTTTCTCCATGCTCACAATGTAGGTATATAACAATATTTGTTACATCAGTACTCAGCATCTATGTAAGTGTTGTGCACATCTGAGCCATGTAGGAAGTTCTGATCACGTTTCCTTCCATGGGTAGCTCTTTGGATCCTCATGTTTTCATTTGATTAGTTTTTTTAATGTCCCAATTGTTAATTCTTCCCCAACTGTCCAACTCCTCTGAAGTCTGTTTTCCATGTGATCTAATAGAAATCTTGCAAGTCTGAAAATGGCTTTATTCCATGCTCATGTGTGATGGACAGTTTGGCTGGGTATGGTATTCTAGGTGGGAAGTCATGTCACCAGATAATTTTGAGGTTTATTCCATTGTCTCCTATTTTCCACTCTCACTGTTGATCTGGTAAATGGTATTTAAACCTGGAAATGAACACACTTCTTTTGCTAGGCCTTTCCTCTGGGGATTTGAGTCAATCTATCCAGGAGCTGAGCTGAGTTTGGATCGTGTTGTTATGGTTACCCTCAGTGCTTCACAGTCCTGAGCATTACCTGGCTCCACTAAGCATCATTGCATGTGCTTATTTGCCATACTCATATCTTCTTTGATGAAATGTCTATTCAAATCTTTTGCCCATTTAAAAAATATTTATTTATTTATTTGGCTGCACCAGTCTTAGCTGTGACAGGTGGGCTCCTTTGTTGCAGCACATGGGCTCCTTAGTTGTGGCACACGAACTCTTAGTTGCAGCATGCGAACTCTTAGTTGCGGCATGCGAACACTTAGTTGCGGCATGCACGTGGGATCTAGTTCCCTGACCAGGGATAGAACCCCGGCCCCCTGCATTGGGAGCGCAGAGTCTTAACCACTGTGCCACAAGGGAAGTCCCTGCCCATTTTTTTCATTGAGTCACTTTATATTCCTCCAGCTTTTTTGTGTTTTTAGGGTTGGGTTTGATTTGCCAGAGGATTTTTCTCAGTGTCTGTTCCACCCTCAGCTTTCGGTCTTCCCTCTGCACTTGGCTCTGCAGCCCTGCGTGGTCTTGCCCCTCGTCCAGCGGCAGCTCCTCAGCCTGGCTGGGGGAGGGGCATTCTCTCTCTGTTGTTTGGTTCTGCCTCAGTGTTAGGCAGGAGCTGGCTTTCAGCGATCCTGCCCCTCCCACAGTGGCAGGTGCGGTCTAAGGGTGTCAGCCCAGGATGTATTTCCACCCCTCACCCAGAGTTTGAGGGTTTTTGTTTGAATACCCCAACTGCGATGGGTCTTCACCTGTACCCTGAGGCACCCTCTGATGCTTAAGGCTCTGCTCTCTAGGGGAGAGAGTGAAAAAGGAGATAGTGCATGGGGCTTCATGCCTTTCCTACAGTGACTGCCTTCTAGGACATTCTAGGGCCTCTTGCCCTGACCTCAGTCTTTCTTATGTGCACTGGGTGAGATCCTTGGGGAAGAGCCTGCGAGTGGGTGGGAATTCCCGTGTCTGCAGCTCCTGGCAATTCTATACCTCACACTAACTCACACTTCGCCTTTAGCAAGTTGCCCAAATTTCTAGCTAAATTCTTCCTATCAACTTGTATGGTGTCTGTACCATGGGATCCCATCTCTCCTTGGAGGCTGTGATTTTTGCTAATTATTCAGGTTTACGGAAACCACAAGTCTGGTATTGTGCTTTTTCAGTGACGTCAGCATGCCACTCTCCCCTGGGCCCAGAAGGAGACGACATAGAGCAGGTGCCCTCATGGGACACAAGGCTGTCCTGGTGGATCTCACTGGAGGCTCCCAGCAGCCTGAGCCATTAGGAATTGCTATCTCTACTGTACAGTAGCAAACCTGAGGCTTGGGACTTCCCTGGTGGCACAGTGGTTAAGAATCCGCCTGCCAATGCAGGGCACACGGGTTCGAGCCCTGGTCCAGGAAGATCCCACAGGCCACACAACAACTAAGCCCGTGCACCACAACTACTGAGTCTGTGCGCCACAGTTACTGAAGTCTGCGTGCCGAGAGCCCGTGCTCCACAACAAGAGAAGCCACCACAATGAGAAGCCCACGCACCGCAACGAAGAGTAGCCCATGTTCAACGCAACTAGAGAAAGCCCACGCGCAGCAATGAGGACCCAACGCAGCCTAAATAAATAAACAAACAAATAAATTTATTTATTTAAGAAAACCAAAAAAACCTGAGGCTTGGAGGAGAGGACCAGCCCATCAGAGCTGGGGAGGCACTTCCAGCCTTGGCCCAACTCCTTGCCAGGTGCAGCTGGGAGCTGAGCCCTGCCTGGGGCTGGTGACTGGGGCTGCAGTCACTGGACCTCCTCTTCCCTCCGCCTTACCCGCCACTGTGTGCTCTCAGCCCCACAGGAGGTAGACTGGGCCCTGTAGTCCCTTTGTGCAGCTGAGTGTGAAAGTTCAGGCTCAGGGGCCAGGTTGCCAGGCTTTGAATTCTGGCCCTGACACTTAGCAGCTGGGACACCGTGGGCAGGTGAATTCCCTCCTCTGAGTCTCAGTTTTCTCACCTGTAAAATGGGAATAGTTTATACTTACCTTGCGGGTGGTTGTGAGGGTCAAATGAGGGGATATGTGAGGTACCCACAGGGCCAGGCCCCTGGCAAGGGCAGAGCTGGGTGGAGAGGAGTCCGCTTTGCCCAGAAGCTGCTGTGCTGGTCTGTCAGGCTCCCCTGGGGGTGCCAATGGCTGTCCGCCAGACTTCATCCAGACAGGACAGCCTGGTCCTCTGCCTCCTGAAGGAACTGAAAGCAGCCTGCTGTGAATTTAACAGGGGAACCATCCAGGGAAGATTTGGAGCAGAGCAGGGCCAGGTTAGCAAATCGGTCCCTCAGTCACTGTTATAGGTTGAATTCTATCCTCTACGAAATTCAAATGTTGAAATCCTGACTCCCAGGACCTCAGAATGTGACCTTTTTGGAGACAAGGTCTTTACACTGGTAGTCAAGTTAAAACACTTATTCTGTGTGTGTGTGTGTGGGAGAAGTAAGTGGGGGTCCTGGTGGAGGGGTGGGGAGAGGCTGGGCTGGGACGAGTTGAGCACGAGGGGTGGCTCAGAGAAGGGCAGAAGCAGGCCTGAGGCTCTGCAAATGTGACCACTCTTCCCAGAGGAAGCCTGGTCTTGTGGGATCTCGGATGATCTAAGGGGCCAGAGCAGGGGAGTCCAGGGATGAGAAACACCTGGGTGCCCAGTGCCGGAGACCCCCTCATCCCTGACTCATCAATAAGGAGTCCGGCTCACACCACCCATCACGCAAACCCCAACGCTCATGGATGCCTCCCCTCAGAGGCACAATGTGACGGCACCTCATCCCAAGTTAAAATACTTGATTGCCTCTGTAAAGTTAAAAAACCTGATTCTCTCTATAAAGAGCTTGTCTTCAAATAAGGAAGTCATTAGTGTGGGTCATATTCCAGTCTGAGTGGTGGGGACTGGTGTCCGATAAAAAGGAGAAGTTTGGATGCAGAGAGCATACCAGGAGAAAGGCATGTGAAGAAGGAGACAGAGATTGGGGCGATGCTCCTACAAGCCAAGGGACACAAAGATTGTCCCCAAACCACCATAAGCTGGGAACGGATTCTCCCTCACAACCCTCAAAGGGAGCCAACCCTCCTGACAGCTTGATCTCAGGCTTTTGGCCCTCAGAACTGTGAGACAGTACATTTCAGTTTTAAGCCACCCACTGTGTGATACCTGGTTACAAGGATCACGGCTGATACGGAAGCCCTAGGAAACAGAGCCGCTAAGCCACACTGCCTTCACTGGGAAGGGCTGGGGAGCCGGGCCCCAAAGTCAGTGGGCCATGTGCCTGGAAGTTTGGAGGGGAAGGGTCCCCCCCTTCTGCTCAGCCTGGGTCTGCTGCCCACCAGCCACCTTCCAGGCCTCAGACATGGCCCAGGGCCTGGGGCCCACTGTGGGGCTGCCCAGGGCCAGGTGCCTACCCCCAAGACTTGAGTGAGGTGTAGTTGGGTGGGAACACCTGTTTTGTTGTTGTTTTCCTGTAAGGGTCTCTCATCTCCCAAACCCGCTACTTTTCATAAGAGACTCAGCAAGTTTGGAAGCTGGAAAAACTCCTGTAGATGAGTCTTCCCTGCTTGCGTACAGTGGGAAAACAGACGCAAAGATTGGCAGGGCCTGGCCCAAGGCCGCACAGAGAGGCAACGGCCAGCCTGGGACCCGGGCAGGGGGCGGCCTCTGTACCCACTGTGGGTGCCAAGCGGACCTCACAGGTGTTGGGCCATGTCTCACTTGTTCCCTCCTGCAGCAAGTGCTGGCTGGCGTGGGCCTGGAGGCCTGGGGGGACCAAGACCCTCCTCTCCACAGCCTCTCCTAGAGCTGCTCCCTCCTGCCCCCCCCCCACTCCAGGACACAGACAGAACGCCCCCCCACACACACACTATTGCCTCCAAGCCTTTGCACAGATGTCCCTTGCATCAGTCAGTCCATCCAGGGCCACTGGGTCCTGTGGGATAAGGGGTTTGTTTAGGGTTAGGCCTGATGTGGTCATGGAAGGACCTGGGATAATGACAATCCAGAGGAGAAATTGGGGGATCAGGGGAAGAATCACCAACCAGCCAACCTGGGGCTCAAGGCCCACCCAGCCATCCAGCTGCTGACTGTGAAGGGGGTGCTTGGTGGGGCGGGGGCGGGGCCTACGAGGTGTTGCCAGTATGTAGCTCCCGCCTCTGTGGCTCTGCAGCCACGGGATACACAGGGCACACAAGGGTCCCTCCATCCATCTCAGGGGATGTTTACTCCTCTCCCAGCTGTGTCACACTTCCTCTTTGATACACTAGAACTAGAGCAGTGATGCAAGTTTAACTGCTATTAGTGCATTCTGTGTTACATAATAGAGGGAGGCGAGAGGGAGAAAAAGGAAAAGGAAAAGAATTGATCATATACATAGGTATACTCATAGGTAAACAAGGAAATAATATTAGTGACTACTGCAGTCCTTGTTTCTGCAACAGGCCACATGGCTAGAGCTGGTATTAATTCCTCTTCCATCACCATTCTGCATTAGGCACCCAGCTGGTTGTTGTTCCATGCCTGCTGGGGGGAGCCAGACCTTCCCTCCTGAAGGTCTCTGTCAATGTTCCTGCCTATATTAAGTTATCGTAATTTCCATTCCAGATATATATATATATATATATATATGCACACACATATACATTTTGGGGGCACACTGCATGGCCTGTGGGATCTTAGTTCCCCAGAGGAACAATTGATTTAGTGGAAATATTATTGTGTCCCCTGGTGGGAATGTCTCTCCCTTGGGAATTCAGCATTGCAAGGATGGGAAACAAATATTTTGCTAGTGGGCCACTAGGGATAACAGTGAGAAGAGCTACTCCCATTTCTATCCAACTTTGACTCCTGGACTCGTGAGTCCTGGCTGTGGGAGAAACAACCCCACAAGCTGAATGTTGATGCAGATCACAGTCTGCACCCTGGAGGATGCTGCCCCAGTCCTGCGAGGTGTTGCCCCTCTCTGGTGCCATAAGGGGGTCTCCAAAAGGCCATCCCACCCTTCTATAAAGCCAGCTGCGAGATTGGTTCAAGATGACGGAGTAGAAGGACATACACTCACTCTCTCTTGCGAACAATCATCAACAGGGAGACACTGGAACTCACCAAAAAAGATACCCCACATCCAAAGACAAAGGAAAAGCCACAATGAAACAGTATGAGGGGTGCAATCACAATAAAATCAAATCCCATAACTGCTGGGTGGGTGACTCACAAACTGGAGAACACTTATACCACAGAAGACCACCCACTGGAGTGGAGGTTCTGAGCACCATGTCAGTCTTCCCAACATGGGGGTCTGGCAACAGGAGGAGGAATTCCTAGAGAATCAGACTTTGAAAGCTAGCGGGATTTGACTACAGGACTTCGACAGGACTGGGGGAAACAGAGACTCCACTCTTGGAGGGCACAAAGTAGTGTGTGCATCGGGACCCAGGGGAAGGAGCAGTGACCCCATAGGAGACTGAACTGGACCTACCTGCTAGTGTTGGTGGATCTCCTGCAGAGGTGAGTGGTGGCTGTGTCTCACCGTGAGGACAAGGACGCTGACAGCAGAAGTTCTGGGAAGTACTCCTTGGCGTGAGACCTCCCAGAGTCTACCATTAACACCACCAAAGAGCCAGGTAGGCTCCAGTGCTGGGTCACCTCAAGCCAAAAAACCAACAGGGAGGGAACCCAGCCCCACCCATCAGCAGACAAGTGGATTAAAGTTTTACTGAGCTCTGCCCACCAGAGCAACACACAGCTCTACCCACCAGTCCCTTCCATCAGGAAACTTGCACAAGTCTCTTAGATAGCTTCATCCACCAGAGGGCAGACAGCAGAAACAAGAACTACAATCCTGCAGCCTGTGGAACAAAATCCACATTCACAGAAAGAGAGACAAGATGAAAAGTCAGAGGGCTATGTACCAGATGAAGGAACAAGATAAAACCCCAGAAAAACAACTCAATGAAGTGGAGATAGGCAACCTTCCAGAAAAAGAATTCAGAATAATGATAGTGAAGATGATCCAGGACCTCGGAAAAAGAATGGAGGCAAAGATCGAGAAGATGCAAGAAATGTTTAACAAAGACATAGAAGAATTAAAGAACAAACACCTAGAAGAATTAAAGAACAAGCAAACCGAGCTGAACAATACAATTACTGAATTGAAGAATACACTAGAAGGAATCAGTAGCAGAATAACTGAGGCGGAAGAACAGATAAGTGACCTGGAAGACAGAATGGTGGAATTCACTGCCATGGAACAGAATAAAGAAAAAAAGAATGAAAAGAAATGAAGACAGCCTAAGAGACCTCTGGGACATTAAACGCAACAACATTCGCATTATAGAGGTCCCAGCAGAAGAAGAGAGCGAGAAAGGACTCGAGAAAATATTTGAAGAGATTATAGTCAAAAATTTCCCTAACATGGGAAAGGAAATAGCTACTCAAGTCCAGGAAGCGCAGTGAGTCCCAGGAAGGATAAACCCAAGGAGAAAAACACCAAGACACATAATAGTCAAACTGACAAAAATTAAAGACAAAGAAAAATTATTGAAAGCAACAAGGGAAAAACAACAAATAACATACAAGGCAATTGCCATAAGGTTAACAGCTGATTTCTTAGCAGAAACTCTATGAGCCAGAAAGGAGTAGCACAAAATATTTAAAGTGATGAAAAGGAAGAACCTACAACCAAGATTACTCTGCCTGGCAAGGATCTCATTCAGATTCGATGGAGAAATCAAAGGCTTTACAGACAAGTGGAAGCTAAGAGAATTCAGCACCACCAAACCAGCTTTACAACAAATGCTAAAGGAACTTCTCTAAGTGGGAAACACAAGAGAAGAAAAGGATCTACAAAAACAAACCCAAAACAATTAAGAAAATGGTCATAGGAACATACATATCGATAATTACCTTAAGCGTGAATGGATTAAATGCTCCAACCACAAGACACAGGCTTGCTGAATGGATACAAAAACAAGACCCATCTATATGCTGTCTACAAGAGACCCACTTCAGACCTAGGGAAACATACAGACTGAAAGTGAGGGGATGGAAAAAGATATTCCATGCAAATGGAAATCAAAACAAAGCTGGAGTAGCAATACTCATATCACATAAAATAGATTTTAAAATAAAGAATGTTACAAGAGACAAGGAAGGACACTACTTAATGATCAAGGGATCAATCCAAGAAGAAGATAAAACAATTATAAATATGTATGCACTCAACATAGGAGCACCTCAATACATAAAGCATCTGCTAACAGCTATAAAAGAGGAAATTGACAGTAACACAATAATAGTGGGGGACTTTAACACCTCACTTACACCAATGGACAGATCATCCAGACAGAAAATTAATAAGGAAACACAAGCTTTAAATGACACAATAGACCAGATAGATTTAATTGATATTTATAGGACATTCCATCCTAAAACAGCAGATTACACTTTCTTCTCAAGTGCCCAAGGAACATTCTCCAGGGTAGATCATATCTTGGGTCACAAATCAAGCTTCAGTAAATCATATCAAGCATATTTTCTGATCACAGTGCTATGAGATTAGAAATCAATTACACGGAAAAAATGTAAAAAACACAAACACACAGAGGCTAAACAATATGTTACTAAATAACCAAAAGATCACAGAAGAAATCAAAGAGGAAATCAAAAAATACCTAGAGACAAATGACAATGAAAACACAACAATCCAAAACCTATGGGATGCAGCAAAAGCCGTTCTAAAAGGGAATTTTATAGATATACAAGCCTACCTCAAGAAACAAGAAAAATCTCAAATAAACAATCTAACCTTATACCTAAAGGAACTAGAGAAAGAAGAAAAAAAAAAAACCCCAAAGTTGGTAGAAGGAAAGAAATCATAAAGATCAGAGCAGAAATAAATGAAATAGAAACAGAAAACAATAGCAAAGATCAATAAAACTGAAAGCTGGTTCTTTGATAAGATAAACAAAATTGACAAACATTTAGCCAGACTCATCAAGAAAAAGAGGCAGAGGACTCAAATCAATAAAATTAGAAATGAAAAAGGAGAAGTTACAACAGACACAGCAGAAATACAAAGCATCCTAAGAGACTACTACAAGCAACTCTATGCCAATAACATGGACAACCTGGAAGAAATGGACAAATTCTTAGAAATGCACAACCTGCCAAGACTGAATCAGGAAGAAATAGAAAATAGGAACAGACCAATCACAAGTAATGAAATTGTAACTGTGATTAAAAATCTTCCAACAAACAAAAGTCCAGGACCAGATGGCTTCACAGGTGGATTCTATCAAACATTTAGAGAAGAGCTAACACCCATCCTTCTGAAACTCTTCCAAAAAATTGCAGAGGAAGGAGCACTCCCAAACTCATTCTATGAGGCCACCATCACCCTGATACAAAAACCAGACAAAGATACTACAAAAAAAGAAAATTACAGACCAATATCACTGACGAATAAAGATGCAAAAATCCTCAACAAAATACTAGCAAACAGAATACAACAACACATTAAAAAGATCATACACCATGATCAAAGTGGGATTTATTCCAGGGATGCAAGGATTCTTCAATATAGGCAAATCAATCAATGTGATACACCATATTAACAAACTGAAGAATAAAAACAACATGATCACCTCAATAGATGCAGAAAAAGCTTTTGGCAAAATTCAACACCCATTTATGATAAAAACTCTCCAGAAAGTGGGCATAGAGTGAACCTACCGCAACATAATAAAGGCCGTATATGACAAACCCACAGCCAGCATCATTCTCAATGGTGAAAAACTGAAAGAATTTCCTCTAAGATCAGGAAAAAGACAAGGATGTCCACTCTTGCCGCTATTATTCAACATAGTTTTGGAAGTCCTAGCCACAGCAATCAGAGAAGAAAAATAAATAAAAGGAATACAAAGTGGAAAAGAAGAAGTAAAACTGTCACTGTCTGCGGATGACATGATACTATACATAGAGAATCCTAAAGATGCCACCAGAAAACTACTAGAGCTAATCAATGAATCTGGTAAAGTAGCAGGATACAAAATTAATGCACAGAAATCTCTTGCATTCCCATACACTAACAACGAAAGATCAGAAAGAGAAATTAAGGAAACAATACCATTCACCATTGCAACAAAAAGAATAAAATACCTAGGAATAAACCTACCTAAGGAGGTAAAAGACCTGTACTCAGAAAACTATAAGATACTGATGAGATAAATCAAAGGTGACACAAACAGATGGAGAGATATACCATGTTCTTTGACTGGAAGAATCAATATTGTGAAAATGACTATACTACCCAAAGCAATCTACAGATTCAATGCAATCCCTATCAAATTACCTGTGACATTTTTTACGGAACTAGAACAAAAAATCTTAAAATTTGTATGGAGAGAGACCTGAATAGCCAAAGCAGTCTTGAGGGGGAAAAAAAGAGCTGGAGGAATCAGACTCCCTGACTTCAGACTATACTACAAATCATACAGTAATCAAGACAATATGGTACTGGCACAAAACCAGAAATATAGATCAATGGAAGAGGATAGAAAGCCCAGAGATAAACCCACTCACCTATGGTCAACTAATCTATGACAAAAGAGGCAAGATATACAGTGGATAAAAGACAGTCTCTTCAATAAGTGGTGCTGGGAAAACTGGACAGCTACATGTAAAAGAATGAAACTAGAACAGTCCCTAACACTATACACAAGAATAAACTCAAAATGGATTCGAGACCTAAATGTAAGACTGGACAGTATAAAACTCTTAGAGGAAAACATAGGAAGAACAGTCTTTGACATAAATCACAGCAAGATCTTTTTGATCCACCTCCTAGAGTAATGGAAATAAAAACAATAATAAAAAAATGGGACCTAATGAAACTTAAAAGTTTCTGCAAAGCAAAGGAAACTACAAACAAGATGAGAAGACAACCCTCAGAATGGGAGAAAATATTTGCAACGGACAAAGGCTTAATCTCCATAATATGTAAACAGCTCGTGCAGCTCAATAGTAAAAAAACAAACAACCCAATCAAAAAATGGGCTGAAGACCTAAATAGACATTTCTCCAAAGAAGACATACAGATGGCCAAGAAGCACATGAAAATCTGCTCAACATCACTAATTATTAGAGAAATGCAAATCAAAACTACAATGAGGTATCACCTCGCATCATCAGAAAATCTACAAACAACAAATGCTGGAGAGGGTGTGGAGAAAAGAGAACCCTCTTGCATTGTTGGTGGGAATGTAAATTGATACAGCCACTATGGAGAACAGTTTGGAGGTTCCTTAGAAAACTAAAAATAGAATTACCATATGACTGAGCAATCCCATTACTGGGCATATACCCTAAGAAAGCCGTAATTCAAAAAGAGTCATGTACCACAACGTTCATTGCAGCACTATTTACAATAGCCAGGTCATGGAAGCAACCTAAATGCCCATTGACAAATGAATGGATAAAGAAGATGTGGTACATATATACAATGGAATATTACTCAACCATAAAAAGGAACAAATTTGGGTCATTTGTAGAGATGTGGATGGATTTGGAGACTGTCATACAGAGTGAAGTAAGTCAGAAAGAGAAAAACAAATATCATATATTAACGCATATATGTGGAACCTAGAAAAATGGTACAGATGAACCGGTTTGCAGGGCAGAAATAGAGGCACAGATGTAGAGAACAAACCTATGGACACCAAGGAGGGAAAGTGAGGGTGGGATGAATTGGGAGATTGGGATTGACATATATACACTAATATGTATAAAATGGGTAACTAATAAGAACCTGCTGTATAAAAAATAAACAAAATAAAATTCAAAGATTCAAAAAAAAAATTAAAAATGCTTTGCCAAAGAAACTCTTTGGCAAGCTTGGAGACTTTTAGAGCATGAGCCACCCATCTCCTTGCATGGCCCTGCAATAAACCTCTCTCTGCTCAAAGGAAAACAAACACACTAGGGTGATCTGAATAAGCTATGAACTTTAGTTAGTAATAATGTACCAAGATAGGTTTATTAATTGTAACAAATGTACCATACTAATATATGCATAACTGGGTAAGGAGGTACATGGGAACTCTCTGGACTATCTTTTAAATTTTCCTGTAATTCTAAAACTATTTTTAAAAATAAAATTTATTTTAAAAATAATAAAAGCATGAATGCAAGGGCACATACTTTACCTTTCATAGATGCAAGGGCACAAACTTTACCTTTCACTTTGGGCTCCAATATGGCTCAGCTATCACTGGCTCTATCCCCGCCTCATTTGCATGGAAGGTCCCGATATTTTGTATATTTATTTCAAGATCATAGATGTGTTTCCACTGAATTTCAGGCAGGATTTTTCCCCAGAAGCAATCCTGAATCTGTAAAAATACTACAGTATGCTATGATATCGAGCAGTCAAACCCCTCAATAAATGAAAACTTTGTTTAAAAAAAAACAAAATCAAACATCATCTACAAAGAAGAGCCAATTTGAAATTCAGTAACTATAAAATGATACTTTGGAAAAATTGCTGGTAATTTTATTTTAAAAATTATACACTATTAAAAGTGTCTTTAGAAAAAGTCACATGTATCAATGTTCATCTTTGCAGTTTTTTTAATGCTAATACACTAAATATACACTAAATGCTGCCAATTTTTTCCTTCCAAATAAATATTTTATACATACACCCCCCCCCCCAAAAAAGCCAGCTGCTTTAGACTGATAGGGAATTCCACAGTGAATCAGTGAATTCCACGGACCAATTGCCAGACTTAATTTGCTGCAAAATGTGTGCCCTGGTTGAAGCAATGTTTTGTGGAATACCATGTTGGTGGATAAGGCATTCTATAAGTCCAGGGATGGTGGTATTGGCAGAGCATTTGGGCTGGGAAAGCAAATCCATACTCAGAAGAAGTATCTATGCCAAGGAGAGCAAAGTGCTGCTTCTTCTATGATGGAAGTGTGCTCTGTAATCCGTCTGCTACCGGGGACGCTCTGGTCTCCCTGGGGAGTGGTGCCATATAGTGGGCTCAGGGGACTATTGTGATGGCCTGTGGAAGAGAAAGGGAGTCCAGGTCCCTGTGGTCTAGACTATGCAGGAGGGCTGGAGAGCTGGTGAGGGTATATTACTGGCCCTGCCCACTGGATGTAAACTGCTGCTGCTAAGAGAAGAGGTACCAGATGTACTGATGAGCTCCAGCCAAGAAATGACATCAGAACAATAGCTGCGATTAGAATCACCACCTGATGGGACTTCCCTGGTGGTCTAGTGGTAAAGAATCCGCCTTCCAATGCAGGGGACGCGGGTTCGATCCCTTGTCGGGGAACTAAGATCCCACATATTGCGAGGCAACTAAGCCCACATGCCACAACTAGTGAGCCCGAGTGTCACAAACTACAGAACACACACACCACAACTACAGAGCCCACGCGCCACAACTAGGGAAGAAAACCCGCGCGCCACAACTAGAGAGAAGCCCACGCGCTGCAGGACCTGGCGCTTCTGAAGAGGGACTCCAGAGCCAGGGTGTCTGGGCTCAAATTCCAGCTCCACCACGTACCAGCCTCATGACCTTGGGCAAGCTACCTCTCTTGGCCTCAGTTTCCCCATCTGTAAAATTGGGATAATAATAGTAGCTACCTCACAGGGTTGTGGTGAGGATTAAATAAATTAATATTTGTAAAGAACATAGAACAGGGCCTGGCACGTAATAAGTCCTGTATTAGCATTTGTTTACTCCCCACTCCCCATATATATACAATTGTTAGAAAATGTTTGAGAGTAATTTGAGCAGCACATATCAATTTTTTTTAAGATTTATTTTTTATTGAAATATAGTTGATTTACAATGTTGTATTAGTTTCTGGTATACAGCAAAGTGATTCAGTTTTCTATATATACATATACATACATACACACATACATATATATATATATTTTCATATTCTTTTCCATCATGGTTTATTACAGGATAAAAATATGGAACTCTTCTCGAATGTGATGTCATCCTTGTGCTAATCTTCTCTAACTTGTTCCAATTTTCATATATGTGCTGCCAAAGCAAACATGCACATAGAAGATTTTTAAATGTGCAGCAGCCACTCAGCAGTCCCCCTTTGTGGAACCTATCTGATGGACACCTTCAGAATATCCATAGTGACAAATATTTAAGAATGTTTCTTGGGCTTCCCTGGTGGCGCAGTGGTTGAGAGTCTGCCTGCCGACGCAGGGGACACGGGTTCATGCCCCGGTCCGGGAAGATCCCACATGCCGCGGAGCGGCTGGGCCCGTGAGCCACGGCTGCTGAGCCTGCGTGTCCGGAGGCTGTGCTCTGCAAAAAAAAAAAAAAAAAAGAATGTTTCTTGGAGCATTATTTGTAAGGACAAAAAATTGGAAACAACACAGATGTTCATCAGAAGGGGAGTGGTTAAATAAATTCTGGACATCCCCAGATGGAACACCATGCAGGGATGAAAAGAGTGAGTCGTGTGTATGAGGTTGAATCATCTGAAATTGCTGACATTTGGCCATTATTGATTTGCAAAGTAGTGATGGCAATTTCAGAGGATTCAATCTAATACTGTGCACTTGTATTAGAGTAGTTTGAGCTGTGGTGACAAACAGACCCAGAAGTGTTATGGACAAACAGAACAGAAGTTTGTTTGCCGCTAAAGTAACAGTCCCAGGTTGGGGGGATGAAATAAATGATGGGGGGGGACGTCTTTTCCATGAGGTGATTCAGGGACCCAGACTGAGGAAGAGTCTGGTATCTTCAACGGGTATTTTTCCCAGGCTATGTGTTAACTCCGACCAGAAGGGAGAAGGAGCGCCCAGGCGCATGAGGGAGGCTTTATGACCCTGGCCTGGACGGGCACCCCTTACTTTGGCTGGCACTCCATTGCAGACAAATTAGTCATATGGCCACACCTACCCACAAGAAGGCTGGGAGATGTGCTCTAGCTGTGTGTATGGGAAGCAGGAAAGGCAGGTTTTTGCGGATGGATGGGCTGTCTCTGCCCCAGTACTCTCTAAGCCTCAGTTTCCTTATCTTTATTATGCGGGTAATAATAGTAGCTACTGCACAGTAAATGGCATAATGTGTGTGCATTCAGCAGAGCCCTTGACCCACAGTGAGCGTTCCATAAATATTCAGGTGGCAGGCTACCTCCCAGAGGTCCCTTCTGGAATCGAGTTCCAATTGCCCACAGGCGTAACTTGCCTGACTGTGGCAGACAGCATTTTCCCACATGCTCTTGTTACGGTGGGTCACTGACATTCCCCTATCCTTGAACCTGGGCAGACCTTCATAACAGGTGGTGGAGGTGATACTGCCTGACTCCTGAGGCTGGTCCTAATGGGCAACATGGTTTCTGCTTGGCGTTCTCTCTCTCTCTCTCTCTCTCTCTCTCTCTCTCTCTCTCTCTCTCTCTCTCTCTTTCTCTGTCTCATGCACGTGACGGTTACTCTTGGAACCTAGCCACCATGTTTCTGGAACCTAGACCACCTGAAGAGGCTGTGTGTGGGGATTTCAGCTGACAACCCCAGCTAGGCCCCCAAAGGACAGCCAGCATCCACTGTCAGATGTGTGAGCAGGGAACTTTCGGATGACTCCAGCCCCAGGCTTTGAGTTTTCCAGCCGAGGCCCCAGACATTGTGGAACAGAGATAATTCATCCCTGCTGTCTGCATTCCTGACCCACGGGAATCAATAATCAAATAATGATTGTTGTTTGAAGAGACGAGAGTTTGGAGTAGCTTGTTAGTCAGCAATAAATAACTGATAGAGTGATGCACTTTTTAGTCTTCCCTTTCCTTGTCTTATTCCCCACTCCCCTTCTTGTTTCTCCTGGGACCACCTCCCACATCACCCACCTGCACGCACCTGTCTCAGGGTCTGCTTCTGGGAGACCCAGCAAGGCAACACATTATTTGGAGAAGATACATGTAGAAAAATGACAAATGGAAAATTATTGGATGCCTCTTCGGGAATGAGTTTGAGAACCAGAAACTTTACTTTTTATTAAATTATTTACATGTTAAGCAATTCTTCATTATAATTTTTAAAAGTATAAATAATTTCCATAAAACCTTGAGTCAGGTCTCATCAGATCCAGTGCTGGACCCAGTGAGCGGATCTCTGAGCAGGTGAACTTCAGACTTTTTGTACTCGCCGGCAGTGGAGCTGGGGTGTGGTGACTTTTTCCTTTTTTCAATGCTTTAAATAAACTTTAAAAATTGTGGGGCTTCCCTGGTGGCGCAGTTGCCGATGCAGGGGACACGGGTTCGTGCCCCGGTCTGGGAAGATCCCACATGCCGCGGAGCGGCTGGGCCCGTGAGCCATGGCCGCTGAGCCCGCGCGTCCGGAGCCTGTGCTCCGCAATGGGAGAGGCCACAACAGTGAGAGGCCCGCGTACGGCAAAAAAAAAAAAAAAAAAAAAAAAAAAAAATTGTGGTAAAATATACATGAAATTTACTATTTAACCATTTTAAAGTGGCATCAAGTATATGCACATTGTGGTACAACCAGCACCGCCATCCATCTCCAGAACTCTTTCATCATCCCAAGCTGAAACGCTGTACCCTGGCCCCTGGTGGCCACCATTCTCCTTTCTGTTTCTGTGACTTTGACTCCTCTAGGTCTCTCATATAAGTGGAATCATACAATAGTTATCTTTTTATGTCTGGCTTGTTTCACTTAGTGTGGTGGTTTCTTAAGTGGTCCCAGGATAACTTGCCTGGTCACCGCCATCCATGACCACACTTCCTGGCACGAGACCTGTACTCGCGCTGCACAGGTGTGGCTGGTGGGCATGGCTGGCAACGTGGCAGGCAGACAGGACTGGTCCAGACACTTTGCTGCAGACGAGCTCACGGTGCCTCCCCTTTCCCAGTTCCGAGCAGAATTGCTGGGCGAGGGTTAATCAACATTCAGTCATGTTTCCAAGTTTAAATGGAGCATTTGTTTAATTATGTGTAAGTAGCAATACATTGTGGCCATTATCTAAATCACTATTTTATTTCCTGGATGTGGTTTCATAATGCAGGGTTTCTGCTCCAGCCTAGCATCATTAACAGAGAAGTTAATGAATATAAAAGCGTAAAGGCTAATTACACTTTAATTTACAATCATGGTCTCATTTTGGGACCACATGAAATCTGTTTTGAAAACAATTAAAAAAAAAAAAAAACCCGCTCTTGCCCTGGTAAATGGAGGGACCCCGGCCAGGAGCCCAGCTCTGCCTGCCACGTAGTGGCTGAGCGTCATTGGCTGGCACCGATCCCGTCCCTGGCGCCGTTACTCGGAGGCTGGTGAGGCCAAGTTCAGCGCCCTGTGACTCTGTCTTTTGTTTCCAGCAATTTTCCTCTTGCCTTCTTGTGGCTGCGGGGAAGAGTTGGGGGAGCCCCATCTGGGGCACTGGTGGTCTGACCGTGCAGCTCTGATGTGGCATCACATCGAGTCATGACGGTTGCAGTTACTTAGTGGTTTTAAAAGTGATGGTGATGGAAATTGGTGGTGGTGATGGGCGAAAAGCTGACATTTACTAGGTTCCTACTGTGTGCCAGGCACTGTTCTGGGTACTTTTATATATATTATTTATTCCTTGAAATTGCTCATCAATGGCAATTAGTCTCCCTGAAATTTGAATTCATTCCTCTGAAATGTTTAATGGAACTATGGAATCATTGTTAATTTTCTTAGGATAATAATGGCATTGTAGTTATGTAGAAGAATGTCCTTATTCTTAGGAGACGAAAAGAAGTTTGTGGGTGAAGGGTCATGATATCTGCCACTCACTTCCAAATGGCCCAGGAAAAAATATTATATATGTATATATATTTATATATAAATGTTATATATTTTAATATGTATTATATATAATATATGTATATATAGTTTATATATGTATAGAAAGAAAGAGAGAGAGAGAAAAAGAGAGAGAGAGTGAGAGACAAAGAGACAGAGATAGAGAGAGACCCAGAGAGAGAGACAAAGAGATAAAGGGCAAAATATGAATCGGTGTTGAATCTAGATGGAGGGTATACAAGTGTTCATTGTGCAATTCTTTCAGTTTTCCTCTTTTTCTCCCAATTGAGGTAAAAGGTCCATTTAATTAAGCCCAGCATTTGTCCGTATGATTTTGCATTATGGATTACTGGAGTCTGGAATAATAATTAATCAGGTAATCAAATAATAATTAATTAAACAAATATGCAAAAAAGCAAAATAGAACCACAGAGGGGATGGCCCGCAGTGGGGCTTCTGAAACCCTCAATTCAGGCTTCCCTCGTAAAGAACAATCATTTAAGAACATCCCACCAGCTCCTGAGCATTTATGCTAGGGCGGGCAGCAAACGGCCCTCTTAGTATTAGCTGAGCCACCCCCAGGAATTCATCCACAGGAAATATCGGGGTAGGGCTCCAGCATTATTCATGTTAAACTTAACAGTAGGGACAACGGAAATAGAAGAATCTGAAGAGAAAACAATAAAGTGCATTTTAAGACTTTCTGTAATTTCTACACACGTTTGGGGGAGGCTCTGCGCTCCCCACCCACGTGGGGCGGGGCGGCTGGCAGCCGTATGACTCCACCCCCTTGGCCATAGCTGATTGGATCAGGACAGACCCTGGTACTCAAGCTAGGCCAATCAGAATGCCTTCCCCAGGAATTTGGAAAAGGGACGAAGGACTCCCGATTCAGTCTGAATCTGGGAGCTGTCAGCTGCAGTCTTCTGCGGGGTGGGCTGAGGAGCCTGTGTGCCGCGAAGAGTATGGAGCAGCCCTCACGGAGAGAGCCGGAGAGCCCTGAGGGAGACCCAGCAACCTTTCCAGGCCCATTGGTCCTGTCCTTGGATTTCAGGAGACTCCACTGTAGTGTTCTGTTAAACTCTTTTTTTGTCAGTCTGGCTTGAATGGATTTTGGTTACAACCAAAATAGTCCTCAGATAGTAAGCATGTATTATTTTAATAATATGAAGGAAAGGAATAGAAATCACAGCCATTTACTGACTGGGCTGGGCACCTGGTGCTGTGCGTCCCCGGGCCTGTGCAAACGCCCTCAGATCCATGCCTGGTTACTCCCACTCTGTCCAGGTCCCTCAGATGGCCAATGGGAGGCACTGGGGGAGACAGGAGAGCAGGAGAAGGGAGAAGCCAGGGTATCTTTTCCCCCTGTTGCTGTGCCCTGGGCAGCCTCTGGTAGGGACCATGCTTCCTCTGCAGCTCCCCTCTTCCCCACCATGGGCCCTCCTTGGTTCCAGCTTCCACCGCGTGGCCCCTGTGAATCCCATCTCCTCCTATGGTGCTCCCCACACAGGGGGGCAAGTGGCTACCTACTTCAATAATCTCTGGGTCTCTGCCTCATCCCGTTTGGCTTCTCAGCTCTTATGTCACCTGTGTAGTTAATTCCCTGGATCAAATTCCCCCTGTTGAAATACTGTTTTCCCGGTTTAATGCTGACTGAATCACATATATTATCTAATTTTACTCTCGAAATGCCCCTCTGAGGGAGATATTAGGATCCCCACTTTGCAAATGAGGAAGCCGCTGCTCAGAGACGCTAAGTAACGTGCCCCAAAGTCACACAGCTTTGCCACGACACTCAGAAGCTCTTTGAACTCATTACTATATCGTACCAGAATGCTTTGTATTCTGTAACTACCTCTGTAGTTAGAAAGAAAAGTTATTAAAGACAAACAACAAGAAACAAATCCTGGGTAAGTGCAGTACTGATACAGAGTGTCTGGGGTGGCCCTGCAGGTCTGGGAAACTCTCTCAGGCAAGTCCAGCCTCTCTCAGCCCTGGGAGAGTGCAGGGGCGGGCCCTGGAATCCCAGGCCTCAACTTAGTAGCCAGAGCCCCTGGGCATAAGCCTCTCTGAGCCCAGTTCTCTCCTCCATCACGAGAGAGAAGTCAAGTTCAAAGGTCAGTTCCCTGCAGAGCTGGCATGAACACACCTCAGGCAGCGATGGCTTTGTGACTGCATGGTGGTCATAGTTCCTGCCTGTAGCCTGGCATGGAGTCACCCCCGATAAGCCTGTTCAGGTCTCGTGCCTGTGTCTCATCGCTCTGGGGCCTCAGCCAGGAGTGCAGATGCAGAAGAGGGACATGGACGCTAGGTCTCAGCACTGACCCACCTCTGTGCCTCCAGTTCCAGGACCAGTTCCACCTGTTCTCACTGACTTAGGATTTTTCTTGCTTCAAAAAATATGTTCATTTTTAATATCTGTGAATGGTTTCAGCTTGAAGGGCTGGTTCCATTTTTTCCTGACACATATGAAATGAAATGTGTAACTCCAAAGGAAAAATGCTCTTGAGAGATCATGGGAAACAGCCCCTCCCAGGCAGGCACTGACGTAGGGGCCAGGCAAACTGTGCCCCCCCTGTTAGTGGAATCATCCTGGACAAGTGACTTCTCCTCTCTGGCCTCAGGTTTTTTACCTGTAAAGTGGGATAATCTTGGTCCCTACCTCAGGGGTATTGCCAGGGACCCTTCAGCTAATTCAGAGGCCTGGAGGATGGGCACCATCTACGGTTATTATTTTGTTACTGTTTTGTTATTATTGCCAGCAATCTGTGGCCTGAGTTGATCCCTTGTGGCCTAGGGAAGTATAGGCCCAGAGTCCAGGGCCTCCCTGATGCCCCAGGCCAGGTGCTGGGGTGAGGGGTGGGCAGCCTCCCTGCCACGGAGCTGCAGAGGGAAGTGCTGCTGGGTGCTGGCACAGGGACTCTGCAGCCCTTACTGAATGGCCTCCAGTCTGGGGCAATTGGGAGGCTGCTCCTGACTCCCTGGTGACTTTCTAGCTCTGGCACCCGGCAGCTCCTTCTTTCAGGTCTGACCCCTTTTGTGCATCCAACACAGATTCCCCCTTTGGGCACCTAGGGAATTAGCTTGAGCCTGCATTTTGGCATCAGAGGGACCTGGTTGCAAGTCCTGTCCTGCCATGCAGGAGCTGTGTGACTCTGAGCATGTTGCTTAACTTCCCTGAGGCTCTGTCTCCTCAGGTGACATGGCAGTGATGATGATACCCACCTCCCGGGCTCAGCCATGTAACAAGTCCTTACTATCAGCTGGGCCAAGGTGGGTGTTGGTGAAATGATGAGGATGCAGCCCGGAGCAGAGGGACCTGGCAGTCTAGAGGGGAGAGTTGCTATAGTAACAGTAAGAGTGGCCACATTTATTGAGCTCTCACCGTGGGCAAGGTGTACTGCTAAGTGCTGGATGTTGACTGACTGTCCCACTGTTACCAGGAACTTATGGGGGGAGTGGATTGCCTCACATCAAAGCTCACACGTTGTGAGTGGACAAGCAGGGATTCGAACCCAGGCTGGGCTGACTCCAAGTGTGGGCACAGAGTCCTCTGTGATACAGTCTCCAGCTGTGTCAGTTTCTTCCACTGGACCCCATTGCAGGGTTAGGTGAGGATTCATGGTGACATCAGTCACTCCTTGAGGGTTGTGGTCCAATGGGGGAGCCTTTGGTACCTTTGAAAGTTCTGAATCTAAAACATTTGGGGATGGGGCACATCTGATGTCACCCCTGGGGGCAGTCCCCTTGCACCCCTCTGCTGGCAGGAGGCCCCCTTGTCTTCTTAAGCCTCTCTCAAGGCTGGTGGGATGGGCAGCTCCTTGCCCCTTTTGGCTTGATTCTCCCAGAGCTGCAGTACAGTTATCAGGGTTGTACACAGAATGACCCTATGGGCACTCACGACCCCAGGGGCACATATCATGGACATGGCAGATTTTCTGAAGTTAGGACAATTTTCTGAAAGATGGGAATAAAGTGGAAGTAAAGGTGCCTTTCCTAATTCTAACAGACATGCCATGTGAACCAGAATCATCTCTACTTTGGGAGAATGACACCTCAGTCCAGTGAACTCCCACTCATCTTTCAAAACCCAGCTCCAGTAATCCCTCCCTGAGAAGCCTCTACCCTCTGTGGAGGAGTCATTGCCCACTTCTCCACCTGGGGCTCCCTCAGCCCCTCCCTCCCCTCTGCCAGGCTGAGAGCTGCCGGGTGCAGTGATGGCTGCATTGGATGGGACTCCACCTGCCCCCTAGCCCTTGCCTGCCCCAGGAGAGAGTCCATGGGCATCCCAGAAGGCCAGCCTGGGCCTGAGCTAGGGGGCCCTATGGAGTTTCATGGGCACCTAAAAAGTTGGATCCACTTCCATCCACTCCCATTTTGCAGATAGAAACACTGAGGCCCAGAGCAGGGAAGGACTTGCCTGAGGTGTCACAGTGAGTTGGGGGCCCAGATCTCCTGACTCCCCACCGAGGCTGTGGCACCACTTCTGGTGGGGAGGCAGCCAAGGGACGTGGGTCAGGCTGGCGATGGGGACAAGGACATGAAGATACCTCCCCTGCCCCCTCCCGTGGTCCTGGAAGTAGTTTCCAGGCAACTTCCTGGGGGAATTCCCCACATGGAGCCAGGATGTCCGACTCCTTGGAGACCGATTCACTGGTGGAACTGTAAAGGGAGCCGGTGCTGGAGTCTGGGCTAGGGGTCTGGGGGCAGAAGTGAAACCTTACCTGCAGCTGCCCGGACCCAAAGTGACCCTCCTCCCCTGCCTGCCAAGAACCCCCCATCTCTAGATTCCCTACTCATTCCATTCACTTCATCCTTCTGAGATTTATTCCCGGGCCTCGGAGCCTGAAAATAATTTGCTGACACAGCCCCGTCCCGGGCAGGTGCTTTAATTGGTTTTGTGGGAGCAGGTCTGGGACCATCTATTTAGAAGGAAATAGAAATTATGGCGGTGCTGCCCGTCCTTTCCCTGTAACGGGTACTGTGGAGTGTGTCTATGTGTGTGTGTGGTGAGGGGAAGGGCAGCTACAAGGAAAGCAGAGGCCTGGTCACAGGGGATGCAGTGATTGGGCGGGGGTGTCTGGGGCCACGGGGCAATGAGAGTAGGGGCCGCAGGCTGGCCCCCTCCTCAGCCCTGGCCCAGCGTTGGAATCAGAGCAGGGCAGCTTCTCAGCCTCACAGAGCCCACGGCGAGGAGAAGGCATGGGGACTGAGGGGGCCCAGGGGCAAGGACATGGCTGGGCTGAGCTCTCAGGAGCCTCGTCCCCGTCCTTCCTCAAGGACACCCCAGCGCCTGGCCGGTGGGCACCTTCTAAAACACAAATCACATTTGTAACTCCCCCGCACCTTTTTCTTCTGGCTGCTCTGCACAGCTTTCTGGATCTTGGTTCCCCGATCAGGGATCGAACCTGGCCCCAGCAGCGAAAGCGCCAAGACATAACCACTGGACTGCCAGGGAATTCCCACATATTTGTAACTCCTAGACTCAAAGCCCTTCCATGTCGCCCCACTGCCCTCAGAATGAAGCCAAGTTCCTTAGCTTGACATTCAAAGTCCCTCACAGCCGGTCTGCCCTCTGATGACCGCTCCAGCCACATCATTCTTTTCTCCTGTCCCCAGCTGCTCCCTACCATGGTCTCTGGTCGCTCTACCAGGTACCTTTGGTCCCATCCTGGCATCCCGCCCCTTGTTAACACTTCAATTGCCCCATGACTGAGGAGATCATCATTACTCTCATTTTATAGCCTAGGAAATGGAGGCTCAGAAAGATGAAAAGTTACCTGCCAGAGGTCACACAGCAGGGCTGGGACTCCAACCCAGGCCTATCCAGTGCCCAATCCCATACTCTGAACTACCAAGGTGTACATGGGAACTAGCCAAGTTCCCTCAGGCCTCTAAGCCCCATGTCTTCCCCTGAAATATCCCTGCTTGCATTTTTTCCACTGGCAAACTCCTGTGCATACTTTAAAGCCCACTTGATGTCACTTCCTTGGGAATCCTTCCTTGACTCATGCCTCCCATGTCCAGTCTCTCCTTTGGGCTTCCCCAAGCCCCAGCCAAGCCCTCACCTCAGCTCTGATCTCTGGGTTTGTCAGTGTCTGTCTCCTCCACTTCATTCCTCCCCCCCAGACTGAGAGCTCCAGCTGAACTGTTGACCCTACAGAGTGGGGAGCACAGCCCTGAAGCACAGATGGGTCAGATCCTGGGACCTGGACTCTTTCCTTGTCTGAGGTATTGAGCAGCCTAGACCACAGCTGTTCTGTGTGATTCCGAGCAAGAACCTGTGTCTCCGTGGACTCAGTTTGCCCATCTGTAAAAAGGGAAGGTCAGCCTGGAGGCATCTGACACTTGGGGACTCTGAGGGCCAGGCTTGGGCTGGAGTCTTACACCATGTGACCAATGTGATTTGTGACTCTCGTGATGTATGTGTGGGGGGTGGTCACTCCCCATGTCAGGGTGGGTCACATCGAAAGGCCAGTGCTGATGCCCAGCTCAGCCTGGGTTCCACGTGGTGACTGTAGACTGGGCTGGCAGAGCTCTGAAGTGAGTCTCAGATTAGGGCTGCAGTCGCAGCTCTGCCAAGCCTGCCGACCTCGATGAGCCCCGGTTTCATCTGTAGAACGGAATAATAATAATACCACCTTACAGGGTGGATTTGCCATGAGGATCACAGGAGAGATGCAGAGGGCCTGGCCCAGAGCACGTGCCCCCGAGGTGTTCACTATTGTCATGGGCGCAAAGAACTTTGGGTGCCATGTCTTCGCTGGCACAGTAGGGGGTGGCAGGGGGTGCCTGAAGGATCTCAGTCTAGAGAGACAACCTGACTGACTCACAGAGAGCAGACCAGAGCTAAGGGGCCTGCGTGGGGCTTGTTTTCCTGGCCCCAAGGTAGCCAGTCAGGCTGGGGCTCCAAGGGGCTCTTTTTCCTGGTGACTTTTTTTTGAAGACGCCAGGACATGTTAAATGGGTGGGGGCAGTTCCTGAGGACAGATGGGCAGGGTGTGTGTGGGTGGCTCAGAGGAGGCTTGGGGCGGGCAGAGCTTCCGGGATGAGGCAGGTGGTACCCGGAGGAGACCAGTATGGTCAATGGCCCAGGAGGTGGCCGGCCAGGTTCGGGGGCCCCCAATCACATGCCCCAGAGTCAAGGTCCCGTCCAGATTTCCCCACTTCCAGGCTGTGGGCCGAGCCTCAGTCTCCCGCTCTGTCGAACGAGAAAGCAACTCCTGCCGGTGGCCGCGGCGGGTGGCGCGAGCAGCGCGGGCCCGGGAGGCCACAGCCGTAGGGCTCTGGCCGGGCTGCCGGGACCCGCGCGGCGGCAGCTCCCGCCCCTTCCACGTGGCCGCTCTGAGAGGGCGTCTGCGCTTCGGCGGGCCCCACGGACCCGGGAGACGAGGAGGCACCCCCCTCGGGTGCGGCTCAGTGCGGACCGCAGGTGGCGCCAGGGGGCCGCGGTTGGGCCTCCCTCGCGGCTCCGGCTGCCCGGCCGCGGGGCGGCGCGGAGCGGGGAGGCGGGCGTCTCGGCCGCTCTCGGGCCCGCCTGTCGGGCACCGCGGCCGTCGGGCGGTCGGGCCGCCGAGACCCCGGTGGGTGTTTGGGGCGCTGGGGTCGCACCCCGGCCGAAGGAGGCCAAGGCCCAGGCGGACGCCCGGGCATCCCACCGCCGACCGTCGAGCGGGCGGACCCGCCTCCTCCCCATACACCGGCCACCTCGCAGGCCCTTCCCGCCGCGTGTGTCCGGCTCCGCGCGGCAGCGGGTGTGCGCGGGGTCCGGGGGCTGTGGGTGTCAGCCCGTGCGGATCCACCGCGTGAGACAGTGGCCGCGGGCGGGAGCAGGGACGTGTCCGGCTGGTGTGTCCGTGGGGAGACCTGCGTGTGGCGGGCCGGGTGCGAGTGCGCGGGGTCCTGCTGGGCTGGGAATGTTTCCTTTGTTCCCGGCCCTCGGGGGGTCCCAGGCCGGGAGCTGCTAGGGACGGTGACAAGGGCAGGCAGAGGAAGAGGGGCGTTCTCTTCCTCCCCCTCAACTTCCCACCTCCGGGTTCTCTGGCCTCTTTCCGGAGTTGGTCAGGATCCCTACTGGAAGGAAATGGAGCCGTGTGTGTGTGTGTGTGTGTGTGTGTGTGTGTGTGTGTGTGTGTGTGTGTGTGTGTGTGTGTGTGTGTGTGTGTGTGTGTGTGTGTGTAGAAACCTTTTGATCTCTGGGGCTTCCCTGACTCCAGGCCCCAAGGGAGAAAGAAGCCTCACCACAGGGATGCCCTGGGGCAGCGGACTTGAGGGTTGGGAATAAGATTGATTTGCCCCAAACCAGCAACAGAAGAGAAGGGCCTTGGAGGTGGTGAGCTGTCTGTGTCTGGAGGTTTTTGAGCCCCAGGACTTGTAGGTCCTTTCTAGTTCATTCCAGAATCCACACAGAACCCTACCAGAAGCAGTTGCCCTGAGCCAGACTCTGCCCTGGCAGAGAGGGTTTTTGGGTTTTTTTTGTTTTTTATTTTTTTTTTATTTGTGGCTGTGTTGCGTCTTCGTTGCTTCTCACGGGCTTTCTCTAGTTGTGGTGAGCGGGGGCTACTCTTCGTTGTGGTGCACGGGCTTCTCATTGTGGTGGCTGGTCTTTGTTGTGGAGCGCGGGCTCTAGGTGCATGGGCTTCAGCAGTTGTGGTGCAGGCTCAGTAGTTGCGGCTCGTAGGCTCAGTAGTTGTGGCACACCAGCTTTGTTGCTCCGAGGCATGTGGGATCTTCCCAGGACCCGGGCTCGAACCCACATCCCTGCATTGGCAGACGGATTCTCAGCCACTGAGCCACCAGGGAAGCCTGGAGAGAGGGTTTTGAGAGGACTGAGGCCCCACCCAGGTCAGGTAAGTCCAGTCCAGCAGAGCAGGTAGGATGTATCGTATGGTTGGTGGCTGCACATCTAGGAGGGATGTGGTCAGAGGAGGAAGTGGGAAGTGGGGTCGACTCGCAGGAACCAGGGCTCGGAGGGCCTCAATGCCAGAAAAAAGGAAATTTGGACTTTCTCCCACAGGGGCCAGGAGAATCTCCCCGCCTACGCCCCCACCCCGTGCACCCCCCCCCCGCCACACACACACACACACACACACACACACACACACACACAGGTTCAGAGCAAGGGAGCAAGAGAAAGGAAATGCTGTGTGAGCTGGAGGGTTGCTTAACCTCTCTGAGCAGTTTGTAAAACAGGCTTTGTAGTAACTTGATTTTGAGAAGTCCCACAGTATTTCCCCCTTCCCTGTGGTAGCAAACCGAGCTCCCACTACCAAGTACAGGGAAGAAAGCACTGTCCAGGCCCAGCCAATCAGAGTTCCCCTTCCTGGCGCTGTGACTGGTTCAGGATTGGGCGTGTGACCCCCCTCCTGGTCAGAGGCTTTCCTGCTGGTTGGGCTGTAGGAACTCTCACTACCTATTCTTTCCATGGCTTTTGAGCCATAAACCCCTTATTGACTTCAGACGGTTTGTGTTTTTGTTGTTCTGCTGTTGGGAAAGTCTTGAGCAGTTCAGAAATACAGACAGTGCTTCTTTGTGTGGAGGTTGGTTCATTGATGCCATGCCCAGTGTGAGCCGTGTTGGGCAGCTGCAAGAGCCAAGGTTGGGAGTCAGACAGACCTCGGGGGCCCCATCTCTGCAGCTTCTCCCTGAGTGACTCTGGACATGTCACTGCCCCTCTCTGAGCCTCAGTTTCCTGTGTTTAGAAAGGGGTACATAGTTCCCCTCTCCAAGCAGCTGCAAGGACTGAGTCCTGGTAAAGGCAGCCCGGCTGGAGGGGCAGGAGTGACTGTCCCAGGAGCATCCAGTGAGAGGCAGGTGATTGGTGAGCAGTGTTCCGAAGGGGTGGGGGGCTGGGGCCTGGGTCAGCGTGGCCGCAGTGAGGGGCTGCAGGAGTGAGGGAGGGCAGCGGTGGAGGCCGGGAAACCCCATGCCTGCCTTTCCCAGATCAAGGGTGGGGGGCAGCAGTTTCCCTCGGGACAAGGGGACGAGGACCTGGGGAGGATCCAGCAGGAGACACGGGGAGGCAGAACAACTGCTGGGCTGGACCCAGGTGAGGGGAGATGCTGCGGCAGCTGCAGGTGGGCTCTGAGCCTCAGACACCCAGAGCCCCTGCCAGCTCAGGTCACCAAGCCCGCCAGTGACTATGTTGGTCGCATCCGTGAGGTCTCCTGCTCATTTCTCCCTCCTCACCCCTTCTCTCTCTCTCCCTGGCCTCTGGTTGCCTCCTTCTGCCCTCACAGCCTCAGTCTCTTTCTCTCTTATTCACTCGACACAGGACAGCCAGGCAGCCCTTAAACCCAAACGTGAATCCCTGTTGCCCTTTGGACCAAGTCCTGAGTCCCTTATCCACCTCAGGGCCCTGCCTGCCCCTCAACTTCCCTGTTGCCGCGCCGCAGCCTTATGTTCTCGGTTCTCCCAACCCCTGAATGCCAGGCCTGGAGCACAGTGGTGAGGGGCCCAGCCTTTGGTGTTGGAATCAGGACTCTGCTAGCTGTGTGACCATAGGCAGGTCCCACCCTCTCTGCATCTCAGCTTCCCAGTCTGCGGGATAATAAGCACCTACCTCAGCTGGGAGGTGTGGGCACCAGACCTGTGCAAGGCATGATTCTCCTGTTATCATCAGTGCCTGTCCAAGGAGGTCCTCCCAGCCTCTTAACCCAGCTCTCTAGGAATCTCTGGCTGGCCAATGTCTCCACCCAAGCCTAGCTGCCCCTCTTCTCTCATCCCTCAAGGCTTTGTTCCCACAAGTGTGGAAGGACTGGAGTCTTTGCGGGGGGGCTGTCATCACCCACTGGGGCTGCTTGTGTGTCCAGCTGTCCTCCTAGGAGCTCTGACCTGCTGGGGAAGGGAAGGGGCACACCTGGTCCCGGGGGCTGAGAGCCCTGAGAGGGATCCAGGGGATAAAGAGACAGCATTTTCAAATAATTGCAGCGATTAAGAAGGACTCCCCATTCTATCCTGGACAAAGAGAGGAGGACAACTGAGTCCTGAGCGAGGCAGAATTTGACCTGAGCAAACCAGCTTGGGCAGAGAGGTGCACAGACACTAGCTGGAGAGAGGTGACACGGTTAAAGGTCACTGTTAATGAGGTCCTTACCAAATGCTTGGTGTTTCATTGTTTTTGTTGTCTAGGTTGATGGAAAATGTACTCTTTTTTCATCATCAGAGAACAAGAGAATGTTCTGTTTACCACACACCAGGTTTCTGTCTGATCCTGTTGCTGACAACCATCAGATGTGGCTGGGTGGGGGCGGTATTTGGGAGTCACGGAGGGGTGAGAGATGCGGTGCTGGGCCCAGGGAGGAGGTGGTAGAGCAGGGAGAAGTGGGCAGACTGGGGATGTGTTTTGCGTTGGGGTGACGGCACTTTGCTGAGGGATCGGTTGTGGGGTGATGGACAGGAAGTGCGAGGGCCCTTCAAGGTTTCTGGCTTGTACAGCCAAGTGGATGGAGGCACGGCTGCTGCGAGGAGGAGCAGGTGGGGGCCCCCGGGCTGGCCTGGTGGGGGCCCCCGTGCTGGCCTGATGGGAGCCCTGTGAACCTTTGGCCCTGATCCATGCCAGACGCTGGGAATCGGGAGCCCAGAGCGTCCTGTCTACCTTGGACAGTATGTGGCTACGTGGGCCTCAAGATGTTTCTCATCATTAAAGAATGTGAGTCCTGGGCAGGTGGGTCTGTGGACATGGCCCTGACAGGCTGCTCTGCCAGGAGAACTCAACTGCCTGGGGTCTCTCAACCCCATCCAACCCCTGTCACCAAGGGACACAGGCCCCATTGTTAGAGGAACAGGAAGGGACTGAGGAAAGAGGGAGGGCCGGGCCAGGTGGGTTTGCCCATTCTCTGGGCCCCCTGATGCAGACATGGATTCAAAGCCAGCTGGTCCCCCCAGCCTAGGCCATCAGGGGAAGCCGGGATTGGGTCCAGGGTAAGCAGGGTGTGGAAGGGCATTGTCTCTGGAGTCAGAGAGACCGAGGTTCAAATCCTCCCACATACTGGCTCTGTGTTGGGCAATTGCCTCTCTGAGCCTCAGTCTCCTCATCTGTAAAATGGGAATAATGGTAATTCCTACCTCCGTATGGGGTTGTTGGAAAGATTCAAATCCAAGAACATGTGTGAAGTACATGACACCACAGACAGGAAGTGCTCAATACATTTTAACTCATTATTATTATTATTGTAATAGATCTTGGATGCAGCAGTAGATGTTCTACCTCCAGACCTTTGCAAGTTTTGTTTCCTCCACTCAGAATGTCCTGGTCCGGGTGGTGTACCCCTCCTCATCCTTCCATGCTCAGGTCAGGGGTCTTGTCTCTGGAAGCCCTTCTGAGCTTACCCCAGCTGCCCTGATGCGTCCCTTCGTATGCCGCCCCGTGCCTGGTGTGCAGCAGTTCCTCACCAACGACTGTCTCCCTTCTCCCACACTGGCCACCACAGGTGCTGGGTCTGACGTTTTTCTGTGTCTCCAGGGCCCAGCCAGAGGCCCCACGACCCCCCCAGACCTTGCTTTCTGGCTCCCTACTTGAATTCCAGATCTCTTTCCCCTCAGATGAGCAGAGCCTGGGCAGGGCCCAGCAGTGGGGTGTGGGATGCCAGGCAGTTTAGGAGGGCAGCCAGGTCCGTGCTGCCCTGGGCTGGGCTGGGGGTGAGGAAGCGGTCCTGGGAGGCCCAGGCTGGTGGAGGTGGAAGGAGGTTGAGAGTGAGGGAGCAAGGTGGTGGCCGTCTTTGCCTGGGGCATCCTTGATCACAAATACAGGTAACGAGGGAACAAGAAATGTGGGAGTCCCTTTGGGGGGGCCAAGGCCCAGGCAGGCCAATGGCATTGGCCCAAGGGCATGGGCAGTCCAGCCAGGCCCATGCCCCACTGGCCCTGGGCTCAGGTCAGTTCCAGGCCTTTCTTCTCAGCCCGAATGTGGAATCCTGTCGGCCTGGTGTTGGGTTTCGAGCGGAAGGGAGGGATTTTATGGCCTGGGTGAGGGGAAGTGGCAGACAGGCAGGGGGTAGATGGCTTTCCCGGAATCCCAGATCGCACTTTAATAATTTGTTTCAGAATTAATGTCCATTCGCTCAGTCTTCACTGTTCCAGCTCACTGGAAGATTAAATAAAAACCCGTGCCCCCCTCCCCGCCGCCCCACAAATGGAGGGAGACCAACCCCATTCTCTCCGGCTGGGCTGGCTGCCTGAAGCCAGCGCAGGAAATAAATCTCTCAGAGAAAACCACTTTGCTCACACGATTTCAATCCAGCGGGGCATAGTGGCCCCAGTCACTCCTTGTTTTATTTAGCTGATAATCTTTTATTGTATCAGGAGACTCTCGCAGAAGCACCGCGTCTTTACAGGCCCGAGGCCTCCCCAAACGGCTGGGCCAGGCCTCCTGAGGAAGCGTGGGCTCCCCCTTCCTGGGCACCCTCCCGTTGCGCAGGTGGCAGTGCCGGGTACCCAGAGAGGTGGGTACTCAGGTGCCAGGACAGGGAGTGGCTGTACCTGGCTGCAGGGCACGGGCAGGGCACAGGCAGGGCCTCGGCAGGGCTGGAGCAGCTACACTTCACCTCTGGGGACCAGGCCTCAGGGGCCCAACCCAGGGAGGCTCGGCAGCCAGGGAGGCCATGGGCAGAACTCCAGCTGAGGCATCTTCCATTCGTTCATTCAGTCAGTCAGTCAGTCACTCCGCAAATATTGTGAGCCTTCCCTGTGCCAGACTCTGAGAATCAGGGGTGAGGAGACAGACAGACAGGTCCTGCCCCCCTGGAGTGACAGCCTCTCCTCCAGTGGTTAGCCTTGTCTCACTGCGTCACCTGATCGAACTTTCCTGCTCTTGTACCGTCTTCTCTGACTCAGGCATAGTTCCATTCTTTGTTTCCACTTGGTTTTTATTTCATGTGGATTATCAATTACAGAAGCCAAGATATTAATTTAATAATACTTAGAAATATTAGAAGCTGACAGAGTATTCTAAAAATAAGTAAAAACAAGTCTTCACATCAAAGAGGGACATGATTAGATAAAGGTAATGAAAATCCATCAATCTTGGGGTCAGGAGAGAAAATCAGCCAGCATTAAGATACTAGGTAATTACTTTATCCAATTATTCATTACTTATTTATTAAATTATTTATTTATTTATTATGTTTCCACTAATTATCCAATATTTATGATTTTTTCCGTTATTCCTTTCATCTTGCCTTTTTTAAATTTTAAATTGCCTTTTTTAAAATAATGTATTTTATTTTATTTTAATTAATTAATTATTTTTTGGCCGCGTTGGTTTTCATTGCTGCATGTGGGCTTTCTCTAGCTGCGGCGAGTGGGGGCTACTCTTCGTTCTGGTGCGCAGTCTTCTCATTGCGGTGGCTTCTCTTGTTGCGGAGCATGGGCTCTAGGCGTGCGGGCTTCAGTAGCTGTGGCACATGGGCTCAGTAGTTGTGGCGCACGGGCTTTGTTGCTCTGCGTCATGTGGGATCTTCCTGGACCAGGGCTTGAACCCGTGTCCCCTGCCTTGGCAGGCAGATTCTTAACCACTGAGCCACCAGGGAAGTCCCCATCATTGCCTTTTTAGTATCAGTTAAACTTATTGTGTATTAATAACTTTCTCACACAAAGTTCTTTGAGTTTATAAATCTTGTCTACTGTATCTTTCATAGTTCAACCTGGGGCACCAGGGTATTTTGTATTCTCACTGGGGTTGAATAAACTTCATGTAAATAAAGATTTGGTTCTGATTTCTTCAACACATTTCTTGTTTTATATTTTTCTCAAATTTTTCTTATTTTGAAGTTAATTACAGACTTATAGGAAGTTGGGAAAATAGTATGGAGAGTCTGGGGTACCCTTACCCGCAAAATTCCCGCAAAGGTAATATCTTGCATGGCTGTGATACAATATCAAAACAGCAGGGTAGGCAGGTCTGAGCAAATTTAGGATTGGACAGTTTGGACAATTTCAAATTGCCTTGTGCTCCTGGGCCTCATTCCTGCTCTGCACCCCTTGACTGATTGTACCTGCCTTGCAGGGTCCTCAGGGGAACCCTCAGCATCGCCAGGACGGTCGAGAGAGAGTGTGGGTGAATCTGACAGGACCCTGACTGCATTCATTGTGGGCCTTCTCTGAGCCAGGCACTGGCAGGTGCTACAGAACCTTATGGCGGCCAGACAGACAAGGTTCTTGTCTTCCCAGGCCTGCTCTGGATTAAGCCCCAGACTCTGGGGCTTTCTGGTGGGAGGTGGTTAAACACCCTTTATTATGGGCTGAAATGTATCCCCATGAAGTTCATACATTGGAGTCCCAACCCCTGTACCTTAGAATGTGACTGTATTTGCAGGTAGGGTCTGCAAAGAAGTAATTAAGTTTAAATGAGGTCATTAGGGTGGGCCCTGATCCAACATGGCTGTTTAAGAAGAGGAAATTAGGACACACACAGAGGGATGACCGCGTAAGAACACAGGGAGAAGGGGGCCATCTACAAGCCAAGGAGAGGGACTTTATAAGAAACCAACCCTGCTGATACCTTGATCTTGCACTTCTAGCCTCCAGAATGGTGAGAAAATAAATTTCTTTTGTTTAAGCCACCCAGTCTGTGGTACTTTGTTATGGCAACACTAGTAAATGAACACTCTCCAATATGTTAATCTGCATTTGGGGGAGTGAGGGGGACCGCCCCCAGGAGCTGATACCAGATGAAACACAAGACACCCAGTTATATTTGAATTTCAGATAAACAATGAATAATTTTTTGGCATATATTGAATGGGACATACTTATACTAAAAAAATTAAATGTTTATCTGAAATTCAAATTAAACTGAGTGTCTTGTATTTTCACTTGCTACAACTGGCCACCCAGCCTTAGAACTAAGGCAGTGGCTCCCACCAGGACAGAGGCTCAAGGACACACAGACCAGCCCTTGCTGCCCAGAGGGAGTGAGAGCTGGAGGCTGCTTCCCAGGCCTGAGCCACTCTTCCCAAACGGTTCCCATCTCCCGCACAAACATATTTATTGGGCTTGATGGCAAACAGATTATGCTTGTCCCAGGAAGGGCAGCTCGAAACAGAAAACCTTGAAGTCTGGGAAATAATGAGGGAAAATTAAAGTGCATTAAGACCCTTCCAAGAGATAGCGTCAGGGTGAGTTACAGGCCCGATAAGGAACTGGGGGCTCACACAGGGGGCTCAGAAAGGTCGCCCAGTGGCACGCAGAAGACCAGGAATCATAAATATGGGGCAAGATGCCCAGCTGGGGTCGCCGGGGTGAAAATATTGGGGTCATTCCGAAAACAATTATCCTGCTTGGTTTGCTCTTCAGGTCCTGTAAATCTTTCACCTTTTATAAAAGATTTCTGGGGAAAGAAGCACTTTGGAAGCTTTAACTGATTTTTGTGGCCAGTTCTTGGTGGTTCTGCTAAAAGAAAACAGACAAAAGGGAAAAAGTAATTACCCAGCATTCTCAGGGGCACAGGGATAGGCTGACTGGCTTCTTCTTATTCCTGGGAGAGATTAGGCTGCCCCGGGTTTTGACTCACTCCATTTGGAGTCTGGTCACAGTTTAACGATTATTTTCGTTTGTTTGTTTTGAATCCAGTCACAGTGGGGCTCTTGGTACCCAGTGGATGCTGCTTTTTGGGGCAGATGTGGCAGCTGTGTGGTGGCCATCTTGGCTGGTGTGCTGGCCATAGTGAGTGTCGAGGCAGCCAACTTGAGTGGTGTGGCAGGCGTCTTGGCCTACATGTACCAAGGCTCATGTGCCCACACAGAGCCCCTGAAGCTGGAGAATGTGCCTAGGCTGTGCTGGCTTCAAGCACACAGCTCCAATCACCACTGTTTTCTCATTGTCTGTCCAAGGGAATGCTTGTTCAAGCTCTGTGCCTCTGTGTCTCTCTGTCCATGTTCCGGGACAGTTGGCAGCACAGCAGAAGGTAATCATTCATTCCACAAAAGTTTATTGAACACCTGTTATATGCCTCTACCTCAGAAATCTCCCTCCCATCACTAGCTTGTTTAATTCTCATGACCCTGTAGAGGAGGAATTATTAGCCCCATTTTGCAGATGAGAAAATTGAGGCTCAGAGAGGTGAAATGACTGGTCTAGTGTCATGCAAAAATAGGGGGCGAGGCAGAGCTAGGATTTCAACCCAGATCAGAACTGTGGTCTTCCCAGTGTCCCATGCCTCTTAGTTAAGAACAAGGGTTAAGATTATGGGGTCTGGGGCTTCCCTGGTGGCGCAGTGGTTGAGAATCTGCCTGCTAATGCAGGGGACATGGGTTCGAGCCCTGGTCTGGGAAGATCCCACATGCCGCGGAGCAACTAGGCCTGTGAGCCACAACTAGTGAGCCTGCACGTCTGGAGCCTGTGCTCCGCAACAAGAGAGGCCGCGATAGTGAGAGGCCCGCGCACCGCGATGAAGAGTGGCCCCCGCTTGCCACAACTAGAGAAAGCCCTCGCACAGAAACGAAGACCCAACACAGCCAAAAGTAAAAGAAAAAAAAAAGAAAAAAAAGAGTAGTGTGACCATAAAATTAAAAAAAAAAAAAAAAAGATTACGGGGTCTGGGGTCAGATGAAACCGAGTTGAAATTTCTGCCCTGCTTCCCCCTAGCTGTGTGACCTTGGGTGAGTCACTGAGCACTCTGAGCCTCTCTCTCCTCATGTGTGCAATGGGCTATAGTCCTGCCACAGTGGTGCGGTGTGGAGTCAAGCAGCCCGTGCACCTGGGGGCAGAGCCCAGGCTTGGAGCTTCTAGTGTCCTCTAGAGGGGGAGGCTGTTCTTTACATGAGAAGACAAAGAGTTTCTCCCAACCATCTCTCGCCATCTGCCAACTCCCAACAGGATATAATTATTCAAATTGAATAAATGTTTGCTGAGTGAGACTTGGACTTCCTTTAGGTTCAAACCAGACTCAAGTGTAGGAGAGGGGTAGGGAGGGGGATCAGGGTGGGGAGTGGCCCTGGGCTGCTCCGCCAGCCATGCGTGCCCCAGACTAAATTCAGTGTTCACATAGGAATTCATCCATCCATTCACTCATTAAACATTATTTTGTGCCAGGCCTGCTCTGGTGCTGGGGATACAGTGAGTGGGGAGCAAGACAAACTTGAGTCCTCCAGGCCCAGAACTCATATCTAGGGGTGAGACACAGATGGGAGCCAGAGAGGCCTGGGGAGAGGCTTTTGCTGGTTGGAGGGTGATGATGGAAGCCTGGACGAAGATGGAGTGGTCCTGATGAGCCCCATGGAAGTGTATGGGATAACTGAGGCTCAGAGAGGTAAAGTGACTTGCCTAAGGTCACACAGCTAATAGGTGGCAGAGCTGGTTTTCTCTCAGCCAGGACCTGATCCTGCCTCCTTTGGATTGCCTGAAACAACATCACCACTCTGAGTTCTTAGCTGCCCCAGTTCTAGAAATGTGAACACATGCTCTGGCAAAAAAGGTGTTAGGGAAGCACTGCATATGCCACCCCTTTCTGGAGCGTGGTGCACGGTGCCCATTAAAGGCTCTGAGGGGTCCTGCAGGAAAGGAACCTGCTTAGCCCGCATCCTCATGGGCTTCCACTGCATGCAGTCAAAGCACGTTGGCTAAGTCGATGCCTTCAGGGGGTCAAAGTCACCCAGCTCTGGTGGGCCCCTCCCAGAATGCTCTGGAAACCAGAGACTACAGTCAGTGGTGAGTAAGAGCCCAAGGCGCCAAGGAGGGCTGTGACAGTTCAGGCAGGCTTCCTGGAGGAGGAGGTCCTGGCATTAGACCAGCGGGGAGAGCTCAGCTCAGGCATCTGCAGGGAGGCTGTGGACATGATGGTGATGAGTGAGGGCTTGAGGGGCCAGAGGGGCTGTGTTCAAATTATAGCTTTGCTCTTAGCTGTTGTGTGACCTTGGGGAAATGACAGGACTCCTGTGAGCCTCAATTTCCTCATCTGTAAAATGGGATAATGACAGAACCACAAGGTGATACTCAAGGCCTTAGCCCTTAGCCCAGGGTGGCTGGGAGGAAGATTCCACGGTTGAGAGTGTCAGCCTGGCAACGGAGAAGGAGGGCTGTTCACATTCTTTTTCTCCTCTGAAGAACCAGAGACTGTGGAAAATACTCCTTGACCTGAAAAAGCCCCAACTGGACGCTCCTGTGGGTCTGTTACAGACACGACTTTGCAAATCAGATATGACAGGGAAATGTGTGCCAAGATGGTGGCCAGCTGTTCAGCAGTGGGGAGAGGGCTGCTTAGAGACCCGCATGGCCTCCTCGGAGAGCCGACGCCGTCAGCCTCACTGTGCCCGGAGCACAGGTGTGTGAGGGCGTGCACCCTGCTCAGAGGGAGCGGGGATGGGCACAGGCAGGCGGCTCACGGAGGAAACTCTCTCACACCACACACCACACTAGACACACACACCACATATACACACCACACACTCACACCACACACACACCACACCATACACACACCACACCACACTCAAACCACACACACCACACACACACATCACACACACACATCACAAATACTCAAACCACACACACACCACACATGCACACCACACACACATCACACCATATGCATACCACACCAGACACACACACACACACACCACACCAGACACACACATACACACACCACACCACACACATACACACACACCACACCAGACACACACACACACTCCACACACCCACACCACATCACACACACCACACCACACTCAAACCACACACACCACACACACATGCCACACACTCCACACACACACACTGCACACACCCCACATATACACACCACACCACACACAATCACTTACCATACATGCTCACACACTCAGGCCACCGTTCCCAAGGGACGCTGTGCTTGGAGTGAGGACGCGCCTCCTCTGTGCCCACATGGGGTTGGTGGTGCACGAGGTGGGGCACTGGGGGTTGGAGTCAGAAACAGGTCCAGTTCCTTCCTTGCTGGGCAAAGCCCCTTCACCCTTTAGGTCTTATTACTGTGGAAGGATGCTCTCGGCCTCTGCTTCTGGGTGACTTTGGGAAAAAATTTTAAAAAGGTATTTAGCACAGTGATTGGCACATAGTAACTGCTGAGGAGGTCCAAGGACTCTACCTGTCGCCCCCTTCCTCTGCTCTGCTGACTGAGGCCCTTCCCTTCCCCTGAGCCTTGTGGTCCTGGGGGTGGGGGCAGTGCTGCCAATCACAGCAGCCCATCCCCTAGCCAAAGGGATTGGCCCGGGGGTGAACATGTGACCGCTGCCAGGCCAATCAGAGACCTGGCCTGGCATGTGTATATGGTATGTAGATAAGAAGTCCTTCCTCTGTGGTTCCAAAGCCTGGAACAGACTGGACCTTTGTCCACATCCCTCTTGCCATGTGGAGGATGCCCCTTCCAAGAGCAGAGAATGAGGCCCAGAAATGGGACAGCAGAGCTGAGGGTGATCAAGGTGACGCAAGGCAGCTGCTGAAGTTCTGTCCACTGGTGACACACACATTGAAGAAAGTCTGGTCTCCGTATTGGGAGGTGTGAATGTCAGCTGGGGGCTGCTCTGTGATAAGCTAGCCTAGGACAACTGTCCCGTCCCCAAGGGCCCCTCACAGCATCCTAGGAAGGGACACAGATAAGACCCTCCCCCAAAGCCAAAGGCCTCCTTTCCCAACATGGATGGGAGAAACCAACGATCTGGGGAGAAGCCCCTAAGAGCCCCTCTTTCCATAATAAGTGGAAGATTTATTGGGTAACGATGACGTCAGCCATTTGGCAGGGGTCTTTGTGCACGTTGAGCTCTCAGGCCTCAAGGAGTTGCAGCCACGGGCCGTGCGGTGAGGCGGCCTAAGCCCAGAGGGAGGCCGAGGAGCCACCTCCTGCTCACAGTGCTCCCCAGGGACGGGGCTGGACTTGCTGGCCACTCTCCTTCCTCTCGCTTGGTGAGCTCCTCTTGGGGTTTCTTGCCCTGGAACCTGTCCTCCCCAGGCGTCCACCAGCTTGTCATCCTCCAGTTGGATCCACCAGAGCCAGGAGTGTTCTCAGCCCCCAGCTGCGAAGAGATCTATGAGGAGAAGGATGTGTCTCGACTAGCGAATGGGTCTCGGCCCCATGGACCACGAGATCCCAAAGAGAGGATGCGAGTCAGGTCATTTCTGTACCTTCAGGGCCCGTGCCGGGCATGGCACAGGGTAGGCATTAGTGGACATGTGTTGACTGAATGCTGAGCGCTTACATTCCTTCAGAGTCAGGGAATTCACTCACTCCCCATGAGGAAACTGACTCATTAGTGGCCACCTTGGAGAAGGATCCCTTAGGCTTCTTCTGGGGCAGGCTCAAGAGCGTCCCTATCTAGTCCCTGGGTCCCCCCAGTATCCCACACCAACAGCAGGCCTTCCTCTAGCCAGGATGGAGATGCTCTTTGTAAGTCTACGTTAACAAGCCTGCTGCTTTCGTTGCAGACACTGGTCAGAGCCCAAGCTGTGGCTCGTCTCTGTCAATCAATGCATTGTATCGTCCCCTGAAAGCGATTAGAAAGGAGAGCCGTCATCTCACTGGATTTCAGGTCTCCACATTGTAAGTGTCTCATTCTGGTTAATGATCGCTTGGACGGGTGGCCCCACGAGCCTTTCACCACACACCGAGTTTTGGTGATGACTCCTACTGTGCTGGGTCCTCCCAAGAGGGAGGCTTTGTTATTTTTGCCCCAGTTTCACAGATGGGCCCTCAGAGACATGGGATTCACTCAAGGAGCCTGCCTGGTGACCCATGGCAGGGGGTGTGGGCCTGGGCCAGAGCAGCCCCGGACCGCAGAGTTCGAGGCTGGTGGGCCAAGTGCCCCAGGCAGACCCCAGACCTCGGCCTGGTGAGCACGGGCATGAAGTTCCCACTCCGCTTTCCCCAAAGGCTGCTGTGAATGCCCCTTCCTGCCATTTTCGGAGCCCCTCCCCTGGCTGTCCCTGGTCTCGTCCCAAGAGGGAACTAATGGGGGGCTGCCGCCCATGGGCTAATCATGGTGCTTTGCAAAGACACCCTTGGACATCCCTATGGCTGGGGGATGAGGTCTCGCTCTAGGAGCTGGAGTGGGGGTAGGGGTCAGTCAAAATGATCTGCTCCAGCTCCCATACGTCACCCCCCTGGACCCCTTAGCAAGGCCAGCCAGTTCATCCTGGAGGTCACCTCCTCTGCGGAGCTGCTAACCTCCCCCTTCGTAAGTATTCGCTCAAACACAGTCTGTGCACTAACTCTGACCTTGGCCCCATTTTCTTTGCCCCTGTTTGGGGCAAGGAAACAGGCACTGACAGCTTGCCAAGGTCACCTACTGGCAAGTGGCAGAAGCAGGGTCTGAGCCAGGCAACCAGGCCATCTGGCTCCCCTGACCTGGGCTGCTGTGAGGAGTCCTCCTGGGGCCCCAATAAAGCCACAACTGTATTTATTTGATAAAGTCACAGCCACTCCAGCAAGGAAACCAAGACTGCTGACACCTCCTCAGGACTCCAGGGTTTGGCTCAGACACTCCTCAGAGTAACTCTCAAGATGAGGTGGGCACAGAGATTTGGGGGTAACCTAAGTCTAGAACTTTCTCTCTTAATTCACAGCCTTCCCCAGCCCTTTTCTCCAACACCCAGCAGCTAAGCCCTTAGAAGAGTCAAGGGCTTGAAGAATGCTAAAAATTTAATGTATGTTAAAAGGGTATTAAATTCTAAACTAAAATTTACATGGGAATATGACATTAAAATATTTTTAGCTTTCAGGAAGCTGGGGGCTGGAATGCTCTAATATAGACAAATGTTATCATTTTAAAAAGGATTAGCTTCACAGTATTTCTTATGTATTCGTAGAGTTAATGCATGAAGATGTGAACCCTGCCTGGGGGCTAGTCCGCAAGGCAGGCGGGTCTGGTGAGGGGAGAGGGCCCTGGGAGGGAGGACCAAGGCCCCCAGCTGGATCCAGGGGGCTTCCCTGGGGTTCTGGGGATGCTCCCTGAAGCCAGCTGGCAGGGGGAGGCCTTAGCCCTCGTGTTCCCTGTACGTGACTAGGCACCCTGTCTCCATGGCTACCTGTTACTGATCCCCTGCTGTGCGCCAGGCCAGTGACACTGAAGATGAGACTCTGCCCCGGTCGTGCAGATGAGAAGACAGGCTCAGAGAGGTTGAGTCATGGGTCAAGGTCACACAGCAAGGAGGCAGATTTTCATTCCTTCTGCAGCTTCTCAGCTCAAGTCTTGAGGCTGTTTGAACACTCACCCACCTGGCCGCCCCCTCCCTCACCGGCTCCCAGTGACTGGAGCAGGGCTTCCCGGCGTCCCAGCCCTGGTCTGCCCGCCACCTCACTACAGCTCCTGGCTCTCATCTCTCCCAGGCCTCTCAGGTAAAGTGCGCCCTCCCTGCCAGGTGAGGGGGCCTGGAGGGCATCAGCCTGTGTTCCTGCTGCAGCCTGAGGGCCAAAGCCCTGCCCAGAGGCTGTACTCAGATGTTTGTGGAATGACAGGGTAAGTGTATGGAGCGCACTTGCTGCTGCCAGGCCCGGCCAGGCCCTGGGCTGGACCCAAAGATAACTCAGCCTACCCCCTCTCCCCCGTACTGGGCTTTGCCTTCAGGAAGTCCATGGCTGAGTTTTTTCCCAAAAGGGCCACAGGAGGGCCGTGAAGATGGGGCTGGGAGATGTGACTGGCTGTGACTTCTGCAGCGCGAGCCTGTGGCGGCTCCAGGGTTGAACCCGGCTCTCAGAGGTGCATCATTTATCCATGCTGGCGCCCTCCTCGCCTGTCTCTGGGGTCAGGGCATTGGCTACAGGGGCCATGGGAGGGTGGGGAGGCGGGCACCATGTGACCACACACGAGATGACTTGGGGATCACCGAGGCTGAGCTCGCGGGGCCCTGGGAGAGGGTGGGAGGCCTTAAATGACAGATGAGGGGCGATTTTCCCCTTTTCCACTCACTGCCCTAGGGCCCCCTCTAGCCGGTGGCCACCTGGCCCAGCTCGGGGGACATGAGTCTTCAGGGGCAGCGTCCTGCTTCTGAATGAGGAGGGGGCACCCCAGGGGCAGGACCCTGGGGCCGGGGTGGGGCAGGCAGAGCTGGGGTTCCTGACGCAGCTGCCCCTCCGCCCACCCCCCTCTGCTCCAGGCACCGCCACAGAGAGTGACGCAGCCCCAGCAAGTGACTAGCAAAACCCCATCCGCCAGAGGTCACGGAGAAGGAGGGCCTGGCACAGCTGGTGGTGCTGGTTGGATGCCGTCCCCGGGAACCTGGGATGGGAGCTGCACCCTGAACCCGCACCTCCGAGATGAGCTCTCTTACATTCTCCACGTTACAGACAGGGCTACTGAGGCTCAGAGAGTTGAAAGCTGTCCTCGGTCACCTGGTTGACCAAGGCAGGGCCAGGATTCCTGCTGGCGCTCTATGACTTCAGGCTGTGGCTGCGTCCTGGTCACCCTGAGGAGGTCCCCGGCCCCCTCTGGGTGGTGAGAGCTGAGAGGCCCAGCAGGCAGCCCCCCGCCCCAGCCAGGCCAGGGCAAGAAGAGGGGCTCAGCCTGGCTCAGCTCTGGTCCCAGGAGACATCGCCAGCCAGGCCAGGAAATGACCACTCGCTGCCTGGAGGCCACCTCCCAGCCGCAGCACCTCCGGGAGGTCACTCATTGGCAGTTAAAAATCTACTGTGACTTGTCAGAAAAATGAATAAATGGGCACATTATTTTTTCATTCCAGACCTCAGCATCTGTTTGTCTAATCAGGAAGGAGAGTGGGGAAGTCGGCAAGGGTTGCCGTGCACGGTTTATGTAAGTTTTCCTCTGTCAGAGGAGTTTAAATGGGTAATGAACAGGCCGTGGTGATTTGAAATATAATCCCATTACGCTGACGAGATTACAGGCCTTCCAGACTTCACAAATCACTCTTAGGGCTTTTATAGCAAACACCACCCTGTTGGGATTTTGCATTTAAACAGAGGTGTTTGGTGGGAACACAACATGACAGGCTTAACCCTTTCCCTCTCCTGGCTGCCTTTCCAAAGAGCAGGATCCTCCCAGCGGGGCCTCCAGGGAACCTTCAGGATCAAGGGCATTTGGGCCACATCAGCCGAGATGGAGGCCCAGCAAGGCTGGGGACAGCTTGTTTTGATGGGGGGCGGGAGAGCCTTTCCATCACTTCCCAGCTGCATGGCCTCAGAGGAGGCTTCTCTTTGCCTCCATTTCCTCATGTGTAAAATGGGGATTAGGTGGGCATGTGGATGGACTGAGAAAGCGGTTAATAGAATAGTAACTAACCTATTCTGAGAGCTTAATAAGAGGCACTGATAAAAGAACAGCGTCAACTTAACTTTACCTTCGCCAGTGTGGGAGGTGTGACTGTGGTCCTTCACGATGTGATTTCGGGGGTGTGTGGGTGGATGTTTTCAATTCAAACAGTTATGTATTTATTTCAGTGTGCACCAGAAAGCATATATGCTGCACACCAAATCCGGGACTCCATGGCCATTCTTGTTTAGGATGAAGTTTAAGGTAGAGAACAGCATTAGCCTGGATCAGTATCAGGGGAAATATTTCACTGTAGATGAGGTGCTATCTTGGGGCGGCCTGTGAATGGGCACTTTTGGGAAGCACAGTGTCATCTCATGGTGGCAGACATTGAGACTGTTTCCCCAACATTTGTGACTTCCCATCCTGGTGGTCGCACCTCTCTGTCCCCCAGGTGACTGATTCTGGCCAATGAAATGTGAGTGAAGGTGGGAAGGGACCCGTGTGCCACTTTTTTGGGTTTTTTTTAAGATTTTTTTTTTTTGATGTGGACCATTTTTAAAGTCTTTATTGAATTCGTTACAGTATTGCTTCTGTTTTATGTTTTGGTATTTTGGCCGCGAGACATGTGGGATCCTAGCTCCCCGACCAGGGATCAAACCTGCACCCCCTGCATTGGAAGGTGAAGTCTTAACCACTGGACCACCAGGGAAGTCCCCATGTGCCACTTTTGAACCACAGTATCTCATTGTTGCTGCCCATTCTCCAGCCCTTCTGTCCCCCACCTGCGCCTTTGTGGAAGCCCGAAGGCGGCTGGACCACGGCTGACTCTGTGAGATGGGAAGTAAGTGCTGTGTTAAAGCCACTGAGGTCTTGGGGCTGTTAGTGTCACTGCAGCCCAGCCATCCTGCCTAGTAAACTCATCCAGTCTTCACAAGGCCCCTTTGAAGAAAGTATTATTGTCCCCATCTTACAGAAGAGGAAACCGAGGCTCAAAGAAGTAAAGTGGCTCATCTGAGGACACACCAACCAGGAGAGAGCTGGAATTTGAACACAATCTGCCCGACCCCAGGGTCTGCTCTCATAAGAGGGCACTCAGTGAGTGTTCGCTTCACAGAATCAGCTGGTGAGGAAGGACAGGGTGGGCAGAGCCGCAGGGTCTGACTCTGGGACTTGGACAGGGTGCAGGCTCGCAGCATAGGGCCCCCAAATCAAGCCGTCTGTCCCTGGGGCAGAGGGCCCAGGCCCGGCGCCTGTGTGCCCTCCTTCCTGGCACTGAGGAAGCTGGTCTTGGCGCTGCCACGGCAGTTTATTTGGACTCTGGAACTCAAGGAGGGGACAGCTCGGCACAGCCGGGTCCCCCCTCAGGGGGGGCACCACTGGGGAGAACATGGCGTTCGCACAACCGGACTAAGCAAGATGACAGATGCCAACATCATGTGGCCGTTTATCAGGTGTTCGCACACCAGGCCCTGTGCGTATATTGTTTCACTGAGTCTTGATTCCAGCCCTGCAAGTTGGCGTCTTCAGCCCATCGTACAGACAGGGACCCCGCGGCACAGAGGAGTTAGCCCCTTACGCGGAGCGAGTGAGGCCGGTGAGGAGGGGCTGGGATCGGGACCCACACCTGGGAGGGGCCCCTCAGTCCTCAGACCGACTGATCCCCACGGGGCTCTGGGACGGATGCCGCTGCTTATGCCCAAGGAGGAGGCTCAGCTCACAGGCCAGGGTGTGGGGGGCTGGGGTCTGATCCCGGGTCTGCACCCTGAGCCCTCTGACCCTGAGATGGGGAGGACCCTGCTTTTTTCTTCTCTTCCTCCCGTTCCTCCCTCTGGAAGGAGGAGAGCAGCCCTGGCAGCACCGGCAAGAGTCAGGTGGCAGGAGCTGTGCCAGGAGCCGGGGGGCCGGTCCTGCCAGGGCTGCCATGGAGGCCGTGGTGGCCCCTCGGGGATGCCGATGTGGGTACCGGGGAGCAGGCCGGGGGTGGCAGGGCGGAGGCGCAGACCCCTTCTCCCCACCTCTGGCTCCCCTCCCCAGTCTCGGGGCCCCTTCTTCAGCCTCCGTGGCAGCCGCCATCCTCGCCAGCTGGGAAGCTCAAAAGCTGTTGATGCCGTGCCCGGTGGTGAAGCCACAGTGTCTCCCTCCCTGGGGCCACTGGGGCGGGGGCTTCCTTCTCCCCTGAGAGGCCACAGCACGTCAAGAAGCCACGACTGCTCGCTCAGCAGGGCTGCTGCCTCCCCACCTCAGGCCCCCAGGCTCCCACCGCCCGTCGCTGTGCCTGGCACTCACCTGGCTCATGCTGGTCCCCACAGGGCTTGCATGGCGCTCACTGCAGTGGGGCCTGGGGGTCACCTGCCACCTCTTGACCTCACCAGACTGTGAGTGTCGTGATGACCAAGTTGGGGCTTTGCTCCCCCCTGTCCCAACGTTTCCCAGTCCCTCACCTGGGGAACCAGGGACCTGAAGGGGCAGCTGGCAGGCTTTAGGGACATGACAAGGGAGGGCACAACCTTCCAGCCTTTTAACCCATGGAGAGAAGACTCAGACGGATGTCAACATGGTCTCCACACAGCTGAGGGGCCCCCGAGGCAGTGGGGAGACTGGTCCTGGGGACCAGGGAGGAGAGGGGTTAGGAGGTAGCTGCCGTGCCCGGTGGAAAGAGGGACCTGGCATGCAGGGCTGGCAGCACAGGCCCGGGGAGTCCTGGCCAAGGGGGACCAAACAGGCCAACAAGCATAAGCACTGACCTGAATGGCAGTGCGCCCTGTCGCTGGAGGTCTGCAGGCTGAGGCCCAAAGACCCTGGGAGGAAACATACATTTGCTGCTCCGGGGAGGAGGCTGGGCCAACCGAGCTCACAGTATTCCTCAACTCTTAGCTTCTTGTTCAGATGCAGAGCAGCTCCTGCAAGTTTTGGAAAACAGAAACCACTGGAAGGAAGTTTGGGCTCACTGTGATTCTGAGACATTTAAGACATTCTCTAGAAGGGTCTGCAGGGACCACCTACTCCAGCACCTGCATTTATAGATGAGGAAACCGAGGCCCAGCAAGGCAGTGCCCGGCTCAGGCCCGCAGCCGCTAGCCATGGAGGGCAGGGCCCAGAGGCTCAGAGCACGGCTGCCGTTCAGTCACTCTCGCTGTGTCCCAGATGGAAGCTGGGACCCTTCCAAGCCCCAAGTCCTCAACCCTGGAATGGAGGTAGTGACAGGACCTGCCAGAGGCTGGCTGCGGGATCACCTGTGCCTGTGCATACTTATGAGGGGCCGGCTCCCAGCCTGCCCTCAGGTGTTGGTGTTGGGGGCTGCTCAGTGGCCAGCGGAGGCCAGGGCTCATCAGGCCACCCAGACTTGGCAAAGTCCCCATCCTGAGTTACCACCAGGTCCGTGGGGGCCACACTGGAGCCAGGTCAGGAAACTCGCTGGAAGGTGGAGGTGTGGCCTGCTGGGTCACTTGGGTGTAACCTGGGTGTGCTGAGCTCCTGCCTTGTAGAGCTGGGCCCTGGGGAGACAGGTGGGAGGTGCTCACAGTCTTACCTTAAAGTCCAGGTATCGGGTGTGAGAGGGGCCGAGGAAAAACTGAATTTAAACAGTCTCGATATTTGGTGGACCTGGGCAGTGGTTAGCGCTCCCCTTAAATTATTCCTTCAAGTGTGTGTTTCATGTAAATTGCACATGTGCTGTATTTCAGGACATGAGAATGGTGTTGATTTTGTAATTGAAGGAGGTGATGATTTCAATGTCACCCTTGAGTGAAGAGGGTCATCCTGTCTTGCTCAGTATTAAAAGAGGCCCACAATACATTTCAGAGCCGCTCGGCACCACATCAACTGCTAGCAAACGTCACCGCCCAGAGTGCTTCATGGCGGTCACCGCCCTCAGCAGTATGTGCGCAAGCCTTCAAGAATTCAAAGAAATACGTAAAAGAAGGTGTTTATGATTTTTATTTTAATATTGAATATGTCACAAGATTTAATGACCCAATTAGTCATTTACATTTTTCAAAGATACCTAAATATAAAATTGCTAAAAATTCAAATACAGATAGCAAGCTACAAATAATATGTCTTTTGTTTCTGGGGTGGATAGGAATGGAAGACATTAGAAAAGGGTGCTTCTGTTGGCTGGACAAAGATCAGAATGAAAGAGGAATTCATTAGGTGCCTCTGTGCAAATGGACCCTCAACTGTGAGCCATTTCAGCAAATGGCTGAAACTGTGAGAGGCTGTTTCAGCCACGTCGCTTCCTGTACAATGATTTAAAAAACTTTAAAATGCAGGTCCTCAATGAAACCTCAGTCCACCATCTTGGCCAGGGCCAGTGCGAAAGGACGTCACTCTGGGAGGGACCCTGGAAAGGCTGGCGAGGACCACAGAGGCATCAGGTGTGGCCAGAGGGGTGGTGTCAGCAGATACCTGATTCCTTGCCCCCCACCCCCTGGGAGCTGGACCCCTGGCAGCAGCTCCTCCCGCCCCGCAGTCTCTGATGCAGTGAAAGCAGCACTTCCTTCCTGCTCAGACCAGGGGGCAGGCACTGTGAGGAGAGGAGAAACGGAGCCGAGGCCCCTCTGAGACAGCACAGCAGAGACTCTTCTGAGTCCAGAAAAAATCCACATGCGGGTCCAACTGTCAGCTGAAACTTAGACTTGTTATTTAGGAAACAGAAGAGACCACCTCTGGCTGGGAGCTCAGTGTGACCCCCACTTCTCCGAGCCCCGAGCTTTACATGCAGTCCTGCCTTCCTGAAATCAGAGGTGCTGGGATGAGCCGAGGAGAGGAGGCTTCTGAAGGGGAAAATGGCGCAGCCTTGGACACACATCACTCGGTCCCCTTCCTAACTTTAGTAAGATACTATCCTCAAAGCAATGCACTCATTTAAACAAATGGCATAGTTAAAACTATTGACTAAATCCTAAACATTTCTTCTGAAAAATCGAGCCATAGCTTTTCCAATCTGCCTGTTCAATATGGGAACAGATTTTAAAGAGAATAACATAATCAATCCTCTGCCCCAAAGAATGGTCCATCATACCAACCATGATAAAGAGTTTATTAAAAGGAAGAAAAAAAAAAAGAACTGTACATTTTTGTTCTTCGTTTGTTTTGAGAAATTTGATCAAGTTGCAAGGACGTGTCTGGGCACGGCTGTGTACATCTTCGGGCCTGGGCACGGCTGTGTACATCTCCGGGCGGGGCCGCCAGGCAGTGAAGATGGCTGCGCAGCTTGTGGCTCCTCTCGGTGTCGTCCGGCCCCGGGCACTGCTAATCAAAGCCATTACCACTCAGGGTTTGGCCCCGTGGCAACGTCCCCAGCTCTGTTCTAGGGGGGTGCCCCCCCTTCCCCAAGAGCCCACCAGCCCTGTCCTCGTGAACCAAGGGCTGGCCTCCCCGAGGACTGCAGGACACAGGGTGGGCTCTAGGGCCACCTGGCCCTGGCAGGCAGGCTCTGAGCTATGGCAACAGATTGAAGCTGGAGGCCGGTGTCATTGTTGCCCTGATTTCTTTTCCTTCTGGAAGCTGAAGCTTGTACGTCTGTTCAGTTTTCTTTGTTTTTGAGCAAAATAGTCAGCCCGGGCAGTGCTTGCTCGTGATTCCAGGATGTAGTTAACCTAGAAAGCAAGACAACATAGCCCGTCACTTGTCAGCCACTCTGCTCGCCTGGGATGAGCAAGGGAAGGGCCCTGCCCTGGGCTGGGCGCACTCCGGGCCCAGTGCCCCCCTGTGCATGGCGTCCAGTCATCACGGCAACCCCGCAGGCTGTGACCGGAGCCCACTGCACAATGGGAAAACACGCCTAGAGAAGACACAAGGCTGGTACAGGCCTTTCAGCCAGTGGTGGAGCTTTTCTGATTCCAGAGCCCGTGGTCCCTCCTGGAAGAAGCCTGTGTACCGGGCTTCCTGGTTCTGCCCCCAGCCTGCCGTGTAGCCCTGGGCTCGCACACAACTCCTCTGAGCCCCCTCTTCCCTTGTCTGAAAGACAAGGACGTCACAGGGATGAAAACCAAACCAAAACAAGGCTCTGTGTTCAGCCTCCCACCAGCAGGTACAGAGGTTCCAACTGGGGTATTTTAATGCTCACAAGCACCCCACTAGCTATGGCTCATTTGATAAAAAAGGGAAGTGAGGCTCAGAGAAGAGGACCAAGCTGCCCGGATCACCGAGAGGTCAGGGTCAAAGCCGGGAGAGATGCCGTGGAAACTCTGGGCAGGATGCACAGCCAGCTGCCTCCCAGGTCTCCACGTTGCTGCTCCCACCTGGTTCTCTTGGGGTATTTTCAGATTTCCCCCCATGCTGGATGGTCACTGTCACCACCACCTTCGGCACTGAGTACCTGCCTTATCTGAGCCTCACCCCATGTTTGGTTCAAGGGGCAGGGGGAAAATTAAGACTTGGTCCCTGTCCCAAAGACCTCACGGCCTAGTGAGGGTCCAACAGAACAAGAGTGACAACAGATACAGAAGGAGCAGAAAGGAATGGGGAGAGTAACTATCGGGGACATGTGGGGCAGGGAAGGCTCGTGGAGGGGATGAATGAGATGGGTTTTGAGAGACAAATAGGAGTCTGAGGTGTACAAGGGGTGGGGAGAATCAGCACGCATCAAGGCACAGCCGTGGAACACAGCAAGGGGGTGTCCATGAACTGCAGAAGCTTAGGGATCAGTCAAGGTGAGGCAGGGAGGAGCCAGGGAAGGGCAGCAGTGCCGTGGTAAGACCTGCACCTGGTGCGAGGATGAGCCCCTGGCTGGGTGGTGGTGGCGGTGGCAGCAGCAGTGTTGGGCGTGCTTTTCAAGGATTGAGTCATTTAACCCTCACAACAGCCTTAGGAGATGGCTGCCATTGTTATCCCCATGGTACAGAGGAGAAAACTGAGGCACAGAAATGATAACGTCATTTACTCGAGGTCACAAAGCTAGAAAGAGTACGCGCCAGGACCTGGACCAGCTCTCCAGGCCCCGGGCCTCCTCAGAGGCCCCCACCCCCTCACCTCCTAAGACTCGGCTCCTTCCACTGCCCCAGCTGCCCTCTGGCTGGGCCTTTCTGAGAACAAACACTGTTTCTCTTCAACCTCAAATATCTCAGAGTTATGACTAGAACCCTGAATATTCCTGGCTAGAGAAACGAGCTGCCCCCTCTGTTGATTGTACTCTGAGGGCCACGTGTCCCGTGCCCGGAGCGGGAGAGGCCTCTGCGGACTGAGAAAAAACCGAGGTGCTCCGGGGAGGCGGTGCGGATGCCTCGCCTCGCGTGGGGCTGGGGCTCTGCCACGGTGTCCCCTCCAGACTTTCTGCTCTGATAGTCGCCGGCAGCAGGCGTTAAAGGCTGGCCTGTGAGTACAGAAGGCTTGACGCGCTCGGCCCACTGCCTCGCCAAGTTACCAGCTGAGAGCAATAAATCATGAGGCCTGCAGGGCCAGGTGACGATTTGGGACACTAGAGACAATGCATGGAAAGAAGAGGTTTATCATTCTTAATAAGAGCAATCTTTGGGTTCGATTGTTTGCACACTCAACCAATCTACTGTTTTCAGTGTATTTTTGGCACATGTAACTTGACAAAAGCATTTTAAAATGATCCTCAACAGGCCAACTATTTCCTAAATTTATTATCTTCAGTGCTTTGTGATAATCACATAGATAATTTTAATGGAAGATTAATGTAATAGTCAAAAGATAAAAACGCTCTTTGGTCTGCATTAGCTGGTTAATATGCTGTGGCTTAAGACTTGCACAGTTTTATGCACTATAGAGTGTCTCACTTTCAGTGCATTTTACAGCTTAAGGCATAAAAATATAGGGAGTTTTCATGGTCAATAAAGTCACAGCCTCCATCACTCGATCACGAGAAGAACCCAATTTGAAGAGACCAATGATTCCTCTGAGATTCACCTCGAAGCCTGCAGAATTAGGGGCCACGCAGGGCTTAGCTCAATCCCATCTCGGGTGGGAAGGGGCAGGGCAGGTCTGGGACTCCTCAGCTTGGTTCAAGATGAGGCTTCACCTGTATGTGCTCTGTGGCCTTGGGCCTCTTTTTCCTCGTCTATAAAGTGGGGATAATAATGTCTACACTGGGCAGGGCAGTTGCAAAGATGAAATGAGATAATGTACATAAAATGTCTTGTATACAGTCGGTGACCAATAAATGGGTCCTATGGGGAAAAACACAACGAGCTAAAAATAACTTGGAGAGTGGCCTGCTTGTAATAGTTTCTTTGACATTAGCCTCTGGTCCTTATTTCCTCCTTTCAGTTGCAGACACTGGTCAGAGCCCAAGCTGTGACTCGTCTAAAGTTTCAGTCTAAAGCTCTTATTTTATGTGAAACTCCTCAATTCTAGAACCACCACATGTATTACTTGCGTCTAAGACCGACCTGAGAAGAACCTCTGATGGCAACATTTCTACCAAGTGGGGCCTCAGTCACTTGGTGTTGGTGCAAAGCCCCACGAAGACATTGGGAATGGCAGATTGGGCTAAGTATTTAAACTGCTTTAAAAATCAGAGATCGGAGACATGAAATTTAATCTTCCATCAGGATCGCGATCATTAGTTCTCTAAATAAATCAGGCTGGGACGTCTCCTGGAGTCTTGTGCATGATGTAATATTTCTACAAGCATTTTCATATGAAAACAGACATTTTAGGAAAGGCGATAGGCCTTGGGGATTTTGCAGAAAAGCATCTGCTTCGAGGGAGCATTTGGTCCTGGAAAATGATTTCTCTGCACTTGTTCTTCCACAGTCTTGCAGTGAAGTCATAAACCTGTGTTTCTGTCATCAATCTGCTGTTGTGAAAATTATTTTGATGTCAAACACAGGATTATAATTTTACTAGAATCCTTCTAGTAAAATCCTTGAATATTTTAATGCTGGCTACAAAAAAAAAGGCCAGGACTTCCCTGGTGGCACAGTGGTTAAGAATCCGCCTGCCAATGCATGGGACATGGGTTCAGCCCTGGTCCGGGGAGATGCCACATGCTGTGGAGCAAGCTTGTGCGCCACAACTACTGAACCCGTGTGTCACAACTACTGAAGCCCGCAAGCCTAGAGCCTGTGCTCTGCAGCAAGAGAAGCCACTGCAATGAGAAGCTCACACACTGCAACGAAGAGTAGCCCTCGCTCGCTGCAACTAGAGAAAGCCCGCAGGCAGCAACGAAGACCCAATGCAGCCAAAAATAAAATAAATAAATAAATTAAAAAAAAAAAGGCCAGCCCTGACGGGGTAATGGAATATTTCTCCACCTGGCCCCGGAGTGCGGCACACGCTCCCTGGGTCGTCGGGGGATGCGCTGGCAGGTAACTCTCAGCTCGCTGCCTTCAGGCACTCCAGATGGGCACTGTCCCCTGCCTGTTCCAAGGGGCTCCGATCCGGGGTGGTCTATGAACCCTCTGCTTTCCATCCAACTGGTCACGCTACTCTGTCTTGGCTCTAAACTGTCCTCCTAGCAGCTTTATTCTTTTAATTCTTATCTACTACTTTTGAAAATCTTTTGAAGCCATGAGGACTTTGCTCAAAACGTTTCTGTGAAATAATTCCATTTCATTGAAATCTTCTGTTCAGCTCCTTAAGTCTATGCACACCTGGGAGGTTAGGAGCACAAGTTCTGGAATCTGCCAAACCGGGGTCAAGTTCTGGTTCTGCCTGTCACAACCCTGGCTAAGTTACTTTTTTCCTGAGCCTCAGTTTTCATCTAGAAAATGGGAATGACCTCATAGAGGTGTGAAGGTTCCTTGAGACAGGACAGGTAAAGTGCCTGGCCCAGGTCCTGCACTTTGTGACCCCTCAGTGTATCTTAGTACTTTTATTACTATTACTTGATGACATCTACTCTTAAGAAGAGAACGAATAATCACTTAGGTAGCTTCCCCGTACCATTTAATATTTGCTCTAGCAGCTAATATTAGCCTTATGGTGGGGTAGGGCAGGGTAGGTACCATGATCCCTATTTTACAGGAGGAGAAACTGAGGCCCAGGGAGGTGATGTGACTGGTCAGAGTCACACACAACCAGGGGTGGAGGAGCCCCCTCTGGCTCTAAGCTCTGTTCTGCCAAAGCAGTTCTGTTTTCTCTATCTGGTCATTCTACGTAAGATTTGGCTTGGAGAAAGGATTCTCAGTTTGGAAGAGTCTGCAAATCACTAGACCAGGGCTACTCAGAGTGTGGTACACAGACGGCATCCTCTGCAGCACCTGAGAGCTTCTTAGAGACACAGAATCTCAGGCCCTGACCCATATTTCCTGAACCAATGAGACCCCACAGGAGCTTTTCTCAGTCCGACCCCATTTTGCAAGATTCTGTGTGGCTTGGCCCCTGCAACCTCTCTGCTCCAGACACACAGGCTTGGGTGCAACCTCCCAGCCACACCGCACTCGCCCTGCTTCTCTGCTCCACTACAGGCTGCTCTCTCTGTGAAATGCCTTTTCTCTCTCCTCACCTGGTAAAATGTGTGCTTTTCCATCCATCCTTCAGGGCTCAGCTCTCCCTGCCTCCCTACCCCCTGTACCAAGTCAGTTTACTCTTTACACACCGATGGGGCACCTTGTGACTTACTTAACGACTAGTCTTTTTAAAAATATTTATTTATTTATTTATTGGCTGTGTTGGGTCTTTGTTGCTGTGTGCAGGCTTTCTCTCTAGTTGCGGCAAGCAGGGGCTACTCTTCATTGTGGTGCATGGGCTTCTCATTGCAGTGGCTTCTGTTGTTGCGGAGCACGGGCTCTAGGCACGTGGGCTTCAGTAGCTGTGGCACACGGGCTCAGTAGTTGTGGCTCGTGGGCTCTAGAGCGCAGGCTCAGTAGTTGTGGTGCACAGGCTGAGTTGCTCTGCAGCATGTGGGATCTCCCTGGACCAGGGCTCAAACCCGTGTCCCCTGCATTGGCAGGTGGATTCTTAACCACAGTGCCACCAGGGAAGTCCCTCTCTGTAATTTTCTTAATGTCTCTTTCCTCTGAAAGAGGACAAGCTCGCTGAGGGCAGGGACTGGGTCTGTCACTGCAGTATCCTGAGTACTAGCCTGGCACACAGAAGGTGCTCCGTGAGCACTGTTGAGATATGGTAACAGACAATTCTAGCATCAAGCCGGGATGTTTAGAACAGGTTAATTATCGTGATTACTTTAAGGTGTCTTCAAACAATAACAATAATTTCCTCAGAGTCTTTTCCAGGAACCTCAAGGAGCTCCTGAGTGGGGTTGGAGGGAAATAAATGGTACGTAAAAAGAATGAATAAACACATGAAGAAGGAGGATTATCGGGGGACTGGGAGGAAGCTGAAGGGGGTCCTGGCTGGCTGAAGCAGGTGCAGAGCAGCTGACCTGCAGTGTGGCCCAGGCCTGGGTGCTCACCAGCCGGGTGGCCCGTAGGCAGTGCAGTGACCCTGCAAAACCGGCCCGGGAGCCTCATGCAGTGCTGGGGGGAGCCGGTCCTGCATACGCCGGGTCTGGGCCAAGAAGGAACACTCACCTTGAGCACGATTTCATTGACGGTAGCAGCGTCAGATTCAAAGTAGAGGTGTTTATAGTCGTGATTGCTTAGATACGTGAGTTTAAATATCGCGTGACCTAGAGGGAGAGAGAAAAGGCAGGGTTGAGGGGGCTCTGGCGGGTTACCTTGCGGGAGGCCCCCCGTATTCTCCTCTCCCCTTGTCATTTCAGTTCCAGCGAGAGCAAGTGGACGCTGCAGGGCTGCAACTCTTCCCAGGAGTCGTTCACCTTCTCATCACAGGTGGGGAGAGAGCAGGCAGTAAACAACAGATCAAACGGCTAGTTATGTCCCATTCCACTCTGAAGGGTGTTCCGGGGACGCCAGATTAGGAAAGCTCTACAGAACTATTTCTACATAATAGTCGCATGGAAAAGGTGGTATTTTTTAAGGCAGAAGGCCAATTAACTCCAAATTATTTCCCTAAAAATAACTGTGCTTAAAGTCAAATAAATGAGCAACAGGAAGGAGGAAGGCCGATAGTAACGCTATTACCAGGTTCTCCGTAGCCTGGCTCCTGCTGGGAGGGGGAGTCCTGGTCATGTGATCCCGCGTGGAGGCTGCTCCCAAGGCCCAAGGCCCAAGGCCCAAGGCCTCCGGTCACTTCCACCCTGGAAGGATGGGTGGACTGGGGGCGGCGGGGGGCGTGGAGAGGCTGCTCTAAAGGCTGCCATGGAAAGCTGGCACGTCACAGAGCAGACTGACTCAGGGGGTCTGACCCCCTCAACACACAAACCACCCCCAGACCCAAATGCTTTTGTAACCCTTTCCTACCACCTTCAGGGCAACCTTGTCATTTCTGGAACTGCTTCCTGGTCTAGCCTCACCTCACCTCACCACTCTCAGATGCCACATGCCAGCCCAGGGCATTGCACATACCCACCTGCCCACGCTTGGGATGTCCCCTCTCATTATCCTGTCTCCAAAAGGTCAGCCAATGCTGGGTACTTTAGCTCAACTGGCACCTCCGTGGGATACATTCCTAGGCACGTTTCTCATGTGGCCTCCCACAGTGCTCGGCCCGTCAAAGAAACCTGCTTACCGTATCACGCCACCTGCAGTCGTGTCCGCACCCCCTGTGCCTGTCCTTTGGGCCAAACATGCCAATCAGATTCCCTCCTCTAAGTGGAGACATAGGTGCCCGCCGTCCTCACTCCCATGTGATGCTCTCCCTGGCCCATCAGCTCATGCTGTCCTTGGGTTCTGGGAGACCCCTGTGGACCTCCAAGAAAGTCCTCTTTCTCCTTTAAGCTATTTTGAAGTTGGTTTCCATTATTGGCAACCAAAGGAGCACTGTTCCAGAGAGACGTGTAGTCAGAGCTCGGTAAACATTCCCAGACCAAGGAGCAGCTGGTGACATCTCTTACCCAGAGGCTTCCTCCTACCAGCCTCAGAAACAACTCCTTCTTGTCTTTTCTGCAGACTTCAGTGCTTGTGAGATTACAATTCAGCATATCCTTTCTATTAGCCCTTCTCATCCGTTGTCCTTTTAATTGAAGCAGTGGCTGGTCATAGTTATTAATAACATATCACCCATATTACTGTAAGTTCACCTCTTTCCCAGAGAAATCTTCCTGGAAACTTTATTTACAGTAGCTAATTCTTCAGATCTTCAAAAATAAACTGATACATGCTGTACGTTTGTGGCCAGAAAAGTTAAGCTGCTGGTATTTGATCCTGGAAACATCATTATGATATACTTTCTGACTATAAATTCAATATTGAAAAAATTAGCTAATAATTTCTGAAAAACCTCGCTTTCCGTCACTTGACAAATATAGCCTGATTCTAAATCGTGGTACTAAAGTGTTAGAATTTTTAGCTGAAAGCTAATCATTCTGTGAATATATAAATTACTTGTTTCTGAGAAGTGAATCTCACATGAATGGATGTATCTGTATGTATGGACGTGAGCGTATGTGTGTATTCTTTTATCTTTACAGGATTCAGCTCAGAATGTCAGAGCCTTGATGGTGATATCACTGTGCGGAAGAACAATGCAGATCTCTCTGTTGGCCATGCTGTGACCAAGCAGAGCTGTCTATGAAGGTCACAGGGCTGTGAAGGACAAACAGAGACACCCCCTCCAGGAGGCCTTACTGCTGACACCTGGCCGTGACAGACACAGACACCAGTGCCTGCAGCTAAAAAGGACCAGAAGGTCTTAGGGAGGTCTGTGGACCCGAAGCTTCGGGGTTCGCTGACCACTCTGATAAGTGATCTCATGGACTGTCTATACCACCTGCTCCCGCTCGTCACTGACAAAACAAAACCCAAACCTCAAGATACTAGAGCATGTTTCGCCTGAACAACTGGGACACCATTAAAAACCTGTCCTGCACTCTTTAGGAAGAGCCAAATCTACACATGGCACACGTGACATGCAGTCTGCAGGGGCCCGGGAGCCTCTGGAAGGAAGCCTCCACACCATCCCCTTGGATGGTACGGGCTCACAGAGGGGAGGCCTGTGGTTCATCTGCACACCAATCATAGGACGAAAACAAACTAATCATCCACATCGAGTGTCCGGAACGGCTGCATATTTGGGTCAGGTGACTACAAACACCCCCCCATGTACGGTGCTGAGCTAGGAGGCTGTGTGTGTCCTCTGCCTGTCCCCAGCACTCTTACCAGACCCCCAAGGAAGAGGGAAGCAAGTCAGAGTGATGAAGAGTTCCAGCCCTGACCATCTCACTGAAGCCTCTGACTTATCCGTCCTTTCCAGAGAGAGCATTCACATCACTGAGGGAAGAGGAGACAGAACACCATCTGGAGAACCTGTATTAGGATTCAACAGCTCGGCCCTTTTGTAACTATTACAGAGCCACAGATAGACTATCACACAGCTAAAAACCGGGTGCGGTGCGGTGGGACAGCTACGGCAGACGGCCCCTTCCTGCTCTGTGGGAGGACTTCGGAGGGAGAGCTCTAGTTAACTCAGAGCCATGCTGTCACTCGTGCTGGAGCCACGGAGCATGGGGCCAAGGCGCGCTGAGAGTTTTTGCTGTGAGGCTTTTCCCCTTGCTTCAGGGATCCCTGTTTTGCTGGGTGCCCAGAGGAATGAACACCAGGAACACTGAGAGACAAGTATGATGAGCATGACGAAGAAGGTGATCCCAGGGAGATGCTGTGGAGACCCCAGGGGAGGTGGCTGGCCTGGTAGCGGAAGGGCCACTAGAGACACAGCTTCCGGAGAAGCCGACGCCTGACTGAGCAGTCTTAGAGGAGGAAGGGGGGTCAGCTGGGTAAACGTGGGGTGGAGAAGGATGCGACAGGGCGAGGACAGAGCGTGGACACACACACGGGGGCGAGAGGCAGCACGCCTCCGAGCCAGGGCTCCGAGCAGGCAGGTTCACGAACAGTGGGCGGGCAGGAGGTGCTGTGACACAGGGCAGACTAAAGGGCTGGGAACACTGGATTCAACAGCTGAGGGAGCCACTAGTGGACTGTAAGCTGGGCAGTGAATGGTCAGATTGGGCTTTTGGGCATTCACCCTGGCTCACCAGGGCCTGGAGGCAGGGGGACCAGCTGCCACAGTCATCCAGGTAGGAGCATATTCAGTTTTGAGCTAGACAGGAGTAAAAAGGATGCTGAGAAAGGGACTGACTTGAGAACTATAGAGAAGGTAACAGTGGCAGGACTTGGGAATTCTTTTTATAAGAGTTAATAAGCAGAATTCACACTTGTATAATTTCGCCTAATCCAAAGCCCATATATTAAAGTGTAACAAGTTAATTGACCTCTTTCTGGAGATGGATCTATCAATAAACATGAGTGCTTTATGCTATGTGGTAAATTTCCACCAGAGGTGTTTGGGAAGGAATCACTGGCATTTCAACACCAGCTGAACAGAACAGGAACACAAAGTGAGAAAAGTCTGTTATCAAAACTTTACCAGCCTCGGGCACCTCTAGGCTCACCTCAGGTAAAGGAGGAAGATGGCGGGGGGGGTCAAATGTCCTCCTTAGCTGCAGCCCATCGGGGCATCTGTCCTGGGGTGTTAGAGGGAATCAGAGGTGGGCAGGTTACCCTTGGAAACTCAAAGAACATCAGCACCTTTCACAGGGAATGAGTAAGCCATAGGGGTAAACTGTCTTTGTAAAAATGCCAGTTGAGAAAAATGATCCAGGCATGCCTTGTTTTGTGGTGCTTTCATTTATTGTGGTTCGCAGATACTGCATTTTTTACAAATTGAAGGTTTGTGGCAACCTTGCACTGTCAGATGATGGTTAGCATTTTTCAGCAATAAAGTGTTTTTAAATTAAGGTGTGTAAATTATTTTTTTAGACATAATGTTATTGCACATTTAACAGACTACAGTATAGTGTAAATATAACTTTTATATGCATTGGGAAACCAAAAAATGTGTGTGACTTGCTTTACTGTGGTGGTCTGGAACCAAACCTGCAATATCTCTGAGGTGAGCCTGTGTATCAGTATGATTTAAAAGAAAATACAAAGTCTAATATTGCAATTAGTCCAAATTATTTTGTTTGGGTTGTTAAATTCTGTTTGGAAATTGAGGCATAACAAAAGCCTGGGATGCAGAGGGGGAAAGTGTGAGTGCTAGTCAGAGACTTGGGAAGAAATCCAGTTCTGCTGTGTTCTAGTGGTGGGACGGTCAGAGGCACTGTCCCTCCAGAGGCCAAGGTTTGCCCGAGAGGAGACAGCATCCATCAGGCATCTCACATGGCACTTGGAAACAGCGGGGGCTCAATGGGTGGTGGCCATCATTCTTACAACTGTGATGGAACTGATGTTTGACAATAATATCCTCACTGTTCTGACGATTTGTTTTTTAATTGGGCCTTCTTTGAGCAGACTTGCTTTAGAGCTGTAGGAATAAAATGCAATATAATGGGGTATAAAATGTGGCACCTAAGCCCCGGTCACATATCCAGATTTGCTCAGGGCACTGAAACTATACATCTGCTTCTGAATATTGAAATGGAAGTCTGGATATGTAAAAATGTATTTTTACTAATTAGCAGTACAGGTGTCAGAAGTGGAGACTTTTGAGCTTTCGTGCTGTAATTTATCATCCGCATTACGAGTTTTAACTTAAACCAGAGGCTGTGCTGAAAAAACAGGGTCTTCTGGTCAATTGAGGGGAGTGGCCATTCAGAAAAAGCTGCTATCATCACAAGATGGGACAGCTTAGGCAGAGGGCCAGCAGCGCATACACTCCTGCTAAAGGAAGTGCTCCCAGATTTCCCCTGCAAATGGAACAGAGATTGTTGTTTGAAAAGAGGCTCCCTTCTAAACGACCTGCGGGCACCGACAGTAGCTGGCAATGACTGGTCAGAGCTGGGACTTCCAAACTGAGCCTGAGGCCCACCTTGGTCTAAAACCCCCCAGGTGTCCCACTTGCCAGGAAAGCCAAAAATAAACTTGAATTTTTTGGTTTTCCTTTTCAATTAAAAAATTATAAAATATATTTTAAAGTTACTAGAAATTTAGAAGACAGAGGAAAAACTTCCACACTCCACCCCCATAATACCAACATCCTGGCACAATGACATCCATGGTCTCTTTTCTAGTCATTCTCACATGTCTGTTTTCACACAGTTGTAATCAGATTGTATAGTAAAATTTGGGGAGAATTTTTGTTGTTAACATTTTAGCATAGCCTTTTCCTTGTTGCTACACAGTCTCCACAACCATCTTTTTCAACAGCTGTATTTTATGCCAACAAGTAGGTGTGTGCCACGGTTCACGTTACTATCCTTCCATTGGGCATTTAAGTTACTAATAAAATTGCCAGTATTATATAGATAAGCCTATGAAGAACATCTCTGAGTATTTGGATTCCTTCTGAATTCCTTTACATCAGGCATGGATACTTCTAAAAAAATGGGTTTCCAGGGTCTGATCTTTTCTGGTTCCTCTGGCTTGGAAGTGGGTGGAGAGCTCTCATTGGATTTCCCTTTTTTTAAAATAACTTTTATTTATTTAATTTATTATTTATTTTTGGCTGTATTGGGTCTTTGTTGCTGTGCGTGGGCTTTCTCTAGTTGCAGCGAGCAGGGGCTACTCTTCGTTGCAGTGGGAAATGGATGGCCTGGGATGCTTTGGTCTCTGGGCTGAACACCCCCTCCGGGTCTGGTCTCCACTGCGAGCAGCATTCCCAGCTGCCTGTAGGAGCTTCAGTTCAATGTAATTCAACTGGCAAAGGCTGGTGCTCCTCGAGTACCCCGATGGTGGCAGAGGCCCCAGTAACTGTGATGACCTCTTTGACCTCTGGAGCAGGGACAAAGTCTGATCCACTTAACACTTCTGCCTGTGTCATTCACCCCCTCCCCCCGCCCCCTTTGGCTCCTTCCTATAAACATAATTAAAGCTCTCTGATTATAAAAACTCCCATGGCAATGTGATTTCCCTCCTTCCTCTAATTTACTGAAAACACTCTTGCTAAGGTCACCACGACCTCTATGTTGAGAGATCCAGTAGATACTTCTCGGCTTTTATTTTGCTTGGCTTCTCAGCTGTATCTGATACTTCTGAAGTCCTCTCTTCCCAGGAAGCCACAGTCAACTGATTTTTCAACTGACTTCTCCAGGCAATCTGTTTCTTATATGTCCTTTGTGACCTTCTTGTCCTTTATCTTTCTCTTAAATAATGGTCTTCCCCGGTGTCCTGTCCTTGACCCTCATCTCTTTTAACTCCATTTCTCCTCTGTCAGGTTTGCCCCTTAGGTTTTAACTACTACCCAGATATTGATGATCCCGAAGCAGATATCTGGCTCGGACCTTTCTCCAGACTTTCAGAGCCAACCAGTGAGTACAGCTGCCATCTTCACATGGCCTGCAGTGTTGCACATCCAGAACTGAATTCTACATTTCCCCTTAAATCTAAAGGTCTGTTAGCCCAACTGGAGGCTTCACTACTTACCAAGTTCCAAGCATTTGGTCCCCTAAATAGTTTTCATATATTCATCTTCCATCCCTTCCCATCCTGTGACCACAGCCCTCACCGAGGTCCTGACCGTCTGTTGACTCTTCTTGGTTTTCCTACTTTTGGTCATGTCTTCTTCAGATCCAAAAAACTACCGAGAGGAGTCATCCTTTTGTAACACACATCTGGTCATATCACTCTCCTACTTAAAACTCTACAGTGTTTCTTTTCCTATTGTCTTCAGAATAAAGTCCAAGCTTTTTAGATGATTTTCAAGACCCTAAATCAGCAGTTGTCAAACTTCTTGGTCTCAGAATCCCCTTACACTTTTAAACATTACTGAGGAGCTCCAAAACCTTTTGTTCATGTGGACTATATCTATCAATATTTATTATATTAGAAATTAAAACTGAGAAGTGTAAAAACTATTAAATCGGACTTTCCTGGTGGCACAGTGGTTAAGAATCCGCCTGCCAATTCAGGGGACATGGGTTCGAGCCCTGGTCCAGGAAGATCCCACATGTCACGGAGCAACTAAGCCCGTGCACCACAGCTACTGAGCCTGTGCTCTAGAGCCCGCAAGCCACAACTACTGAGCCCGCGTGCCACAACTACTGAAGCCCGCACGCCTAGAGCCCGTGCTTCACAACGAGAGAAGCCACGGCAATGAGAAGCCCGCGCACCGCAACGAAGAGTAGCCCCCGCTCACTGCAACTGGAAAGAGCCCGCGCACAGCAACGAAGACCCAACGCAGCCAAAAATAAATTAAAAAAATAAATAAAATTTAAAAAATCCATATGATAAAATTTCCTCCTGTATTAGAGTATAAGGAAAATAAATACCGTGCTATCATGTCCATCTTTACAAGTACTGAATATCATGATTTCTTCAGAGTTGCAAAAGGCTCTACATATCACCACTAAATATTAAGTTCCATATTATAGTAGTAAGTTCCCTATTACCATACTACTGTGCTTTTTGAGTTCTCGGACTGATTTTTAACAGTTTTTGTTTTGTTTCATTTTTGGTCAACTCTCGTCAGTTTTAACTTCCTACTATATTATTAAGTTCTGTAATTCTTTTTCCACCTTCTATTTTTCTGCACTTAATATCCTTTAGGAAGAGAAACCAGATAACGAAGCATGGTTAAAATTTGTTGAGGAATAAGACTTCATAGACTGAGTTGGGGGCTAGGGATACTCTTCCATCCAAAAAGCACAGAAGTTTAAGTGACTTGGCTTTGTGTCAGTGGCAGAGGGAAGAATATAAACCTCTGTTACCATTTATATATAACTTTAGGCAAGTTACATAACTTCTCTGAGCCCCAGTTTCCTCATTTATAAAATGGGAATAATATCTGTCTCACAGAGTTGTTGCTAAGATTAAGTAATCCTAGGATAAAAATCAACAATCTGAGACTTCTAAAATAAATGAATATAAACCTCAGAGGGTTGTTTCAAGAATTAAGTAGTGATGGGAACATATATATGTATAACTGATTCACTTTGTTATAAAGCAGAAACTAACACACCATTGTAAAGCAATTATACCCCAATAAAGATGTTAAAAAAAAAAAAGAATTAAGTAGTGCATATAAAGCACTTGGGACACTGCCTGGCACACGGTAGATTCCCTTGTCTTTTTGCTCTCACTCTCCAAGATAAACAAACTTTCCCAGACAGGATAAGAGAGCCAAGAGGCAAAATTAAGGATATTTTATAGATACTTATATAACAAGAGAAAAAGAATTTCTACATTTTTTAACTGACAAAATTCAAAATATAATCATCAAATGTATTTTCTGGGGTTACTACAGGTTACTTCTGAGAAGGACATATTTTTTTGGGGGGGTGGATAACATTTCACTTAAATGGAGTTCAAAGTTAATGTTCCATATCATCAAATCAATTGCAAATATTCACATGTTAAAAACTATTCTTAGTGCCTAGGCCATACAAAAATAGGTGGTGGGCTGGATTTAGCCTATGGGCCAGAGTTTGTCTATCCCCACTCAAAGAGGTCTCACTTATTTCCTTTTTCTTTGTTCATTCTGTACAGTTGCTAATGGTGACATTTTGAGTACGCTTGATTTCTTTGGGTAGATCTGGGTTTCTATCTGGTATTTTTTTTCCCCCTCCAGCCTTCAATATTTCTTATAGTAAAGGTTTAATGGCAACAAATTCTTTTATTTTTGGAATGTCTGGAAATGTCTTCATTTCACCTTCATTTCTGAAGGATATTTTCACTAAGTATAGAATTCTAGGTTGACTCCATTGTCTTCTGGATCGCATTATTTCTGGTGAGAAGTCAGCAATACTTCTTATCTTGGTTCCTCTGGATGCTCATAAGAGTTTTCTCTTTATCATTGGTTTTCTGCAATTTGATTATGATGTGCCTTGATGTGGTTTTCTCTGTATTTATCCTGTTTGGCCTTCTTTAGACTTCCAAGATTGGTGGATTGATATTTTAAATCAAATCTGGAACAGTTTTCTCTACCTTCCCTGAGACTCCAACTACATATATGTCGGAACACTTGCTGGCTCCAGCTGACAGTCTGACTGCAGCCTGGTGAGAGACCCTGTGCTAGAGGACCCAGCTAAGCTGTGCTGGATTCCTGACCCACAAAGCTGTAAGAAAATAAATGTTATTGTTGTTTTAAGACATTGAGTTTTGGGACAATTTGTCATGTGGTAATAGATAACTAACCCTCTGACCTTTTTTCCTAATCTTCCTGATTTGCTCCCATCAGTGAATTTTTTGATTCAGGTACTGTATTTCTTAGCTCTAGAATTTTCATTTGGTTCTTTTTAAAGTTTCCATTTCTCTTCTTTTTGAGTTATTAAGTCTTTGAACATATTTACAATATGAATTTTTAAGTACTTATCTGCCAATTCTATCATCCCTGCCATTTCTGACTCTGCTTCTATTGACTGATTTTTCTCCTGGTTACAGGACACATTTTTTTCCTGCTTCTTTCCACGTCTCATAATTTTTTATTGAAAGTTGGATACTATGAACGCTTGAGTGTGGGATGTTTGCATTTTGTCATCATCTTTTAGCTAATCATTGGGCTTTGTTCTGGCAGTCAGTTAATTTACATGTGGATCAGTTTGATCCTTTCAGGAATCCGTTTAAAACTTTATTAAGAATTAAGGCAGTCTTTAATCTAGGGCTAGTGTAGCCTTGCTCCTAAGATACAGCCTTTCAAGAGTTACTAGTAAATGTCCTGGATGCTTCAACTGCTGGGGAGCTATGAACTAGAGTTTTGGCCAGAACTTTAGTTTATAGCTCCCCAGTAGTTGTTCTTTGACCAGACTTGTGAGATCCCACAGGAGGCACACACAGCTTAGTATACAACAGAAGATTAAAAGGCATCTTTCTGGAGCTCATTCTCAGTAGGGCTCCCTCCTCTCCATACTTAAATTTTGCTAATTTCAGTTGCTGAATTTCAGTTCCCCCAACTCTCATCTGTGTCTCCCGGGTCAGTGAGACTGCTATGCTCTCCTTGGGAAACCCTGGAAGAAAGCTGAAGTGATAGTAGGTCTCAGCTCATTTGTTGCCCTTCTCTCAGGGCTCACTGTCCCGTACTGCCTGTTTTTCAATGTCTGCAAACAGTTTCTTATATTTTGTGCAGTTTTCCAGTCATTTATGATAGAAGGGCTAATCTGGGTACAGCTACCCTGTCCTGGAAGTTGCCTATGGGAGTCTTGTAAGCAATACATATTTTGAATTTAATGAAATAATGGCTTACTTTTTCCATGTCTACAAGAATAACTTAAAATCTAAGCACTCCATTTATTTATTATGAAAACACAGTTTGGAGCTTGGCAGGAGGTAAGGGAAACAGATTCTTCCAATCATTTATCCAGCTGAGAAATCTTCACACAGATTTCTTCAGTAGGAAACAATCTCTGCCCTTACCCTCTTCTCAATTCAGATCTCTTCTGATGTTACAACCAAGAAAAAAAAAAAAAAAGAATTTGAGGAAATGGTAATGAAAATCTAGGAAAATGTAAATGTCTGTAAACTTTCCATTATACCTACATAACTGTTTTGTTATTATGGGTCTATAAGGTCCAAGTCAACAATTAAGTGAAAATTTAATAGCAAAAAGACGGCTTCTCCCAGGAGGATAAAAAGATGATACCCCCGAAATGTTTTCTACTCTAACAGATATCAATATTCCAATCAACACAAGGAAATTCTTTCTCATTTATTAGTAAGCCTTAGAGAAAAATGAAGAAAGTTTACACAGAATGTAAGAAAACCCACTGAGTGTCTCAGTACCAGCCAATTTTCTTCATAAACATAGACATTCTTATATGTCATGCAGTGAGCAAACATGCCTCCAACAGCTCCCATGAGCAACTGTAGCACCTGATAATGAATATGGGAAGGTTTTTATCATCCGTCTAGGGCTCAGAGTAGAACTGCCTGCCTCCTAAATTCAGAATGTTGACCCTTCCAGAGACCACACATTGTACTAAACACCTCTTTTCCAGGAACTACAGAGACAAGCACAGTGGTCCCATCTAGCATATGCTGAGGGTACACAGAATAGTAGGTTAAGAACAAGATGCTGGGTTTGCCTTTTCACTACAACTTTGAGAAGTTCTCCAATGTGCCTCCGTATCTCTTTGTTAGAGCCTCACTTGCTCTTGGCTGATTCCAAATTCCAAAAGCAACTTTTATTTTATATTTTAAATTTTGTGGATGTGGACCATTTTTTTTAATTGAAGGAAACCTTTAAAAAAATTTTATTTAATGTATTATTTTTTTGCTGCGTCAGGCCTTCGTTGCCGCATGCAGGCCTTCTCTAGTTGTGGCGAGTGGGGGCTACTCTTCGTTGCGGGGCACGGGCTTCTCATTACGGTGGCTTCTCTTTGCTGCAGAGCACAGGCTCTAGGTGCGCGGGCTTCAGTAGTTGTGACATGCGGGCCCAGGAGTTGCAGCTCGCAGGCTCTAGAGCGCAGGCTCAGTAATTGTGGCACATGGGCTTAGTTGCTCTGCGGCATGTGGGATCTTCCCGGACCAGGGCTCAAACCCGTGTCCCCTGCAATGGCAGGCGGATTCTTAACCACTGCGCCACCAGGGAGGTCCCATGATGTGGACCATTTTTAAAGTCTTTATTGAATTTGTTACAATATTGCTTCTGTTTTATGTTTTTTTGGCCGCAAGCCATGTGGGATCTTAGCTCCCCAACCAGGGATCGAACTTGTACCCCCTGTGTTGAAGGGTGAAGTCTTAACCACTGGACCACCAGGGAAGTCCCTAGAAGCAACTTTTAAATGTTCAGTGTAGTTCAGGCAGAGTGAGAGAAAGAGCCACTGAGCACTGACTGTAGCCCCTGGACAGAAGCTGCCAGACTGCTGGAGGATGCAGCTGGGAGCATAACTAGGCATGTCCAGTGCAAACGTCAGGTGTCAGTTAATAATGACCAGGTCAGTCAATGGGACACATGCTGAGTTGGGTCCCACAGGCTAAGTTCTCAGGGGTCTGGCCAGTGTTATCCAGCCGCAGCAACTGTTCCCTGAAACATAGTGATGGCCTATTTAACAGCAGATCACAGCTTGAGGTTACTGTAAACCAAACTGGGTCAGAGAACCTGAGAATGCAGTCTGGCATTCGATGATGCAAGCTGGCCTCACGCTTACAGTGTTTCTCCACCTTTATCCTGTGGCACACGCCAGGTCTTTCTTTCCCTCCCACACACTTGGAAAAACTGAGGTGGCCCCCCTGTTGCCTAGAACCCATCTCCCAGCAGCTCCCTTGTTTTGGAAGAAGATGATAAATAAATCAAAATGCACTAAGCGGCACTTCCACAGGCACTCGCCTCCTTCACTGAACGTGCACCTCATCAATCACACTATTGTCTGCTTGAAAGGCGAGCCTTGTAAATGTCATCTCCACTCAGGCCCAAGGAGAGGCGCATCCAAATGCAGCAAGGAGTTTTAATTGGATAGTGTAATTAAACTAAAAAACCCCAGCAGACTCCCTTTGACAGGACAGATGAAGACCCCTTTTAATAGGGCTGGGAAACGTATCTGTTAGAAGGACGAGGCTCTGCCTGCTCCTGACTGTGCTCCAGAGTACCCTTGTGAAAAGGCAATTCAATAACTGGGGCATTTAACACGTTAGAGTCTGCTGTGCTCTGTAATCGAGCAGTACTTACCGTATTTGATCTGGAACTTATGAAATAAGTCCTTGTCAGAGAATAAAAACACAGCATAGCTTGCCCACCTGAAGTCTGAAGTGCCTGGACCCCCTGGGAGTCGACAGAACCTTAGGATGTGAGTATAAATGCAAGCACCTTATGAGGCATAGAGTATGCCAGCACGGCCATGGACACTCACCCACCCACCCACCTTGGGGTACAGCTCTTTCACCCAGCGGTAGCTGAATGCTCACCCTCATTTCCCTCTCACACATTCTCACGAGCATCTAGAGAATATGACAAAATTCCTGGGTACCTCTCCTCTAGGAACTGGAATACCTGTCACGTCAACGTGTTTGTGTGTGTGTGTTCTCTGCTGGAATTACCCCTGTCAAGTAGGCAGAAAAGAAATCAGGTGGTCAGAGGATTCAGTGTATGGGCTGTGATGTGCCCAAGTTGATTTCAGTACAAAACCTGAGTCCTTTTCCCAGTCTCCCTGCTCTCCTTTGTTGGGAGAAGGGGTGGGGGATGCGCACACAGACACATGCACACACGCTAGAGGCCTGCAGCTCCACAAACAAGGTAACAAAATTAGTGAGAACAAATGAAGAGGTTCGTGCCTGCACTGGATTGTCTTATAAGCAGACCATAACAATCCCTTTCCGATGGAATGCTAGTGTCCCAAGGTCAAGGTCAGGGAACCCAGCATCTGGATGGATCAAGACAGCCTCTAAGCTGGGGCTCAGGTGGGGTGCGGAGGCAAGGTTTCAGACTCCCCCATGGAAAGCTTTCCAAAAACACACACTTTGCTTTATTTACAAAAACCTCCAAGTCAGTTTGCCTGGGCCCTCAGACTGACTGATCTTTCTTTTCTAAGAATGGTGAAGGGTTTGTTTGATGACTGCTTTTACTCCTCCATAAAGCCTCCTTGGAGCTCTGTTTGCAAATCTTTGAATACTCTTTAATACTGGTCTTTCACCATGAGTTGATAAACCCATTAAGAACATATAAGTGGGGCTTCCCCGGTGGCGCAGTGGTTGAGAGTCTGCCTGCCGATGCAGGAGACACGGGTTCGTGCCCCGGTCCGGGAAGATCCCACATGCCGCGGAAAGGCTGCGCCCGTGAGCCATGGCCGCTGGGCCTGTGCGTCCGGAGCCTGTGCTCCGCAACGGGAGAGACCACAATAGTGAGAGGCCCGCGTACCGCAAAAAAAAAAAAAAAAAAAAAAAATATAAGTGAATGCTTATAATCTATGAGAACTGGATACTGAATTAAACCATCAAATACCTTTAGGTTTAAATGCAAATGACATAAAAGCATTTCGGCCATCAATTTGGCTATCACTTGTAGCCAGTATGAATTCTGCTGGAAAAGCTATTTTCGTGCAGATGTGGAATTCAATGGGAAAGACTGACTCGTGTACCAACATCAATCAAAATGTCGACTTCCCTGGCAGCTCTCAACAGTAAGGCAGGTTCAAAGGTCACAGGATAAAGAAAAAGCCAAGCTCTGGTTCAGCTCTAATATCTCCTCGGTAGAAGTCTTGCAAAAGTACCCCCTTCTGTATTAGCCCTGCTTTCATTAATCTTCTTGCCATCTTCTTTAACTAGTCATGCAGAACCGCTCGATAGCAAGACGTATAATGGGGAAGGCCCTGTGCCTATTACCACGTTAACATTCTCTTAAGCCCCAGTGCAACAATGGAACGGGAAGGCAAAGGAAATCTGCAACTGCAGGGTGCAGTGCAGGCAATTCAATTACAGCCTGGGCTTACCTATGTCCTTCTGACCTATAAAACACAAGAGGCCTTTGTGTCTAACTGGCTCGGCCATTAAGGTTGCTGAAGATCACAACAATGCTGGTCTTTTCTATTTAAGCTAAATCAATGTGGACAAATCATTATTCAGTAGCTTTAATTTAATTAGTAGATTAAATACACTACTTTACAGATCTTGTCAAGTACTTATGAAAAGAAAGATTCATTTAAGTGGGAGGTCACCAATAAACCCAGCTAATTTAACTCATAACCTTAACTGAATCTCATCTCAAATATCCAGCAGGTTCTATTCACGAGGGCTTAAGAGTCTCCTGCAGTTGTGGTTAACTCACAATCTCAAAGAGCTCCTGCCCTGAATCCAAACAGTGTTTTGGACCAAAAAAAAACAAATAAACAACCCCCCACCAACACAACCAGCATCAACAGAATCCGATTTCCTCTAAATTATACTATTGCAAGAGAATGTAATCAGGTTACCTCTATTACGTTACTTCCTTAAGATTTTAGATCATCTATACTTAATTGAGATACAGAGCTCTTTTCAGCTATAAAGACGACAGCTACTTTATTATATGATTTCTTAATGACAGGCTGCTTCCTTTAAAGACTCTAAACCTGCACGACCTTCTTACGATAAAACCACACCTGGCACGCTTAAGTCTGGTACTTTATTTAAATACAGCCCAGGAGTCCCCGACGGGTGCTAATTTCATAGAAAGGTCCCTTTCTTTTGTTTCAGTGTTGGAATTTGAGGCTAGTACTTAAAAAGAGTGTCCACTGCATTTAAAGCCTACATCTAGACCTGTATAAGGATGGAGAATTATTTCTGAGACAATTTAACCATGGTCGTTTCTGATGGAAACATTCTCCTATATGATGTATACGCCTTTGTTCAGTTAAAATGAAATTAGAATTAATTCATCTTTTAGAGGTTTGTGACATCCTTCAAACAGCAAAAGATATCCTAAGGAGTGGCAAAATCAGACTTAGAAATCACTGATTTGAATAATAATGGCAGCGTACAGCTTCTTTTTTTTTTTTTTAATCTATTAAGGCAGAATGTGTTCTTAATTTCTCAGGGCCGTTGACACACTGATTTTCTCAACTAACTTTTGTAAGAGTCCATATTTATATGTACAATTTTTTTAAAGGCATGTATCTATTTAGTCATTAAGTTCCAGGTCTTAAACACTCACAGGGACAGAGCAATAAATCTTCCCTATGAGAACATGGCCTGTGAGGTAGAAGTTAGGGGAAGGAAAGAGAGCCATAGAATTGCTATTTATGGAGTATGGCTTCAGAGTCTGGGTCTTTCTGATTCCACAATATATGTAATTACGTGTTTCACTGCAGGCGCTCTAATGCTCAGTCCCTTTGCCAAGTCAGCTATTCACATACTTTTTGGATACAGCATCAATTAAACTTGAGTTGTGTTCTTTATGACGACCAAATTAATGGTTTGACAGCGGCTTTTTCAATAAACACTGCAAACTGGCCATATTTGAGGTTTTAAAAACCGTTTCTTTTCTGTTCAAAATTCTGACAAACATGTCTCAAGTAAGACTGGGGACAACTTCATTATCCTCCCAACAGTTAATGCCTTTTTGTAAAGAAGGCTGTTTACTAACATGTCTCCTCTGTTTTCACAACTAAATTATTCCAGTTGGTCACACGTTCTAGTCTTCGGCAAGACACTTGTGTTATGAGAGATAAAAACATGAAAAAGGAAATATACTGCAGAAATCAAAAACCTTATCTACTTCTAGACTCTCTCTCTTTGCCATAATTCGTTTAAGAAGGCCCCAAGAATTTTTGACGTAAACTCAACTACAAACATACATCACTATGCTGATAAAGATCACAGGCTAAACTTATGAAATATAGTGACTTTCATTTCTTTAGTGCTGTTAAAATAAGTTTTTTCTAAGGTTCAACAGACACAAAAGATAAAAAGGGTTACCATTAATCCTTTAAAAAAAGAAGGAGAAGAAGAAGCCGCATAGATTAATTCTGTGGTCTGATGATGTTCTTGAAGATGAACTTTTTAGATTAAGTCAATGAATTAATTTGATGAAGATACTGGAAATCATAAAAAAAATAATAGCATCAAGCTGATTCATTTAATACATCTTTGTTTTGGGCACTTTACAACATAAATTATGTTGAATAACTTTCGGTTTCTCAATTCTGGCCTCATTAAGTTCTATTTCAAGACATTCACTGAGGACAACCCTGCAGGCACTGTGCTAGGGAACGAAAATACAGAAACCAGTCTCTGGTCAATGAGTTCAGCATGGAGATGGGGGTGGGAGACAGGGTCAGACCTCAAATAAACACAGCTCAGAGTGTGAGCTGCTTTACCAGAGGTGTGTGCAAACACCTGGGGGCAAAATTACAGAGAGAATCTGACACTGGAGCTGGATCTTGAAAAATGAGTGGGCCGGGTGTGAGGAAACTGAGGTGTCCATGAATTAAAGAGAGGGTCAGGGTGGAGGTGTATTCCTGGCAATGCGAAAAGCGGAAGCACAAAATTCAAGGTGTGTTCGTGTGCCAGTAGTTCACAGTGACCACTGTGGTCACAGTGACCACAGCTCAAGTTCAGGCTGAGAAATTATGGGCTATGAGCTTGGAGGAGTCAAGGTCTGTAAAGGCTGTGCTGAGGAGTCTGAATTTTATTCTGTGCGCCTGCAACTTTCAAACATTTTTTGAAAACAGCAAAATCCTTTTTATCAATTGACTTTTTCAGTGCAGGATCCCCAAATTGGTAGGGATTAAACGCAGAACCCTTTGTTTGAAGGGGAGGCCTCATGCCCAACTCTGCCCTACACACACACACACACACACACACACACACACACACACCCCGGCCCCTGAGAACCCGGCCCCTGAGAACCCAGAGCTTTGAGGGACAAGGTCTGAAAGTGCTGTGCTGGGGACGGGGACTCAGAAGTATCTCACTGGGGCAGGCAGTGTGCCTCTCTGTTCAGGGAAGTGTCATAGTTCTAGATCTCTGGGGCCAGAGTGAGAGGGGGGAAACCTCTATAAAACCTACATGTGCGGTTTTTACACAGAACCGTTCAGTGGGTCTAAGAATACGACAAAAGACTCTCCTGCTCGACTGTCAATACAGTCGTATTGAAATGGTGGGGCCCACATCTGCTCTGGATCCCTAATGCTTGGAACTTGGCCTCGCTCTCACAGATGTGTGATAATTACATTACTTTTTGACTGAATGACCTTAAGAGGCAACAGAAAGGTGGTAGCTGTGCATCTGTTTCATTCCCTCCTAGGTTGGGTGTGTTACATCCTTTACCGTTTGGTGCCTGAATCACAGCCCTCCCTGGACACAGTGAGTGTCTTGGTGTGAATGTAAGGGAAATCTGAATCCTATTTCTAGCTCTTTCTCTAACCTCTCCACTCCAGTTTATCCCCCTATGCAACGTGTAAGTGATTGCCTTTCATTTCTCAGAGACATGGAGAATTTATAAAATGTTACTTTTCAAAGCATTCTGAGTTCTTGGGAAGAAAGATGCTGGAACAATGAAATTTTTACTGGTTGACTGGCTGGAGTGAGAGGATTAGGAAGAAGATGTTTATCTAAAGGCAGACGGAATCTGGCCGCCTTGGGGCAAGGGCCCAAGAGTAGCAGGCGATTTTCTCACCACTCCTTCTGGCAACCATCTTGCCTCTGCAAGCCATCGAGGCCTCACTGGGATGACAGGAATGGTGGGGAGTGAGGTGGGCATGGCTTTACTCCTTTCCCCTGCACCACTATGTTCTCCCTTCTTGCTAAGCTGCAGGCTAATGAGTTGAAAAGAGGAGACCATGTAGCCCAGCACTGCTGGATTTGACAAAACAATTAAATACCCAACCATAAATGAGGCCAAGTGGCATATGTGCCCAGTCCGCAGGCCGAGTTTTTGTTCTTTAAGCCCCTGTTTAATCAGTTTCATCTCAAAAATGTGAGCCATATTATAGACACTTGCTGGCCTTTAGATTTCTTACTGTTCCTTTTAAGTATGTCATTCCTTATATTTGTTTCCCAATTTAGCAGACACTGGAATAAAGGGGATTAACACAAATTGGGTGCTTATTAGGTCACACTGCAAGTTACTAAATCAGAACCTACTGGTGTGGGTCCTGGGTGGCTGCGTTCTAAACAGGCTCTGCAGGCAGTGCTGGTAACGCACTGGATTTGAGAACCACTGTCTTCTAGCCTCCTCCAGGCAACTAACAAATCCTTTCTTCCATGGAGGAATATCACTGCAATCTGTGTCCTTTCTGCCTCTTGATGGGACTGAAGCCCTAAAAATGATTAATCTAAAGCCTACACTCAATTACTTAACTGCAAAAATATAATACGCTAAAATATACACCCAGATTATATCTACTTCGATAATTTAAACAGAGGAGTGCCAACCCAGCAGTGATCTCTTCTGCAGGACCAGGCAGGAGTTTAATTACTAGCTGGTAGGTCATGCAGCTGCCAATAATCTGGAGGGTGATGACACCTCTGGCATGATGGCTATCTAAATCTAGTCTTCAGCCACCACAGGAAATCCTCCAACCTCCCTCGATCTGGCAAGGAAGGAAGGCAGGTCCAGGTCTGACAGGTCCAGTACCCAAACAGGAAGGGGAAAGGAGCACAAAGTGAAATGAGGGCTCTGGTGAGTGCAGATTCCCGTCAGGAATCTGCCCCTGTGCCCCCAGCCCTCAGCGGGGGGCTACTGAGGTCAGGAACCACTGTGAGGTTCTCTACTGCCGTCAAGACTGAACAGAACAGGGGCCCATGTCAGGCTCTGGGCACCGTAATACAATCCCATTTAATTAAAAGAAATTTCTGGTAATGAATTAAACAGACCCAAGGAAAAAAGGACACAGTGGCAATATATTCTCCTGGTACCCAGCACGCAGAAGGGAAGGGAGGAAGAGCGGAAGGAGACATAAATAAAAGGGACTACTCACTGGGGCTTTTTTCTTCAGCAAGGTCACAGGCACAGAGCAGGTCAGAATCGACTGAGATGGGTTTCTGCTTAATCCAAAACTTAGTGCTGGCCTTCTGATTCGTAACTGGGTCTATCTCTACTTTGTCTCCAGAGATACCTGCAAGGCCAAGGGGAGGACAAAAAAGAAGCCACAAGAAGTACAAGGTGTAAGTGATTTCAGTGCAATCATTTGACCTGTCTTATAAATCCTAAATTGCATGAACATGAGCTCTTTCTAGGGCTTTGGGGAATGCCATAGGCTTCTTAAGACAGACAAAAGGAGATTCCAAATGGCACAGAGAAGTTGCAGTCTGGTTTCCCAGGTGGGTGAGCTGGGGTTGGAGCCGGGGAGGGGGAACAATCAAAAACCATATAAAAAGGTATTAAGAAGCTTACCTCCTTAGATATAACACAGATACAATATAGAGTTTATCTACATTTTGTTAATGAAATATAGTTACTATGAGATAAGGTTCATTTAAACAATTTTGATCAGTGGTCTCTGTTTTGTTTTGTTTTGCATTAGAAGATCTGGGTTGGACAGATAAAGCTGTAACATCACCTATGCCTAAATACCTAGGCTACCAATGAAGAGTTTCTGATCTGGAAAAACCTTGCACACTAAAAATAGGAAAAATCTCTCTCTCTTACTAAATAATTCTCTGACACTAAATAATTATCCATACTGTATTTAAAGGAAGTCACAGGAAGATCAAAGGATCCTTCACATTAAACATTCCAAGTTCAAGTCTTGAAGCCTGGCTTCAGGCTGTGGAGGTCACTGCTTCTCCACCGATGGAGAGAGAGCACTGGGTGTGCACTTTATGTAACAAAGACTTTCTAACAGGAATCCAGAACATTAACTACAGGGGCTTCAGGTTTCATTTTCAGAGCTGTGAAAGACATAACACACTGTGCAGTGACTGGGAGCAAAGGTGTTAGGAGAACCAAGGTAACGCCAGGGAGCGAGAGTGTCCTGGGATAACTGCAGAAACGCACAGCAATTGCTCTCCTGGTATCACCAAGCAGAAGGTGCCCAGCCTGACACAAAGGTTTTGGCTAGATGCTCTCTTTTTCCTTTTACTGAAAATCGAGGAATCTGTTCATGAAGTGAAACAAAACCCTTCAATATCCTTCCAGAGTGGACCCCAGATGGAATCTTAAAACTAATTAATTTTTAGGCCACAGTTTAAAGGTCAGGCTCAAAGTGAAAAAAAGCACAACGAAGTAAAAACATAAGAAATAATTAAAACAATCAAGAGTTCATACTGAAACAGAAAAGACAACCAGAATTAACATATTTCACCCTATGGATCACACTTAGAAATTTTAAAATATAATGTGAGAAAACTTAGTAGGCCATAAGATAAGGCAGATAAAAGAAATAGCTAAATTAAAAAACAAAAATCAAAAGAACACAATGACCACAGTCAGACCAAATTTAAAATTAAAAAAGAAAACAAACAATATCCTAGTGATTAGTTCTCCCACACACTCCATTCATCTCTATTTTACTTTATGAATAAAGAAATCCCAAACAGCAGTCAGACAAAGGCAGGAGACTGGACAGACTACGGAAGAGTCTCGCCTGCTGTCTGAAGGAGACACTGCAGTTCAGTTGCTTAACCCTGGTCATTACCGTGTGGTCTTTGGAAAAGACGAACAATTGGTATTTTTTATTAATCGAACGCTGGAATTTGTCATTAGACATATTTCAGGAACACCGTATTTCAATTAGGCATAACGTCATAAGCCCAATTGACTCTGGACGTCCAGGTCTAGATGATTTCAGGAGGGCGAGAATGTATCAGGAGACCAATTTTATTACATTTCACTTAAAATAGATTACCCAGTTACACTCTTCCCTCCAATTTGGTCATTAAATGTTAAAGATCTGGACATTTCTATAGTTCCCTGAAAGAAGAAAAGTACTTACACCGTGGTTGCTGGTAGTGTTTTTTTTTCCCTTCTGCTTCTTGTTTTGACATTTATAAAAGTCAAAACGAGCAGAGCAAAATAAATGTGCAGATCTCTTATGTGGAATAAACCCTGCCCCACATTCCTTTCTCAGAAAGGGAGGGGGAAAGATCATCATCAGAGACATGGTTTTAAAATTTTGTTCTATGGCCCTGCAACTCCTGAAGCCGTAGTCAGTCAATATTGTTAATGTAGCTTGTTAATTTGATAGGATTTGTCAGGTAACTCCACTGGAAAATTATATAAAACTGTTCCAGATGAAAAGATGATAGTGACATGAATTTAAGTGATAGAACAATAGTGGAATATAAACCAGAAATGACACCCAAAGTGGCTGTTGATTTATTGCCGTAGTGAGTTTGGTTCTGGGCTCCCATGTATATTAGTGCTACAAATCTGGGTCCATTTAGCAGAGGGATGCGCATACATACATCACCAGCTCCTGCTCCAAGCCAAGGTCACTCCCCATTGCATCAATCTTTTCAACAGAGCCTACTTCACAAAGCAGGACTCTTGTAACCATCTCAGATATAACGGACTCTCGTCCTCTTTCATCTTTCTTTTATCATGTAAAGTACACTTTAACTTCTATTATTTTTATCTGCAAATTCTTACTGTATAGTTCATCCATTATGGGTTGTATCTCTGCATCAATTGCCTAAGCTCTGCTCGGCCACAAGAACACTTTCCCAAAGACACCCTTTCCTGGGGTTATTGTGCAGTCACTGTTCACAGAGGGGAACCCCAAGCCTGCAGTTTGGGGATGAAGATGTGGGAGACAAGCGCACTAGATTCAAGACAGGCAGGCAGGTGGAACACCGTTTAAACAAGTGGTGTGTTCCAAAAGAGACGCGTGTAAATCAGATTTTTTTCTGAATCAAATCACATTTTCCCAGTGACTTCTAGTTTCAGAGATACTTTATCTTCATTTTGGATTGATCTGTAATTGGCAGGGGCTCCCAACACTTTAGTTTTAAGTTTCTCTGCCTTGCAGGCTTTCAGTCAAGTAGTTAATGATCTGTAAAACACTCGCCTGCCTAGAGGAGTCACTATTTAAAGAAACCTGTAGGGGAATCTTTCCTGACGGGAAAAACCCTTTTGTACATTAAATAACCTCACCCTACTTGAGATACGTGAGTCCGGCTTCTTAAAGCAGGGCACACGGCCCCACAGGACCCTATTCGCTCTTGCTGGACAGTGGCAGCCCACTGCCGGAGCCCATTTTCCTGAGCACACCCAGACCCCACTACTGTTGAAGACAGAGTCTGTGGAATCCAGCCGGGAAGCAAACAGGAGGAGGCAGCCTGGTGGAGAGGAAACCAGTTTGGAGGCTGGTACTACAGGCCAGGTCAGGGGCAAAGAGCAGTGAAGCATTAACTGGTACCAACTATGTGCCAGAAAGGTTAGAAATCCTTTGTGTGCATTGATTCAAATCTCACAACAACCTTATGAAGTTGGTTACTATGTTTTTCCCTACTTTATAGATGAGGAACCTGAAACACAGGGAGGTTAAGTAACTTGCCCAAGTTTACACAGCTACGAAGTGGCAAGGCTGGAATTTGAAGAAAGCCAGGTAATCTGGTTCCAGAATCTGTCCCTCAGCCACTGCACTATTCTGCAGGAACTGTGCGAGGTGTCTTACATAACATACGCTAGGAGAGATGATGGTACTTGTCTAAGGCTGGGGATATTGATTGATTGACTGATTGATTTGGCTGCGTTGGGTCTTCGTTGCTGCATGTGGGCTTTCTCTAGTTGCGGTGAGCAGGGGCTACTCTTTGTTGCAGTGTGTGGGCTTCTCACTGCGGTGGCTTCTCTTGTAGAGCTCGGGCTCTAGGCGTGCGGACTCAGCAGTTGGGGCTCGCGGGCTCTAGAGCACAGGCTCAGTAGTTGTGGCGCACGGGGCTTAGTTGCTCCGTGGCATGTGGGATCTTCCCTGACCAGGGCTCGAACCTGTGTCCCCTGCACTGGCAGGTGGATTCTTAACCAGGGAAGCCCAAGGCTGGGGAGCTTTTAAGTGGGAAAGCTGTGTTCGTACTCAGAGGCATCTGGTTCCCAGGCATGATACTTTCTACTGCTCTGCACGGCCCCATTCAGCTAAGTCAAGAAGATGTGATAAGAAATTCTGCCCACCTAGTCTTTAGTTTCCTCTCTCAATTTTCACCAAGGAACAAATAATATTCAAATGTGCCAATAAATGTACACCTATTTTTGTTCATACATGGCAAACTGGAGCATGGAATCCTATCAATATTCTTCTGTTTGACCACTGAGCATGGTTCTGAAAAGTTTTTGTGTAAAGTCACTGAAGGAAAGGCAGAGGCACTCCTTAAAGTGTCATTTATGCACTACTTTATAGTAATTCAAATTATAAACATACGTCCAAGAAAACAAGGGAAGCTGGCTTTTGTTAAGTTTACATTTCTCCAACTTAAATGGCCAACAAGAGTTAATACAACCATGTTGGAATACAATACAACCATGAAAAATTATGTATAAGAAAAGCTCTGACTTGGAAAAATTCTTATGACACTAGGTGAAAAATATTTATAGAAAAGAGATCAAAAGGATATGCTTCATATTGGTAAGAGTGGTCAACTCTGGCCAGTGGGATTACATCCTTTTCTATATTTTTCCAAAGTAGAAATTTCACCAAAAATAAAAACAAACATCATTTTAAAAGTTGACTTTGTTTGTTTCTACTTCAGAATTCAGTACTCTTTCCCAATTTTTATTTTTTATTTTATTTATTTATTTTTGGCAACGCCATGTAGCTGCGGGATCTTAGTTCCCCGACCAGGGGTTGAACCCACGTCCTTGGCAGTGAAAGCGTGGAGTCCTAACCACTGGGCTGCCAGGGAATTCCCTCCCAATTTTTAAAATGTGAGGAAGTAAGTATGTTAAATTCTGTAACTGGTAATCATGAGAAGTGATCCTAAACTGAAGACTACTTCCACCTAGCAGTTCTCCAGTCCCTGAGGGGCTGGACTGCTGGGAAGGGCCCCCAGGAGCTGCGTTATGCCCAACCCGGTGCCACTCTGACAAATGGTCCCGGGGAGGCTCCACCCCAGCAGCCCAGCCGGTGAGGAGGAGGAGAGGATGGGGGCTGGCCCGAAGCGGCGGGAGTCAGCCCCTCCCCTCGGAAACATTTGTCTCCTTAACCAGCTCTCCTCCCCAACCCACTTATCCAAAGCCATCCGTCATGACCTTTTCATGTTCTCACTTCTGACAGCTTCCAGATACAGTGAGTCAAACTTCACTGGAAGCAAACTATCACACCAACTGTCAAAGGCAGAAAACACTGCCTGATTGCTGTCCTACATCAACGCCAGCATATAAATCCTTCCTTAACAAGACAGCTCAAAATAAACAAAAATGCAACTATAATGTATATACAACTCTCTGGGGAGACTATTTGTCCAATGCTTTAGAGTTATCACAAGGAGACCCTTGTCTGTTTTAGCTAACCAAAAGATTTCCATAAGAGGAAATGGGCCCTGTATTATCATCTTCTGCTAACACAGACTGGGCACCTACTTGGGGCAGCCCCTGCGCTGGGTCCTTTTGTGTGTAGCAACTTAATGAGAGCTCACCACATCTCTACCAGGAAGGCAGTAGCAGCCCATTTTACATTTAAAGGCAGTAGTGCAGAGAGGTTAGGAATAGGGGACTTTGGAGTCACAGAGTCCTGAGTTTGGGTATCAGCTTTCCTACTTCCTAACTATGTGACTTTGGGAAAGTTGCTATAAATAGATGGTGATGATAATAAAATCCACCTCATGGGCTTGTTATGAGGATTAAGTGAAGTAAGACTTGTAAAAGTGCTTGGAATAGTGCTTAATCCATAGCTAGTGACATATACGACTACTTCTCATGACTATTGTTAGTTACCCGGAGTCAGGCACTGGGCTAAGGGATGTGATACAGACCCAGTTATGAGGGTCAGGACAGGGGAGTGAGCTCAGAGAGCCCTGGGAGGGATAGGAACAAGGGACCTGCCCGGCGCTAGTCTGGGGTGGGGGTGGGAGGTGATTCTCTCTGGGACTGGCTCTATACCCCAGTACTGGAAGCACCGGGATCCAGAACAACTGTCCACCTGGGAAGCCCAGTGCCCTCATCCCCACGAATCCTTGCAATAACCTCCCATCACCAAGAGGGCAAACCTCTTCCCAGCAACCTCCAAGAGTTCAATTCAACATCAGGAAGAACATTCTCACATCTGGAAGTTGTGGAAACGTTTGTGCTAGGGAATCCCTGCCCTACAAGGTCTGAAGTCATGAATCTGGAGATCTTGATCTCACTGGTATTATCCTGGGCAAAGTTACTTCTCCCTCGGTGAGCCTGAGCTTTTTCCTTTGTAAAATGAGGAAACAACAGTACCAACTCCTAGGGTGTCATGAAGGTAGAATGGCCTAAGCATGTACAAAAGAGCAGAGTGCCTGGCACATAATAAAGCTCAATTATTATCAAAATTATTATTAAAAATGACCTCAGAAAGGTGAAGTGATGTACTTGACCAGGGTGAATCAAGTTAGGAAACGGCAAAGCTGGGGTTGAAGCCCAGGTCTATGGGACTAAGTCCAGTCCGTGTGTGTTCCCACATGTCAGCTGTTTCCTATATGCTTGACTCTTAGAAGGCACAGCTGCCCCACAAGGCACACTTAAAATACCCTTCTAGTAAGCTGAAACACCAGTTTGGCAAAAATTAGGGCACTTAACGTTCCACGCCTCAGTGTATTTCCTGAGTTATTGCTTATTTGCTTGGACATCATGAGCTGTGGTTCATTCATCAATTTCCTACAACTGTGAATCCAAGACTACAAAAGCCCCACTGCTGTTAAATCCTGGAGTAGCTTTTTATACAATTCTGCAGTCCTCTTGTCTTCAGGTTACCTAGAGCCTATGAAAGCCTGGAAAAGCCCCTGGGGAGTGTCACTGAACAACTCTTAGCCAGAGTGGATTTTGCTGAATTTATACAGCCAATCGATAGCATCTACAGAGCAGGCAGGGAAGTCTTTGATACTTCTCTGAATTTACCCACAGGATCAGACACAAAGGCTGTTTGGGCTTAATGAGAGATCACCTAGTCTGGGGCCTTCATTTCCCATATGAAGAAATTGAGGCTCAGGGCGGGGATATGACTTGTCTGATGTCACCCATTAATGACAGCTATAACCATAATTCACATCCCATACTACCAAGCTAGGGCTTAAAAAGACCCACTTTGTCTCACTATGCATTATGTTTACAGTGATCAAATGCATGACAGTATAGGGGCTTGCCTGGTGGCGCAGTGGTTAAGAATCCGCCTGCCAGGGCTTCCCTGGTGGTGCAGTGGTTGAGAGTCCGCCTGCCGATGCAGGGGACACGGGTTCGTGCCCTGGTCTGGGAAGATCCCACATGCTGCGGATCGGCTGAGCCCGTGAGTCATGGCCACTGAGCCTGCACGTCCGACAGCCTGTGCTCTGCAACGGGAGAGGCCACAACAGTGAAAGGTCCACGTACCGCAAAAAAAAAAAAAGAATTCGTCTGCCAGTGCAGGGGACACGGATTTGAGCCCTGGTCCGGGAAGATCTCACATGCCGCGGAGCAACAAAGACCGTGCGCCACAAACACAGCAGTAATGCTGTGCTTCCTAAGAGAATTTATAATATCACCTGCAGAATGAGGAAAAACCTGATCGTCCCTATGCCCAGGCCCCAGTACATTGTCAGAGCTCAAGTGCCAAGGATGAGGAAGTGGTAAAAAGAATACGGAACCTCGGCAAACTCTCACGTATCCGATTCCCACTAATTCCATTATGCCAGTGGTTCTCAACGTTTTCCAATTCTTAATTCTTTCTCAGCCATCTGAGGAGCCTGACACATTGTCACTAGTAACCGTGGATTACTGAACAGGAATTCTCAAAAGGGGAGATCTGGGAGCAGAGAGGAAAGTATACAGTTAGAAAAAGCCTCTCGAGTTTCCAACATTCCCTGTCAGGGGATTTTCCCTTGACTTGATCACTGCATTGAGCATTAATGTGGTAAAGAAATTTTCTGGAGGCAGTCTTGATAGTATCTGTCCTGCTACCTCATAAATTCATTAGGATTTGATAAACTCTATTCCAAACTTTGGTTCAGAAAATGTTGTCACAACAGGGAGAGAACAATCATTTAATACTAGAATTTATTGCTAGTTTATTATTACTATTAACACTAGAATGCTGGGACTTCCCTGGTGGTCCAGTGGTTAAGAATCCGCCATCCAATGCAGGGGACGCAGGTTCGATCCCTGGTTGGGGAACCAAGATCCCACATGCTGTGGGGCAACTAAGCCCTCATGCCACAACTAGAGAGTCTGCGTGCCACAAATGGAGAGCCCATGTGCCGCAACTACAGAACCCACACGCTCTGGAGCCTGCACGCCACAACTACAGAGCCCATGTGCTCTGGGGCCCACGCACCACAACTAGAGAGAGAAAACCCGCACACCACAACTAGAGAGAAGCCTGTGCACCACAACGAAAGACTCTGCGTGCTGCAACTAAGACCCGACACAGCCATAAATAAATAAATATTTTAAAAAATATTAGAATGCTAGAATTTTCATTCTCAAATTACTCAAGGATCCAGGGATCCTGGAGTTAAACATGATGCAAGTCTCCTCATGAACGTTTTAGTGCCTTTGAATGGAGAAGGGTATCTCCTTAGTATTCAATATGAAATGGAAAAGTGGAAGGAAGATCAATCCATTTCTTAAGAACATGAATTTCCAGATTACGTAATTACTTGAACTATACTCCATAGGTATCCCATTGGAAAATAACAGGGGCGAATATTTTATTCATACAACCACATGAACTACTTTCAGTGTCAGAGTGAGCTTGAGGAGTAATAAAGTCCAGGCCACAGCTGTTGCTTCCACTCACGTAGTTTTGTGTTGTAATGTGTTTCTTAAGTTTGCATAGTACATATTAAAAAATAATACTGTGATAAGGTCTTCTTTGAGTGCTGGCTTTTAGGTACTGACCGGAGGGTTAAATAATAACTGCAATAGGATAAACCAGGAAAGACAACAGATGGCAAACATGCTGCCTCTCATCATGCTCAGGCCCAAGGCAGACATTTTTAATCAATCACAGAGTTTATGTTGCCCTCAGATGCAGCTTGAGATGCTACCTCAGCACAATGCTCTGGGCAGCCATTACAGACTTGGAGTTGTTTATGAGATGAAATCTCTTTGCTTTCTCTAAGGTATGTGCTACTGTACTTGATGCTTTTGTTAAAAAAACTACTGTGATCACAAGTGTTATGATTATGCATATGGATTGTTTTATGAAGAGATAATGGAGGTAACCATGGAAACTTCTGGTAGAGGTTGTCTTATAATATAATCTTTATCTGTAAACCCTATACAGAATTTGTATATCCTATACAGAATTATGTTAGATTATATATGCAGTAATGACACAGATGGGATTCATGGTATATTATGTATTCAGTAACATATTCCTTTGGTGACATAGGGATGGTCAATATGGACAAATGATAAGGTGAAAGAGTCAAGTTAGCACAAGTGGCACAACTATCAAAACATTTCTCAGTCTGAGACCCTGTGCTGGGAAAACCAGGCTGACCTGCCCAATAAGTAAAAACAAGCGTTGGACAAAGAGATAAGGGGTAAGAAAGTCCTTTGAATACTGTGAGATTGCATTTCCCAAACCCCATAATTAAGGAGAGATTCTGAGCCAGCAGGTCTGGTATGAGGCCAGGGAGTTGGTGAGTCTGATACACGGTCATGGTAGGAACCACTGCCTTAAAGTACCATATAAATGAGAGGTATGCTATGGTCATGTCTTGACCTTCTCTGCCTGAGTCTTACATGGGTTTATGGGCAGCCCCTTGGCTGGTGTGTTGTAATTCAGTTTCCGTCAGCCAGCCAACAAGAACTTATTGATAGTATACTATGGGCTTCTTAGATCATGGTTGGCATTCACCATCTGACCCTTTTATTTATTTATTTATTTTTGCGGTACGCGGGCCTCTCTCTTTTGTGGCCTCTCCCGTTGCGGAGCACAGGCTCCGGACGCGCAGGCTCAGCGGCCATGGCTCACGGGCCCAGCCGCTCTGCGGCATGTGGGATTTTCCCGGACCGGGGCACGAACCCGTGTCCCCTCCATTGGCAGGTGGACTCTCAACCACTGCGCCACCAGGGAAGCCCCCATCTGACCCTTTTAGAGTCAATTTCCCCAAACCTACTTTAACCTGCCAGCCTTGGCATGTTTGGGTAGCACCCACGTCTTAGTGCCTGATCCTACGGTCAAGCATACAGGAGCTCAAGTTAATGGAAAAAAATCTCAACTTGGTATAAGCTCAGGCAAGGTCTACACTTAAAGGGCACCTGTACTTTTACGCCCAACATGGAAGGGAAGCAGACAAGATGAAATAGTCCAAAAATACTTTTTGGAAATACAGGAATGATGGCTTTGTTTGCTGAGTTTTCCAGGTTGACAGAGCATGGATGGCAAACAGATTTCAACTTAAGAACGAAGTAACGCCAACTGATTGGTAGGGACTGCTTATAAGGCTGTGTTGGATGGGACTTCCCTGGTGGTCCAGTTGCTAAGACTCCGTGCTTCCAATGCAGGGGGTGTGGGTTCGATCCCTGGTCGGGGAACTAAGATCCAACATGCCACGTGGTGAATTAAAAAAAAAAGGCTGTGTTGGAAATGATTCTGAGGTCAGGTCTGGGCCCAGAGGGAAGAAGTGCAGTGACTGATTAACAATGTGAATGGAGGATGGACTAGCAGCACACGTGCTACACTGACACTGACCTCCAGATGCTAGGATAGGGAGAAGAGTGAGGGATGGGCAGAATTTTTGGAACTGGCCAACTAGAAGTAATCACTTCCTTGGCGAAGGGACGTTATTAATGATTGACGCATCTGTCATGTGATGGACTGGATTTAGTGTATAGGATTGAGTTTCAGTCCCAGTTCTGCTACTGGGACTGGATATCCTACTGTATATCTGATGGCTGACAGGGACGGAAAGAGAGTTAGTACTTATTAAGTAACAGCTATGTGCCAGGAAGCACTAAGTGCTTTATACACATCGCATGATTTCATTAACTCCTCCGAGCTTCAGTTTTGTCATGAAATGGGAATAACATCGTCAGTGTGCTGTGTCAATTAAATATGGTAATGGAGTGAAAGTTCATTGTATACCGCACATTGTTATATTGATAGAAATACAGAGTATTAGTGCAATGACGATCCGCATTCAAGGCATGATCTAGTTGTTAGCCACAGGCCTCAGCCTCAAACAGTCTTGGATCCCAGCCTCATTACTTACTAGATTTTCCCTTTACCCCAATCTCCTCAAATAAAAAATGGAGATAATATCAGTACTATCTAATAAAGTACTATGATTACAGGAGACAATGCATGTAAGAGAGTGATCAGCAGAGTGCTTGGCACATAGCAAGCATTTGATAAGCGATAACTGCTTTTAAAAATTATAATTCTTCCTGTTATTATTTAAAAAGATCAGATCTTTGTCCCAGGTTTCATTAATGGACTCCAATCAAGTTTTTCATTCATATAAAAGTCTGGTGGACCATTCTCTGCAGGAGTGAGAAATCTCAGCATATGCTGTCATTTGCCAAGCAGGATTGGCCAATTATAGAAAGCAACAAGGCTTACCTGTCTGTTTCCGTTGATGACGGAGAAGTGTCCAGAATGACGGTGATTTCTGGCTTGGTGGGTAAATTTACTAGATGGGTAGCATTTCCCTCAAGGACAGACTGAGTGGCATAGAGCAGAGGATTAAAATGGTCTGTCCCCACGTGCAGCTTGTGCGAGGAGTACTGTATCACATCAAAAAGTAAACCTGGGGCTTCCCTGGTGGCGCGGTGGTTGAGAGTCCACCTGCCAATGCAGGGGACAGGGGTTCGTGCCCCGGTCCGGGAAGATCCCACATGCCACAGAGCAGCTGGGCCCGTGAGCCATGGCCGCTGAGCCTGCACGTCCGGAGCCTCTGCTCCGCAACGGGAGAGGCCACAACAGTGAGAGGCCCACGTACCACACAAAAAAAAAAAAAAAAAAAAAAGTAAACCTGGGGGCTTCCCTGGTGGAGCAGTGGTTAAGAATCTGCCTGCCAATGCAGGGGACACGGGTTCGAGTCCTGGTCTGGGAAGATCCCACATGCTGTGGAGCAACTAAGCCCGTGAGCCACAACTACTGAGTCTGCGCATCTGGAGCCTGTGCTGCACAATGGGAGAGGCCGTGACAGTGAGAGGCCCGCGCACCACGATGAAGAGTGGCCCCCGCTCGCCGCAACTGGAGAAAGCCCTCGCACAGAAACGAAGACCCAACACAGCCAAAAATAAATAAATTTAAAAAAAAAAAAGTCAACCTAAAACGTTGGGTGAGAGATGGGGAGCGGTTTGAGCGAGAACTGAAGTTGCTGCACGTGCTGCTTAGGCTGCTCCCTAGAGTGAGCACTGCCATTTGGATGGGGTGCGTTTGTGCCTGAGTTTCTGTCCTTTCTGCCTGTGACTGGAGATGGGCATGATGTAGGATATGCTGCTTGACAATCAGTAAGATATGATATATCCAGATAGGCAGTAACACACTACTTCATTCATTTCTCTTTTTAATATGGTGAAGAGAAAAGGCTTTTAAAAAAGAAAAAAGCTCCTTTCCACAGAAAAGCCATATGTGATCACTGTAAAAATCCCAGGAAAAAAAGAAGAAAAAAAATCACTTGTAACTTTACCACCCATTGATAACTATTGTTAGCATTTTGATATATTTCCTTGGAGGAATTTTTAAATATATATATATATGTATACATGTGTTGGCATATATGTGCTTATGTACATATACTCATATTTGCATAGCTGCAAATCATACTGTGAATGTTATTTTTTCTATTTTTTTTTTACATCTTTATTGGAGTATAATTGCTTTACAATGGTGTGTTAGTTTCTGCTTTATAACAAAGTGAATCAGTTATACATATACATATGTTCCCATATCTCTTTCCTCTTGTGTCTCCCTCCCTCCCACCCTCCCTATCCCACCCCTCTAGGTGGTCACAAAGCACCGTATTTTTTCTATTTTAACATATTGATACATTCCCATTTCAATAAAAATTTTGAGAGGGCTTCCTCTCAAAGGTTTTATAACATTTCTGTATATGGCTGTACCATAGTATACTTAAAACACACTGCTGATCACTGGATTATTCAGTTAACAATTTGTTATTAAAAGAAATGCTGAGACTAAAAAAAAAAAAAAGTCTGGTGGAAAACTGATGTGATTTTGGGTCTTGCAAATCAAAGTCTGAGTCTCTTATCCCCTGACTTTCCCAGAAACAAACAGCAGACAGTAAAACTGGGACACTGGCGCCTACTCCCCAGCCAGGAGGCAGGCTGCTACAATGGCACCGCAGAGCTTGGGAATGCCGAGCCTCGGCTCTGCGCTCTCATGTACCACTAACTCAGAGTGGACGGGTGGTTTTTTGTGGAATCAGCAGTGCTGCTGGGTAAATGCCGCACACAGACACTTACCACTTAGAAGAACTTGCCACAGGGGGCAAGTGGAATCTCTGCTCTGACTGACACAGGATGGACGAGCAGAGGAGACCATCCATCAGTGTCAGGAAAGATCCGAAGCACCCGGCTAGTCAGTTGAAATAAAATAAATTATTTACTGATCTCAGAATCCAGCTGCTCACTTGAATGCTCATAAAGAATGTTTGCTGCCCTGAACTTCGCAGTAAATGCTGTTTCAGAAAGAAAGAATTTCTGGACTACTGTGTGCAGCCTTTTGTTGTTGTTGTGAGAATGAAAAGGGTGTTATCTGCTTTCCAAGAAGGAAGTAAGGGTCTTAATACATACCTGAGCTCATCTACATGCGAACAGGAAATGAACTTATTTATTCACTGCATGATATAGTACTCGTGGGCACAGTTTATCCGATTGTCACAAAATTACTTGGGATTAATTAATGAAGTTTTTGCTTATAACGGTAAAGACTGAATTTAGATTCATAACAGAAACAAATGTTCTGACAACATCTAATATTTTAGAAGTTCCTCAGTTGTGACTTTCCACCAGAGGGTGCTATGTGTGCCACTGGAAGCATTCAGAGGTGACTGGGACCAGCTTCCAGTCACCTCACTTCTGAGATCCAATGCTCTAAGCAGAGACACCTGCATTACTATCATCATCTATTTCTACCTGACAAGTCTCCACCGTGACTTTGCCAATAGAGCCACTACTTAATTTGAGTGACCTGGTTAGATACTTTCAAGATGGTGGACTAGTGCTCGCTTTGGCAGCACATATACTAAAACTGGAACGATACAGAGAAGATTAGCATGGCCCCTGTGCAAGGATGACATGCAAATTCGTGAAGCGTTCCATATTTTTATACCCTGAGAAAACCGTAATTCAAAAAGAGTCATGTACCACAACATTCATTGCAGCTCTATCTACAATAGCCAGGACATGGAAGCAACCTAAGTGTCCATTGACAGATGAATAGATAAAGAAGATGCGGCACATATATACAATGGAATATTACTCAGCCATTAAAAGAAACGAAATTGAGTTATTTGTAGTGAGGTGGATGGACCCAGAGTCTGTCATACAGAGTGAAGTAAGTCATAAAAAGAGAAAAACAAATACCATATACTAACACATATATATGGAATCTAAAGAAAAGGTCATGAAGAACCTAGGGGCAGGATGGGAATAAAGACTCAGACCTACTAGAGGATGGACCTGAGGACACAGGAAGGCGGAAGGGGAAAGGGTAAGCTGGGACGAAGTGAGAGAGTACCACTGACATATATACACTACCAAACTTAAAACCGATAGCTAGTGGGAAGGAGCCGCATAGCACAGGGAGATCAGCTCGGTGCTTTGTGACCACCTAGAGGGGTGGGATAGGGAGGCTGGGAGGGAGGGAGACACAAGAGGGAAGAGATATGGAGATATATGTATATGTATAGCTGATTTACTTTGTTATACAGCAGAAACTAACACACCATTGTAAAGCAGTTATACTCCAATAAAGATGTTAAAAAAAAAAAGATGGTGGACTAGGAGAGAAAGCAATAGGCAAAATAAACATAATAATGACAATGATAACAGCACTAAGATAAGCTACTATGGGCCACTTTCATACACAATCTTGAAAGGTAAACATTATAATTCCCACTTCATAAATGACAAACACTAACACTGAAAGGGGAAGGGACTTGTCTAAGCTGACACTGCAGGCAAGTGGTAAAGCTGGGATTCAAACCCATTCTTGCCTGCAGAACTTGGGCTCTCTGCACAGACCCTTTTGTGGACTTTTTCCTTTGAGTGAATATACAGATCAGAATCTGATGAATTCAAGTTTGGCTTTTTGCCTTTGGAAAAAATGTGGGGAAAGAAGCCTCGCTCTTGGTTATCTTTCCAAGGCACTGCTTTGCACCCTGGGGAACAGCAGAGATTATGCTCACCTGGGAAAATCCTCACCTTGTACCCTGGACCTCTATCTTGACTGCAGTCAGGCTACTTACTGGGCTTCTTAAAACTAGACCTACTCAGAAAAAGCAGACCCTCTGTTACTGGGAAAGAACTGCAGGCAAACACAAATGATGTCTGAGTAGCATTCTTATTTTAGCAAATTTTGCGGTATGCGGGCCTCTCACTGCCGTGGCCTCTCCCATCGCGGAGCACAGGCTCCGGATGCGCAGGCCCAGCGGCCATGGCTCACGGGCCCAGCCGCTCCGCGGCACGTGGGATCCTCCTGAACCGGGGCACGAACCCACATTCCCTGCATCGGCAGGCGGACTCCCAACCACTGCGCCACCAGGGAAGCCCTAGCAAACTTTTAATTGAAAATATATAAAGTGTATAAATCCCAAGAGTTTATATAACTTGACTTTTCCACAAAGTCTACATACTCATGTAATCAGCCCCCAGATTGAGAAACAGAACCTTACCAGCACCCCAGATGCTCCCCCATCCAGTCACTAGAGCCTCTTCACTCTCCAGGATAACCACTATCATTACTTCTACATATTACTTTTGTGTACATTCGAACGCTATATACATGGAATCATACAACATGTGCTTTCTCCCCCTCTTTTGGGCATCTGGCTTGTTTTTGAGCAGCCTTATTAATTTTACTTCTATGAGAGATACCAGAAAAAGCATCTGTAGAAGAACAACGCTGAAGAACTTTATGTTTTAAGAATTAACATTAAATAAGCAATTTTTACCACTTTAGAGGTTTTTTTTTGTGAGGAGGGAGAAAGAGGTTTAAGGAGGGGGAAAAAAGGTAGGTTGTGTGTGTTCCAATTCAGATACTGGGTGCTAATTCATCTATTTAGTCTGTCAGATTCACCATCATCTTACAAGCTCTTGTTTACTGAGCACTTGCTATGTGCCATGCACCTTTCTAAGTACTGCGCGTGTGATAATGACTTTTCATCCCCGTAATTACCCTATCTATGAGACAGAGACTATTATCTTCATCTTACAGAGGAGGAGACTGCGGCTCTGCATCACTTGACTGTGTTGATACAGCTAATGAATGAGCCGGGGTTTGAACCCAGGCTTCTAACTCTTCAGTCTGTCCTCCAAGCTTCCACTCTATTGCCTCTCCACTAACAGCTCACTTACAGTCTACCAACTGCCAGGCCCTGCGCTAAGCTAAGTGGAGTATCTGACTCATTCCCCACAGCAATCCTAAGAGGCTGGCACACTGATATTCCCATTTAAACAGAATGGAATCAAGCCTCAGAAAGATTAAGACACTTGCCTAATACCGCTGGTTGTCGACAGAGCCACAATTTAAACCAGATGTGATTCTGATGCTCATCTCTTAATTAGTAAGCTACTGTCAGCATATCTCAAGCTCCTGTCGGTCAAGTTGGGATGAATATTTGAGAGCTTTTTGAGACTTATTACAAATTAGCCACACTAATGCCCACATTAGAAAAGGTTTTATTATGAGACATTTACAAAACATTTGTGAGGAACATAACATTAGTGAGCCTTAGAGTTAGAATTCAAACTTTCTCCCTTTACGCATGAAGCAAACGAAGCCCAGGAAGAGGCAGTGTGGCAGAGGTCTCGGCAGAGCCCGGGAGGAGCTCAGCTCCCTGACTGGGTAAGCCTGGCACCTGTACCCGCTCCCCTGCCCTCCCATCATCCTCTTTTATGCAGCAGGTGCATTCCAGTTGGCCAGACCAGGGTTCTGCCCCTGATACCACTACCTACCTGCTGTGTGAGCATGGGCATGAGACTTCACCTCTCTGCACCTCATTTACCTTCTCTGTCAGATGGAGACAGTAAAAATACCTACCTTTTAGGTAGGTTAGTAGTGCATGTAAAGCACTGAGCACAGTGCCTAATACACGCACATACCTATAGATGACGGCCATGAGGATGGTGATGATGTTGGCGTATTCATATTCTGCTGACTACTACAACACTTTTTCTACCTCTGTTAGGTTTAAGTCAAAACAGAAATTTAGCGTTTAATGGAAACAAATTAACCCCAAATATTAACTGAATTTTAGTTCTAGATTATCTGGTGAGGATCCAAATATAACTTCTAAGATCATTAAAAAGCTTCCCGAATAAAGGCACGAATGAATAAGGAATGGACTCATGGAGTAAGAAAAGGCAAGTAGCAATGTTACAAAGCAGTTCTAAGGATAGGATGTAGGAGAATTACAGAATGAAAATTATGGAACTTCACATAAGTCAATCAGTTTGCAAAGAGTCTCAAGTTAGTTCTATTTCTAATATTCTGCTTCATAAAAAAGAAGACAAGACAGAGCACTCAGGTGGGAAAAAGGAGTTACTTTAAATTTCACTGCTTCAACATTTTCTCTGAAAACAAATTACCGTTAGTCATTCAGGTCACATAAAAATTGTATGTTGTTTCTTTCCCTATTTCGACATTGACCACTGATAGAAAGTTGACACACTTACCTAACTGTACATCAGTTGTGAATCGGAGTCTGTGAATCATGCTGACTTTGAATGACTTGTAATGGTGGCTGCTCAGCATATCCTGTACTGTAGCTATGTCAATTTGCGAATCCTCCTCAAAAACCCCGTCTGCCCTTGAACCTGGGGAGGAAAAAGCAGTTTAACACATAAAGATACATGAGGCTTGGCAAATGGTGTCTGCTGAAAATGCTTTGGGATAAATTAAAATAATATGGGCTATTTAATTTGGAAAAGAAAAGGCTGAGCGATGACTTAATAATGCCATTCCAGTAAACAAAGAATGGTAACACATTAATCATTGAACAATTAATTCCACAAACACTGCCTGTTCTATGGCAGGCCCTTGGCTGGGCAGCAGCAATACAGAGGGCAGAAAAACTCCTGCTCGCCAGAAGCTCTGTCTCCACAAGAGAAAGTCAAAATCACAAAAGCATGGGTGGTCACACTTCTTGCATCTTTTTCTATTAATTTTCCTGATCATAAAAGTAGTCCATGCTCCTTGAAGAATCCCTGTTCTTCCCACGATTCGCAAACTGTTTATCAGCTTCCTGTCCTGTGTCCCACAGCCTTCAGTGGTTCAGGTACGAGCCTGCTCGTGCTCAGATGGCTGTAACGGTCTCCTCAATGGCCTTCTGGCCACCAGGATCCCTCAGCAGTCCAGCTACTACAGGACTTTCCAATTTATCTTTCTAAAGGTTTGATCACTCATTCACTCATCAAACGTGTAGTGTGCACTAAGTACTCTGATATTGATAGTGGGGACAAATAAGAAGACTGGAGCTCAAAAATCTTCCCTGGCTTCCCAAGTCCTCCTGAATGAAGCACACTCTTTTCAGTCAAGCAATCGAGGACGTCCACAATCTTGCTGAAACAAAAATTTCCCATTTTATTTGTCATTTCTAACACATACCTTCTCTCAGCTCTTCCCAAACTCCTCAGACTATATATAGGTTCAGGTTTTTCTACTTCTGGTTCTTTGCTCATGTGGTACCGTTGGCCTAGAACATCCCTCTGTCAAAACTCCACCCAGGCTAGCTCAGATTCCACCTCCTCTTGAACTCCATGGCAGCTGGTTTATAATGGACTTGGAGCCAGGGAGACCTGGGCTCAATTCCTGGCTCTGCCTCTAACTTACTGTGTGATATTGGCCAAGTGACTATTTCTCTCAACCCCAGCATCTGCCATCCACAGAATACCAAAACATATTTAGAGAATCTAGTATGTAATACGCTTAATAAATAGCAGTCATGATTATTTTTATTCTCCTGTCACAGTGGATCACATTTAGGCTTGCACTAGAATTGCTGAGTGGTTGCTGTGTCCTAAATTGGAAACTTCGTGAGGATCAGTAAAGTCTCTTATTCATCTCTACATCTTTTCCTGCAAGCAGTACAGGTAACTGGCATGCTCTCACTAAATTCTGCTAAATAAACAAATCAATCAATAATAATAACGATAGCTAGTACAGGTGAGTACTCATACATCAGGCATGGCGCTGAGCGCTTCACACATGCATTTAAGTCTCAAGACAACCTGGTAGGTGGGTCCTATAATTTTCGTATTACACAGATGAAGAAGCCGAGGCTCTGAGAGGCAAAGTCACACGCCCAAGGTCACATAAGCAAAGCTAAACTAACTCTCGTCACCCCCCATGCCTGAGTTTGAAATGTGGTCTTCTGAAGGTGTGGCTGCTGGTGGGAGGGAGTATCTGTCTAGAAGAGGCCAACCAGAGCGGGGTGCCCAAGGCCTTGTGATGAGTACACAGAGACGGTTCCACAGGGAGACCACGAGAGAACTCCTTGGCACAGAGTTGGAGGAATGGAAAACTCTAGATTTGGGCATAAAACTGGGAAATTCTCTATGCCTACCAATTACACACTTTCCTTCCCACAGTTATTCCTTACAAGGGAGGCTTTTAAGGCAAAGTTGTTTTCTGATGCCTTCACATTTAACTAATTTATTAGGAATTGTGCGTTTTATTTCCAAACACTACACCTATTCCCAGCTTGGACCATTCTAGCACCTACAAGGATGCTTTCCCCTTGGTAAGGCTGCAGCCTCGGCCTTAACGGGCCAGTCACCGAATGCCTGTGACACAGTCCCACGTGTTGACCTCTCCGCCCAGGTCACCCTTCTTCCCATTGCACTCCCTCCTGGCCTTTTTCTCCAGGCCTCCTCCCCATCCCTCTGATGAGCTTGGCTCAAGTGACATTCCAAGGAACCCTAAGTCTAGCTCAGCTCCGTCTGTCACTGCACCCTGCATTTCCCTTCAGGTTATTTATCACAGATAGTAATCGTCTGTCTCCACCACTAGACTGTAACCCCAAGAGCAGAGGCAGAGTAACTGCTTTACTAAACACCAGAGCCCAGACCCTGCTAGTGCTACCACGCACAGAATAAAGCAAGAGCTCAATAACAATTTACTGGATGAATACCGAGTGCCATATCCCCAGGATCAGAGAGGTGTAGTGACTTAACCAACATCACATTGCCAAGACTAGCAAAGTTGCACTCGACATCTGCAAGGGTCATTTGGTAACCCTATTTGCTTTCTCTGGAACACCTGTGATTTTGGATACAGATGCTGTGATCATGATCGCTACTGTCTCCAGAGTAATGTCCACATCGCAAGCCAAGAGGCTGGCTAGAAATTAAAGTTTCAAATAGTTATTCACTTTCTCCAAATATACCTTTTACTAAAACAGAGCTGCCAAGATGTGTTTACTTTTACTTTAGAACTTTTTAAACTGAGAATTTTGGAGAAATACTAAAATCCTTTCATGTTTTAAATCATTTAAAGCCATCTTTTCTCAGAAAATGCCATTATGAGATACAACTCAGCTTAAGAACTTCTGTTTTCTTTACCAATTAGTATTTTCTAAATATTGCAGGTATTTGATTTGGAAAGAGGTAACAGCTCATTATGCTAAAATGCCAATTATTTTAAAAAAACCACACTTAAGAGTTTTACGTTTTATGAGGTTGGATTAAAACTAATTTAAAAATTACTATAATGTGACATAATTCTTTACTGAGCAATTTCAATGCCAGCTGCTAATAAAGCATCTTAGATGCTTTTAGATAAAGTGGTGCATAAATATGACTGGAAATTGATTTAGCTTCTTGCAGAAGCTACTGAAGAATGACATATTTTGTTTAATACACCAGCTAATGTAGTCCTAAAAGCTCAAACAAGTGCCAGTTTTCACTCCTAAATTTGCTGTGCGAGATTAATGAAAACTTTATATTTTGCTGAAATGTTAATAATGGGCAGATGAGATGATAGGATTTTAGTAGAGGTCTTAAAGCTATGGAATAACCAGCAAGGCTTGTCAGTTTCCTCATATTAATTTTGTTCAAGACTTATATAGCTGGAGCTGGCTCAACACATTAATGCTTCTTGCATTGACCTTCTACTCTCTGACAGTGTAAATTCATATCCCATTTAAGGATTTAAGTCCCCTTGATACTTGGGTGAGTTCTGAGCCTTGCCCCAGTTGACAAGGGGTGTGTTTACTTTTACGGTCAAAAGGGCAGCAGCACCGGGGGAGCAGAGAAGGAAGAAATAGTCCTGCACTCACCTCTGATACACGCTGCTCACCCCCAAGCAGGTTATCTGCTGAATGGGAACAACTTCTGGTTTTGGAGTTCCAGTGCCATTTCTCAAAGTAGGCTCAGGAATTCCTCTGCTTGGAGGGGACGTGTCTGTGTGTACAGATCAGTCAGCCATGAAACCTGCAACTACTGTCCCCATGCCTGCAGTGTGCTAGACTGGGAAGGGACATTGATGAAGATAAGGCAGGGTTCCCGACCTTCAGGAGCTTACAAATTCACTACAGAACACCAAGAAAACAGGACAAGGCAGAGAGAAGTGCCCAATAAATGATGCATGCAACAGACACTTAATCTAAAGGCACACATCTGAAGCAGAGCATTACAGCAAAAGCATTTTCTTTTCTTTTTTTAACCGGGAAAGTTCTGACTTTGCATTTTTACTGTTTGTATCCTTCTGGAAAGGGGTGAACCCAAACACACATGAAAGATGTTTAATACTGCACCACAGTGCATATTAAAAATATTACTGTACTATCAACTTCACATTCCAAAACGACTTCTGTTAAGAGAAGACATTTTTATCTACTCGAAGTAAAAAATAGAACCAGAATGTCTTAAAAATAAACATATTAAAAAAAACCACTCCCCAAACTGTTAATTTAATTGAAATATAACCCTTTGGTATTTTGTTAAATTAGCAATTAAAAAGGTCACAAGCAATTAAATGAAACAAAAGCCACACTGTGTTCATCTACATTAATGCTGAATTGGGTCTCCTCATGAATGACAAGATAAATTGTAATGGTGCCTTCAAAGACTTCACAATGTATTTTGTCAAAGTCGAGAGTGTTAATGTCTCTATGTGCCATGGATTACCATAATGTATTGTGTCAAAACGCTTGAGCTGCAATAACTCAAAGATGTATTGCGATAGATCAAATTTTTTGGGGGGGGGCCTAAAAGTGACTTGAGCACCAGAGCTCAAACGGACTGACAACAGGCTCTGGAAGGATGACAGAGAGCACGTTCATGATACAGAAAGCGCTGGGGAACAAGCAAAAAATCCAAGAGAGGAAGGAGCGTAGCTGTCTGGAGTAAGGAATCAGGAAAAAAGGAAACAAGGAGTGGCACCTGTCTTAATGGCAACACCAGGCCAGGGAAGAGGGAGCAAAGGGAAGCAGAGAGGAGGGGAAGGAGGAGGCTGGCAGGGTGTAAGGGCTGCACCGAAGAAAGAAAGAAGAGGTACTGAGAGAGAGCCGGGATGTGGCCCTAGGGCTTAATAACACTGGAAGGAACCTGGAACATCGAGTTCAGAGATGTGGATTCAAATCCTAACTCTTGACACCGTGGGTCAAGAGCAGGTCAAAAACCTTGCCCAAGATTCCACTGTTGGAAAGAGGCGGAGCTGGGACAGATCTATCGGACTCCGGAGTCATGTTCCTTCTCCTGCCCCTCCAGTGTCACCACATTCCTACAAGCAGCAGCAAGGACAGGGACTGTGTGGGTAACTGTAAACTCTAAGTCAGTGGTTCTCAAAGTGCAGCTCAGGACCCCAGGTGTGGGGGGAGGCGGGTCCATAACCTCAGTACTATTCTTATAATAATAACAGTAAGACATGATTTGCCCTTTTCATGCCTAATATCTTACAAGTGCACAAAGTATTAAAAAATTTCATTGATATGTTTCTGATTCCACATTGCAACCAACCTTTAGGAAACTATCACTTGAGTTTTGGTATAGCAACAAATATTAATATGCACTATTATCTGAAAAGGCTACTGAAATACTCCCCTTGTTTCCAACAACCTATCTATGTTAGCCAAATTTTCTTCATATACTTCAACCAAAACAATGTATTGTAACAGACTGATTGCAGAAGTAGATATGAAAATCCAGGTGTCTTCTATAAAGCCAACATTACAGAAATTTGCAAAAATAGAAAGTACTGCCCACTGGTTCAGGAGATTAGTCAATAACTTATCTTCCTGGTGGAACAAAAATAAATGCTTTTCAGAGAAAGGAAAACAAAAAAACAAAACAAAAAAAACCCCAAACCAAAATAAAAGAGTGCTCTTATCATTAAATTTTTAAAAGAAAATATTTTTATTTTATTTTTAAAAATTTTAATAAAAATGTTATTTATGTTCACATAATGGATTTACCATTATTTTTAATGAATTCATAAATATTTAAAAATCTCTCAGTTTTTATTCCTAATAAATAGATATAACGCAATAAACAAAAGCTCTTTGAGGCCCTCAATAAATTTTAAGAGTGTAAAGAGGTCCTAAGACCCAAAAGTTAGAGAACTGCTGCCTTTATTGGTTCTTATGCCATGTTTTCATTGTTCCTGGATGCCCATTTGGACAACCATGATGGGACAGAAAAGTGCAGTTACAGCTCTGTGTCTGTATTACATACCTGAAAACAAACACAAAAACAAACAGAAAGCCTGTACACACATTGTTAGAGAGATAGGCTTGTTTGCCACATGATCAGATCAAGGCTAATTACAACTAATATTGTTTAAGAAGCATTTTCATATACTTCATGATTTCACTGGAACTGAGGGAGATACTTACAGGTACATACGTGACTGTCTTTCAGACAAATGAACACTGATGATTAAATCAAAGCTCAGATGAACTCACTGTACGCCTCTGGAAGATGTCTTATGTTCATAGACACAAACTACATGGAACATCAGACTTCATTGTATGGTTCAATGAGTCTCACGCCAAGTCTGAAAGGGCTAATCTAGGTATAAGTTAAAGCAACTTCCGTCTTCCATCTCCAAAAAGATCTACGCCAAGTCTAGAACTCAACTGGAATTTCGAGGGCCTTTGCTACATCCTTACCTCATAGGTACACTCTCTGTAGCAATGATGGCCCTGTTGACCATTCCTCCCAAGTCCGCAAACAGTCACCCAGCACCAATCGTGTGCCAGAGCTGTGCTAGTGCTTCAGGAACACAGGAGGATGGCAGCAAGTGTTTGCATTTGGCTGGTGTAAAGAGTCTATGACAGGGAATAGTAGAAAATAAAATGGTGGGGGGTGGAGGGGGAGAAGTCTTCAGAGATAGGCACTGACAATCTCAGGAGTCAGCATACAGTAAAATACTGCTGTGCAAACAGCTGAATGAAGAGTAAACAAAATACCTTCTGCCCCATTCTATCGTGCAGCCTTATTGCTACTCCCCACATAGAACAATGCCTTTTTCAGCTAAACTGGATTTTGTTCACATTATACCATCTGGCCAGAATGTCCTTTCCACTCTTTAAAATTAATACACTTCAAGGTCTAGTCCAAATGGAATCTTTCCTGATCCCTTTCCTGAAACCCTGTCTCCCTTTGTTGAAGGCTCTCATGATAAGTCTCTTACACGATAAGCATCTGTACTCCCCTTCTGGACCATGGGCTCCTTGGAGGCAAGAACATTCCATCCTACAGAGCACACAGTAGATGTTCAATAAATGCTGTTGGCAGCCTGAATGAGGTTGATGCCACACAGGTTAGCCATAACAGTACCTGAGTTTGTACACCATCCCTTGTATTTACCTTGGTTATTAGAACCTAACACACCATTCCTAGTTTTCAATTCAGATGCCCTACCAGACAGGGATCCTGCCTCAACAACAACTCCAAGAGCAATTAACATTTACTGAATGCTTACTATATATGCCAGACATTATGCTCAGCACTTTAAATATATTATCTCATTTAAATTTCTCACTGCTCTTTTAAGTTGGATAATATTATCTTCTTTCTACAGGTGAGAAAAATAAGGCTCAGAATGTCATCCTGCTAGTATAGCCATACAACTAATACAAGCTGGAGTTAGGAAAGGAACCCAGGTCTAATTCCAAAACTGTGCCCTTAACCACCACAAAACTCCTTGGGTAAAATGCTCCTTGGATGGGCTGGGAATGTACAAATCCATGGGCCATAGCAGTATCTAAGGAGAACACAATCACACCTGCCTTTGCCAGAACAAACAATCAGGGATAAAACCTAACTCCCTCTACTCCTTCTGAAAGACTCAAAGCTAGATGTGTGAGTGAGTCACGAAGGAAAAACTCTCCTTTAGCTTTCTACATCCATCACTTTTTTTTTTTCCAAAGGCCGTTTAAATCCCCAAAGACTCATAAGCCCCAAACTTCTCTTCTATTAAACACTTCTCTTTGGCTACTAGTCATTTTTGCTGGTCTCTAAAAAATAATCCATAAGTGATATACTATAAATGTACACACGCGCACTTGCTTGCCCCTCTGCGGTAATCTCTTCAAAGCCGTCAGGGTCGTACTGTAGGATACACCCTTCACTGAATTTGCCATGCTACAGCCAGGGTAGGGATCCTTGCTGTCAGTGCCTAACTGATTAAACTCTTGGAGTCAGAGCCTTTCCACAGGGAGATTTCAGACCCTCAATAAATCAGGATAATCTTGTTTTATGAGGTGATCAGAAAGAAACGATTTCTGGTTTGCAGAATTTCTAAAGAGAGCGGATCATGGAGGTGGGAAGGTGGGGGTGGGGGAGGTGTCAGCTCTGCATTCAAGCTCCTGCCTGTCCCCCAGTCTCATCTTCCAGCACTCTCTCCCTTGCTCATTTCATTCCACTCCATTCATTCATTCCCAAATATACCTAGCTCTTTCTCAAGACCTTCGGACAAGTAGTCCCTTGGCCTGGAACATTCCTCTTACTCATTAGCAGAATAACTCCTTTTTATTCTTCCTCAAGGAAGCTTTCTTCTCCCATTCTCACCAGCTCCAGGCCCCTGCTATATACTCTTTTATACCCTTCACAGCGCTCATCACAACTGTGAGCTCCATGATGCAGGGGCTGTGTATCCTCTACTGCGCCAGCACAGCGACTGGCCCAGAGGAGGGGCCGTCAATATTTGGGGGATGAATGAACAAATATGTGTCTAGGGTGAAGCCTGTACAGGATGAAGCATGACCATTCAAGCGTCTGAACCACTGGCTCATTACAGGTTTGCCTGGAAGTTAGGTTGATGTCAGAATTCCCATCACTTCCTTTTCCTCCATTGTGTCTTTGCCCCTGTTCAAAACACAGGAAAAGTAACGGAGTCTTCTTAAGAGCCTGGGCATTTTGGACAATTTACATGACAAAATATCTAAGAACTGCAACATCTGATCAACACCAAGGCATCTCTCTCTCTGACTCCAGAGTCAGAGAATGAGGGCACACATGCTGGAAGAACCCCTCTTCCCATCAGGGGAGTCACTGCAGAAATGTCACCCGATGCATTACCAAACCATTAGTCAGGGGCTACAGGGCAGATTCTAGGGCCAGGAGCCTACCAGAGGGATGCAAATCCCTGTGCCCCCACTTAGAGCCCATACAGGGTTTGTGGCTCGTCAAACATGTTTCCTTACTGCTCTAATGTACCAGTGTATCGCTTAATGAAAGTTCTTAATTGTAATTCAATTAATTACATACACAGAGTCCCCAATTACATTTTCCAATCAGACACTGGCTGTGGTACAGGTCTAAATGCACTTAACCAATTTTAATATATTAAGACCAATTTCCCTTGAATACTAATTACTACCTAATGATAAAATGAAAAGGGGGGAACTTTCAAGAAAGGGGAAGAGTGAAAAATGCAATTCATGTGGAATTTCTCAGCCCACATAGCACAATGCACTCACTAGTGAAGAGTAGGTGTGGACAGGGCACAAATTTGCTTCCAGTTCAGATCAGCACTGTTTTTTGTCCTAGGTATCACCTACCCTTGGTGCAGGCTGTTGCCCAAAGGGACCTGTGGGAAGTCTAAGCGTCTAGAGGGAAAAGGCCAACACACACAAGCGCAGACTAGCCGTGGGGTCTGCGCACAGACACTCGCTTTGTGTCTTGGACACACAAAGCCTGGGAATGGCCAGCTCTTGCATGGGGCATTGCACTTTACCAAGTGCATTTAAGGCACACAATCTCAACTTAATCCTCATAACAGCCGTACAGGGTAGGGATTCCTTCCTATAGGGTAGCCCTACAGATGGGGAAATGAAGCTCAGAGAAGGACTTGCCTAAGGTCACGCTGTGGCTTCAAACATCCTGCCTTTCCCCTACAACACACTGCCAACCAGCCCGCATCAACCAGACAGCAAGAGGCGGAGACACATTGGTATTCTGGCATCGGGGATAATGTTTCTGTTCCATTTAAATTCTGTTAGCGTGCAGCAAGCAGGGAGCTATTATCCAATATCTACTTGAAAAAACTCTCACCCATACAGAAAATTCCTTACAGTGAACACGTTTCCCCCCACCAGAGCCAGACACGTAACTGGCTTTCAGCAGTAATTCAACCTAAAATATGTACCATGAACACCACAAGTCATTTCCATTTGTAAACAGAGTTTATTTGCAGGATCACATTTTTTTTGCTTTTGAAGACTGCTGTTGTGGTACAATAAAAGAGGCTTAAAGCCCTGGTACTTAAGTCACATGATAGAAATTCGAGAGATTAGTAATTTGTAACTGAAGAAGGCAAACCCTCCAGAAGCCAAGTAGAACCACTAGGGAATCTCCAGGGTTGGCAAAAAGAGCACACGCGGGAGGAGGGACTGGCCCACTAAGAATAAGCACCACGAAGAGGAGATGGAAACACACCAGGAGAAGCAGTCATTCACTGTCTACAGTTGCTTTTTTATTTAGTAAATTGGAGGGGGGTGGGGTGGGGGGAGGGGGGAATCCCAAGTACCACCACGAAGAAACCCTTATACCTGAAGATGCTCACCCAAAGCCCAAGTTCCTTTTAAACGGTATCACACACTTGCCCCTCGGTGCCCTAGTGAGCAGCCTGGTGATGCCAGGGACTCAGGAGGCTCCCTCCCTCCCAGGGAATGAACCACACCTGGCCACAGGCACTGGGATGTAGGGGGAACTCAGACCCAGGCCCTGCCCTTGGTGGATGGGGGTGTGTGGTCACAGCCAGTGTGGGAGTAGGCGAATCCATTCAGTGGAATCAGTGATCAGAGAGGGGTAAGGAGAGGGACTCTACCAGAGCCCAGGGAATGGCAGCCAGGTGGTCTGGGGAGGCTTCTAGGAGGAGCTGCCTCTTCTCCTGGGTCTTCAAGGAGAAACTAAAGGAGGCGAAAGAGGCCACAAACTGAGACCCAGAGATATGCTCCCCTGCCACAGTCCAGCTGTCTGGGTGACTGCCCACCTCGAGTTGAAGCTCTTCCTTAGTATAGCCTTAAATTAAGGAAACTTCATGAAGGTACTGAAATAATGGAAGGCCTCCTTGAAAAGGAAAGGAGATCAAAGGAGATTAAACTGATGTTTAAAGAACTGAATCCCCTTTCTATAGCAACTTCTATTTAGGAAACAAAATAATTAGATTCAGCTCTTTCACTAGACTTAATGGACAGAAGACACATTCTTCTAGGCCCCCTAATTATTATTCACGGGATGATGAGCAAATCACCACCTTAAAGGCTCAGTTTCTTCTTCTATAAAATAAAGATGATGACCACTCTAGTCTAATAACAACAGCACCTCTATCTCATTTAATCCTCACAACAACCTTGTGAAATAGATTCAACCACTTCCATTTACACAGGAAACAGGCTCAGAGAGGTGACATGATTTGTCCTATGTCAGAGGCTGCAGTGTCCACCCAAGGTCTGCCTCATTCTAAAGACTGTGCTTTAAGCACTATGCTGAACTACTATGTAGGCACACTTGTGACTGATAAAACAGGGAAGACACAGCGTCTGACACTTTGTGGCACTCCATAAAGCGGGTTCAATTTCAGGTCTATTTTAGCTCTGATGATGGGAAATTCCCAAGTTTCTCTCTGAAAGCTATGGAATCGATAGGTTGCTTCATGCTGCATCTTTCTTCTAAGGCTCTGGATGGGTTATCCACATATGATCAGTGGGTAGAGGAAAAGGTCACTGGCAACATTTGGCAGAAAACGAAACTGAGGTTCAATCTGGTGCCAGGACTTATATAGACACTTGGACAAGAATGGAAGTCTTATAATGTTACATCCTCTCCATAATGTACTCAGGCTTCCTTCTGGTCTGATTCCAGCTTCTAGCAGACAGTTGGCTAAAGGATGTAGGAGATTATCAGACTAGAGTCCAAACTGGAAAGCCCAAGGACTTTGGCTTGTCGTTTTCTTACTTAGGCCAAGATCCAAGCACAAATGCTACTTCTCAGTCCCTAGGCAGAAACTCTTATCATATTAGCTTCATTCGCAAGCTTCTCTCTCACAGTGTACAAAGACAACTGTCATCACCCTTCTTATGACTGAAAATTTAGGTTGTTTTATCAACAATCTCAGGGTGGGCTTCAGGGTCAGATAGCTGACTTAGAATTCTGGTCCTATCACTTACTGATTAGCTAACTCTGGGCAAATCACAACCTCTCGCCACAATTAGAATAGTATCTTGTAAGGTGGTTGTGAAAATTACACAAGAGAGCAAAATGTCTAGCGTGATGCCTTACAATAGAAGGCCTGAATAATTAAAAAAACATCCTTTGTGCGGTTGGTATAAAAAGCCATGCCCTGTCCCCCTGTGGAAAAAAAACTGAAGGGCTTATATCTACTCTTATGGCAGTCTTCTCGATCAAATGTTTTTACTTATAGGTACACCTCTTCTGGGACACCAAAGCACATTTGCTGGAAAGTACCCTGCCTCTAAGTTCTCTGGTCCTGTGACACAGACTTATACATCTGCTCTGGCCCCCACGCTCCTTTCCCCTCCATTCTGCATCACTCCCTTCCCCACCACGCACCTCCTTGTGGGCCCTGACCGTTCTATGATTCCAGACCTCCACATCCATGCCTCATCTGCTCTGTGAGCCACAGAATGCTGCTCTTCTGTTATTTATTAATTACAGTTAATATTTATTGAGTGTTTATTATGTGCCAGGCACTCTTCTAAGAGCCTTATGAATCCTCCTATCAGCCTTATGAAAGTAAATTAACTACCTAAGAGAGGTTAAGTAAATTGTCCAAGGTCACACAGCCAGTAAGTGGCAGGGCCAAAATGTGAACTGAGGCAGTCTGGCTTGATTGCATATTCTCTTAAACACTGCATAATAGATGCTCATAATTTAGTTCCCTTCTAAAATGGCTTTAAGGATAGCAAGCCTGTGCTGATCAAAGATAGCAACAGAAGTGAAGAAAATTCTGTTTTTGAAATATTTTTCTTTGTCTCAATCTAACTTCTTAATAGGTAGCTACTGGGGAACAATATAGGTTCTTGATTGAAATTTCTATTTACAAAAATTTAAAAAATCTTTTCTATAAAAAGAATAAATTGTTTTTATAATTTACTTCCACTTTACAAAGACTAGTTTCAACAGTCTATTGATTCCAAACCATGGACTGCCTGGCACACTCTGTAAATGCTGGTACGGTCTTCTTTCACTAACAAAGTGATTTTGACTCAAAGGCAAGCACTGAAAGTATCTTGCAAATCCTTTAAGATGGGGATGCTGAGGCTGACAGAGGTCATACAACTTAATTAAGACTATGCTCGTACTTAGAAGTGGAGTGACAACAAGAGCTCAGATTTCAAATCTTTATCCACCAATCCTCATAGCTTCTCTTTCCTAGTATAAGAACCTTATCTTAAAAGAAAAAAAAAATGAAACTAAACAAATCTAGGACACATCTAATTTGGAATCACAGTATACTGTGAAATACTATGCAGCAGTTAAAAAAGAAAGAGGTAAATCTATATACGGAATAATATATGGATTGATGTAGAATATGGAGTACTCTCTATGTGACATACTGTTACAATGATAAAAGAAAAATGTAGAACACTGATGACAGTTTGCTACCATTTTGTTTTTAAAAGGAGGGAAGGGCTTCCCTGGTGGCGCAGTGGTTAAGAATCCGCCTGCCAATGCAGGGGACAAGGGTTCAAGCCCTGGTCCGGGAAGTTCCCACATGCCGTGGAGCAATGAAGCCCGTGCACCACAATTACTGAGCCTGAGCTCTAGAGCCCGCGAGCCACAACTACGGAAGCCCGCGTGCCTAGAGCCCATGCTCTGCAACAAGAGAAGCCAACGCATTGAGAAGCCCAGGCACTGCAATGAAGAGTAGCCCCCGCTCGCCGCAACTAGAGAAAGCACACACGCAGCAAGGAAGACCCAACGCAGCCAAAAATAAATAAAATAAATTAATTAAATTAAAAAAATAAAAGGAGGGAAATACGTGTGTGTATATATATGTCTTTGTGTGGGTACATTCATATACATATACAGAATATGCTTGCATGTGCTTAGATGATCCCTGGAAAACCACCAAAATCACTGGGAACAACTGTTGTCTCCGGGAGAGGAATTAGGGGAGAGATGAGAGGCTAAAAGTTTTCACTTTAGATACTTTGTTATCTGAAATTTTTTTGCATGTGTAAGTGTTATATATCCAAAATATATACCAAGATCCTAACAAATAACATTTTATCTTATTCGTATAACATGGAGTCAACATGAAACATTTTGAAACAGAATCCACTAGAGTTACTATATGCAGGACAAGGCCCGTAGTGGGTGATGAGAGAATATTTGCTAAATTAATGAATGTCAACCTGGTATGGGATACCCTCAAAGACTTGACAATCTAGTGTGAGAGACAGACATCAATCAGTCATTGGGAAAAATAAATAATTATAAACAGAAATACATGCAATGAAAAAAAAGTAGTATGCTCTATGATGGAATATAACAGGGGACCCAAAAGAGGAACGGGTCAGGTTTAGGCAATGAGGGGACAGGGAGATCACAGGTGGCCTCTATCGAGGTGACATTTAAACTGAGAAGAAGGATAAAAAAGTTAACCAGAGTAGGGGAAAGTGTTCCACACAGAAGAAACTGCCTGCGTAAAAGCCCTGAGGCAGGAATGATGGAGAGTCGGCTGTTGTGATCACAGTTTTCACATGTCACTCGCCCCTTAAGTCAATAGGAGTGTAGAGGAGAGGAATGGCTAAAATTCATAAGTCTGACACTCTAAAGAGTGAATGAAAGAAATTAACTGAACTTTTAAAGAAGCTTTCTGCATAGCACTAGGAACTACTACATTGCCTCCAGCCAAGAGTATGAATATGGCCAGAATTTTCTAAAACCTGATGACTGAACAGTGATACTGACAGGGCCAGTTGCTTTATATACAATATAGCCTTTGCCACAGAAAAGGCCTCATATTTCTAAACTGTTTCCAGGACTGTTCCTAACTTAGGATGATACAGTTTAACAGATAAATATTAATCACAGAGGGCTAAACAAGATGCAGACCATTTCCCAAAAAGCATGAAATCAATCATTTCACTCTGGGATACAATTCTGGCATGAAGGCTGATGTCTGCCTTGGAAAACAAAGTCACCTCAAATCAGCCTAGGGAGGCCAGACCAGTGAGTATTCCCAAATACAGGACTTTTAAGCATGTTGCAACGGACAAAGCAGGCACGGAGCGAGGAGGCCAACGTACTGTTCTCGCGGACCAGACAGAACTCCCAGGCGCTCTGGCTCTCCAAAGTGCTCTCCAGGTCCACAGCGACATTGGGCTCGCTCTGCTTCTCCAGGCGGTACTGAGGGCCTGGAAGATCAAAGGGGCAGGAGGAGGGGAAGCAGTCTGAAACAGTGAATTTAACATTGGAAAAACACCACACCCCAGTGAAAAGCTGATAAAACATTAGGAAAACACTGAAGTCTGTTTGGGGTCTCCCAATCCAAGAGGGAAGAGTTTGAGTTTTTTTTCCACATGGCTTCACACACTTGTCTGTTCTATTATCAGGTCTATTTTTACTCAGTTCTCCCCAAAACAGGATGAGAGATAGAAAGCTTTTGAGTCAGACTGACTTGGAATCACAATGTGGCTACGATGGTTTCCCAGATATGAGCAGGTACCCTACCCTCTCTGAATCTCTGTTTCCTAATATGTAATGTGCGAATACTTATACCCTGAAGGATTATTGTGAAGATTAGAGATGCTACAGGAAAAATGCTTACGTAGTAATGTACCTGCCTCATAGGAGGCAGTCCTACAAAATTATTTATTAATAATTATTATATGATAATGAATAATCAATTATAAGCAGGAATAAGGTATGTTTAGAACTCGAATATAATGACAGTCCAAAAATGCAAAAAAAATTCTAAAACGTAGATGGGGTTAAAAAATTAATTCCAGGGTTTTGGGTTATGATGACAGAAGGACAAGTGGCTGCTGATTCGTGTTTTTGTTGAAATATTTATGAAAACACAAGAGGCAGAGGTTCAATAATACTGAAAACCAGGAATATCAGTTACCCTGCATCACAAAGGGATTCTGGCAGATCTTAAAACACTGGGGCATTTTATACATTTATTCATGTATTTCTTTGTAAAGCCAAATGACAAATCTTGTTCTTCTCAGATAACACCTAACGGGGTCCAATGATCGGATTCAAAAGACTGCTCCTGTTGTTAATGGTTACTGAAAGATTAGAGGTGTAAGAAACTGGCTTATTATTTTGACTATGAAAGGCCTGTTTGGTCAGACAGCAGAGGTGTGAGAGATCTGATGAAGCATCAGAGGCCTTACAGGGCTTCCAGGTGGAACACATATTTTTAGATGTGTTCCTCAGCTGTCCTCAACTTGTTGATTATTTACATCCAACACTTCTCCTTCATCAGTCTGAGGCATTTCACTCATCTCAAGTCATTCTCCTCCCCCACATTCTAAGTTCATCTGCAGCATTGTAGAGTTTCAGTTCACTTTCATGGTATATTTGATCCTTCCTCTAATTGGTATTTCATTAGCATTTCTGCCAATTATCAGAGTTCTTACATACATTCAGTCCTTTTTACACTACTTACAGGTTTTAAACCTTCACTAAGTTAACAATGCTCAAGACACATACAACTATTTAAGGTAATACATGCTCAGAAGTCTACACAATTCTTATAAACTCTAATACACTGTATTCAGGTCAAGAAGGTATTGTAGTTCAACATTATACATAGTTCAATTTTTTTTTTTTTTTTTTTTGCGCTATGTGGGCCTCTCACTGTTGTGGCCTCTCCCGTTGAGGAGCACAGGCTCCGGACGCACAGGCTCAGCGGCCATGGCTCACGGGCCCAGCCACTCCGTGGCATGTGGGATCTTCCCGGACTGGGGCATGAACCCGTGTCCCCTGCATCGGCAGGCGGACTCTCAACCACTGCGCCACCAGGGAAGCCCCCATAGTTCAATTTTAATTTCAAAAATATTAAGCAAATAAAGTTATGGAAATACAGATAATTCTCATTCTCCACTACCCATCACCTGTCGGTGCCAGCATCTGTCAATTACCAAGCATGCTTGCTGCTCATCACTGGATGCTTTCATATTCACTGGTGGAAATAATCACCGAAAAGTCATGCCCAGCTGAACTTTAAGAAAACAGAGCTGGTGAGAGATTCCTATGATTCCTCCCCCAACACCCACCTTTCACAGCTGTGGGCAGCCCATTAGAGAGAAGAGAACCACCCCTGAACCCAGAGAGCTGCTTTCTAAAACACTGGCCTGTTAATCTCCAACTGTCCCACCCCTAGATCTCCCAGCAACATAGCATATATACGCACTGATATCCACTCCTATGACTTTACAGTGAAATCTGGGTACAAAGTTTACCTACAATAATTCATTTTTTAATGATAGTCAAAATTTGGGAATCACCCAGATCTAACAACAGGGAAACTGATTAAACAAAATATTGTGAAATACCATGGAGATAGTAAAAGTGATGCTGCAAAAGTATTTGATTTTATCGAACACATTTATAATATGCTACTTTATGAAAATAGCAAATTATAACACAATATGTGTAAGATGATTGTAATTATGAAAAATATATGTAAAGTCATGGCGGGGGGTGGGGTACATACTGGAAGGTTATTTCCAGAATGTGAATAGTAGTTACACTGGATACTGGGATAATGAATGTTTTTATTTTTCCTTAGTGTTTTCCTGTATTTTTCAAATTTCCTATAATTACTTAAATAAAGGCTACCTTTATAATTTTTTTTTCCCGTTGGCCGTGCCGCGGCTTAGCTTCCTGACCAGGGATCGAACCAGGGTCCACGGCAGTGAAAGCCTGCGTCGTAACTACTGGACCGCCAGGGAACTCTCTTTCTTTTTTTTCACTTTTATAATTTTTAAAACATCGTATATACTTATAAGCCCTCCAATTTCTTACTGTGCCATTTTTCTGAGGATACTGTAATTACCACACCCTGTGGCATCTCCAATGGGTCTTTCATTTGCAATAGTTTAATCAAAACTAGACATCATCTGTTTATGTAGATCAATACTTTCATCTTAAGTAACCCTGTAATCTCTCTAGGCACAGTATATATAGGGTTTTGGGCATCTAGATCTGTTCGCCTACCTGACAACTGGATGGTAAGCAAGCCACCCCTTTCCTGATTCAGGGAGCCAAGGCCTGGCCACATCAAGGTGTATTTCAGGCTGGTCTCCTTTGCACTCTTTTTCCTTTTGGGCCCTGTAGCTGTCTGGGAGACGTGGACGGGGGAAACCAGAGGAGGCAGGGAGTACTAGGAAGGGCCCCTTATCCCTAAACACAAGTCCCCGCATCACTCTCTAAGCCACAAATGCCACCATTCCATATTCACTTTCTTATTTCTTGGGTTTTGTAGATATTTCTTTTCTTTTTTGGGGGGGGGACTATAATATTATTTATTTACTTATTTTAATATTATTTTATATTGGAGTAGAGTTGATTTACATGTTGTGTTAGTTTCAGGTATACAACAAAGTGATTCAGTTATACATATACATGTGTCTATTCTTTTTCAGATTCTTTTCCCACATAGGTTCCCATAGAGTACTGAGTAGAGTTCCCTGTGCTATACAGTAGATCCTTGTTGATTATCTATTTTATATATGGCAGTGTGTATATGTCAATGTAGATACTTCTACTAAAATAGTTTGTTTCCTAAAAGTAGCTTTAGGACTTTCTCCTTGAAGCCAAGTATTATTCGGCTTCATTATATTCATTATATTATGATGACTCTCAATTACTGCATGACCATTATATGCAAGCATGCTGCATATGTTAGCTTACTGAATCCTCACAGCAACTCTTAGAGGCAGATATTATTATCCTCATTTGACAGATTGAGACCCTGAAGGTTGGCAGGGTGAAGTAACTAGCCTAAGATCACACAGGTAGGAAGCAGGAGGGGAAAATGAAACCCAAGGGTCTTTGGCCCTAAAGCCTATGTATTTTGAAGGTTTCTTCCTTTTACAAACTGTAAATTACAGACTAATTATAAAAAGCCATAGTTTGTACCTTAAGTATATATATTTTTTGTAGATTCATGGATTCACCTGGGTTCTAAATTACTTAACTTGTGGTTTCTATACATTCATTTCTATGATAAATGATCTGAAATAATTTATTTTAATGAAATCCACACATGCTAAATATCCCATGCTATGGCTGTATCCTGGTTCCTTATGAAGACAGGATCACCTTATCTTTCCATCCATCCAGGAAGGCTCTCTCCCCGTCTTTCAGAATATTCCTAAGCATGCCCAGTTTTTTAAGTAACAGGTTCCGTATCATCTTCCACTCTCGGGACTCCATGGTCTTCCATAAAAGCTAAGAAACAACTTGGAAACCCACTTCTGAACTTAGCAAAGGACGGATGGGTCTTAACTTTGGGGAAGGCAGGGTAGTTAAGCTATAGATGAGACTTGAGATCTAGACCCAAACAGAAAACTGCCTATTGCAAATCTCAATTTCTCTCCTAATTCTTGCCCAAACACTGGATAAGATATTTCACAGAGAAAGACTATTTTGCACGTTTTCCCCTGGAAAGGCCAGATTGATAACTTTAGGTCACACTGTGTAATGAGAGGCAGGGTATATATTAGAAGCAATACAGCCTGATGATTCAGGGCATGCACTTGGGGCCAAATTGCCTCAGTCTAGTCCTGGCTGAGAAACTTAGCTGTATGACTTTGGGCCAACTTACTTAACCTCTCTGTTTCATCTATAAAATGGGGCTAATAATAGCACCTAGTTTATAGGCCTGTCTGAGGATTCAATAAGTTAACAGTTGTAAAGCAATTAGAACATTAATAGTGTTATTTAAGTGTCAGCCGCCATCATCATCATCACCATCAGCCATATCATCAGACTTTTATATGAGATCATAACAGAACAGGGCCTACTATGTGCCAGGTACTATGTTAGGCCTTTTATAAAGATCGTCTCATTTACTCTTCGTCATCTTAGGATGTAAAGAGTATGAATCCCATTTTACAGAGGAAGAAACCATGACTAACAGAGGCTAAATAACTTGCTCAATGTCCCACAGGAAGTGGTGGAGCTAGGATTCATGCCTAGGACTGCCCAGGCCTACAGTCTACATATTAAATACCACAGTGGCTCACTCATAAGTTCTTAATATATGTCTGTTGATGACAATCAAGATTATGACAACCCAGACCTACTATATATCAGACAACAGTTTCTAGCAAATGCTAATTTAATTTTCAGGCAGCTGACACAGGAGGAGAGAAAAGCAGCAGCCAAAAGCCATTTTATAGAGACAAGCTGTGAGGTCAGTTTCTATTAACATACTTTTGCCAAAGAGATGATTATATAAAAATATAAGAGGCTCTTTCACACCAAATAGGACACAGTTCTCAAGGCAACATCCTCCCTTTGGAAAGAGTTTTTAAAATGTCACAGCTGCACACGGAGCTACACACCCTCTCCTTCACAGCAGAGGAGAACACAAAAGGAAGATTCTGGGAAGCAGTTACTCTGCAGCAACAAGAAAACCTGCTTGGGCATTCCGATGATGTATTTATTGCAGTAAAACCACATCACCGAATGGTCTAGGAACAAAATACTGCTCTGGGCACTTTGGGAGGGTTCCAAGTTATAATACCCAGGCAGGATTTTTATGGGACTTTGTAAACCCGAGGCAAACATCTTAACACCTAAGTTTCAAAGAAAATCTGTAGTATCTGTTGGATGGTGGATACACGCTCAGTTCAGCTTCCTCGATCTCTTTAATCCTTGACTGAAACATAAAAGCATGTGGCATGCCACTCTTTAACAGCAGAGAGCCAGCTGACAGTTGAAATCTAACGGGAAGGAAGGGCAAAAGCCTAAAGAGAGAGAAGCCATACGCCCCTATCACCCTGCATCTTATTTCTAAAGGCCCATGGGAGAAACCTCCTTCAGACCTCCCTATCTGGAAAAGCTGTACTTCCTCAGAGCAACTAGCTTGTTCTGTACCTTTAGACAGTTTAACATAAATCTTGAAACTAACTGATACTGTTTTCCTTTCTCCTTTGCCCAGGAGGAAGCTCAGCACTAAATGTATGATGACTGGACACTCATTTCTGTGTCAGTTAATCCTCTGGACCTTTATTTCCATTTTCTTTCACGTAGTTTTTCAATTCATTCATTTTTTATCCCATCAATGTATTCCAACTGCTTTTGGGATTGAAGTGGGATATAAACAAATTAAACTATCATTATTATTGCTGAGCATGGGAACAAGTTGGAGGACCACCTATCTGGAAAATGATAAAGGAAAAGGCTGAACACTTTCATGAATATACCTTCACGTCGGCTGTTTTCCATTCGCCAGCTTAGAGAGCTGCTTTAATCTGAAAGAGCTGCTTGTAGCCAGAAAAAGTATGAGCAAATAAGAGGAAAAGCTGGGTTTTGAGTAGAAAACTCCTCTGTCTGCACCCTCTCACTATGCATTCTGGGGAAGTTACTCAATCTCTGCGTATTTTCTCATCTGTAAAATGAGAATAACACAACTTCCTTGAGAAGGAAGGAGCAGGAACCGCTGTGGTGAGGCTTAGGTGAATGCCTAACCTCAGAGTCACAAGAGGCTAACAGCCCCGTTAAGGGAAGATACACAGTGGCAGGGAACGCTGGCACCAGAGCAGATGTCTGTACCCTTTCTCACGTGTGTCCAAGGTAGGAGTGTGGGGTAGGAGGGCATGCAGATCTATTTAAACAAGTTTGCTTTTAAGTTATAAGCAGCATTTAAGATCGGAGACTTGTTCAGCAGCCAGGATTCCTAAAGTTCCTTAGTCTCTCTGGTCCTACGAATACAGTCTAAAAATGGTGAGTAAATGTCAGAACCCACTGAACAAACCACGGCAGCACAGATGTCAAAAGATTTGTGGTGTTACGATGTCATCCATACATTCATCTAACAAACATTTTAGGAGCATCAACAATGTCCCATACACAGAGATGAATAATCAGTGATTCCTGACCTCAAGCAGGCTGGGGGAGGTGGCAAGACACACGCGATGAAATTGTCAAAGAGCCCCAGTCAGTGCTCTTCCCCAGGCAAGGACAAGGTGCTGTGGGAATACAGAAGAGGGGACAATGAACTTCTTCTCTGAGGGGGAGACATCTGAACTGAGTCTTGAAGGAGGACCGGGAGGCGGGAGAGGGCAGGGGAAGTAGTGCATTCCTATAGAGGGAACAGAATGTGCAAAGGCAAGGAGGTACTGAAGAGCCCACGTGGACCAAGGGAAACTCCGCGTGCAAAGGGCCTAGGCTCTGTGGGGTTTCAAGGGGAAGCTGGCGCTGGGATGCTTGGCCCAGACTGTTGGTCAAAGTCTAGATTCTCTCTTATAAGCAACAGATGCTCACAGAGCAGGGGAGTGACACAATCAGCTTTATACTTTGGTACACTTCTCCTGGCGGCACTGCCAACAACGGGCTTGAGGAGACTGGTGGCAGGGAGGCCTGCTTGGCAGGCCGTACCAACACTTGTCTGCTCTATGGCAGGGGCCGGCTGAGTCCCAAGTCCCTCACTGAGCCAACGCCAAAGCCATCACCGACAAGCTGACGCCGTCAATATCAGAGCTCAGCCCTAACGTCAGCTACCTACGTTAAAATGTTCGCATCTAGTGTCAGCTCCATCACTGATAGCTCTTCCTCTAGGGGTGACTGTAATCATTTTCTGTTTGATCTTAATACAAGCACCGAATCATATTCAAGTGATAACCACTAGTAGCTTATACTCCCGCCCAGGCTTGGACTGGACAATTTGGAATTTAAATAAGAAAAAAGAACATGCTGACATGACAGTAAGGTCACACTTTATCCTCCTCTAAGCCAATATATAATTTGCTCTCAGTCAAACAGCCAAATATAATCAAATTAAATACCATTCCTATTACAAAAGAAGAAAGACCAAGGCTGTTCCAATAAACCAATTCTGCCTAGTTAAACTGCAAAACCTTCAGGAAAGGTTTTGAAAGCATGACCCATCAGTTCTAATTTTTAAAACTTATCCTTTCAGTCAAGACTAGAAAAAGGCCCATTCCAACTTTTATCTTTACTACAAAGTGCTGTTATCTTGGCCTGATGTCAGGAGCTCTATCTCTTTCTGCTGACAAGCAGAGAGGAGAAAGATAAGATTGGAAACGAATCTCACTTCTCTGAGTAAATAAATAATCAATACTCATCTAAATGTAAATGAGAAGGTAGCCCCCTCTGATAAGAGCACTCTTAGCAGAGAGCCAATTTTCTTCAGACATTTGGCCTCAACCAAATCACCATCATTCAGCCCCAGCCTAATGGCAAAAAATCGTAACTAAATTGAACCGATCACCAGAGATCAACTAAGTTCGGCCCTGGCCACTTCAGGTTCAAATGTTTGGGAATGCAATTTTGCCCCCATTAACTTTCAATAGCAATGAAGAACAGACTGGTCAAGGGGTCAGTTTGTGCAATAAACAAACCCCAGAAAGGGGGTCGGCCAGAGAAGATGAGCAGGAGTGGGTTTAAGTGTTTAAACAATGTTACAACTGGAGCCAACCTCAAAACTGTGAAGAGAAGACTGCTTCTATAGGGTGGGGAGACAGCATTCTTTCCTTTTATCAAAGGCTTGGTTGAAACCGAGGAGACAATGATGATTAAACTTTATTAAAGCAAATGTAAACAAAGAAAAAGAGATATTAAGAAGCTACAGAAGCTAAAAATAACCTAAGGTTGGAATGATCAATTTCCTCCAACTAATTTGTATCAGACTTACATCTGACCCAGCAGTGCTGCACTGACCTGATTTTACTGAAATAGGACGCCGTCTGCAAGACAAATCACTTTAAAACCACTGCACTGGGGTTTCCATTTCTTTGCTGCAAGACTCAATTCACTGCTGATGAGAGTATTGGGGAAATTATGACCATTATTGATAGGACAGCAAAACCATTTTTACACAGTAGTCTTCAAGTCGACAGAAAGCTTGCACCGGGCCATTAATGAAGGTGTCAGCTAGAATCAGAAATTAAAGACAAAGGCTGGGAAAGGACTAATTTTTAGAGCATGTTTAAGGACACCATATACACAGAAGCGGCAGCCATTCATCCTCTTAGGAGTAACAGAGCCTAAACAAGCATCAGCTGAGGAGCAGGCGGCTCTGCCTACAATTAGGGAAAGGAAGTGCTTCTTTTCTTTTCTGCCTGGCCCTGGAGTTCTAAGAGCACAGGCTCTCAGCATTATCAGCTTCAAATCTTTACCAGCCAAAGGAGGACATGTCCGGTATGAGGCAGAACTATTCAAAGTGTACCATCTTGATATATCTGGTTTTGTGATTAGCAGTAATCTTTTACCAAGGTGTCTGCACGACTACTTGTATTTCCCAGCCAAAAAATTCCTGTATATCCTGGCTCCTCCAGTACCTCTTCAGAGCAGTTCCTCGGAACTAACTGAAAGGCTGTCTCCCAGGGGAGAGAGTAAGGTCCCCAAATAAAACTGAAACTCACTGCTCAAAACAAAAACAGACAAAAAGTGTAACCACCTCTGTTCCTGCTGTGAGTATCTAATCCTAGAAGGTGGACATGTGGTGGTTTAAGTGTGGGTTTTGGAGTTAGAAAGACTTGGGTTAAAATCTTGTCTCTCTTACAAAAGCTCTGTGACACTGGGCAAGTTAGTTGATCTAAACCTTCGTGGAGTAATTGCAAAGATTATGCAGAACACAATGCCTAGGACATAATAAGCAGTCAATAAATGCCAGCTGTATACTACTATGCAAATTTTAACCAAATCACCAATTTGCCCTTTTAGAAAATAACAACAGTGACTGACATTGAGGACTTCCTTGGCCCTTAGCAAAGTCCTTTACATGCATTAGCTTTCCAAATCATAAAACAATGAGGTAGGCCCTATTCTAATCCCCTTATTACAGAGGAGGAAAAAACACTGTGGCCAAGTCACGTGCCCACAGCGAGGCCAGAAGAATCCAGGTGTGTGATTCCAGTGCCTGTGCTCTTAACCACACTGCTATGCTGTGTTCCAGAAAGAGCATTCTATAATCTTCTTGATCTCTGGGTTAAAAAAAAACAATTGTAAGGTTGAGATCATTTATCAATTGAGAAAGGAGTGAAGATGTTGGGTGGGAAACTAGGAGGAAGAGAGGGTGGGTAGCTGGTCTCACATGAGGGGGTTGAAACTGAGAGCCCCTCAGTCCCCATGGCGGGCACCTGTCTGCCAAGCACTTCAAGTGAGCGCCATCCGCTTGCCTGATTCTGTCACGGGGAGAGGGGGCCTTTTTCTAAGTTAAATGATTTACAGAGCTACTGCCTCAATCCACAGTTCTGAAAGTGTGATTTCTTTAGGGTTTAACTATACCCATTTCTAGTCTTGTTACAACTTTTTTATTGCGATAGAAAACATTTACTGGAAATATGTTACTGCTATTACCAGGTCATAAAATAAAAAGAAAAATAGTTTATGTATTGCCATCATTTCCAATCATCAATCAGAAAGTGCCAAGAGGGGGAAAGGAAAGGGCGTACAGCTGAGATTTCCTTCTTTGTGCAGGAGAAAATGCAGGAGCATCGTAATTCTTTAGAACAAATTTCTTCTTGAACATCCAGCCTTGCAGAAGGGCTCCTGGGAGGAGTCCGGAGGCACACCTTTGGGCATCTCCCTCCTCTCTGCAGCCCTGTCTGACTCCCTGTCAGAATCAAGAGCTCTTTCACCCCAACCTCCTTCGGGCCGTGTTCCTCTCAGTGCCCGGAGCAGGCTGGATTAGAAGCACTGCTGTCTACTTTTCGTTGTTCTCCCCCGGCCTCCCAATCAGGGCACTCTTGAAGATGGGGGTGGAGGGGCTTTCTAAAAAACCTAACTCTACTCCCAGAGCTCCAGCACAGCAACAGATTCTTTGTACATGCTTAATAATCTCTGTTAAATAGAATGACTTCAACAAGGTGGCATTTAAAATTGAACAACCTTGACCAATGAAGGACTCTAGCCTAAGAAACATTACTCCAAGCACACAATGATGTATGTTCAAAGATGTTCACTGCAGCACTGTTTCAATAGTAAAAAGTGCACACGATCTAAATATCCTCCAGTAGGAAACTATCAAATAAATATGGTGTATCTGTACACTGGGATGCTATGGAGCTGTTAAAAAAATTAAGCTAAGTTAATAAGACATGGGAATATTTCTATGATACATTATGAAATTTAAAAAGATATGGAATGTATAGTATATATTCCATTTTAATAAAGTAAAACCCCAGCTATATATGTGCATTTATATCTGTGTGTGCATGTAAATTTGTTGAAAACACACACACACACACACACACACACAAGCACAATCTGGAAGGATATGAACCAAACTGTTCTCACGGCTATTCTGTTACCGTAGAATTACCTTGGGTGCAGGATGCAGCAGTAGCAAAGATGAAGGCTTTCACTTTTTTTTTTACTTTATAGACTTCTATCTTGTTTGGCTTTTGACAGTGGGCATATGATTAGCATTACTACTGTCATTAAAAATCCAATTTTAAAAAATGAGGTTGAACAATCTTAGAGATGATTCCAGCAGGATCAGACTAGGGACTGTGGCCCCTGGAGCCTCCTCCCAGATCATGTGGGCTCAGTGGCTGCTGGGGAGACACCTAACAGTTCGGGAGCCAGGGACTAAAATGGCAGAGAGCCTGTTTAGGAGTTCCCGTGGTCCTAAGTCAAGCCACGGAGTGGACCACAGAGGTTTCCAGGGCTGCTCAAAGGAGCTGGGCAGCAAAGGTGAAGATGACTGGAGCATCTGGGGCTGGGCTGCTGGTGCCCAGAGGCCATTCACAGAGAGAGCCAATGACCACAGACCAAGGGTCAGATTGCCCACCTAGTCTGGACAGCTATGCCTGCCCTGTCCTCCTCATGGATTCTGGATGGTACTGTGGAAAACAAGAGTGATCCCATACTGTCTCTGTCTGGCCTCCTCAACCTCCCTCTACAGCAGTCCTGATGCCTTCCTCCATTCAGGCTTTGAGACAAGAGGTGGTGTGTCAGCAGTCCATCCCTGCAGCCCAGGTGTTGGGAGAAGGTCTGATATGATTCCTGCCCTAGGCTCAATGTTGTGTGTGTGTTTGTGTGTATGTGTGTCTAGGGAGTCCTCTGCAACCTCTGCCGACCCCACCACATTTGAGAGGGTATGGTGTAAGGGTTATAAGCCAGACTGCTTGGGTTTGAATTCTCAGCTCTACCACTTACTGGCTGTGTGACCCTGGGCAATTCACTTAACCTTTCTGTGCCTTACTTTCACATCTGTAAAAGAGGGATAATAACAGAACCTACCTCTTAGAGTTGTTCCAAAGATCCAATAAGTCATGCGTCTAGGTTGCTGCCTCTGCCTTCCAAGCAGCACTGGTGGGGGGGGGGGGCGGGCAGGGGTGCTTCTAGTTCTCCAGGAGGGGGCTGGAACCTCTAAAGGTCTGCCACATTGGTCTCATCTCCCTCTTCTCCACCTCCCACCTAATGACATAATAATCCAGAAATATCCTCCAAAACTATGTCATTTCAACCCTCTGTCTGGAATAATCTTCCCTCTACTTCAGTTTTCTAGCACTCATTCTCTCCTTGAGGAGTCAAAACTCTGCTCAGGTGCCACTGCCTCGGGACTCCTCTGTGCTACTCATACTAAAAAGAGCTCTGCGTGGGCCTGTTTCTTGTACTTGCTGCATCCAAGTTGAGGGTGGGAGCACATTTTCGTATCCCTGCATTCCTAGGATGGCCACGGTACAAGGGCTGTTAGTGAATATTTGGTGACTAGCCTGAAGCCCAGCCTGCTTGCCTACCCTCCCGATCATCTCTTGCTCCTAAGCTCTACCTCCATCTGACTCCAAATGTCCCCTCTGTCTGGATACTCCCAATAGTGCCCCAAATCTGACTGGGTTTCCTGGGGATGGGTGGAGTTAGTGTGGATCAAGCTTTGGACACTGGCTGGAGAATGGAAGACCCCCACTGACATGCGCCAGTCTCGCCTCCCAATCAGGCCATTCCCTCACCCAGGCCCGTCTTCTCCAGCCACAGCAACCTGTCCTAACATGCTTCCTACCAGAGTGATCTGAGCTACCACACACAAGCCTAAATGGAACACGTTAACATCAGAACAAGAAGAGGTAAAGCCTGGGCAACCTAAAACTTCAGAACTTGGAAAAGGCTGGAAGCCACTGGAAAGGAGACTCTCTTACACCAGCTCAGGCGGGGAGGGTGCTGGAAGGGCCAGACGCTTCACCACCCTGAGGAGTGCTAACAGTGCATAATCTGTCACCATCTAGCTGGTGTGGATGCACTTCCCTTTGGAGAAAGGAGTCCAGATATTACTTGTAAAAAAGAAATATTTTTTTCTTCCTTCAAATCCAGATATCACTTGTTAGAGAGAATGGAAATCTTTAACACTGTCCCTTAGCATCCAATTTTTCAATCCAATCTGTTTCTTTTAACTTGAGTCACTGTGACATTACCGAATTTTACATACAGTTATCTGTTGCTCTGTAAAGAAATACAGATGGTTTTTGTGGAAATAAACAGTCATTTATTTTAAACAATTGTAAAATAGTTTATGGAAACAAGTGGGGTAATGCATTCAAATAAATGCCAAAACTGGTTGATGGGGAGCCAGGGTGCTAAATCACACTGCTGAGGAATTCAGCTGTGGGGAGCAGACAGTAAATCCAGAGTGACAGGATTTCCCGTGATGGCAAAGGTTTCTGACACCCAGCCCAGTACTCAAAAACCACAGCAGTTCAAACCCATTTTCCTTAACACAGCCTTGACAGCAGCGAAATTAGTGAATTTAGTCACAAGCACCTAAGAACGAAAACAAAAGGAACGAACAAAAAGGAGACTTCATTCGTCCGCAGCCCTTTCTGAGTTATATAAAGCAGTGACTCCAACCTGAGTCAATGGAGAGCAAGCTTAGGGCCAACTGTTTTCAGTCGTCAGACTTTGTTATGATACAGTGGAATCTGAAGGCTTCCCTTCAAATCTGCTTACGCCAGAGACTGGCTTGGGTAAATAATACCCTCTCTGAACCTCAGTCTCCTCCTCTGTAAAATGAGGATGATAGTTGTATGTACTTGACAGGCCGCTGAGCAGATGCAGTGAGGCCCCAGGAGTGACAGCATTCTGTAAACAAAGCTGGTGCCAGCTGCCCTGGTGGAAGGGGCTCCTAGCCCTGGGCAGGACAGCAGGCCTCCACCACGCCCCAAGGAAGCACCACTGACAGTGAATGGCTTGAGCCTGCCTTGTGGGAAGGGAAAGAACTCCAAGCACTTTTTTGCTTCTAATTTTATAGGACAATCAACTATAAACTTGTTAACCTTCCCTTCTCAAACCTTTTCCTTGTACCTGGGTTTCCAGTGATGACACGAGTCTCCCAATGAATTAACTCAGTTGTTCATCAAACATCTACCAAACTCCTACCACGTGCCACACCCTGAGCTAGACGCTACAGATGCAAAGATGAGTAACACTGACTCTGGCCTTTGAGGATTCTGCACAGTGAACAAGGCCTCCCAAGTTTGGAGTACTTCTTAACCAGCCTTCCTCCTTGTTGCTGACATTAGGTCAGCCCCCAAGTTCTGCAGACACTACCCACTCACCAAGTCTCCCTGGCATGCTTATCACCCAGCCCACAGTGACAGTCTCCCACCCTGCCTCCTGGCCTCCAGCCATCCATTCCCCACCCTATAGTCAGAGGGTGCTCTCTGGAGTCAAACTCTGAAGGTTTATCACTTCCGGGCTTCCAATCCTTTCACAAGCTCCCCACGGCCAACTCCTCACCCTGCTCTCCAAACAGTCTATCCATCTTACTTTCCTGTTCCCCTATGTCCTCTGTGATCCAGCCAAACTGGTCTCCTCACTATTTGGTGCACACACTCCGTGGTCTCCCACCTCCACGTCACTGCTGTGCGTTCCCTGTGCCCACACCGCCTGCTCCTCCAGTCTGTCAAATCCACATCCCTCCTCTACGGTTATTCCCCAAGTCTAATCTGGCCTCCACAATGGGCAAAAAGTTGTACCACTTAACATTCCTCTCACCTGTGGGCTCTGCTCCAGGGCAAGAGGATTTCTGCAATTCCAGGCCAACCAAAGTCAAGGCTTCCTTTTTTTTACTCTAGCCTTGGCCTTCCTGTCTCATTCAGGTAACTGCCCTTGATCCTGGCCCAGCACTGCCCAGGACCCTGTCCCCAGGCCTGGTGTCCTGCTAGGTTCTCAGTGTGCCTCTCTGAAAATCCTGTCCGCCCAGATGCCACCCACCTGCTTGGATTTCCTTGTTCATATATTACACATGTAATTTATCTGAATTCAACCACATGTGCTTGATAAAAATAAGGGGAAAAAGAGGTGGAGACATGACCAAGACAACACCTGAAATAGTCTGGAGAATTCCACTTGCCGTGACTCAATGAGGCCCAGGAGAGTGAGTGTGAGGTAACAGTCTTATTCATCTTTGCAACTACGAGACTTGGTAAATGTGTGATGAATGACTAACTGAATTAACCAGGTGGATGGTGGTGTCTCAGTTTTCCAGTTCCTCTTACAGTGTGAGCATCTTTCTGTGCCAAGTTTGATTTTAGTATTTATATATATGTACTTTCAGTTTTCATCTGTTCTAATGCTAGTGAAAAAAGCTAGCTGTGTTGGATTTAATGAGAAAAATCAAAGCACTTTGGCCTCTGAGAGCTTTTTTTTTTTTTTGTGGTACGCGGGCCTCTCACTGTTGTGGCCTCTCCTGTTGCAGAACACAGGCTCCAGACACACAGGCTCAGCGGCCATGGCTCACGGGCCCAGCCGCTCTGCGGCATGTGGGACCTTCCCGGACTGGGGCACGAACCCGTGTCCCCTGCATCGGCAGGCGGACTCTCAACCACTGCGCCACCAGGGAAGCCCTGACAGCCATTTTTAAGAATTTTTTTTCCTAGAGGCAATTTTTTTTTTTTTTTTTTTTTTTTTTGCGGTACGCGGGCCTCTCACTGCTGTGGCCTCTCCCGTTGTGGAGCACAGGCTCCGGACGCGCAGGCTCAGCGGCCATGGCTCACGGGCCCAGCCGCTCCGCGGCATGTGGGATCTTCCCAGACCGGGGCACAAACCCGTGTCCCCTGCATCGGCAGGCGGACTCTCAACCACTGCGCCACCACGGAAGCCCCTAGAGGCAATTTTGACAACAGGAATTTTGCTCACTTGTTGCCTCTGTGACTTGACCCTCTCAGGACATGGCTCTGTACTGCTGTCCCTGGATGCTGAGAGCGTCGTCTCCTTCCCTGGTCCTTGCTGCCTGCAGTTCCCCCTCAGTCTTTGTGGTCCTTGGGTATGGATTGCCCATCTGGCCTGCTCCCTGTTTTGGGGAGTCAGACCCTTCAGAGATCGGTTCCACCTGCCAACCCAGCTCCTCTCTGCCTGTCCACCTTCCTTCTAACCACCACTGTACCAACTAGGGCTGTGCTTCAAGTCAGGACACAGCCTTAGTTAAGCATTTTTCTTATTGCTAGTACCCTGTCTGGCTCCATAATACCCAAGTGGGCTCTTGCCTCAATACCTTCCACTGGATTGGTAGGACCTTAATGGCAGGGTTCAAATCCCAGCTCCACCAAGCTTTAAGATCTTGGGATATATAAATACCCAATGGAATACTACTCAGTCATAAAAAAGGTGAAACCTTGCCTTTTGCAACAACATGGATGGACCTTGAGGGTATCATGCTAAGTGAAATAAGTCAGACAGAGAAAGACAAATACCATACGATTTCACTCATACGTGGAATTTAAAAACAAACAAACAGAATAATAAAATAAATGAACAAACCAAACAAAAACACATAGATACAGAGAACAGAATAGGAGTTACCAGAGGGGAAGGGGGGTGGGGAGGGTGAAACAGGTAAAGAGGGTCAACCGTATGGTGATGAATGGAAACTAAATTTCTGGTGGGGAGCTCGCTGTAGGGTATATGGAAGTAGAAATATAATGTTGTACACAAACTTATATAATGTTATAAATCAATGTTACCTTGATAAAAAAAAATAAATCTTAAAGATAAAAGACCTTGGGAAATTACTCAAGCGCTCTAGGCACTGTTTCTTTATCTCTAAATTGGAGATAATGATAAATACTAACTCATGAAATTGTTTTATAGATTGAGATAATAATGTATGTAAAGCACTTAGCCTGGCACATAGTAAGTGCTCAATAAATGGCAACTATTTATTACTATATTAATACAATTTTGCACACTTTACCATGTCAACTCTGAAGCCATCAAACAGGTAAGAAGCTGAATTATACATCCTCAAAGCCAATTGTGACTTATAACCTAAGATGTTAAAATATGCTTCTCCTTGTGCTAAAACACACAAAACAAAAAGGCAAATGCAATGGAAAAGATGGCAGTAGAGGAGGTAGAGGAGTCGTGGCTGCCAGCCATTTCCTTTCTGGGAGTTTTCCCTTTTGTTAGATCTATTATCTTGGAGCTGGGCTGCCCTGCTGGCTTTCCATTTGCCTTGCTAATAACAGTAAATCCAGCAACTTCCACTGCAGCTCCTGTCTCCTTCAGCTGACTCTGAGGCCAATCAGCATTTCCTCTCTGCTCAAGTCTGATGTTCCCTGGGAAGTCCTGCTGAAGACAAAATTTATGACAAAAGTTTCTCCAGCTTTTAACCCTTCTGCCTATCCAGACCCAGATGCAAAGCGCTCCAGAGGAATGCTAGGTCATTCCTACATGTGCATGCCTATGTTCTCACTGATGCTTTGCTTCTCTGACAAGGGGCCTCAGACCCCTGGAAAAGCTCAAATGAGCAGCTGGGCAGACAGATGCACACATTCTGGGCCATACCTAATGTGGACTAAATTTGAGCTGGTTCTTTAGCAGCTAGAGTCTCTGCTGAACCAGGACTCAAAGCAGTCATATGCATTAAAAAAAAGCGTTATATTACAAAATTTTGAGTATGACTGGGTCTTATAACAGTGAAATTGAAGGGAGGGGACAGGACTAATATTTACTGAGTAATAAATAACAGCTAAGTGCTTGGTGTTTGACATGGATCTCTAATTCTCACAACAATGCCATGAAGAAGATACTATTATTATTCTCATTTATAGATGAGGAAAATGAGGTTCAAACAAGCTAAGAAACTCACCAAAGAGCTAGAAAGAGTAACAGGAGCAAGAGTGGATCCAGGGAGGTGTTTCTAGAACCCAGGTATTAAGCTTCAGTTAAGACTACCAACCAGCAGCCTGTGATCTAGTTGTGACCTATTTTATTAAAGAGCAAACTAAAGCAAAGGAGCTCAGAATGGGAGAATGACATGACTACGGTCACCCAACTAGTAGTGATAGGGCCAGCTTTAAGCCAATAAAGGAAGCCTGCTCCTGTGTTCTACAACAGCCATGCCCTGAAATAAATCCTCCAAGGGCTGCAGAGGAGGAGAGAGAACTGCTTCAGGATTTTGGGAGACAACGGGGTGGCACTCCACAATCTCTTCAGCTGGAGAGAGAACAATGGCTGTCAGCCGAGGCTCCAGCTCACAGGCAAAGGCAGCAGTGGTGCAGCGGCCCCACCAGGCCCTTATGGACCTGGCACGAAGAAGGGTCTCATTACAGGGTTTTCATTTTAAGTAAGTTCGAGCCTTCTGGGACAGCTACATTCTAGCTCAATGGGCTTTTCTACGACCTCTTTTCCACCTCTCCACAGAAGTTAGATGATACACTTAACTAGATTAGTAGATTCAGTAAACTAATTTTTGTCTCAATTTAAAAAAAGAAAAGAAAAAAAGTGTCAACATGTACATGTGACAGCTGTTTGGGACTCTAATGTTATGGAAAAGCAGCTGTTTTCATTTATATCTGAGATACTAGTCATTCTTAGAATGGGACAGAGTACTCAGCTAATAGCTTGTGCTTTAACCTATGGAAAATACAGGTCACAGAGACAAAATATGTTGGCAAAATCACAATATAATGGTTATACTCCTCTAACATTTTGGTCTTAAAAGGTTTGGAAATGTTTATTAGGGGAAGCAAATATTTAATAACGATGTTCTCATAGAAAACTGACATCCAATACAATGAAATGGATTGTGGCTTTTAGGAGAAAGGAAGTTTCCAAATAGAGAAAGTCCACGTAGGTAAAGGGAAGAAAGAGAAAGCTTTCTAAGCTCTAGAATTTGAAAGTAAGCTGTCTTCTGTTTACAAATTTTAAAAACTATTCTTACTCTTATCAAAGTAACCTGTATCTACAGTTTTATAGTTATAAGTCCTATAATAAAAACCAGTTAATTCCCTGCCCATCCCCAAGTCCTTCCTTACTGGTAGTTAGTTTAAACTTTTTTGGCTGTTTCTTCTGGTACTCACTTTCACATTCTTTTTTTTTTTTTTTTTTTTTGGCGGTACGCGGGCCTCTCACTGTTGTGGCCTCTCCCATTGCAGAGCACAGGCTCTGGACGCGCAGGCTCAGCGGCCATGGCTCACGGGCCGAGTCGCTCCGCGGCATGTGGCATCTTCCCGGACCGGGGCATAAACCCATGTCCCCTGCATCGGCAGGCAGACTCTCAACCACTGCGCCACCAGGGAAGCCCTCACATTCTTTATTAGCATTCCTATTCAGCTGTTTTTAATATTATTATAAATATCAGACAGCATCTATTAACTGCCGCTACATAAGGTGAGGATTTAACGTGTGCTCGCTCTCCCTCTCCTCTCCTCTCCCACCCCTCTTTAGAAAGTGTCTTTCTTCCTCGTTTCCTCCCTCCCTTCCTCCCTCCCTCCCTTCCTTCCTTTCTTTCCTGTAATACAGTGTGGGCAGTAGCTTCCTCCCACAGGGCACCCTTACTTGATTATCAATACTTAAATGTCTGTTTGGGGTATACTCCTCTGGCTCCCAAAGCACTCATTAGAGACCGATGTTAGTAAGGGAACCTGGGAGGCAACACTAATTTTGACTGATCTGCATTGCATTTCATTTTTATGATATTTACATTTTCATTCAATGATCTGATTCTCTAAGGAAGTCTGACCTCCAATAATCAAAGTGCAGTAAATCCATTCCCAAATAGAAAGTGGGCAGCCTTGGGCCTGGGCTGGAGGGAGTGAAGCAGCTGTAGGCTGCAGACTGGCTTTCGCTACTTCTCCTTAGTTCATTCCACAAAATGTGTTAGCCAGCTATGGGCCAGCTATGGTGCTGGTCAGGTCCAGGGCTGGTAAACCAAAAGGAACCCATTTTTCTCCACGAAGGGCTTTCCTTTTACTCAAATGAAAGCTCGCCACCCCTATCCTAAGCTGTCTCCCAAAGGAAAGGAGGGTTCTCATCCTTTGCCTTAGTAAGGGACTCACCAACGTCTGGCGAGACCAACGTATTAGGAACTTACTGGGGAGAGGCCCATGGCACCTCTGACACTAGGCTGAGTGGCTGAGGGACAGCGTTCTCTCTAGCTTCCAAGGCTGAGATATGGCCCGTGTTTCTTAATTTCCATTGTGGTCCTGGATGGAGTCACTCAGTGTTCATGAATTCACCCAGCTCTTGCTGCCCTGTCCACTTCTCCCTGCACCAGGGAGCGGTGTTGTTAGCCAATTAGGAGGTGCATGGAAATGACCTGCTGAAGTGGGAAGACTGAGGTAATGCCCTGTGCTGGGGGTGAGACGAACTCCCTTCAATTCACAAAACTGGGTCCTTTTTGTCAGATAAAGGACAGACTAAAAGCTGGAAGTAAGATTCCCTATCAAATGCATCTTGTTGGCTTGCTTACTTTTTATTGGCCATCTCCCCACTGGGGTGAGAGCTCTCTAGGAACAGGCCTGGTCATTCTTCACCACTGCCTGCAACACAGTAGAGATTCCATAAACATTTACTGAGTGATGAGTCTGGTGCTGAACACACTGTGCTCAGGAGGTCTGCAGGACCCTCGGGATTTTTCAGGCTTAAATCACACTTCGTCTTAACTTCATCGTAATTCACGTTGTTCTATTAAATGCAGTGTGCCACAAACAAAGGGTGGAGGAAGGCGGGGGTTATGATTTGGTATTTCTATGATTATGTGGTGACAGTTTTGGGGAAGACTGAGGAGTTGCAACAGACCACCTTGTATCTTTTGCAGCAGTTGGGTTTTAATCACATCTCACTGGCTTTGTATTTGAAAAAACTGGTTCGCTGGTACAGTCGAGTCTACGCATCTTGCCAACTGGCCTGCCATGATCAGGAGCTAGGTAACGAGCGAAGGAGGCTCCGATACGTCCTCCCCAGCCCTGCCTCCACTGCCACTCCAATGGCTTCTGATTTTAAGCCATCTTTGTCTCTGGGCATTACTGTCATTGTAAGGCAGAAAAAGAAATGCCCTCACTGAAGATGATTTTTCTTTTTTCTTAACGCATTTAGAGCTGTTGCAGAAAGTCCGATATTTGTGACGTACTCAAAAAGGAAAAGCTCATTATGGAAAGTAGTTACTGAAATTCTTAACACTGCCTTTTAAATTGCTTATGTGGAAAGACCAGCTCCACTGCCGGGCCTTGGAAAGCAGTGAGAAAGGAGTAGGTGTCTCAGGTCCCTGGCTGGTCTTGGAGAAGCCTTCTGTGGTGGGGTAACTGTTCTCAACTGATGGTTTCTCACGGCAAGTGTCTAAACTCAGTCCTGGCAGAGGAAGAGTTTTCCTCACAACTACTAACAGGATGAACACACTAATAGCCTGCCTGAAGAAAGAGGGTCTTCTACTTCCTCTGGGGGAGATCAAGACTCTTCGTGGAGAGAATCAAGGGGTGGAGGCAGCACCCCAAACCTCTCTGTCTGTAATCATTCACTCAAAAATCATACTGGTATTTACTTCTATTTCCTCTTTTAAATGTTTTCTGAAAAGAAGCAACAGGCTCTGTGAGCTACTCACTGTTAATACAAACACTTGTAAAAATCACTTGTAAACATGTTTGTTACAGGCAATTATAGTTTGTTCACTTTGTCTCTAGTATCTTTGCATAGTAAATTAAATTTGCTGATATAAGCTACATGATGACTAAGACCTGTGATCATTAACCCACCCCTACATAGATGGTTTGGGTTTTGTTAGTCAAAAATCATTATAGTTGACTCTCTGGATCTAGTTTTCTAGATCCAGATCTAGATCTAGGGTGCTTCCAGCAGATCCATATCCGAACAAATTCAAAGACTGGTTCTATCACAGGGTATAAGCTTTCTATAGACTTAATTCACTGGTAAACAAAAAGTACAGGCAAAGGCCAAGTCATATGGGTAGGAAAGGAAATAAATCCTAAAAAGCCAGGTTTTACAGTACGTCTAGTGTGGTAGTGGCGATAGGGATAAAGGCAGCTGATACTCACTGAGTACTCAGTACTGATTGAGTGTTTTACATGTATTTAGTCAAAAAAACAACCTTGCAAGGTAAGTAGTATTATCCCTATTGACAGAAAAGGTAACTGAAGTTAGAAAGGTTTCACTTGCTAACTTCACAGCTTGTGTGAAAGGTACAGCTGGGGTGGGGACTTGGGCTGGTCTGGTTCCAAAGCCTACGTGCCCTTTCCATCGAATCACGCTGCCACATCCAGGTAAAGTAGGTGCACTCATCTCTCTAGGGAGAAAAGCATACTTGCCTCCACTGAGCTGTGGACCCTGCAACCTTTGCCAATGGGAAGAAGTACAGCACAGTGCTTAGGAGTATAGACTTAGGTTTAAGTCCCAGCTCCCAGCTTACTTATGACCTTGGACAAGTCCTGCAACTTCTCTGAGCTTTAGTTTTCTCCTTTATAAAACAAAAATAACACCCAATTCAAATAGTTGTTTTAAGGTTGAGATAATTTTTTAAAAAGTGTTTGGCCGATTGCCTAGCAAATTCTGAATATTCAGTAAGTGGTAACAATTATTATATTCATAACTCCACATGCTACTTAAAACCAGAGGTCAATGGAAGAAACTGTGATCTCAAAGATATTTAACATATGAAGTAATGAAAGACAAAACATCGTACAAAATGAAGATTAGTGTTTTCTATGCCATAAGGACATATATTTGTAAGTTCAGAAATTTATATTAATGTGAGCAGAATTTAAATTATATATTTGTAATTTTAATGAGTTCTTCCCTATTTTATTATGAACATTTCTAAACCACAAAAAAGTTGAAAGAAATGTACACTGAAAATCCATGTAACCACCACCTAGATACTACTATTAACATTTACTATATTTGCTTTATCACATATCTACCCATCAGTCCATCTTTTTTTAAAAAAATGTATTTCAGAGTAAGGGGCAGGTGTCAGTACATTCACCCCTGAACACTTCAGTGTGCATAACAGTAACTGGTACTCAACATTTGTTTAAGAATCTTTTTTTATATTTTGGTAAAGTTTACATACAATGGTACGCACACATCTTACAAGTACCACTTGATAGTTCTGGCAAACGCATATACCTGTGACATCAGCTCCTGTCAATATACAGACTATTACCTTTACTCCAAAAAGTTCTCTCATCTGCATTACATTTTAAGTGGGGAAGCTGTGGTACAGGGGAAAAAAATGGGCTCAAGAATTAAGGGATCTAGGTTCATATCTCATCTACATTACTCATTAGTAACACACACAGGTATGTATACATACACATAACATATATGCACACAGCTTCAGTTTTCTCGACCACAGAAAAGAGATAATGCCCATCTCACAAGGTTTCTGTAGAGATTAAATACAAAAATTCTTGAATATAATAACTATTCAGTAAATGTAACCACAGGTTACTTTCTCTCTACCCTCCCCTTCCACACTCTCCCCATTTCTCAGGATGTTGTCTTCAAAGAGAAAACAGTAAGGACAAAAAAACCCCACAACAGTTAAATGAGAGGTGAAGGAAAAAGGCATCTCTCCGCATAGGCAGTCCTCTCCCGATTTATCCACTGTGACTTCAGCTAATTAAACATCTGTCTCAATGGTCTCCTCAGCAAATTAGTCATCCCCACTTTGTGACACTGATTGTTGGTTGCAGCCTTTTCCTCACTTGCCACCATTCCCAGAAACTTCTAGGAGTTTACTCACCAGGCACATGGCAAGGAATGATGCAGGGTCCCCATTAACCCCCTACAGTTGCCCTTGGTGCCAGTGCTGTTCATAATGCTGCCAGACGTGTCCTTAGATGTGCCTCCCCAAAATAAACCTGTTAAGGGGTGAGGGCTTTTTTGTCTACATTTCTGATTTCCAGTATGATGCATTTTCTAAGTGCTATATATAAGTACCAGACTAAAATATTTAACCAAAAATCTGTTTTTTAAAGTAGTTTTGATAACAAAGCAAGCAGGTAACAACATAACGTCTCAAATGAGGTGAAGTGCAGTCTCATGAATTACCAGCTAGTTCTCTCTAAACGCAGAAAAAAAAAGCAAGCTTTGCTGGTGAACAAATGGCCAGGAGGCAACAAGCAAAACGACCTGGTCTGGACGCATGCCTTTCTCTACATCCCGTGTGTGTGTTCACGCACGCACACACCTGCTTGAGCTGCAAAGGGGGAGGTGGGGTGGGGAGAACTGTATCTAAACTACGGGGCACTTCTCAAAGATAGTTTTCTGAAATAGACTTCCTCTCAATCCTTCCTCCCACTAAAACAACTGAGTGACTTAAGAACTATCTTTCAGAAGGGTTAAGTGGCTAATAAAAACATTTAAAATGCTTAATTATGCTGGAAACCTAGAAATGGAAACTAAGACTACATATTAACTGCTAACCATCAGCTTGGCAAAAGTTAAAGATTGTTAACATTCAGTGCTGGAGGAGGGGGAGGGAAGAGACGCTCTCACGTGCTCTTCGAGAGCCAAAGGATGGGTATAAACTTTGAGAGGCAATTTGTTTTTCTCAACATTTTAAATAAGTAGACCTTTGACAAACAATCCCATATTTAAAACCTAGCACAAATGTGCAATGAATACTGCCACAAGATTGTTCACTGCATGTTTTTCTAATACTGAAAATTTGGAAATAACCTAAAAGTCCACCAATAGAGAGCAAAGTTAAATAAATTTAACCAAAAAGACAAAAATGCAGTGGTCACTCTAATATAGAAGAATGCTTATGACATAGTATTGAATAAAAAAAACAAATGCAAAATCATACATATTGTATGGTGTCATTTTTAAATGACATGGATACATTTTTCATGAGTTCACTTAACAAACGCTTTTTGGGTGTCCTCTATTTGACAGGCATTCTGCTAGATGTTGTGTATTTAGTGATTTAAAAAAACCCAAAAAACATAAAACAGGGTCCTGCCCCCATGAAACTTATAGCCTATATGTACACCTGAATGTGAAGTGAATTAAAAAAAAACAAAGGGCTCACACTGAAGAAGGAACCTTCATTTTTTATTTCACACATCTCCAAAATTTTTGTTGTCAACCACTATTTAATTTTATTAAAAAAGAAAGAAAGAAAAAAACCCCCACAACTCTTTAAGAGCCTATCTTTTGCCACTACCTTGTTGTTGTTGTTTTTCACCACCTTGTTTTAATATTAACCCCAGGAGACCTGGTGGCAGCTCCAAGCTTTTTCAATTCTCCCCCAAACTGTGCATTCAGCTCGAATAAAAGAAATTCGACTTCACCCTGGTGTCCACCCCTCTGCTTGCTGAGCTGAGCACCACCCACTGCCTCCATGCTCATCACCCGTTGGATAGAGTCCTCAAGAGCCTCCTCACTGGTGTCTCTGCCTCTTGTTTTGCGTTCTCTAATCCATTTTTATAAGATAGCACGTTTTCTAAAAGAAATTCTGACTATATTGCTCTCCTTGCAGTGGTTCCCCTCTGCCATCAGAGCAAAGTTCAAATTCAGCATAGTTAACAAATATGATCTGGTCCCAAAGGACCACTCGAGCCTCATCATTCCCCACCCTGCCATCTCCTCCTACTCTACTGCTTTATTAGACTGAGCCACTTGCGGTTTCCAGAAGGCACTAAGCTCTCACTTTGTTCCTTCCGCCTAAATGCTCTTTCTCACCCCTCTTCACCTGGCCAGTTTTTACTCACCTTTGGGTCTCAGCTGGAGCATTTGCTTAGGATAGTCCTCCCTGACTCCCTAAAACTGGACTAGGGCTTTCCTCCTACAATGTGCACCCAGGCCCTATATTTGTTTCCACTCAGCACTTTCATGGTATTGTGAATGGCTGTTCGTTTGTCTCCCCAGCTAAACAGTAAGCGACTCAAGGGTAAGGACCATTTCTTGGCTTCTACAAAATCCCTAGTGCCTATGTAGTGCCTGCTGCATAACTGCCCCACCCCCAATAAATCAGTGTAGTTCTATTTCTGAGTACACTATCAGGCCTGGCCTGATCAGTTCTGTCCCTGCCTAGCTTCTGCAGCTTATCCTCTGCTCCATCCCTGCTCTAGTAATTTGGAACATCTATGTTTTGTGGCTATACCTCAAAACACCTCTGCCTGGAATGTTTTTCTCACTTACCCATCTGGCAAAGTTCTAATTAATCTTCAAAAAAGCTGTCAAAGAAATTACTTACTCCAAAGCATCTTTTCTCAGCCCGCTGCCTCATCCAGTAGTTTTAAGTAGTCTCTTATCTGTGTTGCTTTAGTAGCTCGTGTAGCATATTTTAGTGCCTCTGAGTCTGTTTTCTCATCAGGTTTTCCACCTGATTTCTAGTATGGTGGCTGGCACGGAGCAGGCAGCATTGGATGATGACTGCTGAACTAATAAACAGGGTATCTCAGAACCCAGAGCTTTCGAGCACACACAGCTTTCTGTATGGTGCCCTTGATTCATCTTCTCAACCTCTCCCATGTTACAGCTCAGGCAAGTAATAAGGCTCAGAGGCAAGTACACGACTACACATTCAGTTTTCTTATTCTAAAATACATTTTAAAATATTTCTAAAAGCAGGATACAGTTTACAATCAATATATACATTTAGTATTCTTTCTTTCTTTTTTCCTGAAGAGTTATTATTAAATTAGTGGTGTTCTAGAATTAGTCCCTAGTGGACCCCAGGAAAGGTCCTCTGACTCCAAAATGTGTGTGCCCCCTGTACCAGCACAGAGCCTCTTGGGAGTCTATGTCTTTTCTCTTCCTTTCATTCTTTTTCTTTAATCTAATCCATGCTGGTGACTGCCCCAGATGGAGTGAATGAATAGATTTTGTGATGGAAAAGGAACTTCTGAAAGATTAGCAACTAGCAGGAAGAGTAAATGCCGGTCAAATGTAGCTCTGGCCAATGACACATTTCAAGGTTTTCTCATGTGGCAGTTGCAGGAGCTCATAATACCCTTTTAAAATAACTGGGTCTCTGAAGTAATTCTAAAAGATTTTTGCTTGAAATAAATTCTCTCAACTCCCAAGCTTTCTGGATAAAATAGTTGACTGCAATGCCATCTTTAACATGCTCTGCTTTATACTCAAGAAGATCCATCAGGAGCCTCAGATCACTCCAGCCAGGGGGAGGCTCGGTTGAGATGAAACAACAAGATAAAGAGGCAGAGCGAGGAGGCAGGACGAATATGTAACTGGGAGATTCCAGCCTGGGTCACTTCTGACTTGTAAACATCTTAGCAGTGCTCATTTACTGTATCATTGTCCTACTGCGTCACTGGATACCAAGTATCAGGTCTTTACTTCTTATCCAACCCCCACGTGTGAGTGGCATCTGCACGACTATTTATTCTTTCATGAGGAGGAGCAGTTTTCTGCAGAAATTCCTGCCTTTTTGCCAAAGAACATTTAAACAGTCCTATTTACCTTTCCTTCCTCATTTTTTAAAAGAGGATACAGTATAAGGAAAGCAAATGTCTGTGTCTCTGGCTGGCAAACTACTTTCACAGAAGAAAGGTTACTGGATTTTCTGTCTCTACAATTACACAAGAAGCAGGACTCTGTTTAGTTTTACAGCCGGAAGATTCTTTAGCTAACTTTAGCCTTTGGAGAGTATTTCAGGTTAGAAGAGTGTTAAAAATGCTACTGCATCTAAAACATATGGGCTTCTCTTTTCCATAGGGCAGCTCAGGACAGGTGTATGTTGCTTTAAGAAACCTAGACATAAAACATTAAAACTGACACCAATACAGACAAACTGTGCAATTACAAAAAGAATTCCTGGCTTTATATCCAGATTCACCACAGGGTTCCTTTAAATGCTGCACTTCCCTGATGCATTTAGATCTTAGAATCAATGAACATTTCTGTTTACAGAATTTTAAATTTGTTCTCCCATTAGGGTTCTAATAAGCAACACGGTACAATAAAAAGAGTATGGCTTTGAGGTCAAAAAAGCCTGGGCTCCAATTTAAGATTATGTCATTTACTTACTGGGGAAACTTGGGTAACTTTAACTTCTCCTAGAACTGAGGAAAGGGAGGCTGAGAGAGGAAAGAAAGTGTATGATCACATGTATAGTTATCACAGTTCCTTAATTCTAAGGTGCACATTTGCCCCTACTTTTTAACATTTCTAAAGTCTCATCTATAAAACAGGCACAATAAAATCTCCTTTCTAGGGGTGTTATGCAGATTAAATGAGATGCTATCTGTAAGTACACAAAGGCACACAATAAATCAGCCCTTACCCCATTGGAATAGATCTTGGGGAAAGACCAATTTCTCCCTGACACATAAATCCCCTTAAAACATTGTTAATAAGTAATAATTTGTATATAACTGTCTAGGTCTATTTGGCGTGAAAGTAAGGCCTCTCGTGCGAGGTTGCAGGGAGTGAGTCAGAGACCCTGATGCTGCTGGTTCATTCGAGCAGGTCTCTTTTGGGTATAGGCTCCGAATCCCCACCCTGGCTTCCTGGGCTCTGGGCCTGGTCTGTATTCCTGTCATACTGCAGCCATCAACTCTGTACTTCTTTTCAATTCTTTTCTTTGTGTTCATATTCTCTGTATGTCCTACTCCCTCTTTGGGCCTCGGTGTATTTCACAGCGGTTAGAAGTTTAGATTTTATTCTGAATGCAACTGGAAGTCATTGAAGGGTCTGGACCAGATATAATTCGATTTATATTTTAAAAAACCTCTTTGTCTGCTGCTCTGTAGGCAAGAGACTGGAGGGGCCAAGAGCAGAGGCAGGAAAAGCAGCCAGGGTGAATTTCAACAGTCGAGGTGACGTCTTGGTGATCTGGATCCATCCAATGGAGATGGAAAAGACTGAATTCAGGACATATTCTGGAGGTAAAAATAAGAGGACTTGCTAATGGATAAGAAGATGTGTAGAGTTAGCACAGGAAAGAATTCAAGGGTCATTTTTACTACATTTTTGGTGGGGGGTGGTGATGGGGGGAGAAAGTTAAGTAAATTAACTTCAAAGTAATCTGAAATGTTCTTTTTATATTAAAATAGTAAGACTTTAACAGCCAAGGCTTTGAAAGACACTGCCCCTCTCCAACTCTTCACAGCTTAAATGTGAAGGTCACAATTTCAATGTCAATTTCTCTGGGAGGTGTTCCCTGACCATCCATAGAAAGCAGTGAGCTCCCCTGCATCTCATCTTCTCTCTCTCAGCCCCTCATGTTTACTCTCACTTTAGAATGTAAGCTCCTCTTCAGCAAGGGTCCTGTAGATCTGCTTCACAACAGTCTCCCTGCACCCAGCATAGGTCTGACCCATGAGAGCATGAGTGAGTGTACACACAGCTACAAATACATTATAGATCAATATTTACACCTTACATGAATTTTTAAGATATAACTTGAGCATCCAATGCTGTCATCATTAGCCGTCCCTCAGATCAGAACCTCACATACCCTGTGGTGGATGTTCACTCCCCTCTCTGCTCCTAGCAGTACTTTAGGGAATAGTGTTTGAGAAGTCCTAGACTAGACTATCTCCTTGGTGACATTCTAGGGGTCTAGTGAAAACACAGTAAATTAGCTATCAATAATGTGGTCTGTAACTCCAAACAGAGATGTTAAGAGGGAGTTCACTTGACAAAGCTAACATTTATCTTTCAAATTCTAGGTGAAATTTTGTACGGGAAAAGTAGGAATTAATGTCGTAAGTCTTATTAATATTGTAAGAACTTTTCAAAAAGGATCTTCAGACTAATACAAATTTGTCCTTCACATCAAAAGGCAAGAATGGACAGGGGTGAGAAAAAGTTGATATGCTTCTGGTTCAATCTCTCAGCAGATGATAATGAAAAACTCCTCCATTTTATAATAACAACAAATATTGAAATAGAGCCATACAGATCACTATTCTGCTTAGAAAATCCTACTTCGAAGCCTTCTCTCTTTTGTAGACCCAGAGATACCTCTATTTCTGCATCAGCGTTACAACTGAATTTAGGTCTACCTCCATTTCTCAAGTGCCTCTGTCATACCCAACATCATGCTTCAGGAGGCTGGTAAAGGTTGGTGTGTAATAACATTTTAAACAACATCAAAATACTAAGAAGCTCAGAAGGTCATCACTGATTGTGAGGATGAACTTGATAAAAGGAGAACTTGACAAACTAAGGCCTTTACTCACTAAACAACAGGTTAGTGTATTTTGCTGGTTAAATCAAGGGACCTGACAGGCTACTCGTCATTATGTTAAAAACATACCCACCCAACTGTTAAAATTAGTAAAGAAGTTTCAGCTAATTCTTCTAAAACTGGATTCTCCATTTACAATTTTCTTAAATCATGGGGACTTTCTGCCAATGCAAGTAGATTCCAAATGTCAAGTAGGTCAGTAATAAAATGAAAAGCTAGAGAGAGACTTTTAAAAGAGACATTTAAAAATGGGCTTAAAAAAATAGGACTTGGGCTTTCCTGGTGGCACAGTGGTTGAGAGTCTGCCTGTCGATGCAGGGGACACGGGTTCGTGCCCCGGTCCGGGAAGATCCCACATGCCGCGGAGCAGCTGGGCCCGTGAGCCATGGCCACTGAGCCTGCGTGTCCGGAGCCTATGCTCCGCAACGGGAGAAGCCACAACGGTGAGAGGCCCGCGTACCGCAAAAAAAAAAAAAAAAAAAGGCCTTAGCAGAGAACTGACTGGGACACACTATGAAAAGATTACTGTAAGTTCAGTACATGAATATTAATAGAAAAAACCCTGCAGTGTTCATAAATAGTTATGACTTGATGAAATAATTACAAATAATGCAAGTCAAAATTTTAGATCAGTTGCAAGTATCTGTAATGATATTCTATCCATAAAAAGCAACAATATTTTAAAACCCTAGAGGTTTCCATTGACAAAGCTATTTACCTAAACAAAGAAGAATTCTTTTGCTCAAATATCTATCACCTTCTGATTTTCTACAAATGACAATTGGTGAGGGAATGCCAGGGGGAAGGGCAACAGAGTATTTAAACCCTAGGCCAGTCATTAAGCCCACAGCTTGATTTAATAATGAAATAGTTTAAGTTCTCAATTTATTATTATTAAACAGAGAGTTGTATGGTCATTCGGGAAAAAAAAGATGAGAGATGTTAAAGGTTTGTTGAGTAAGCAGCTAGAGTCACTGTCAGCCTATGAAAGGAGTTCTGAAATCCTGGTCTAATACGACTAACCTCTAAGGCACAAGCAGTGTGAGAACTCTTGACCCCACATGGCACATGCTATCTAATCTCAAGTGCTATTTCTCCCTTCTCACTTAAATTAAATAATAGTAGCAAAGAGACAAGTGCTGTTCTGCACTCAATCAGGTGAAAGCTGTTTGAAGAGAGGGCTAAGCCAGACAGCGGGGCATGGCGGGCACCTTCTTGCAAAGACTGAGCGGGTCACTGTGGTAGAGGCTTAGGAAGTGCAGGATGAGTGTCTCTAACCTGGCATCTCCTGACACCAAGTTCATGACTAAGTTCATGTGTCATAATGGGTAAGTAATAAGTATTTCACAGCCAACTGTGAGCAGTAACAGACTTTTTTTTTTTTTTTTGAGTAAATGTACTTGTGTTTCTTTCTATGACAGAAAGAATGATTTTCCCCTTCATTAATCACCCTCCAAAACAAGTCCATTCCACAATACAAAGTTCCAAAACACAATATATACCCTGCCTTTACCAAGTTAACCTTAAATAAACATCTTTTCCAAACTGGAGATAATCCCTCTATTTCATGAGACCAGACTTAACAAAGCAATAGAAAGAGCTTCTTATTTTAAAAAGCTTTTTGGATCAAGAAAATGGACAGTAATTTATGTAAATGCATCAATCTCAATTGACTTCTCTAGTATGAAAAGGAATAAATAATGCAGATGACTGTTTTTCAGACAACGAGTCCTAACTCTTTGCCAATGATATGGCAAAGACTCTGATGGAAATGGCAGGGATGTGTACACAAAGGTGAACATAAATAAATGTGTGTATGATAAACGTGGTTGCTGGAGATGGACACAGATAAATAGGTAGGCAATTGGACAGGGATGGCTGGAGACGGAGGGAAAGACACTGGTTCAGCTGTATCCCAGTGAGTTCACAGAGCTTTCATGATCTAAAAAATGTGCGACAGCAGAATTCCTATTAAGAAGGTTAAAAAAGTCCTACCTCCTCTTGGGCAATTCAGAATAAAGCTATCTCAGAATATAATAAATATGTCATAAAATACACTATTATATAAAAAATTTAGGGACAAAAACAAGACGAAAAAACCAGGATCCTAAAGGTAGAAGAATGCTTATTTAACACCTTTAAATATCTGAAACTGTTTAAATGCTATTAGATTGGCACCTAGAACCCTAAATTTCTACTTTCCCCTGGGAAAGTAGAGGCTATGCCTCTTCAATCATCCCTTAAATGCAAAGAGGTTTGACCCCCATGCAATGGATAAAAGTCACCCAAAAAATGAACAAAAGAGGTGTTTGGAAAAACCAGAACACCATTCATCCCAGCTAACGACTTGTTCATTATGAGTGATGATGGATAAAGACTTCTCATGCTGAGATGAAATCAAGATTTATATGCATTGTTTCCTCTCCCAACTTGTGGGAAGATCATCATCATTTAATTCTATCTCTGCGGCCAGTGATGGGCATCCAGAGAGCTGGTTATCAAACGGTGCAGTCAGCTGGCAAAAGCCGAAACGTGCAGTTGGCACATCTGGACGGAGCCGCCACAGCCGAGGGTGAACAATGACTCCTGGCAAGCATCCAAATTGCTTGCAGACGCTAGCAGGTCTCATCTACAACCGCCCCTACCAGCATCTCTCTCTCTCTCTCTTTTTTATGAGAATCAGATTTTCATTGCTCCATTCAATTGCTCTCCTCTGCCATTTTTTACAGCTCTTATCGTTCCCTTGGAATATGGCCTTGAGACAGCTCAACCGTGTCCTTCACTGTGTTATCTCTTCTAACTTTTATTAAAACTTCAGCTTTCATCTGAAGATAGCTAATTAAATCTGGAACAGATTATATTCCTTCCCTTAAAAGGAACACAGAACTATTTTCCTCAACCCGAGCCATGCTTTTCTTCCCTTTCCGAAACATAAAATCAAAGGTGTTTAAGAAGTCTCATTTGCTTACAAAGCTAAGATAGCTGACATGTCATAGATAGGTTGATTTATACTAAAGTTGTCTACGGTGTGATATATCTTTGAGCTATTTCTCAAGATAATTATTTCTCAATATTGGGAATATTTTCTTTTCTCATATCCTTTAAATATTACAGCTAATACCACAAGCTTATTTTCTGTATAAATTGAGGAATTAGCGATTAACAGCTACTTGTGTCAAGTGATTTATCTTAAAAAAAATTTTTTTTTACAGTTGCCCTCATTTTGCTAAAAATGAAAAAATGTTTTCTTTTATTCTATACCCCAAACACTAGCAACCAGAAATTTCCCCCATGGAAAACTACATGAAAACATGAAATTAAAAGCAGTGCTTCAAATTTAGGGTTAAATCAGTTTTCCAGACAGCTTTACGCCAACTAATAGTTAGCTCAAGTAGCTTTGCCTTAATCTACTGCAAATTAATGATGAAGCTTCCATAAGTGACATGGACACATTCTTCTCACATATGTCTGACCCAATCCCTTCCTTGGGCCCAGGGGCAGCTTAAAATCACTCTTCTGCTGTACACTTGCTATTGAACCCAGCAATGACATCTGAACCAATCCAGCCAGCCATCAAACACCCACCCATACCCACACCCACACCAACACCCACACCCAGCACTTTTAACTAAGGGTTAAGCTTCTGTTGCCAGAGTATGATTTAACTGTCCCACCTGAAATTTTCTGGGATCCTTTTCTTCGCTTCACTGCCTTTAGCAAGATTTCTTTCATGGTGACCTTTGTGTTGTCCACCTGAATAAGGGAGAATCCATGAGCAGCATTTCTGTAGGAAAAGACAAACATTAAATCAAGACCAATATTCAACCAAAGGGATGTTAATACTGAGTTTCAGTTTGAGTAAGTGTACAATCAAGTGTCAATTATTTTAAAAAGGGTTAAATAAACAAACTTCTAACACGAAAGAGAGAGAGAGAGAGAGAGAGAGAGAGAGAGAGAGAGAGAGAGAGCGAGCGCAGGCTCGAGAAAAGCATTCTAATATGAACGGTTCCAAGTGAAAGAGAGGGCAGAATTAGGGAAGATGTTTCTATTTATCTTAAATTGAATCCAATTGGTCTGTGTGGGTCACTAGTACCATGGCTTCCTAGTGTTGGTTCTCAAGCGAAATCCTGCAGCAAGGACTAACAAACGATAAACTTGGCTTGTGTCAGTAGATGTCACTGCAGGCAGATACTACCATTATATTAAAGCTCATGGAGCCCTGGAGGGAAAATGGGGGGTGGATATGATAGCCCAAAGCAATTTAGAATAAGGAAAACAAAGACTCTCCCTAACTGGCAAGCAAATAAATAAATTAATAAACAAGCATTAAAAAAAATACACAGTCTGTGTACACTTCAGTAGTAATGTTTTAATCTACTTAGTCTTAGAAGGTCAAGCAAAATATTAGCTGAAGCGTAAATAATTACGACAAAATAGTAACACTACTTATAAGCTTCTAGCCAATCACACTTGGGGTGGGGGGGGTCATCTAGATAAGAAAAAACTGGTAAGGAACAAGTAGCCTTAAAAAAGAAGCCCATCCCTGGGTGAGGAATAACTTCACTACGACCGTTAACTGCAATAGGAGGTATCACAAATACTACTCACTATGCTTGGGCACTGAAACAAAACAGGCCAATTCCAAGCAGCTCATGTAACAAATGGGACCCAAGTTTCCAACTATGGAACATGGGAATTGCCACAAGGAGTTTGGTTGCATTCCCATTTCCCCATAAGAATCTCAAAGCGGAACACAGCCAAAAAACACGGCAGAACTTCATACTGACAAGAAAACTGAAAGAAAAGCCAAGCCCCAAGCTAAGCCATGGAAAAGCTTCCCAATGGTAGGACAGGCTGGGAAGGGGTCTTAAACCTAGTTTGGACCCAACCAGGTGGCTGGCTTTCCAAGGGGGCTGGGGGCTGATCTCAAAACCAAGGGCCCAATTTGCTTCTCTAATACAAAGACATCTCCACACCCCCTCCTCTCCATACGGCTTGCTGTTTAATCCTTGACATTCCATTTGTTAAAAGGCAAAAGCCGATGCTGGTCTAGCCAGCACGATCATCCATTTTAACTTGGTCAAGTTTTGCTCTCGAACAGCAGGCCTGAGAACTGTCAAGCTAATTTTACTGAACACTCTGTTACTGAATCATGCCTGAGCCCCGGCCGTTCTTTACCTCAGAAGCTGGACCCCATCCCAGAACAATCTTTAAAAGTTTATTTTACTGATCAAAGCAAAATAAGAAATAGCTCTTTTTTTTAAAACTATATTTAGGGAGCGAGGTAGTAAGTGATGCTCTGGCAAGAGTTCTGAAATGTAAAGTGCCTTGTGCATTTATAAACTTGCGGGTATTTGCTCTGGCACTAGGCCAGTGTGTGTTTGGAACAAATGCCAATCATTCGCGTACAGACTTGCCTTCCCCTGCTTTCTCCTCGGAAGTCAGTATGCGCTCCATCTGTGACAATATGCTGGGCGATGGATGAGTAGGACCTAAAAGGAACACCAGTTCTTGGGTACTCGCAAGCTAGTATTGGGCTAGATCTCCCAAACTTCCATCTGTCCAGGTTCCACCTGAACTATTTTAGATTTGAGTCTGCTTGTAAATTGCTTACATTCTCTCCTAATCTGCTGCTGGCTGATAGCGTTATTTCCAACCAATACATTTATCTTTTCAGCGAAGGCAGACTAAAAGCTCAAAAGGAAGCCTTGTGTTTGGACTAACTTCCATAATTAAAAGTGTCCTTTGAAAAGATTTTTGAACAGAGGAAAATCCCTAGTCTGTATTTTTCTGTCATTTTACCCAAACATACCTGGGTGACAAGGTTAAAGCATGTGGAGGAAATCCCTGGCACTTATCATCCACAGGCATTACTGATAAACTGTGTGGTGGAGGAATAAAGGATTACCTTCTGTATTTTTTCATTACACTTTTCTTTTGTTACAGAATACATAAATCCATTGTGGCACAATGTAATATGTATCACCATGCTACACCTGCGGACGCTTCCGAGCGGCTGCCATGTCTGTGCAGTCAGGAATGATAAGTGAACCACCCGTGAATGTTAACGATAGTGATCATTCTGAGGTAACTCGGCTCTCCATCTTCCTTTACAGCCTCTGTGCTGAAGCCAGGGTAGCAAGGTTCATGAGAGAAAAATGAAAACAACAGTGAAGGGAAGGGGCATACTCGGCACTCGGAATGTGCCTTCGCGGGTGTGCGGGATCTCACTCTGGGGCTCCGTTTCGGTGAAAACGTGCACATTTAAAGGAGAAAGAGGTTGTGACCCACGTCCTGCGCCCTCAGCCAGACTTAATGAAAGTTTCCTCAGGTCAGCCTCGCACTCCACTCACTCTTCTCCCTCCAGACGGACGCCAACCTTGGATCTTGTCCCAAGTCTACAGCACTTAATGTTTCTAAAACACAAGAGTACAGGATCTAAGTGGTTCTCAGAATCCATGTAGGTGCAACTGTTAAGCTGTGCTCCCACTTAATAAATGGATATGGAGACCTGCTACCACAATTTTCAGCTTGACTTCCAAAGAGTCTGGGTTTTATGCCTCATTTCTTCATATCCAGGATTTTTTATGGGCTTTCTACAATGTCTATGGAAATACATCCTGTAAAGGCACTTTTATTTAATGTTGGGCACTGGGTCTGAGACTGAGGAGACGACAATCTTGGGGGACCTGGGGCAGCAGGCGGGGAGAGCGCTAGCCCTGCGTCCCTTCTTCATGGCACTGCATTTCAGTCTCTGGGTTGTGACCTGCGCCGGGGATGACCAGCCCTTGGACAGACAGGCAGATGGATGGACAGACAGGTGGGCTGCAGACCCACTCTCAGCTAGGAAACTGCTCCTCCCCCAGCTCCCCTCGTGGACAGACAGCTTCTTTTCTGCCAGTGCAGGGCATTCTAGGGGCACTGGAAGAAGCAGCTGCCCTTCCGCAGCTCCTTGGGTTGTCCGTGCTGGGTCCAGGATGAAGCGCCACCTCAGGGAGCTGACTGAATGCTGGCAGGAGTGCTTCAGTCAGTTCCAAGTTAGGTCCTGTCAAGTCTCGTAAACACTGAAAAACGTATGGGTATTTTAAAAAGAGATTACTCACTTGAGGAATTCAGCTCTGTCCCAGTGCAAAGCCACTCAGTTACCAGAGGGAAGTTTTTATACCAGCATTAACCTAACACAATGAGCATTTCTGCACTAAGCACTAAACTAGAGGTGGCGGTGGACAAAGAGAGAAGTAGGGGCACAGGTCTTTATCTGAGAAGCTTAGATTCTATTTATAGGAGCAGAGCTGGAATCGGAACCCAAGTTGGAAGGCAACATATTGGAGAGGAAGACACATGGGTTGGGAGTTAAATACCTTTTGGTTCAAATCCTGGCTCCATGACTAACCAAAATGTTGTCTTAACATGTGGGAACCTCAGCTGTGGCCACGAAATGAGGAGGCCATGTCCCTACAGAATTGCCAGGAGGATAAAATAGACAATGAATGCCAAGCACCTGGAACTAAGGCTGGCAAACAGTAAAAGGGGTTTACGATGTTCCTTCTCTTGTGTTCCCCTGTCCCAAGTCATCACCCCAAGAGAAGAGGCCCCATTCAGCCCATTTCCCCCAAACCCCCAGGAGATACTGCTTATTTGGGGGAATGGATCTCAACCTTCATTGCTCATAATTGATAACAAAGGGCCATGAAAATGTGCAATTGGCTGGGCATGGTGGCAGCACTGGGACACTATCAGTAAGCAGCCCCTGGCCCAGGCATCAAAACCCCCCTGAAGCTCAAAGCAGGGCACCCTGGGCTCCGGTTTTAAGGTTTTCCTTTTTGAAAGAGTAAACCAGAGAAGTAGGTACGTTCCACCTCGGCTTAACTCAGCTTTGGGTGGGGATGGTGGAAGTCAAAAATCATGGTGGGCTTCCCTGGTGGCACAGTGGTTGAGACTCCGCCTGCTGATGCAGGGGACACGGGTTCGTGCCCCGGTCTGGGAGGATCCCACATGCCGCAGAGCAGCTGGGCCCATGAGCCATGGCCGCTGAGCCTGCGCGTCCGGAGCCTGTGCTCCGCAACGGGACGGGCCACAACAGTGAGAGGCCCGCGTACTGCAAAAAAAAAAAAAATCATGGTGATAATGCAGAGAAATCCAGTGAGATTAATTAAGTGTCTGCTTCTGCAGAGTACAAGATGTTATTATTCAACAATTACAACAATAATAGTAGCATCTACTACCTACTGAGCACTTAGTATGTGCCAAGTGCTGTGTTAAGCCTTTTAAATCTGCATTAACTCATTCTACCCTAAAATAGGCACTAATAAGTTATATCCATTTTGCAAAAACTGAGGCTGGAAATATTAGGGAATTTACCTGAGGTCACTCATCTATTAAAGATCCTATTTTGGATTCAGAAATCAACAATACGGTCCTTAATCCAAGTAGCACAGTCCAGTGGGAGAGAAAGACAAAGAAGCAAACAAAGAATTACAGCTCTGCATGATAAGCACAAAGATGAAGGCAAGCCCAGAGTGCTGCCAAAACATAGGGGCACTGAACCCAGCCGGTAGGGCTGAGGGGGATCAGAGAAGCTTCTTAGTGGGGAGGTCTCAAAACATAGCTGTCATTTAGCTCTGTATCATACTGAAAAAATGGTGGCAACACCAGAAGGCAGCAGAGCACAGCAAGTTCTAGAATAGAGCCTGCTTTGGAGTCCCAGCTCTGCCTTCCTTGGGTAAATGATATAATCTCTCTAACTTCTAGTTTTCTCATCTACAAAATGAGGCTAATTCTTAGACTATAAGATTGCTGTCAGGGCTAAATACTTCTAAAATAATTAACATAATACCTGTCATAAAATAAATGTTTAATAAGCAATAGATAATAACTATCAGCTTTTCTTCATACAAAGAAGTGATATATAATGATGAGAAAATGACTTCAGTCAACATTTACTGAGCACTTACTTTGTTCATTTAATCCTCCCAGAAAAGGTAGGTGTTATCATCAGTCCCATTTTATAATGGAGGAAATTGAGGTTTGGCAAGGTTGAGACACATACCTGGAATTACGCAGCTAAGAAGTGGAGGGACCAGAACTTGAACCCAGGTCAGCCAGACACCAAAGCCTGTGTTTTAAACCTCCCTATGGCCAAGGGAGTTTGGGGGGACTAAGGGGAAGAAGAGACTTCCAGAGAGCGTATCTTCCAGATTGGAACCACTGCCCAATCTATGGAAAAGGTCAACTCCCACTGTAACAAATTCAGTTTGATTATAAATGTCCCAGCTCTTAGACTAACCATATGACCTACAAGACTGCTTTTTAAAAGCCCTTGGAAAACGTCCTGGTTTCCTGAGCCACAGTATCAGTTTGTGAAAGTGGGAAAAGGCTGCCAAGAGTAGCACTCCCTCCTCCAGTCCTGACCAGTTCATAATCGTGATGAAGACGTACTCCTTTGGTTCCCAGCCTGTTCTGGTCCCAATTCCATGCATGTTCATTTTTGAGCATTTCAAGGTAGAAAATGAAAATATATGAGCAAGAGAAAGCCTTATAATAACTGCAGCATGCCTGCTTTAAAGGAAGTCCTTCGGGTATTTCTTTATCCATAAAGAGAGTTTACACTAGTGGGAATGCCACATTTTGTTTCCCCTTGCGCTGACAAAATTTTTTTTTTAAAGATCAAAGCGTATTGTGTGAGTATGTGATATTTGACATTGGACAAAGTACTCTTTTTCAAAAGAGACATTTTCCAAAAACATAACTCACTAGACTAATGGGCAGTGAGAAGCCAAAATGACTGCCCTCCGCCTTCTCCTTGTCTATCTTTGCCAGAGTCCTTGGGACTTGCCAAATCCGGTCATGCCTGCTTAGCTTGCTCGACTGATTGTGCCAGAAAAGAAAATAAGACACAGATGTATTTGAGCTCTTTGAGATGCCAGTAAGAGAGACAGCTAATGGCTTCATTTCGACCCTCCCCTTCCAGCTGGGCACAGGTGGGGGATAATGAGGTCCCTCTCCCTAATCAAACTCAATTATTTACTACTCTATATAACCGCAAAGACACTCACATTCAGTTCAGAATATAAAACACACCGTGGGCTACCTCCAACCACCGCCACTGGGTATTTATAACAAACTCAAGTGGCTAACAGTTTGCCTTGGCAGGAGTTTAAGTGTGTAAAGTTTTGCAAACTGTTTCTGTTCAAATATGTCCTGCTGAAATGGGGTCCCAGGCGGGGTTCCACAACTGTCAGGTCAGTGAACTGCATAACATCTGAGAATGTATTCACCACACAGTGCAGACAGGATCTGGAAATCAAAAGCTTCGTTCTATCGCACCCTTCTGAGAAGCATCACGGTTTTTTCAACAGCAAGACTGACGCTGTATTAATAAACATTACAAGTCACTAGCCTGACAGGTACATAGCAGCAGCTGACAGACTCCAACACAAGCTGAGGGGAGAACAGAGGAAAGCAAAATGAGACATAGTAACTAAACATGGCCAAAGGGGGTGGATCATGAAACAAATCACATTAACATCAGAAATGTGAGTCCCAAACTTTTAAGATATATAGCAACCAAAGCAACAATCTGGTATAATTTTTGGATACCAAAGTAAGTTGATGGCTATCTAAAATATGTGCTTTTATTGTAGGAACAAAGTTATCCTGGCACAATCTCAACAGACAGACATTCCAGTGAGCAAAACATACATATTTAGCTTGTCTGACCTTTAAATTCTTAGAAGTATGTAATTAATGCTTTCCATCTTTATTACTTACTCCAATATTTCTGTCACTTTAAATAGACACAAAGAAAAATCTTTTCTTTTCTCTAGACAGTAGCTGTTGCCATAAAGGAAATCAAGTCACATTTACAAATACAAAATTAAACAGGCTGCATATGTTACACTTCCATACACGAGGACAATCTAGACAATGAAAATGTTTGCTAATACAACAGAATGAAAAGAAACAACACACAGTCGGTCCTCTATGACTCAAGCAACCAATAAATAACTAGGATAATTTATACCCATGTTGTCAGGCCTGGTTACAAAGAGCACAGGCATCTTATTTTATTACTTGCCCTATTTTAGCTCTGCCCCTTACCAAACTGCATGACCTTGGGTAAATAACTACCTGTCTCTGATCCTCAGCTTATATATTATAAAGATACGTTGCTTATAAGGAATAAATGAGATAATGGCTACTAGGGGCACCAAACTGAGTGTGCAAAAACGCTCATTTCTTCCCCTCACCCCCACTACCTCCTCTCAAGACCATTAAGGCAATATCACATTAAGAGTACGTGAGTTTTCAAACTAATGATATCTTTTCATAACGGTCTGGTCACTTAGGGTGTATGGTGGAGATCTCATCAAGAATGTATACTAAAACCACTGAGACCCTTTTTTGAAAGGCCCTCATACAGGAAAGAGCAATGAATCTAGGGCATGCCTCCTAAAAAAGCAGCTAACCTTTCCCTTTATGCAGAGCCAAGAGAAGCCACAGCAGTCTCTGGGAGCTCTCTGGGCCACACTGACTGAGGCAGCCCAGCTTCTGGTACAAGATCCTCCAACGTCTACCCCGTGGTCCATCTCCCAAATAGCAAAATCCTAACTGGATTCTATTTGCTCTGCAGCTCTTGGTTAAATGACTCCTTTCCCACATCCACCTGACATACTAAACATTTTAAGTAAAACACATATATAGGAGGGCAATTTAATTAACTGACTTCCGATCTAGGAAGATTCTGTCCGTTTTATTGTTTTTGACTTTTCTTCCCTTAAAGCCCTTCTTCCCCACCCCAGAGTAGGATCCCAGTGTGAAACATTAATGTCAACACATGTAACGCAATGACACCACCCCAGCTGCTTTTGTCACTGCCATTTTTAAAATCAACTCAGTTTCACAAATTCTGATTGAATTAGCCCATGCTGGGGGATAGGAAGAGATGGACAATGCAAGTTCCTCTCCTGTCCACTGCAAGATCTCATTTTCATTTTCCCTTGTCCTACTGTCTAAAGGCCTTGGCGTGGTCATTGTTGGCAAGGAGCACTTCTTCAGATGCTGAAAACCAGCTGAGATCCAGCTCTTAACTAGTATTAGGGGCCACCCTAATACCTCTGTCCCCTACGTCTCCCCTCCCACACTCCTGACAGCCAAACAACTTCAACGCTTCGGCTCAGAGTAGCTACTAGCAGTCAGCAAGCTAGGGACTCCTGTTTATACACACATTTGCTCTATCCAAAATCAATCAAGAACAATGGATACCTTAGAAATCCGCTTGCTGATCTGCTAAAGGAGGCCATGTCCACTAACAGGCTCCTAATTTGCACTTTGTTAGAGTAATCCATTCTCCGTCCCCTAACGACAACTCTATTTCCAGGGGTTTCCTGGGGCCCAAGGGCCTGGGAGGGCAAAACCAGCCTAGCCCCAACTCAGTAAGAATATCAAAAGGTATCCAGCTCCACACTCTTTTCCACAAAACACTTTTCCAATTAGGGATTCATTTAAGTTAACCAGCTCCTGTTTTTAAATGTAAATCATTATACAATGTAATAAGTCATTATCTCTGCATGATGGAACAAAGAGAAATTTGAAATTTTCTTTTATATGAAAAAACAGATTTTCTAATTTTTCTATTCTGTCTTCCATAAGATCTTACGGAAAAACCCGAATGAACTTTTGAGCCAACCCAATCTAATGGACATGTATTAATTGTGCAATAAAAAATAACCCAAAGAAAAGTTAAACCCCATATACAACTTAGTGTAAATTATTCAGGCTGATAAATCTCTGATAAAAATAACAAATAGCAACTACATAACACTTCCTACACACTAGGGTCTGAACTAATTTTCTCATAGCAGCATTTCCTACCTGAGGTTCATGGACCCCCTAGGGTCAAAAGATGCATTCACAGGCTCTCTTGAGTTTCAGAATTTAAAAATTTTGCTTTTAGTTCAATGAAAATCATGTACATATGATTTGCACTGAAAAGCAAAATTTTATACAGATATATAAATAGATGTATATAGTGACTTATATAAGCAATAGATAGATAGATATGGATATAGACCATTCCCAGTCTTCCATGTTCCTCATTCTCCATCCAGCTGGGGGAGCCCTGAGTCACTGCTTGGAGGAGAAATACCCAGGAGTGCCACCTGACCTTCATTAGACAGATGTGAACAAGAAATAAACATATAATAAAGCCAGGGTCAACCAATCTAGCCCATGTCCATTCATTTACGTATTTTCTATGGCTACTTTCGCATTATGATGGCGGAGTTGACCCACAGAGACTGTATGGCCTGCAAGCCTAAAATATTAACGATCTTGTCCTTTATAGAAAAAGTTTGCCAACATGTGGGATAAGCTGGTGAGATTTGGGGGGTTGAGTATCCTAGCAGCTGGTTATTTAACATCAGTAAGCGACTTAGAAAGGCCAAACGGCATCAGTGCAAGCTATATGCCAAAACAGTTTGTTGAATAAGGAAAAGTGACAGGAGAAGTGTACACAAGACTCTTTACGGAACAGACTTGCTGATCTCTGAAGAATTCATCCCCTGCAGTAGGCAAGTCACACTGTGCACAGGACAAATGAGGCAGAGAGCCCATCTATGAACAGAACCAACTGACAACAGCAGAAAGTAAGGTGACCCATCATCCTGGTTCACCCGGGACTGAGTGGGGTGCTCTTGGACTTAGGACTTTCTATTTTAAAAGTCAGTTCCCTGGTGGGGAAGGGATTCCGGGCTTAGTGGTTAGGATTCCGGGCTTTCACTACCGTGGCCCGGGTTTAATACCTGGCTGGGGAACTAAGACCCTGCAAGCTATGCGGCGTGGCCAAAAAACTAAAAAAAATAAAAAAGGGAAAATCCTGGGTAGGACTGGCATAAACTGGTCATCCTAGCAGAAATGTTCTTTATTTTTCCAATTAAAAAACATTTAAAATTTGGGGGGGAGTGCACTATAAATCAATTGGCCCATTAAAATAATGGACTAGTACCTAAAAATACATTCATTGTTTAAAAGGACAAATAATATGATAGTCTGATGTTTCATATGAAAATCAGAAGATTCAAGTTGACAAGTAAAACAATTAACATCCATTAAACCCCACATCAGTGATTTAATTTCAGCAAAATATCATCTGTTGCATTAAAGTTGTTAATTTTTATTTTATTAATGTTATAGTTTTATTTGCATTTAATTTGTAATTTTTTTGGATTGCATAAAGACATGGAATTTATAGCTAGAATTTTACATTTGTATGTGTTTAAGTAACATTATAATAAAACAAATTTGGGCAAACATTGAAGTTCCAGGAGAATTAATTTTCCTTTAAAAGAGGTCTGTACATTCCTTACATTTAAGAACATTCCTCACAACAAATCCATGAGGTAGTAATTACCATCCTCACTTTACAGATGAAGAAACTGAGACCACAGTCATGGAGCAAGTCACTAGTGAAGCTGAAACTTGAACCCAGGCTAGCCTAAGTTCAAAGGCTGTGCTGCCTCATTTGGAGTAGGGAAAGATGGTATATTGGAGACTCCTGGTTGAACGGTATGAGGGCCTCTGAAAAACAGAAGGCAACCTGGGGCTTCATGGTATTCAAAAGGCAGAAACAGGGCTGTAGAAGAGGTTAAGTGGGCTCAGAAAGCAAGGTGGGACAGAAAGCTTGCCCAAGGGCCTCCTTCTCCCCGAGCAGCCCGCAGACACCTGAAGATTCATTCGTTCATTCCTTCTCTAGGAAGCCCTGTGCTAGGCGCAGGGATGGGTTAGGCAGTAATGCAAAGATGGTTCAGGCGGTAATGTGAGCGATGGGCAGCGGCAGATGAAGCTTCGCTCACTCACTCACCTGCTGCTCACCTCCTGCTGTGCAGCCTGGTTCCTAACAGGCCGCGGACAGGTACCAGTCCGCAGCCCGGGGGTTGGGGACCCCTGTCTTAAAGGATGTCTGCCACAGAGGATGTCTGCAGATCTCCAATGTCCACCCCTGTCCGTGTTCAGCAAAAGTTATTCCAATTCAGCCTTTACTCAATCCCTCTATTTACTCCATTACCACCATAGTAATGGAGCTATGCTGGGTGCTGTGGGGCACTAATGATCCAGTTCTTGCCCTCAGAGGATTTTTATTAATAATAACAACAATTGCAGCAAACACTTATTTAGATAATGCTTATTTAGGCTAGGCACTGTTCTAAGTGCTTTGCACATATTAACGCATCCAATCCTCACAACAGCTCAATGAGAGATGTATTATTACTACCCTCATTTAACTGAGCCGTAGAAAAGTCAAGTAATTCATCTGAGATTTCACACACACTAGTAAGGGCAAGGTCAGAATCGGTACCCAAGAAGTCTGGCTCCAGGAGTCACCATGCTCTTGAACTTTGGCCTTAAGACAGTGGGATTCACTTGAATGACTAGACCAATACTTGATTCCCCTACCCACATCCCAACCATCAGCAGGGTGTTGGAAAAAAAGTGGACTTTGAAGTTAGGCATGGGGTCAAGTCCAGGCCTGAGAGCAGTACTTCCCAGCCTCAGTTTTCATGTCTCTAAAATGGTCATAATAAAAACTGGGCTATTTTCAGATTAAATGAAATAACATATACATAGTTGGCCCTTAGTAAATACTAATTCACTTTCCATTGTCAAACCTAGCTCCTTCTTCCTGGTTCAGTGCAGTGTCTATGCAGCCACTTCCTGCCCATTCTGCACTGGGAGAGAGATGCAAAGAGGAAAGGGAGGGAATGAAGAGAAGGAGCAATGGTTTCACTTCTTTTGCTGGCACTTCACTCTCTGAAACTTTGGATACGTCCCTGGAGACTCCTAAAGGTCTGCTCTGTCCTGCATTTGCAGGAGACATTTTTCTAACTTGGAATTTAGACCAGAAAGGTGAATGGGAGGTTGTTGAACCAAAAAAACATACACAGGGCAAATGGTTAGTAATTTGTACTATTTCATCAGACAACTGAGAAAAAGAAGAAAGAGAAAATGTATTGACATTTGTTCTAAATGCTCACATATAAAGATTTTGCTTGACCTTGTGTTTTCAGAAACACTCCAGACATGTTGAATAAACTCCTGGACTTCAGAATAAAAACCGGATTGACTGTGGTGTGTGTGTTTGGGAGTGAGAGTGCAGGGATGGGAGTAATTCAGGAAAAAAAAAAGTATCAGGTTTATTTAAAGCAGTTGTTTTCCCATTCTCTCTTCCCATTCTCTGGAAGGTAGGGTTCACAGTGAGACACTGTGTAGCCTTAGATGCTTCTCCTAGGAAGGTATGCGCAAACCACCCCCAACCTCATTCTACTGAAAATCACTGATTTTAAAGCTCTTGTTTGAAAAAGGACTTTCAGATCAAAAGACTGCTATGATCATATGTTAATATTTATGTAGTAAAAATTATGTGCTAATGAGAACAATTCTTCTAGTGATTTATTAATAAACAATAGAATTTCAAGCAGAAACTACTGACATTTCATTATATACATCTTTTTTTTTTTTTTTTTTTTTTTTGCAGTATGCGGGCCTCCCACTGCTGTGGCCCCTCCCGTTGCAGAGCACAGACTCCGGATGCGCAGGCCCAGCGGCCATGGCTCACCGGCCCAGCCGCTCCGCGGCATGTGGGATCCTCCCGGACCGGGGCACGAACCCGTGTCCCCTGCATCGGCAGGCGGACTCTCAACCACTGCGCCACCAGGGAAGTCCCTATATACATCTTTTAAAGTAAAAAGAAAAAACTTCTAATGACACCTTGTAATGGTAAGACTGAAAAGATGGTTTTATGAATTTTATTTGTAGCACTGTAATAGATACCTCTTCAGAAGGCTATATATGTCAATACAAAGCGAGAATCTGAAGATGTTTCTACCCTGATCAATAATCCTATTCACAGGGAATTATCCTAAGGAAGTTATTCAACAGAAATAAAAGGGATATAGATAAGGACTATCATTATAGAATCACTTGTTAAAACCAAAACAAGGAAAGAATCTCAACATCCTCTGACAGGCATCCATATCACCCCATACATTTTTCTGTTGTATTGCTCATCACAGTTGAATGATCTGTTTGACAATTCTCCCCCCACTAGACAGTAAGCTCCATGAAAACAGGGGCTGTCTCTGTCTAGATTTTTTTGAAAAATTCAAGTACTACTTTATTAAATGAGTTATTTTATATAATATGAACATCAATATAATTACAATTGTAAAAAATTTTTTATAACAAGGATGAACTGATTTTCAGATTTCCAAATCAGAGTCAACTGTACATTTACACAGAACTGTCTTTGCGTGAAGTCCAGAAAGGAACAGCATAAACATGAGGGTTTCTGTAGCCCCTTTATTTTTGCTGATCAACAGTTTGTTAGAAAAGCAGCTGCAGGTTTTTACCTAAAGTCTGAGACATTACATAATAAATGCAGATTGTAGGAATTAAGAACAGATATCAAAATACTTGTAATATAATGTTAAGTAAAAATAACACAATATGTACGCTAGAACTGAAACTGTAATATATATACATGTGGAAATGATTATACAGAAATGAAAATAATTATACTGGGATGGAGGAATCATTGGAAAACTTTTAAATTACTTTAATATTCTTTAAAGTTGTTGTTTTAGTGCCTCTGAAATGTAAAAAGAAGGAAAATATGTGATGTTATATACACCAAACATGATTTCAGGGTAGGGATGAAATGGCAATAATAAAGCTTGAGGAGCCACCCCCGGCTCACTCCCAGGCACACAGATTTCTTTCTTTGGTCAAGGGTAGAAACACCCAAAATACTCATATATCATAGGTAACATAATCCTATTTTTAGTAAAAACCTGAAACAAAGGCAATATGTTTTTAAAAGATGGGGGAAAGTCCTCTAAAGCAATCGCTCTTCTGGATAGTGAATTTGCTGGTTACTAACAGCAGGGGGTGCCAAAGGGATCGCTATTGCTCCCAGGAGATGGCCAGGAGTGGGACTGTCAGGGCCTCTGTTAGAAGACCTTAAGCTGAGAAAACGCTGCAGGTTTTCCCCTAACAACCAGGACATATGTGTAAGACTCAGGTGCTCTACAGATGTGAATGGACAAAAACTACATTTTATTTTAACTAACTTCTAACTGATATTTAGCATCTCCTTGAATTATGAATGCAGTCAACAAACCACAGTCATATGAGCAGTACTGGTGACTCTGTCATGAACAGAAACCACAGATACCATCATAGCACATTACAATTGTTGCAGATTTCTCAAATATCATTTACACTTACCACTACTTTGAAACAAGAGACGTCAGGAGTTACTGTTAGACCTGCCTCTGGATCTTGTCATTTAATGTATTAATAAAGCCAGTACATATTACTATATCACAAATTTGTTTAATAATTTGATAACTATTTAAATATAATGGAATTCTTTCGTACTCCTGTGAATTTCACTCTCTGCATTTACAAACACTTTTCTGAGAAGGGCTTCTGTAGGCTTTACCTGACTACCAAAGGCACAGGAAAGATTAAGAACCTCTGCTCAGTCTAATGGAAGGCAACTAAGAGAAATCAAATTTGATTTGAACAAAGTTGGAGAGAAAAAGAAGTATTTTAAGTCACAAAAGAGAAGTGGCTGCAATGCACATTTTCAGTTTGGATTCCTTAATGAGAAAGAGGGAAACCCCAAATTTGTCCTTCATAGGCCCCAAAGTACCCCAGTATTTCCAGAGGTCTGGTTCCTAGACATGACATTCAAGATATACCTAATACAATTTGCTACTGCAAAGCAGTCTGCATTTAATCCAGGTGCAGAGGCACAGAATACAATGCAAATGTTGTCCCCAACATCTCTCTGAAAGTAATCATTACATGTTGACTCTCCAGATACCAAATATCATTCATTTGATGAACAAAGCCAAAATCAAATCCAAAGTACTAGAAGGTAGAGGTGAGATACTGAGATAAGTAACAGAGTCAATACTTACATTCGAACAAAGAGCGACTCTTTGGATGTCAGACCAGGAGATGAATACTTTTCAACCAAGGCCAAAGTACTGAAGCCAAACTTATGAATGGGCTCGTTGGAATCCAGTGGGGGGAAATCTGTGTCAACCTCCCCATCATCCTCGGCAATATGCAGGCAGTAGGCACTGACATTATCACTGTAAGAAAAACCAAAAAGGTAAGTGAACACCAAGGTGAAGGAGGGAGGCAGAGACCAGAAGCTATGGTGTACAGCAAACTGGGACACTACTGTTTTTTACCCCAAAGCCTGGTAATACAGTTAGATCTCCCAAACCCTACTTCATTTGATAAAGAGAAAACACATGGCACCGCAAAGGGGGAGAAAAACAATGTGAAAGGAGAACATTTATACTGCTCTATTCTTTCAACAAATATTTACTGAGCACCTGTTAATAGATAAGACCCAGAACGTAACCCCTTCGATCAAAGATGAGATTGAGTATCAGTCCTCAAAGGAAGCTTAGAGTATAGCAGGGGGAAAAGCTTAGAGTATAGCAGGGGGAAAAAGTAAGCACTACATTAGCTATAATATTTATAAATGTAAATAATATAATAATAATAAAATAAATATCATAAAAGAGTGACAAAACTGTAAAGGAGGAAAAAATTATTTGGAGGGAATCAGAGGTCTTTGATTTATGTTCAGGATTAAGAAAATATCTATGCTCTAGATCAGAAGAACTCAAGGTAACCAAGACAATCTTTACAGTTCTCCTTTCTCTGAAGAATATCAGGTCCACTTGGCAGGATCTGATTCCAACCACCAAGGACACTTAACAGAGTAAAAGCAAATGATGCAATTCATCCTGACGCAGATACCTAGCCTTCTCAACTACTTCTGGACTTGTCTCACTTCCCCAGAACGTCCAGTCAGTACTCCCAGATTCCAGCTTTGCCCAATTTAGAATTAACACTCCTTCTCCTTTGGGGGAAATAAAAAGTCAATTTGCTGAAAAAGGGTGGGAAACTATACTAACATAAAGAAAAATTAAAACTGGAATCAACTTAAACACTTTAAAATACCCTGCACCAAAGTTGAATTGTGAAACTGCAAATCTGCTAGCATTCAGAAGCATGAACCTAATAGTTCACAAGGAGGTAGGATTCTAAATTCTGTGGCTTAAATCTGGAGTTTTAATTATATGATTGATGCTTAAATTAATTAATTGCAAAGTGTATGCTAATTGTTTAATTGGTTGCTTGATCTATATAGATCATTTTTTGAATTAAATGAGTTGATTTACAAAGTTTATTGATTGGATGTGACAATGAATTATTTCACTGACTACCTGATTTGCAATTTTCCCAATTAATTCACAAATCTTTAGCTGCAACTCTGCTTACTGAGAGAGAGCCTACTTCAGGTGATCTATACTCAGTCTGTCATGACTAAGAGATATTTATTATATAAAATAGGTAATAAGGACAGATTTAAATTAATGGGACCTGTAAATTTACTAAATGGATGGATAACAAGAAAGTAATCTGTCTATGTTTGTCACTATAAATTTCATGTATTTGCAATGCTGTTAAGAAACTTAAAATTCATCTCTGAATGGTATGGGAAACTTACCAATCTTTGCAAAAGGTTACCAACTTCAACACAAAACACTTGTAGAAGGAGAAGAAAGCCCTTTAGATGAGGAAAATATCATGGCGTAGTAGCTAAGGGCTTTGTGTCCAAAGGGACTTGAGTTCAACCTAAGCCCCATTGCTCATGGACTATGTGATTTCAGAGAATACGCTTCGTTCCCTTCAGATTCCAATTCTACAGAAAGGGTACAGTCACCTAGAGGGGGTTTTGAAGTTTTGATGAGATAATATATGTAGTGCCTAGCATATAACAGAGGTAAAAAAATAAATGGTAGTAACTATAATAAAGTCAGATGGAAAATAACATGTATAGTTAGGTCAACCCTTAAAGACAAATTGTGGATGCATATTAGAGCAACAAAGCAACAATGAAAGTGGGCAACATGTTCTATGTGCAAACATCTGTAACTGGAGTGAACATGTCCACCGTGCTCCAGCCTTGGGGCCACTGAGCCTCCGGGATTTTATGAGCAGGGCAGACACTGATGAAGCAAGCAATGGACAGCACAGATTATTTACTGCCGTGTAAATCATCCTGAGGAATGTCTGTGAATCCCTAGCACCACAGAGGTTTCAAGGGCAAATAATAAGTCTATTGATCAAAGCAGAAAGCCAAACAGTGGCATCAGAAGAATCCTGCTTTGATTGTCACAGGACGCCCCCAAATCTCCTCCGAACAAACTCAGCAAATGTCACAGCCTAAGCTCTGAAAGCCAAAAGACTCAATGTGCCAAGTGCTATTATTCCCCCCAGTTCTTAAATATAAAGTGTGATATCATTTATTCATTCAAAAAACATTTGTAAAGTGCCTACACTGTGCTATAGCCTGTCCTGAGCACTGGGAACACAGCAAGGAAAAGAGTGAATAATCCACTCTATGTTTCTGGGTCCTCAGTAAAGTTTAGCAGTAAACAGTGCTCCACCCCCTATCAACCCTTAATTGAACATCTAAGGGGAAAAAAAATGACTAAAATTCCATATTCTATACATGGATATTGGTTCCTTTGTTCCTTTACAGGGGAATCATTAATAAAAGAAGCTACTGTGATATTCTGACTTCTAAAACTGCTTCAGGACTTCAAATTAGTACTAGTAAAACAGCCATTAGTATCATTAGCTACATTTATTGAGTACCACGTGCCAGACACTGGGCACAGTGGTTTAGACACATAAGCTCACTGCATCTTCCCATCAGCTCTGTGAGTCCTTTATTATTATTTCTATTTTACAAATTACAAAACTAAGGCTCAGTGAAGTTCATCTTACATGCAAGATTAAACAGCATGTAAATTATAGAGCTGAGATTCAAACCCAGGCAGTCAAGAGCCCTCACTCCTGACTACCATCTACTCCTCTGTCTAAGCCATAGTGTATCAAGATTTCCCAAGGCCCTTGGGAACCTACAATCGTATGGAAATGCTACATATGCTAAAAAGGAGAAGGAAACCACGACATATTATTTATAAAAAATCAGAAGCTTAGAGAGATTTATTTCAATCTCCTCACTTTTACAAATGGGGAATAGATACCTAGAAAAGAGGAATAAGGTGCCCATGATCACCTAGTTAAATGGTGGCAAAGCTGGTTTTCAGAGAACTCAGGTTTCCTTACTTCTCTTCCATTACTCTTTGATCAAATCAGAAATTGGTGGCATTTTGAAATGGGGAGAGAAAAAAGGGGCAACTGTGGTCCCTGACTCAGGAATTTGCCAAATATAGACACCTAGAGCTTCCAAAACAACAAAAACAGGGTGCCTCTTCATGACAGTTTGTTGGAAGGAAGACGGGTTTTGCAGTGAGATCTGGTTTTAATGCCAACACAACCACGAACCAGCTATGCAACCAAATCTGTCTGAGCTCCATTTGCTTACCCATGAAAGGCTTTCCTTGATTTCTTTAGGAGAATCATTTGGATCTCTAGGAGAATCCAAGTGATTCTCCTCTGTGTTCTTACAGAACTTGGCTGATATTTCTGCATATAACTTACCACACTGCTCTTTTTCTTATTTATGCATCTGTGTTCTCCTAAAGAGCAGGGATTCTTCTACGATCTCTGCATCCTCACTGAAGAGTAAAATGGTTGGCATTTAGAACAAATATTTGTTGAATGAATGAATATATGAATGTGTAGACTGAATCACTCTACCCATGAAAAAAACATAGAGGGTATTAATGATGTGTGTGTTAACGAGAAGAGGAGAAGTAATAAGCTTTTCTTTTTCTTTTTCTGGCTTGTCACATTGATACCTGTTAGCCAAATGGGGCTTTCAAGGCAGTGCACATGTATCAGAGATAGCAATTCAAGACAAGGGAAGAAGGCCCAGGAAAAAGTGAAAATGAAAGAGGCATTCTTACAGTTCACCAATATATGAGTACTGGCATCTCAGTTTTTTATGGAGAAAACAATAAGAAATTATTACAACTATATAAAAATGTTCAATTACATACATATAAAAAGACTAGAAGAAAAGGGACCAAAAAGTTCATAAAGATTATATTTACATTAAAGCAATGAGCACTTTTTTCTTTCTAAGTTTCTATACTTTCCAGATGTCTCATAATATATATGTATAACTTTTATTTTCCTTTCTTTATAAAATATTTAAATAAATTCTTGATAAGTGTAATATTAATACATTCTTATTGTAGACAATTTAGAAATATGGAACAGTACAAAGAAGTCTGGGAAATCTCTCACCCCACTACACAGAGAAAATCACTTGTCCTAGAGACTCTGAGCATGGCCTGTCTGATTGGGAAGTGTGCTCATTTTCTCTAATAGGTTCTGGAATTATGGAAGAAATAACCATAACTACTGCATAAGGGTCTTACAAGGATTAAATGACATAATTAACTGCACAGTGCCTGGCATGAAGAAGGTTTCTCATTTTGCCAAAATTTCTTCTACCACTTTTAAGCTTCTGATTACACAGAAGCAGAATTAACTATCTAACAGAAGCATGGTGGATAGCAATGAGACAGAGAAACCTAAAAGTCCTGTTTGTGAGTCACTACCAGAGAGAGAAGAATGATCAAAACGGTAACAAACAAGTACAGGACAACTGGATCCACAAGAAGAGGCTTAATTTTAGAGTTGGGTTGGCATGGAAGGAGCAGGCCCTTTTAGGTACCATGGAGCTTGTAAGAGGACTGGAAGTTTAAGAAATGAGTGGATGCAAAATGGAGCCTGCTGCCAAAGAGAGATCCTTTTGGGGGAGATATACAGATCTCCAAAGCTTTAATGAGTACAATTAACTGAATTTCCCTTATTCATATTTCATCAAATAAAGCTAAATTTCTTCATTAGAAAAATTTATTGCATTGAATTGTTGACCAATGTTCATTTTATGTTCAAAGGCCAGTATGGCTTTTATGAAGAGACAGAAGCCTATAGCCCATAAATAGATGGTATTTAATTCATATATGAAAATTCAGGAGCATTCCAGGAAGCATCCCAGATTTCTACCAAATGTGATCTGACATGTTCATTCTTATCTTCAGAAAATACAAAACACACTAAAGTATGAACACAAGACAGATTAATGCTTATTGTTTTTTAAATGAAAAATAAAAGAATGCATGATTCTGAAATGTCCAGAATGCTCATTACATGATCTCTGCTGCTTATTTTGGTGACAAGCAATATTAAGAGTGTGTCAGGCATTAGCAAGAGAAAGATCCTGATTGTTGCAGCTCAGAAGTTCATCTCTTTGAAGTCAGAGAAAAGATTTTTAAGACTCCCAAGATTTCCTTTTCTCTAAAACACCCCCCCCCATAAATGGAAAGTAGAACTGATAAATAACATCATAACATTTGTCAAGCCACAGCAACCTCAGACAGGAATAGTTAAATCTAAATTTCCTGGTAAAGTTTTAGGGAGAAAATGTCCACTAATTTTTAGGTAGAAGCAAGACCTTTATATTGTTCTGTCTGAGATCCTTTTTGGACAGTTTCTATTGCTATGTCTTCAAGTTCCCTGACCACAGCATGCTGCCTCCTGCCACAGCATCACTGCCACACAGTTCCATCTGCCAGGAGCCTTCCCTTGCCAAATGCCCCTGGCATCACTTTCTGAGGGAATTCCTCCCTGGTTCCCAGGTGAGGCTCTCACAAATGGCATTCCTTCCCTGCAGAGCACTTAACTCAGCTTCTAAGCAAACATTATTTGGCTTAATTATTTGCCCATTTCCCGCACTAGGTTGTAGAATTCATGAAAGAGAAACTATGTCTTGTTCCCCTCACCACTGTACACCCAGCAAAATGCCTGGTACGTAGCAAACACTCAATAAATATTTACTGAATGCATGAATGAATACAAATGATAAGTGAAATGAGCCAGTTACAAAGTGCTATTACACTTGATAATTTCTTCTTCCCCACCAAACTGTAAATTTTTTGAGAGCAGCAATTGCATTTCTCTTGTTCTCCATTTTATCCTCGATACCCAGGGCCTGGAACTCCATAAATATTTGCTGAATGAAGAAATGATGAGGGACTTAAGTCTTTGAGATTAAGCAGGATATCAAAAGAAGAGTGAGAAACGCATTTCTAAGGAAACAGCAAAAGCAGACATGGTGCGTGTCAAGAAGCTGCCAGTTAAAGAATGCGATGCGTTAGAATGTACGGGAGCATAGCTGGGGGTCAGATGGGAAGGGCGCCTTAGGCTGTACTATTTAGGTAAATGGTTCTCAATGAAGACTCTAAGGAGTATAAATTAGAAGCAGCAACCTAGAAATGGAAGGAGAGCAGACAGTGGCAGGCATGCAGACAGCAAAAAAAAAAAAAGGGGGTGGGGTGGGGGTGGCGGTGTGGGGAGTATAAAGAATTCAAATTGCTAAGTTGTCAGAAAACGTATAATGTAAAGTCAAAAGTTCCTAGATACTTTCATAAGCCCACAAGGGCATCACTGTATCATAGCATGGTACCATTAATTGACTCATCAAGAAAGGGCTAAATTATGCTACTATTGCTGAACTAATACAAGTATTCATTGCAGTAGTAGCTGCTGGAGTTACAGTATTTAGCAGCAACAGAAACAAACATTTACTGAGCACGTGCCATGTATTTTCTCATTTTATTTTCATAACCACCCTGATAGGAAGTTTCTATCCTCATTTTACACATGAGAAAAATGGAATACATGGGCTGAAGTAATTCATCCAAGATCACCCTAATGGTTAGTGCCAGAATGCAAACCCAGACTATGACTTTGAATCCCACACTCTTAACCACTGTGTTACATACTGATTAAGAAGGCAGAGGAAAATGTTAACACATGTTGGTGAGCTTCTATGAAATATTACAAAAATAAAGAAACCTCAATACTGAATGAGATAAACCTCAACTATCTAGGCGGTCCACCAAGTTTCCCAAGGGCTCTATGAGAATGAAGTGAATCCACAGTGAAATCCACTGCATGGCTGTATCATGTGTTGGCATACTCTACAGCTGCACTTTCCAAACATGTGGCTACTGAGTCCTAGTCTGAATTGAGATGTGCTGTAAATAGCAAATAAACACTGGATTTTAATACGTGACCAAAAAAAAAAGAACATTAAAAATCTCAATAGGGCTTCCCTGGTGGCACGGTGGTTGAGAGTCCGCCTGCCGATGCAGGGGACACGGGTTCGTGCCCTGGTCCGGGAGGATCCCACATGCCGTGGAGTGGCTGGGCCCGTGAACCATGGCCGCTGAGCCTGCGTGTCCGGAGCCTGTGCTCCGCAACGGGAGAGGCCACAACAGTGAGGGGCCCGCGTACAGCAAAAAAAAAAAAAAAAAAAAAAAAAAAAAAAAAAATCTCAATAATAATTTTTATATCAATTACATGTTGAAGTGATAATATTTAGAATATAATGGGTTAAATAAAATATATTATGAAAATTAATTTCACTTGCTTTTTGGAAATGTTTAAATATGTGATTACTAGAAAATTTAAAATTGTAAATGTGGCTTACATTTGTAGCTTGTATTATACATTTTTTCCGGCTTTATTAAAATATAATTCACATATAGCGTTGTACAGGTTTAAGGTGTTGATACGATACACTTACGTATTACCAAATGATTACTACCAAGTAGTATTAGCCAATACCTCCATCATGGTGAGAACATTTGGCAACCTAAGCAACTTTTCAAATGTGCTGTACTCTGTTCCCAAGAACTTATAACTGAAAGTTTATAACCTCTGACCAACATCTCCCCATTTCCCCCACACCCTAGGCCCTGGTAACCACCATTCTAATCTCTGTTTCTATGTGTCCGCTTTTTTAGATTCCACATATAAGTGATATCATACAGTATTTGTCTTTCCCTGTCTAACTTATCTTACTTAGCATCATGTCCTCAAGGTCCATCTATGTTGTTGAAAATAGCAGGATTTCCTTCTTTCTCATGGCTGAGTAATATTCCATTGTGTGTATATATACACCATTATCATCTTTATCCATTCATCCATATATGAAGTTAGGTTGTTTCCATATCTTGGCTATCGTGAATAATGCTGCAATGAACGTGGGAGTGCAGGTATCTCTTTGTGATCCTGTTTGCATTTCCTATGGATACATACCCAGAAGTGGGATTGCTGGATCATATGGCAGTTCTATTTTTAATTTATTGAGGAACCTCCATACTGTTTTCCATAGTGCCTGTAGCAATTTCCATTCCTACCAACAGTGCACAAGGGTTCCCTTTTCTCCACGTCCTTGCCAACACTTGTTATATCTTGTCTTTTTGATGATAGTCATTCTAACAGGTGTGAAATGATTGCATTGCATTTCATTTGGACAGCACTGCTCTATAGCCATAAACTTCCACTCACTGAGCACTGTGATAATCTCCAAAGTATACTACACCAGCTTTGTATAACACAGCAAAATTCTTCAGGTTTTTAGTATCAGTACTTCACCTGTCAGTAGCCTAATGAAGAGCAATAGTAAATAAGAGACCAGTGAAATACGTTGAATGTCTAAGGGACACCTGAAAAGAAGAAGGCAAGGAATGGCTATTCTAGTGTACAATGGAGTCACAACACACGACTGAAATCTCTGCATAAAAATTAGGACTAGTCAGGGCTTCCCTGGTGGCACAGTGGTTAAGAATCCGCCTGCCAAGGCACAGGACAAGGGTTCGAGCCCTAGTCCAGGAAGATCCCACACGCAGCAGAGCAACGAAGGCCGTGCGCCACAACTACTAAGCCCTCGTGCCACAACTACTGAAGCCTGCGCACCTAGAGTCCGCGCTCCACAACAAGAGAAGCCACCTCAATGAGAAGCCCACACACCACAATGAAGAGTAGCCCCCGCTCACTGCAACTAGAGAAAGCCCGCGTGCAGCAACGAAGACCCAATGCAGCCAAAAAAAAATAATAAAATAAATTTATTAAAAAAAAATTAAGACTAGTCAAAATTATTCTTAAAAATCCCTTAAATTCTCTATGAAGTAAAATAAATGTGGTTTTCTGTCAAGAACAAGTGCATACCTCCCATCTCAAGTTCTTGACAGGGTAAAACCTCACTGAATTTTATTTTTTTCTCTTTTACAAATGGGTGATCCTAAAAAGATAGTGTTTCACTCTTGAATCTGGTGGAGAAATATAAATTAAGGAATGTTTTAAAAAATCTTACAGGTCAGAAATAGATGCACACAAATATAGTCAACTGATCTTTGACAAAGGAGCAAAGACAACTCAATGGAGAAAGGATGGTTTTTTCAACTGGATATTAAGAAGAAAAAAAAAAGAAAAAAAAGAAGAAAGAAATCTAGACACAGACCTTACACATTTCACAAAAATTAACTCTAAATGGATCAGAAACCTAAATGTAAAGCACAAAACTATGACACTTCTAGAAAATAACACAGGAGAAAAAGTAGGTAACCTTAGGTTTGGTGACGACTTTTTAGCTATAACACCAAAAGCACAATCTATGTAAAAAAAATTGGTAAGCTGGAGTTCATTAACATTAAAAACTTCAGCTCTGCCAAAAATGCTGTTAAGAGAATAAAAACATGAGCAGACACCAAAAACAACGGAAACTACGAATGTGTGCAGCCTGTGAAAAAGAGACCCCAAACACAGTAAGTTAAGCAAAATAAGAAGAGAGAGAAACACACAGCCGGTGAAGGAGCAAGGTAAAAACCCACCAGACCAAACAAAAGGAAATAGGCAGTCTACCTGAAAAAGAATTCAGAGTAATGATAGTAAAGATGATCCAAAATCTTGGAAACAGAATGGACAAAATACAAGAAACGTTTAACAAGGACCTAGAAGAACTAAAAAGTGAACAAACCATAATGACCAACACAATAAATGAAATTAAAAATTTTCTAGAAGGAATCCATAGCAGAATAACTGAGGCTGAAAAACGGACAAGTGACCTGGAAGATAAAATAGTGGAAATAACTACTGCAGAGCAGAATAAAGAAAAAAGAATGAAAAGATTTGAGCACAGTCTTAGAGACCTCTGGGACAACGTTAAACGCACAAACATTCGAATTATAGGGGTCCCAGAGAAGAAGAGAAAAAGAAAGGGTCTGAGAAAATATTTGAAGAGATTATAGTTGAAAACTTCCCTAACATGGGAAAGGAAACAGTCACCCAACTCCAGGAAGGACAGAGAGTCCCATACAGGATAAACCCTAGGAAAAACATACCAAGACGCATATTAATCAAACTACTGAAAATTAAATACAAAGAAAAAATAATAAAAGCAGCAAGGGAAAAACAACAAATAACATACAAGGGAATGCCCATAAGGTTAACAGCTGATCTTTCAGCAGAAACTCTGCAAGCCAGAAGGGAGTGGCAGGACACATTTAAAGTGATGAAAGGGAAAAACCTACAACAAAGATTACCCTACCCAGCAAGGATCTCATTCAGATTCAACAAGGAAATTAAAATGTTTACAGCCAAGCAAAAGCTAAGAGAATTCAGCACCACCAAACCAGCTTTACAACAAATGCTAAAGGAACTTCTCTAGGCAGTAAACACAAGAGAAGGAAAAGACCTACAATAACAAACCCAAAACAATTAAGAAAATGGTAATAGGAACATACATATCAATAACTACCTTAAATGTAAATGGATTAAATGCTCCAACCAAAAGACACAGACTGGCTGAATGGGTACAAAAACAAGCCCCATATATATGCTGTCTACAAGAGACCCACTTCAGACCTAGGGACATATACAAGCTGAAAGTGAGGGGATGGAAAAAGATATGCCATGTAAATGGAAATCAAAAAGAAAGCTGGAGTAGCAATTCTCATGTCAGACAAAATAGATTTTAAAATAAAGACTATTACAAGAGACAAAGAAGGACACTACATAATGATCAAGGGATCAATCCAAGAAGAAGATATATCAACTGTAAATATTTATGCACCCAACATAGGAGCACTTCAATACATAAGGCAAATGCTAACAGCCATAAAAGGGGAAACTGACAGTAACACAATCATAGAAGGGGACTTTAACACCCCACTTTCACCAATGGACAGATCATCCAAGATGAAAATAAATAAGGAAACACAAGCTTTAAATGATACATTAAACAAGATGGACTTAATTGATATTTATAGGACATCCCATCCAAAAACAACAGAATACACTTTCTTCTCAAGTGCTCATGGAATGTTCTCCAAGATAGATCATACCTTGGGTCACAAACCAAGCCTTGGTAAATGTAAGAAAACTGAAATCATATCAAGTATTTTTTCTGACCACAATGCTGTGAGACTAGATACCAATTACAGGAAAAAATCTGTAAAAAATACAAACACATGGAGGCTAAACAATACACTACTTAATAACCAAGAGATCACTGAAGAAATCAAAGAGGAAATCAAAAAATACCTAGAAACAAATGACAATGAAAACATGATGACACTAAACCTATGGGATGCAGCAAAAGCAGTTCTAAGAGGGAAGTTTATAGCAATACAATCCTACCTAAAGAAATAAGAAACATCTCAAATAAACAACCTAATCTTACACCTAAAGCAATTAGAGAAAGAAGAAAAAAAAAACCCCAAAGTTAGCAGAAGGAAAGAAATCATAAAGATCAGATCAGAAATAAATGAAAAAAAAATGAAGGAAACAATAGCAAAGATCAATAAAACTAAAAGCTGGTTCTTTGAGAAGATAAACAAAATTGATAAACTGCTTGCTTGACTCATCAAGAAAAAAAGGGAGAACACTCAAATCAATAGAATTAGAAATGAAAAAGAAGTAATAACTGACACTGCAGAAATACAAAGGATCATGAGAGATTTACTACAAGCAACTCTATGCCAATAAAATGGACAAATTCTTAGAAAAGCACAACCGTCTGAGACTAAACCAGGAAGAAATAGAAAATATAAACAGACCAATCACAAGCACTGAAAATTGAGACTGTGATTAAAAATCTTCCAACAGACAAAAGCCCAGGACCAGATGGATTCACAGGCGAATTCTATCAAACATTTAGAGAAGAGCTAACACCTATCCTTCTCAAACTCTTCCAAAATATAGCAGAGGGAAGAACATTCCCAAACTCATTCTATGAGGCCACCATCACCCTGATACCAAAATGAGACAAAGATGTCACAAAGAAAGAAAACTACAGGCCAATATCACTGATAAACATAGATGCAAAACTCCTCAACAAAATACTAGCAAACAGAATCCAACATCACATTAAAAGATCATACACCATGAACAAGTGGGGTTTATCCCAGGAATGCAAGGATTCTTCAATATACGTAAATCAATCAATGTGATACACCATACTGACAAACTGAAGTAGGAAAACCATATGATCATCTCAATAGATGCAGAAAAAGCTTTCGACAAAATTCAACACCAATTTATGATAAAAACCCTGCAGAAAGTAGGCACAGAGGGAACTTACCTCAACATAATAAAGGCCATATATGATAGACCCACAGCCAACATCGTTCTCAGTGGTGGAAAACTGAAACCATTTCCACTAAGATCAGGAACAAGACAAGGCTGCGCACTCTCACCACTCTTATTCAACATAGTTTTGGAAGTTTTAGCCACAGCAATCAGAGAAGAAAAAGAAATAAAAGGAATCCAAATCAGAAAAGAAGTAAAGCTGTCACTGTTTGCAGATGACATGATCCTGTACATAGAGAATCCCAAAGATGCTACCAGAAAACTACTAGAGCTAATCAATGAATCTGGTAAAATAGCAGGATACAAAATTAATGCACAGAAATCTCTTGCATTCCTCTACACTAATGATGAAAAATGTGAAAGAGAAATTAAGGAAACAGTCCCATTTACCAATGCAACAAAAAGAATAAAACACCTAGGACTAAACCTACCTAAGGAGAAAAAAGACCTGTATGCAGAAAACTACAAAACACTGATGAAAGAAATTAAAGATGATACAAACAGATGGAGAGATATACCATGTTCTTGGATTGGAAGAATCAACACTGTGAAAATGACTATACTACCCAAAGCAATCTACAGATTCAACGCAATCCCTATCAAACTACCAATGGCATTTTTCACAGAACTAGAAGAAAACATTTCACAATTTGTATGGAAACACAAAAGACCCCGAATAACCATAGCTATCTTGAGAAAGAAAAACGGAGCTGGAGGAATCAGGCTCCCTGACTTCAGACTATACTACAACACTACAGTAATGAAGACAGTATGGTATTGGTACAAAAACAGAAATAAATCAATGGAACAGGATAGAAAGCCCATAGATAAACCCACACACATATGATCACCTTATTTTTGATAAAGGAGGCAAGACTATACAATGGAGAAAAGACAGCCTCTTCAATAAGTGGTGCTGGGAAAACTGGACAGCTACCTGTAAAAGAATGAAATTAGATCACTCCCTAACACCACACACAAAAATAAACTCAAAATGGATTAAAGACCTTAATGTAAGGCCAGACACTATAAAACTCTTAGAGGAAAACATTTGGCACAACACTCTATGACATAAATCACAGCAAGATCCTTTTTGACCCACCTCCTAGAGAAATGGAAATAAAAACAAAAATAAACAAATGGGACCTAATGAAACTTCAAAGATTTGCACAGCATAGGAAACCATAAACAAGAGAAAAGACAACCCTCAGAATGGGAGAAAATATTTGCAAATGAAGCAACTGACAAAGGATTAATCTCCAATAGTGACAAGCAGCTCATGCAGCTCAATATCAAAAAAACAAACAACCCAATCCAAAAATGGGCAGAAGATCTAAATAGACATTTCTCCAAAGAAGATATACAGATTGCTAACAACCACATGAAAAAATGCTCAACATCACTAATCATTAGAGAAATGTAAATCAAAACTACAATGAGATATCACCTCACACCAGTCAGAATGGCCAGAATGGCCATCATCAAAAAATCTACAAACAGTAAATGCTGGAGCGGGTGTGGAGAAAAGGGAACCCTCTTGAACTGTTGGTGGGAATGTAAATTGATACAGCCACTATGGAGAACAGTATGGAGGTTCCTTAAAAAACTAAAAATAGAACTACCATACGACCCAGCAATCCCACTACTGGGCATATACCCTGAGAAAACCATAATTCAAAAAGAGTCATGTACCACAATGTTCTTTGCAGCACTATTTACAACAGCCAGGACATGGAAGCAACCTAAGTGTCCATTGACAGATGAATGGATAAAGAAGATGTGCCACATATATACAATGGAATATGACTCAGCCATAAAAAGAAATGAAATTGAGTTATCTGTAGTGAGGTGGATGGACCTAGAGTCTGTCATACAGAGTGAAGTAAGTCAGAAAGAGAAAAACAAATACCGTATGCTAACATATATATATGGAATCTAAAAAAAAAAAAAATGGTTCTAAAGAATCTAAGGGCAGGACAGGAATAAAGATGCAGATGTAGAAAATGGACTTAAGGACACGCAGAGGGGGAAGGGTAAGCTGGGACAAAGTTAGAGACTGGCATGGACATATATATACTACCAAATGTAAAATAGATAGCTAGTGGGAAGCAGCTGCATAGCACAGGGACATCAGCTCGGTGCTTTGTGACCATCTAGAGGGGTGGGATAGGGAGGGTGGGAGGGAGATGCAAGAGGGAGGAGATATGGGGATATATTTATATGTATAGCTGATTCACTTTGTTATAAAGCAGAAACTAACACACCATTGTAAAGCAATTATACTCCAATAAAGATGTTAAAAAAAAAAAGTAGAAGCAACCAAGCTATCCTTCAGTAGGTGAATGGAAAAACTGTGGTATATCCATAGAATGGAGTATTAGTCACCATATGAAATATGAGCTATCAAGCCAGAAAAAGACATGAAGGAACCTTAAACACATACTGCTAAGTGAAAGAAGCCAGTCTGAAAAGGCTACATATGGAATGATTCCAAGTAGCCTACATTATGGAAAATGCAAAACTACAGAGACAGTAAAAAGATGAGTGGTTGCCAGAGGTGAGAGGAGTGGGATGAATAAATAGAACACAGGGCATTTTTAGGCTGGTGAAACCATTCTGTATGATACAATAATTAGAATTGTACAATACACAAAGTGTACCTAATGTAAACTGCTGACTTTAATCATAATGTATCAGCATATGTTCAACAATTGTAACAAATGTACCACACTAGTGCAAGATGCCACTAATAGGGAAAAATGAGAGGCAGGAAGGAGATAATGTGGGAACTTTATAATTTCTGGGCAATTTTTCTGTAAATCTAAAACTGTCCTAAAAAATAAAGTCTATTAAAGAGATTTAAAGGTAACCGGCTTTAGAACTGTAAAAAAAATTCGAAATAGAAAATAAAGAAAACAAAGAAAGCATAAAAAACAAAGCTTAAAACAAGTAGACTGGGCTTCCCTGGTGGCGCAGTGATTGAGAATCTGCCTGCTAATGCAGGGGACACGGATTCGAGCCCTGGTCTGGGAAGATTCCACATGCCACGGAGCAACTGGGCCCGTGAGCCACAACTACTGAGCCTGCGCGGCTGGAGCCTGTGCTCCGCAACAAGAGAGGCTGCAACAGTGAGAGGCCTGCGCACCGCGATGAAGAGTGGTCCCCGCTTGCCACAACCAGAGAAAGCCCTTTCACAGAAACGAAGACCCAACACAGCCAAAATAAATTAATTAATTAATAATTTTAAAAAAAAACAAGTAGACTAACATGAAACCAACATGTCAGTAGTTATAATAAATGTTAGTAAGATAAACTTCCCTATGAAAAGACAGTGACTTGAATGGGCCAAAAAGGAAAAACCTCACAAAGGTATTCAACATAGCTAAAACAAAATGGCAAAGGTAAAAGGCTGAACAAAGATACACTGGAGAAGTACAAAGAAGAACAGTGGAAAAAATAGCTCATTGTTACTGAAATAAAGAAAAAGGCAGGGCACAATACATAAATAAAACAAATTGGACTGTTTTACATTGAAAAAGGTACATAAAGATATGAAGTGCATGAATCTTTTTGTGCACTGATATATATATATATATATATATATATATATATATATAAGTGGAAACCGCTGAAATCTCAGGAGAAAAATCACATATACACACAGGAAACTTAATTCATTTCTCTGAATCATTCATGGACCAAAAATAGTTAAAAACTGTTAAGAACATAATAGTAATTAAAAATGCTGATTTAATAAGTATATATTGAATTCTGTAACCTATAGAGAATAATTTTTCCAGAATCTGTAGAATATTTATAAAACATTATACAGTAGGCCTCCCAAATATAGATAAATCTCTAAGCATAAATTTTATAGGGCACATTTTCTGGTCAACATTCAGTAAACATAAATCTACGTAACAAAGTCAAAATTTACATATTCAACTACCTAGAGACTGAAATGATTTCATTTAGCTTCTTCCAAATAGATTTTAGTTTCCTCCAAAATCAGTGCAACAAAATAAGCAGGAAATTATCTTAAATACCACACTTCAATCCTGCTCAAGAATTAACAAGTGTAAGAGTCAAGGAAGCCAAGAATTCCAGCCAATTCTCCATTCCTTCCCAGAGGCCACAGCCTACTTCCATAGACATTTTTCAAGGCACAGAGACAGGAGAACAACCTTCTCAAATAAATAATTTTCTTGAAAATAAAGGAAAGCTCTCCCATTCATCTAGCAATTTGCCCCACTGTGAATGAAGAGCTCTTCCACAGGGCCAACCCACTGGAAAAGATCAAGTAAGGATCTATTCCAACACTTAAGTACAAACAAGCTGAAAGAAAATAAACCTGTACTTCACTTCCTGACAGGAAGAGATCCCAGGTATTTACTTTATAGACTGTCTTATGTCAAACAGAACTGAGAAATCCACTATCACATAAGAGATGCAAAAAAAGTTCAAAAGACCATGGCTTCTTTGGAGTCAACGTAATTTTGTAATTCAACATAAACTTACAGAGCAACTGTTTGAAAATGTCAGCATGCTAGGTACACTCAGGAATATAAATCTTAATAAGATACACTCAACTTCGAAGGTTTACAAACTAGTACAAGAAGTCATCTCTATTTGGGGGGTTCAGAATTGGTCATTAAATTGTTTGAATCTTCCTTAGCCTTACTAATCTTTGGTCTGCTTTGTTTATCAGTTTCTGATAGTAGGTATTGAAATTTCCTGTTCTGACTGTGGATCAGTCAAGGATGCTCCTTAAAATTACCTTAAAATATTCTGAGACTATGTTGCTAGATGCATACACAGTCAGAATTATTATATTATCTTGGTGGGCTATTCCTTTTTTCATTATGTAGTTTACCAAAATATCCCTATTGATGTTTTTGCCTTAAATTCTACTGTTTGACTCACTGCCACCCTCCTCCCCAACCCCCTTTTGCCAGGTGGAGCTGAAGACTCTGACCCATGGGAAAGGAGATGGCAGAATGTCTGCTTGACAGCTTTTGGACTGAGAAAGAAATAAGATTCTTTTTTCTAATTAAAAAAAGATTTTTTAAAAATTTATTTAATTTATTTATTTTTGGCTGTGTTGGGTCTTCCTTGCTGCGCGTGGGCTTTCTCTAGTTGTGGCAAGCGGGGGCTGCTCTTCGTTGAGGTGTGCAGGCTTCTCATTGCAGTAGCTTCTCTTGTTGCGGAGCATGGGCTCCAGGCATGCACAGGCTTCAGTATTTGTGGCACACGGGCTCAGTATTTGTGGATCGCGGGCTCTAGAGCGCAGGCTCAGTAGTTGTGGCGCATGGGCTTAGCTGCTCCACAGCATGTGGGATCTTCCCAGACCAGGGCTCGAACCTGTGTCCCCTGCATTGGCAGGTGGATTCTTAACCACTGTGCCACCAGGGAAGCCCCAAGGATCTTTTGTAAAACAAAGGTTTTAAATTTTGATGAAGTCCAATTTATCTTTTTTTTTTCTACTGTGGATCATGCTTTTAGTGTCATGTATAAGAACTCTTCATCTAGCCCTCAGTCCCAAAATGTTTTCCTTTGTTTTCTTCTAAAAGTTCTATGGTTTTACATTTTACATTTAAGTTGAAATTTCACTTTGAGTTAATTTTATACAAGGCACGTGGTTTAGGTTGTAGTTTATTTTTTTGGCTTATGGATGTCCAACTGCCCAGCATCATTTGTTGAAAAGTCTATCCTTGCACCACTTAATTTGTATGCGCTTTTAATACGAAGACTCATTCTTACCTGCCTTCAATTCCGGGAAATTCTCTGGCATTAGCTCTTCAAATATTGTTTCCCTGCTGTTCCCTCTATTCTTTGCTTCACATATGGGAGGCTCTCTATCTTTCCCCCATGTCTCTTAACTTACCTTTCCTTCTTTGTATCTCTTTGTATCTTTGTGTTGCATCCTGAGTTGAATTCATTAGTACTATCTTTCAATTCATTTCCTCTTTAACTGGGCCCAGTCTAAAGCTTATCCAACATACTTTTTTTTTTTAACTTTCATAACTGCATTTTATATTTCCAGAACTTTTAATTGGTTCTTTTCTAAATCCACCTCTTGATTCTCATCTGCTCAGTTTTGTTTCACAATTTCCTAGAAGTTTACCCATGGGTGTTATTCCTTCATCATTTTGATGAATTTAAATATGTTTATTTGAAATTTATTTTCAGATTGCTTTATTATAATTTTGTTGGGTGTGAATTTTTCTCCAGATTATTGTCTTTCTTTCTTAGTACTAGTTATACTGGTTTGCTTTGGAATTTTAATTTGCTAGCTCTTCTTGAATAGGAATGCTTCCTCTCTTTTTCTCTCTCCCTTTCTTCCTCTCTCACGCCTCCCTATCTAATGCCACTGTCTTCCATCTTCATCAAAGCAGAGGCCTCCAGTCTAGAGCCAGGTCTTACACTGGCAGCTCAGGGTTCCTATCCTTCGGTGATACTAGGGACACTAGGGATATCATAAACCCAGTCACATCGTGGCCAGGTCCTGGTCACACTGCTATCTTATTCCCCTGCCACCCCAGAAACACAACTTGAAACGAGCCACAGACCCAGGCAGCTTTGTTCAGTTTCTTTTCATAGGCAGGACAATCCCACCCCAGCTCCTAGTTTCCAGCAGTGAGACTTCCTCTAGTCCCCATCCAGGCATGAAGTTCCTTTGGTCCCTATACCCTCAAGCAGTGCTTCCCACTTTTTTTGACATCTTGGGATACTTAGAAAATAACAGTATCTGTACGGCACACAGATAGATGGATGACTCTGTTCCGTACCCAGAAATGATGGCTGGAGGCTCTGACTACCCTCAGACCACCTAGTTGCCCTGAAGCCTGAGAAAAATCAGTATTTCACATACTGGTAAACTCATTCACAGCATGTTCCTTTAGAAGTAATGCTCTAAAAGAATCAACTCCCAGCACACTCTGCCTATTTCTGAACTTGGTTCTGTTCCTAGTCCACAGTTAACTGGTTATTAAAATACAAGTATAGGGCTTCCCTGGTGGCGCAGTGCTTGAGGGTCCGCCTGCCGATGCAGGGGACACGGGTTCGTGCCCCGGTCTGGGAGGATCCCACATGCCGCGGAGCGGCTGGGCCCGTGGGCCATGGCCGCTGGGCCTGCACGTCTGAAGCCTGTGCTCCGCAACGGGAGAGGACACGGCGGTGAGAGGCCTGCGTACCACAAAAAAAAAAAAAATTAAAAAAAATACAAGTATGTCAACAACATACTCCATTTATCATTACTATGTATTTGAAGCAGAATATAGAATTTAAAGCATGAACTTAAAGGGTCATCATAACCACAAGTCCGTGCTTTTCCCTCTGTTTAGAGCACCCTCCTCTCAACTTCTCTGCATCACCTTTTCCTACTCTTTCAGGTTTCAGTTTAGATGTCGCTTAAGCAAGGTTGCTTTTCATGACTCCAGTCTCACCACCAAGTATGGGGTCAGAGCTTCTCAGGATTTTGCGTGCTACTGTATTGGATTATTATAGTATTGTATTATCGTTGCCTAGTGTATTGTGTTATTATTGCCTATTATTATTACCTTTGACAATAACCTCCTTGATGGCATAAACTGCCTTTTTCACTGCTGTATTTCCAGATCTAGCACAGTGCCTGTACTAAGCATGAACTCAATAAATATTTTAATATCACCCATAACAGAGTTCCATGGTAAGGACTATAAAGTAATAGTGAAGAGTGGGGCTCCTGAGTCAGAAATTCCTGGGTTTAACAAATAACAAATGTTGACGAGGATGTGGAGAAAAGGGAACCCTCCTACACTGTTGGTGGGAATGTAAATTGGTGCAGCCACTGTGGAAAACAGTATGGAGGTTTCTCAAAAACCTAAAAATAGAACTACCATATGATCCAGCAATTCTACTCCTGGGTATATATCCGAAAAATAACAAAACACTAATTCGAAAAGATACATGTGCTCCAGTGTTCACAGCAGCACAATTTACACCTGCCAAGACATGGATACAACTTAAGTGTCCATCAACAGATGAATGAATAAAGAAGATGTGGTATATATATGCACATTGGAATACTACTCAGCCGTAAAAAAGAGTAAAATTGTGCCACTGGCAGCAACATGGATGGATTTGGAGGGCATTATGCTAAGTGAAATAAGTCAGAGAAAGACAAATACTATATGCTATCACTTATACGTGGAATCTAAAAAATACAACAAACTAGTGAATAAAGCAAAAAAGAAGCAAACTCACAGATATAGAGAACAAACGTTATCAGTGGGGAGAGGGAAGGAGGGGCAATATAGGGGAAGGGAGAAAAAAGGGATATGGAATTATATGAAATCACGTGTGTGAAACTTTTGGAAATTGTAAAGCACTACAGAAGTTAAATAATCGTTCATTCAATTAAAAAGAAAATCCTGGGTTTAAATACCAGTTCTACCACTTACTGTGTAATTTAGAAAAGTTACTTAGCCTCTCTACACTTTAGTTTCCTCATCTGTAAAATGTATGTCACAGTTCAACTCCTATTACTTTCTTTGTAACCCTGGGCAAGCTCCTTTGCCTCTCTTGGTTTTGGTTCCTGCATCAAGCAGTGTTCTAAGGATTAACTCAGACAACATACATCAAGTAACTAGCACTTGCTTGCTTCCACTTCATGCTGAAAAGGGACAACACCATAGCTCAGACTTGAGCACAGCTGCAGACTCAACCCTTTTCTGAGCCTACATGGTATCCTGGTTGAAAAGGCTTTCTATTGCCATAGGAGCAATAAGGATTATCTTCATATCCACAATTTTTTCAGGCAAAGTGGAGGGCAATGTCAATGAGAACCTGAAAGAATAATTTTAAGTACAAATTTAATGTACCTAAAGGAAACACACACACACACATCTAACAGACTGGACCATTCTAACTCAAAATGTGAGAAGAGAAAGCCTCCATGAGAATCCATTTCCAAAATGAAGGCATCCACTACATTTAGCTGTATCCCAAACCCTACTGCTGGGAAGGGCACATAAAACTAGGAGACGATGCCTGTCAGATAAGAAATTCAAGTATGGGAGAACTAATGCAGCAAACCACTTTAAAGTTCAAGTTACGATGTACAGATATAGAGATTCTACTTTCAAGCACTATGTTTTTAACATAATAGTTTAATGAGGAATAGAGTCTAGTAATTGAGAGAAAAATTGGTCACTGACTGATAACAAAGAAAACTGTAATTCAGACCAAAAGGAAATAAAGTAATAATCTTGGCATCAAGCAGACTGGAAAACAAATTCTGACTCTGTCATCTCCCACTGGTGTAAACTTCAGCAAAAAACAACTCTCTGATCCTGAGCTTCCTCCTCTGCAAAATGAGGATCATGATGCTCACCTCACAGGAAGCGGGAGAATTAAATGAGAAATCAGGTATGAAGTGCCCAGCACCATGCCCAACTCATGACTGGTGCTCAACAAACACTAGTTCCCTCCACTACTGCCCATGCTCCTTTTATCAGCAAGCATCATAAAAGGGTTTGGATCCTGCTAAAATGCATTTCCTCATGTCTGGATTCACAAATTTATCAGTCTGTTTGCAAGCAAACTCTCTGAGATAAGCCTGAGTTACACAGGCCCAAGATCTGGTGAGCAACCTGACCTGGATCAGTGTGGACGTCTGGCTCCCAGGCCAAAGCCTAGAAAGACTGACCGGGCCCAGAATGCAGCATGGGTGGCCAGGAGACAGCCAGAGACTAGAGCAGCCAAAAAGAGGGAGGATTACTTGAGCTTCGGCTCCCGTCCTTCGCTTGTGTACTGCCAACAGATGAGCCCGATCAGATCCTGTACCCTGGCGCTGGCCATTGTCACCACGGTCATTGGCAGCAGTCTGTCCTGGCTTGAGTGCAGGGGGAGGTAGACATCGATCTTCTTGGTTGCTGTTGTGCCTACATGACCCTGTGGACAGAGCACATGCATGAGGGTAAAGCACACAGTTCCGGTCATGCAGACCCTACTGAGCTACAACGACTGCCCTCCAGGGCCTGTGTTCTCATCCTTTTCGCACAGGGCCTGTGTTCTCATCCCTTTTGCACATACCAGCGTATGAGCCTGGGGTGGTCCCAAAGTGGAACATTGTCTAGTTTTAAGGAGTTTTTTTCTTCTTTAATTTTAATTTTCTAATGTTCTAATGGATCCAGCTCTGCCAGCAGTAAGGTAAATGAGCACTACGACTAAAATAAACAAATCAGAGTGGTGAGCAGACCTAACGTTTGGTGTCAGGAGATTTGCTTTGTTACTTATTCAGTGTGACCTTGGAAAAGTCATCATCAGACCTTGGCATAAACTGCCCTCCCTGAAAACTGCCATATCACTCCTTGAGACCTTGGGATAAGCTGCCATATTCTCCAAGGAAGCATTTAGCAGTACTGGAACCAGGGGCTTGCCTCCTCAGAGACGATGGGGGGCTAATTCCATTACGCAGTACATCTGTTACTTCACTCATCTGAACTGAAGTTCAAGGGTCTCTGGTTATTACTGCCCTAATAACCATACTCACACTGATCTACATGTCCCTAATCCCTCCCACACACCTCTTTCTCCTCCCTCCCAAACCCTCCACTCTCCTCTGGAACTCCTGCACTAATCAGCAAACTTCCATACATCATTACTTTTTTTTTTTTGCCGTACGCGGGCCTCTCACTGTTGTGGCCTCCCCCGTTGCGGAGCACAGGCTCCGGACGCGCAGGCTCAGCGGCCATGGCTCACAGGCCCAGCCGCTCCGTGGCATGTGGGATCTTCCCGGACCGGGGCACGAACCCATGTCCCCTGCATCGGCAGGCAGACTCTCAACCACTGTGCCACCAGGGAAGCCCCATCATTACTTCTTTTTAAAAAACATTCCCTCCACCTTTTTGCCTTAATTGAAACCTGCTGATCATAAGGATACTACTTCCTCTGCTGTCCAGAAGACTGTTTTGCTTTGTTCTTTTTAACCCCCAAATCCTTAAGGCCAGGAGGTGGAGTAGGTATTCTTGTTCCTGCTACTTCCAAACTATTAATTCTCCTTTCTTACAAAAACCCCTGTTCCTTTGAGACCCAAGCCATCCAACTACACCATCCTCTCCCTCTCCTTTTCTGTTACCCACCACCCTTTCTTTGGTCACTCTCCTCCCTCACTGAAGGCCTGAGCTCTTGGCTCATAGTCTTTCCCACCCCAATTCCTGTCACCATTCCTGGCAATTTCATCTAAAAGAACAATCTGTCCAATACGCAAGTGTCTCAATCCCTAGACCACATCATCCCCAGTGCCTTTTCATCCACCACCTCAAATCACTTATTGTGGTGGGTACACCAGAGATCTGCACTAACTCCAAAATCTCAAGTTAGAACATCCACTCACTGAATACACTTTTTTTTATAATTTTACTTTTGTTTATTTTTAAATTTTGGCTGCACCATGCGGCTTGCAGCATCTCAGTTCCTGGACCAGGGACTGAACCCGGGCCATGGCAGTCAAAGCGCCGAATCCTAACCACTAGACCACAGGGTTAAAATCTGAATACACTTCAATATACCTCTACTTCATCTGTTCAAGTAGTCCCTCAAATTCTCCAACCTATAATCTGTTGAACCACCACCTTTTAATTATCTTTCAGTCACCCTTATTTCCCAATACCACCCTCCAGATTACACGAGCCATTATAATCGTTCCTTTGCAAATACAGTTTTTATACTCTCTTCCTCCACTGGACACAATTCACAGAACCCCAATCTTGTATGAACCCAACCCTCTGCATTGCCCAGCTAAACATCACTGGAGAAAAATCATATAACTGTACAGATTGATTTTACTTTAAATTCATGATGATAAACCTCAAACAGACACTCAACACTGTATAGCAAGCCTATTAAATCTCTTGATCCAACCTGCACCCCACCTGAGACCACTAGCGCATACTTTTGCTTCTCTCCTCAAACTTCCCATGAACCTCACCTCTTGACCTTCAGCTCCTGTCCTTCCCTCGTGTATTGCCAACAGATGAAAAATACTGTGGACCCTTGAACAACACAGGTTTGAACTGCGAGGGTCCACTTCCACGTGAATTTTTTTCACTTGATATGGGCTACAGTACTATAGAATCCACAGTTTGTTGAATTTGTGGATACCAAACTGCAGCATCAAATTTGATCATGTTACACTCCTGTTAAAATTCCTTCAGTGAGTGGCTCCTATGATACTTTGAATAAAATCCAAATTCCATGCAGTGTGCAACAAAGTGCTGCGTGATCTGACCCCTGCCTAGCCCTCCAACATCATCTACTGCCACTCTCCCCCCACCCCCCAACCCCGCACTTCAGCTACACCAGCCTTCTAGAAGTGCCCTGAATGTGTGTACCTTGCCTGCTTCTTCCCCTTTTAAGGCCATAGCAAGTGCTACTGCTAGATTCACGTATCTAGAAGGCTCTTTCTCATGATTTTTGCATCCTCTATCATGTGGTCTCGGGCAGATTACTTAAGTCTCTGTTCTTCCATGTCCTCATACATAAAATGATAATAATAGGACGTGCTATCTATCAGAGGACTGACTCTTGTGAGGATTATTATTATTGTTGTTATTCAAGGCTGAGCTCATATGACCCCTCCTCAGAGAAACCTCCACTGATAATCCTATATGAGAGTTATCCTCTCACACATATCCTGTTCATTTCCTTCATAGCACTTAACAATTTGATATTATATATTTATTTATGTGCATCTTCAGTGTATGCCTTCCCCACTAGCCTCTGAGCTTCCATGAGGGGAATCATAATAACGTCTGCTTTGTTTACTGCTCTATACACAATGGCTAGCACTGTGCCTTGCGCACAGAAGACTCTCCAAAAAAAATCTGTTGAACTACAGAATGAATGCATGAATGAGTCAAATGCCTACTGGGACACATGGTAGGAACTCAATAAATGTTAGTTTCTTCCATCCATCTCACTTGCCCTTTTCTATGGGTCTGTTTCCTGATAGCAGATGGAGATGGAGGGACTTGAGCAATCACGTGGTTCCTTAACACTCTATACAGAATTCTATCGATCTAATAAGGTGAGAAAAAATATCAGAACTAGGGTAAGGAAATACATAAAATCAGTTTAAAAAACATTTTTAGAGAGATTCCACTTCTCAAATAACCCAGCATCTAATATTAGATCCACTGGGGTTTTTTTCTGTTTTTTTTTTTTTACTGAGTTGTCTACGTTATAAAGCAAATAATAAAAAAGTAATTCTCCTACATAATGCTCTCTCCCTATCCCTCTCACGCATCCACATGCGTGCGCGCGCACACACACACACACAAGCACGCGCGCGTGTATTTTTCAGCTTGAAAGTAGTAACTCTAAGGACTAGAAAAGATGTCTCTAAACAGCAAGTGTTTTGATCCTGTCAGGGAGTCAAAAGGTTAAAATTAAAACAGTGGCAATCTTTCTGGAGTGGGTTTATAGCCCTCTTACCACTCTCTTCTCAACCTCATTTTCAGAACCCCTAATTGCTGTCACTGCTCTCTCTTCTTATTTCTGTTTATTCCTCCTCCTTCTTCTGAAGAACTGGAGCTGAGGGGCTATAGGAATCACAATATCTAAAGATACAAAGATTCAATGAAATGACAAATGTGAATGTACTTTGCAAACTATAAAGTGCTTTAGAAATGCAGCACAGTACATTAGAAAGGACCTAAGTTTTATAATCAGACCCATTTCTATTACTCAAGTCTATTACAAGGTCACATGAGGCCAAAGATGGATGCTATAGGAGCCCTAATAATAATACCTATATTATAACAAAAACTAGCATTTATTTAGAGCTAAATAAACTCTGCTGAACGTTTGCCTAAGTTATCTCATTTAATTTTCACAATCACTATAAGAGGGAGGGTTCTATCATTACCTTCATAATATAAATGATAAAACTAAAGCTTATAAGACTACAGTCATCTGCTCAAGATCTCATAACCAAAGTGAAGAGCCGGGACTCAAAGCCATGTCTGTCTGACTCAAAGGCCTCTACTTCAAACATCAACACCTTCTTTCACTAAAGTTATCCTAAATATAATCAATTCCCACTCTCTAAGGCTTGAAAATCATCTCCCCCTCCTTCTCACAAACATGCCAACAGCACTGCCTAAAGCAGTCTCCTACAGAAGGAGCACTCTGAGGGGCTGCCCAAGGAGAACCGGTAAGGATTGAGACTGAAGAGATCATTGCCACTGTCAGCTGACTGCAGGCAAGTCACCACTGTTTAGGAAATGAAAGCAGATAGTTATATGGTACTCCTACGCATCCCTTTACCCTCTTCATTTCATAGTGAAATAGCAAGTGTGGGGAAAACTATGAGAATAAATATGGCAGATACTTATTAAATGAATGAAGCATTTTATTTTTTTAATCTTCTAATTCCATCTTGAGGCACTGATGACAGGAGAAAAGTGCCTTGCACAAACCTTGAAATTATATATTTTTTAATAAGGAGGCTCTTCTGAAAAAACTCAAAAGGTGGTGGCAGTTAGCTCTATCTAATAGTCCCTGTGTTGCAATATTTAGAGAGAATCATCTAAAACATAAAACAATCCATCAATATAATAGAAAGTAATTAACTTATTAAAAAAAAAGTGACCAAAGAATTAAAAGTATTCATCACACATCAAGGCAAGCAATATTCCAAAGAGTAACATCTAACTATTAAAAAGCAAGCAGCAATAAACAAAGATCATATACAGATTCACTGCATGGCAATTTATGTGTTCCACAGGATTGGGGAAATGTAGGCATAATTAGAGCACAAGGAAAGGGTCACCACAGAGACAGGGAAAACTGGTTTAGCTCCATCTTTCCCAATCACTCATGCATTCAACAAACACCCACTGAAACACCATATTGGGCTCTGAAGACAAAATTAAGTAAGACAAAATGCAGACCTTCATCAAATTCATGGTCTGTTGAAGGTCTATACTGTACATTGTGATCAAAGCTTTAGGAGGGAAAGTACAGGCTATTACGAGAGCTCAGAAACAACCCAGACTAAAGGGGGTTGGAAAAGGCCTCCCAGATAAAAAAATAAAAAATAAAAAACTTACCCTTCCATCCAATAGAACCACTAACCCAAGGAAAAGACACTTACTGTATTTAAACACCTTCTATAGCAATACACAAAAAAGTGAATATGAGTTCTCCCTGAGACAAAGGATTATGAGCATTTAGTTTTAATTTTCTGCTTTATATTTTTCTGCACTTTCTATACCAAGCATGTTATTACTTTTATAATTAGAAACAAAATAGTAAGTATTATAATTAAATGAGAAAAAAGGAGATAAAAAGAACTACTGGGCTTCCCTGGTGGCGCAGCGGTTGAGAGTCCGCCTGCCGATGCAGGGGACGCGGGTTCGTGCCCCGGTCCGGGAAGATCCCACATGCCGTGGAGCGGCTGGGCCCGTGAGCCATGGCCGCTGAGCCTGCATGTCCGGAGCCTGTGCTCCGCAATGGGAGAGGCCACAACAGTGAGAGGCCCGCGTACCGCAAAAAAAAAAAAAAAAAAGAACTACTACACAGAGCTTAAGAGTTTTAGGTAAGAGAAAGAGAGGATCAACTTTGAAAATGTAGCCTATGTTAAGGCATCCAGCAGAATTTACTAAGGACACATTATGTGCCAGTTGCTGTGACAGGCTGTTGGAAAAAATAAGTTGAAAATCTAACTCAGACACCTTTCAATGGCAAGTTAAGTAATTTTTACCAAAGAAAAATGAAAAGTAATAAACCCATATTGAGCTGACTAATTTGGAGTTGAACAACTCTTTCCAGAGCAGCCCCTAAATCAGGAAATGGCCCTAATTCAGGTTTTAGAACAAAAAGAAAAGTATTTCTGAAGCAAAACTATTCCTCAACACAACTGCAAATGATGAAGACCAACTAGACTCCAGAGTTCATATCACATGGCCTGTCCATGACTTGATGGCCTAGCAAATGCAGCCCAAATCTCAAACTCAACATGTCCAAGACCTGTTTCCTCCTTCAGCTTGTCTCTCATTCTATATTTGATCTCAGTTAAGGCTTTCACCACCTACTCTGTCACTCAAGTTAAGAACCTTAACTCTTTTTTCTGTCTCATCTTTCAAATGTCTCTGAAAATCTCTCAAATCTTCCTCCTCAATGCCACTGCCCTAGTTCAAGCTTCATCATCTCTCAGCAAGACTGCTGTAGCAATCTCTCAACTATCTCCCTGTCTCTAAAATCTCTCCTCTCTCCAAATCTTAATTTCCTTACTGCTATCAAAGCGATTTTTCTCTAATCACTGAACATGCCTATCACTCAGAATACATGATGGCTCTCCCCAGTGTTAGCATTCCAGCTCTTTAGCATGGCAATTAATACCCTTTGCAATCTGGTCCCAATGTATCATCAATGAAGTATATTGAAGAGAAGTTAAGAGCATAGATTTGGGGTCAGCCAGATCCAGGTTTGAATCCAGACTCTGCCACTTCCTTAGCTGCTAGACCTGAGACATTGGGCAGGTAACTGTACTTCTCAGAACCTCCATTCCCTTACTTAGAAAAGCAAATAAAATGTATATAAAATGCCTGACACATAGCCGCTAATCAAGAAGTGTACCTCTTCTTCTGTCCTTCAATTCAAATGTCTCCTTTTCCTAGAAGGCGGAAGTCGAAATTAATTTCCTCTTCTCTGCCCCCTAACAATCTGACTTGCATAGCCTTATGGCTTCATTTTTCTCTACCTACCATTACAACCTCCTTCCCCACCCTCTCATGTAACTGTAAAGGGAAAAACTGTACCTCACCCATTTTGTATTCTCCAAGGGCAAAGAATACAGCAGGGGTGTGGTGTTAGCTTACTGAATTGAAAGAAGTCCTCAGACTGTCTCTCAAAATGGACCCACCACACCTAGCACTTCTCTCGTATCCCAGGTAAACTGGTTATACCTCTTCTACTTCCCAGGCCATTCTTCAGGAGCCCTCTTTCTCCTCTAAAATATCCCCAGCACCTAACATAGGGATGACATATAGTAGTTACTTACACATATCGATGGAGTGAATGATTAATATTCTTTTAACACATGATTTTTAAACTCTTGCATTATATTATAGCATACAGAGGTACTATCAACCTGTTCCCCTATTATTAAATGGACGCTGTTTCTAATATTTCACTATTGTGAATTATATTCTCAGAAACATTCTCTTCTATAAATGTTTGTACACATATTCTAAGGAGTAGATTACTAGGCCAAAGAGTATCAATGCTTTGTGGTTTGTGATATATACTGCAAAAGCTCACTTTTTTTAAAAAGTGTCTCTAAGCCAATCATGAAATATCAGTACTATGAACTATAGGTCACCCAATTAATAATTAGTTCATAAAATGTAAAGATAATAAATTTCAAATAACTTCTATATATGGAATATGAATGGGTACAGAAATGAAATACACAGAATTTCAACATGATGAATTAAAACATTACATCTGTGCCAGATTTTTTTCCCATCTGATCCCATTAATTAAAATAATATACATTTTGCTGCCTATCATAAAGTTGATTTCAAAATTATGTACCTGCTAATTTCCAAAATGAGGGAAGCAGGAAGAACAATAGATAGCATTCAGTTCCAAATCATCCTGAATTAAGAAACATTCATATCAAGTGAGTTAGCTGAATTAAGTCTTAAGGACAGAAGGTTCAGTTAACAGCACTACTTAACATCAAGGTTTGTCAGTAATAAATTGAATATCAGATCTCAAAACTGTTGCTAAGTGTTCAATTTCTCTGTCAGGGGAAAGGAACAGAGTAAGGATAGACAGCTTGGCTTCTGCAATTAAAGAGACAAAAAGCAGGCAACATTATTCCATTAGTCACAACTGCACAAGCAGATCATTATATGTAATTTTAAGGTAGAAATAAATATATCGGTGTATCCCGACAATATAATGATGCAAATTGATAAAAGGGTTATTTGTAGCCTTCAAAACTTAAAACTCTCTTAAATAATGGCTGCAGTTCCATTCCACCAGTACCTTCTTCCCTCAACAAGGACCAAAGAATGCTATAGTCTACAAATGGCCTAGTCTTTAATAACATGATACCCAGACTTGGTACAGGGGTCTCAGATTACCACTACTCTGATGATGATTTAGGGACTTCATTTAATCAGAGTAAGGATTTTAAACAAAATCAAGCCTAATTCTGGTCTAAGCCAGGTTTAATTGACCATGGCTACATGAAGAGGAAACAAAAACCCCAAACCCCATACTGAAGCATTCTGCTCTCATTAAGTGCTGGCTTTATGAGCTCAGGCAAAGAACTCACTTTTGTACATTCAAAATGGTGGCACAGAACTTATGAATAGATTTTGCATAAAATTCTACGACAAATCCATTCAGAACTAGGGGCTTGGCTTTGTAGTGCTATCTTAACCCTCAATAAATCAGGAATGCTTAAAGCCTATTAAATTATCATTTCCCTGATCTGGCACCTGTAGTCAAGTTAATTTGTCAAAAACATTCCTACAGTCTGTCACTGGACACTGTATTTTCTGACAAGTTAAGTTTAAGATCAAATGGACAAAATCTCAATTTTCTCTGAATCACCAACCTTGGGTCCATTAAGCTTTTATTATTAAGAACGTCAACTGTCACTCTTTCTTTAACAAGGTCAAGTTCTGGTCTGGGTACCTCCAGGATCCTTATTCTATTAATAGGGACAAGTGAGGCATTGCAGTGTGGTGGTTAAAAGTATAAGTTGTAGAGTCAGAAAGACCTGGGTTCAGTTCGCAGCAATGCCACTTACTGTGTGTCCTTGGACAATTTTATTTAACCTTTCTGGGTCACTATTTCCACACAGAAATAGTGTATTATAAAAGTACCTCTTCATGGATTTGTTGAAAGGATTCAATGAAACTACGCATGTAAAGCACTTATCACTGTGCCTAGTCCACAGTAAATACTCAGGAAATGTTGGCTGTTCATTAAGTTGCCTTTTTTCCCCTCTACTTTTACATTCATAGACTTAAAAGCAAACAAACCAAAAAAAAACAAACAAAAAAACTTTATTACCATTCATACTTTTAAAACTGCAGGGAATTTTCAAAACAGTTTCAGCAAATGGTTGTCCTACGACGTCTCCTGAACACCTTCCACTGATGAGGTCCCTGCCACCCTCTGAAGTGGACCCTTGGCTTCAGTCTGCAGGCAAACGGTTTTGACGGCTAGAACTTTTTTTTTTTCGTTGAGGGACACTTTCTCTGAAGATTTTCCTCACTGATCTTAGTTCTAGCCCTCAGAAACCTGGAACAAACTTACCTCCACTTCCACAGACACCCCTTCACATACATGAGGACCTCAAACAAAGTAGCTCAGTTCCTAAACACTGCAGTATGAGCCACGTTGTAACCCTTCTCAGCGTACAGCACAGTATAGAAAGTGTCATTTCCCTCGGCTTTTCCCAGGCTGATGATTTGCTTGAATTTTCTTTCTGTAACATCTGTGACAAATATAAATTTATAGTCCCGCACCTGAAACAAGAAAGGGGGCTGGTGCTCTCAAGGAGCCTCCCCATTTAAAATAAACCCGCCATAGTTTGATGTCCTGTCTTTTCTCACTTTAAGAAGAAATGCCTAGAGCTACCGGTTTACGCAATCTGTTATCAAGTGAAATTTGAGTAATAGCCTTGAATAATTCTTTTTTTCAAGACATCGACTGAAAGACCAGCAATCATTCATGTTTAAATACAGGTAAGAAATTTTACAAAATGGGGGGTGGGGGGGAAGGAGGGAGGAAGAAGGGAAAAAAAGAAAGTCTACCCATACTGCACCTGGAATAAAAACCGTTTTCTCGAAATCTTAAATTCAGAAAGCAGTCCTTGAAAATGTCAGCTTTTACCATGGCATTTTATGATTATGTTTGCTTAGGACCTCTCCGCAGAGTCTACAGAACTGGTCTGGACCCAGCCCTTCCAGCCTTGAGCTGCGTAACTTTGGGCAAGCCCATAACCTCTCTGAAAGTCAATTTCCTCAGTCATGAAACACGGATGAGACTACCTCAATAGACTCACTGGACGTACGAAGCAAAAATAAAGCATGTTAAAATGCTCTGTGAACTGCAAATTGTCATACAGTGTCAATTATTTCTTATTACTTTTACTTATGCTGTTGCTCAGACCAGGCAGATCTTCAACAAAAAGTCCCTTCAAACAAGGTTGAGAAGCAGAGGCAATAGGAAAAGATCTCTATTTCTTCAGAGAGAAGAGCCATAGCATTCTCTTCTCATTCAGCCTCAGGATGGTTATAGCCTGTACCAGGAGGTGCTCTCACACAAGCACAATCCAGTCATCTGAAAGCATAATGGGATGTAAAGTGTCCATTTTGAATTTTCATGGCCATTGTGGGATTCTTTAGATCATTAATGTTACACAGCACTTTGCATTTAATTATACAAACAACGGGTTCTATAATGATGAGAATATCAGGGAAAGGTAATTTGCATGAACTAAGCCCCATCACCTAGAGTAAGTTTAGGGACCTCTTCATTATTAAATCATTTATATAATAAAGGCAATATGCTTTAAAAGTAAAAATAGGTTTTTTAAAACCATAAAGAAGAGTTACATGTTTTAAACTCTATCAATGATCATAATACAATGAGTCTTTTTAAGATTTAATATCAACTTTTAAAATTAAAACTCAATGGGGAATGTATACTTGGCTCCATTACTAGATGATGTATCTTTAGAAAAGATTACAGTATAGCCATTATCATCCTCCTAAATTATATGGAAAATCTGGTACAACCCTCCAAGTACCCCAAGGACAATTTAATTCCAGAGATAGTGAAGTATTTGGAGAATATAAAATTGTATAAATATTGAAGGAAATAATTCAGGTGCATCGAGCATATTCACTTCTTGCAGGGTTTCAGTTGGTTAAATGTTTCAGAAGTTTTAAATGTCAATATACAATTTAAAAGTTATATTGTGTCCTTGATTTTGAATAGTTTTTTAAAACCCACAAATTTATATACTGTAGTAGGTTCATGACTGTTTTAAGCACTTTAAGACTCAATGTTTCTTAATGATATAATTCAAAAATTTCACTGAATCATAATTCAGTAACTCATAAAAACCTCTTAAAATTAATCTTTCACGCATATCTAGCTTATCCAAAGTTAGAATTTAATTAGATGGCCTTGGCACAAATGGGCTTACTACTTTATTTGCTCAATCAGTGTATGTCTCTTCAGTAATTATAATGAATTCAAGTCCCTGATGCACCTCCTAGCAAACAATGTAAAAACATCAGACAAAATGGAAATAAATAGCTTTATATTTCTCCAATTACAACATTCACTTTCATCCTCAAAATGCACATGTGAAATAAGTGGGATAGGTGTTATTCTCAATAGGAAAAGGCCACACAAAGGACCTACACCCCTGGTGACAAAGAAAGATGCTTGTCTGCAGCAGAAAAATACATGTTTTTTACATGATACAACTGCAAAGAAAAATACATGTTTTTTACATGATACAACTGCATACAAATACATGTTTTTTACATGATACAACTGCAAAGAGCCAACTGAGAAAGTTTGCATTAAACAGTTTGAAAGTACATACTGAAACATAAATAGGAGCAAAAGAACTAGATTATTATTTATTGAGAACACTTCCTGTTGGGAAGACTCACTTCTAACTATATATAAAATTTACAATTGAGAAGAATCCAAAAAGTCCGACTCTCAGGCCTTTATCCCAGATACAATAAAAGGAATACTTCTTTACTGTTGGGTACATAGAAGGGGCTCAATAAATCCTCACTCACCATGTTTCAGAGGTTAAAAACACAAGGGAACACCAGCTCCCTTAAGAGTAGGCAGAATCCTCCGCTTCTGTTCTCAAAAAGCAGTGGTCAAGTAGCAACTCATGGACCCCAGAGAATCCTTACTCTTGGGTTAAGAGCCTCATCAGTAATTGTGAGGTGTATCTGTACTAAAAGTGGCTACCCAGGTGGTAGTACCCAAATGTGCTTTGATGATGACAAAGGGAGAAAAAAACAGTTTGGTCCTTGGAGAGACAGGCAAGCTGCCTATGACATCAACACGGCACAAGCTCCAACACAAGCAAAAGGTCTGATGAGACAAAGGCCCATCTCAGGTTGCAATTCTCTGCGGAAACAGGCAGCGGCGAGGCCTGCTCACTTGCAGGAACTGACAAATCACTCGGGTACCAGGGTCTCCCGGGTTTCTCCTCAGCCCTCTGGCATTATTTCCCTCCTGTTCATCCTGAGTCTTAGTCAGTCCGATCTCCTCTGAGGTCCTAACTAAACCAGACACAGGGAGAATCGGGATTTTATCTTATTAAAATAGATATGGCTAATTTGTCTTTTCAAATTCATTTTAAATTAAATTGGATTTCCTCGGAAGGCTGCTAGGTCAGTTCCCCTGCTGCGAAATGCAGGACAAAGGTTAATTGCACGCCCTTCACCAGCTCTTCTACTCTCCTGGGCAGGCTCTGATAACCTGCCCCCAAGAGGTGGGAAGGCTTCAGTTTATTGGGCGATAATGTTGCCATTAGAGCCATTTACCATTATGCCAAGAAACATTTCAATTTTTTTTTTACCTAAATAACAAGATATGATAGCAATAACAAGAATGAAATGCAACAATGTTACCAATTGGTGGTCAGTTCTTCTAAAATGCAAAACCCAAAGAATAAGACCTAACCTTGCTTTCCTAAAAGGCCCCAACAGATGCAAATGTACACACCCTCCTGGAGCAAACAGTTTTCTGGTTCCAGTGTAAAATTCCATTACCAATTTCACTTAATTTATCTCGTTTAAACTGTCTATGTTCATGAAAATTTAACCCAGTAATTCCCTGTTATACAAAGCATAACAGAGTATGAATATTTAAATACAATGTAAATAAAACACTTTATCAATTATATTTTTGTATTCTAAATTAGTGACTTCACTTAGCATGTCTGCCTTGCACAGCACCACACAATTTTTCAATTAAAGGTCCAGATGTTTCAAAGGCTCCAGTAGGCAACAGCAGTTATGAGAAATGCTTTATCTGCATTGTAATCATCACCACCACATCAGCTCTGGGCTGCATTAACATACTCATGTTTTATTCCTGCTCCCCTTCTAACAGAGCAGGTAATTATACAACACAGTGGAGAAACACAATCCTAAGGGCCGGACAATTTCCTTACAAGCGTCCACCTGAGCAACACATTTTCTTAAAAATTTGGGGTGACTGTTTAGCAGGAACACTGATCATGCAGAATAATTTCTTTAAATAAAAAGAGTGAATCACAGCCATACCAAGCTTAGCGTCAAATAGTATTAAAATGCAAGATGGCCTGCACATACACACTTATGTATACTGAAAATCAACTATAAGTTTGTATGTGTAAAAACCACTATCATCTGTTAGAATCTAAGCCATTCCTTCTCATTTTTAATGCCAGTGTCATCTCTTGAATGAGTCAACTCTATCTTTATTCTTAGTATTCAAAAATGACAATTCATCTCACCTGAGACTGACCAAGTACAGCAATTATCCCTGTGCCCATTTGATTAAAATATATATATATATGAGCAGAACAAAATGCAATTCTGACAGCTGAAACAAATATATTATTTTTAATTAAATAGTTAAAGAGATTTAATTAAAGAGTTAATTAAATGACTCTCCCACCCAAAAATAGAAAACAATAACCTCTGTTATAAGAGATACTGCTATGCTTAGGAAACACAGTAAGTATAATTTAATGGGAAAATATAGTTCCTCATTGTTAAGAGAAACTGCAACAAAGTTAACTTTAATTGTAATTTTAAAAATTATTCTATAAACATACTTGTATTTTGAAATATTCCAAAAGGAGATGTCCTAATGAAGATGCTATTCAAAAGATAAATGCCTTTACAAATATTAAAACTTCAGACAGGTCAAATCCTAGCAGGTTACACTTCAGCATCTGAAAGCAGACAGCTTCCCTTCCTTCCTGAAGGAACCTTAGGTGGAACATTTTTAATACATCACCATGTCACTTTTTAATGCGCCCCAATCTATTAACCACATGGCAAACTAACAGGGATTTTTAAAATATGAATTTTATGGCTTTGTGCTGGTGATTAATTAAATAAATAGCCACCGTTTCACAAATCATCCCTCTAATTAGTCTAAAACAGACACTTTGCATTCACTGGTGTTACTGCCATCTGAAGCTCACAGAAGGGCAGGAATGGTGCAACACGGCTGTGTCTCTGCACTTTGGAGCCCATTGTCCCAGGCTGCACGGCTGGCATCCCACCCTGCCACCCAGGGGCAGAGGTGCCATCTTCACAGGTGCTGCAGTCAGCTGGAATTTGATTCCAGCTGCTCAGAAAAGATGTTCTCCTTAATTATTCTCCCTCACCCTAAAGGAAACAATGAAACGACAAAGGAATAAAGTGCAACCTCCAGCTGCAAAGAGAAGAGGTTTCACCAACACAGTTCATGGAGTGAGTAAGAAAGTTGGCTCCAGCTATCTAGTTTAGGAATAAGTAGGGTGAAAGCCTTAGAACTCAAACATGTTATATCATTATCTTGAACTCAGATATTAAGCAATTACTTCCAAACCCTATTATTTAAAAGACTCCATTCAAAATCTGAAAAGGTCACTCTTTTTGAAACTAAAAAGAATTCAATCTAACTTGTTTTAGTAGTATATTTTAAAAGATGAGGGACTTCCCTGGTGGTCCAGTGGCTAAGGCTCTGCGCTCCCAATGCAGGGGGCCCAGGTTCGATCCCTGGTCAAGGAACTAGATCCCACATGCCACAACTAAGACCCGGCGCAGCCAAATAAATAAATACTAAAAAAAATAAAGGATGATAATTCCTCTGAAAGCAAATTAAACTTGGAGATAATTTTTAGTGTCGGGGGGAAAAATCAAATGGGAATATCTAAAGAATTCAATTTCCTTTAGGAAATACATTAAGCAGTTTCCTAATCTTGGTATTTAAACTTCATTAGGTAGGAAGGAAGGAAGAAGTGGGGGGGGGGAGAGGGAAGAAAGGAAAAGAAAAAGGAAGGAAGGAAGAAAGAAAGAAAAAGGAAGGAAGGAAGGAAGGAAAAGAGAGAGGGAGGGAGGAAAAGGGGGAGAGGGAAAGGGAAGGCCTAAGGGGAAAGGAGTGGGAAAAGAAAGAAGGAAAAATTCAGTAGGGATAACACACCAAGGTATGCTACAGATTATTCTGTAGAAAGGCTATCCTCATTTCCCTTCTCTCTAAGAATAGGAGGAAATGACGTGTTGCAGAAAAGACGAGAACCCTGAAGCAAGATAGACTTGTGCCCTCAGCTAAATCACATAATCCCACTTAGCCTCAGTTCCTTCCATCCTGTAAAGGGTTTTAGCCCCTATTCTCTATAATTATAGGGACACTGAGATACTATGGATAAAGCAACTAGCACATTCCGTGCACAGAACAGATGTTCAACAAATGATGGTGATGCTGATGGCAATGAGAAATGGGAGGAAGGCAGAGCCTGGGTGACTACAGCCAACACTGCAGATGCTGTGTTTCAAATGTGAAAAAGAGGGACAAAAGCCCAAATGTACATGAACACAGAACATGATCCTCACTGCACTAAAGAAAACCCAAATCACTGGCAACTAAGAAGAAATGGTGTAGTTTCTCTAACTTTCATCTTTACTGGGCACAGAGATAGGGGAGGGGTGTCTCTAAGACTGTTCATATGGTAGAAATTAGAAGGAAAATGAATGAACTTTGCATTCAGCAGACCTGGGTTTGAATTCTGGCTTAACTACTTACAAGTTGTGTAAACTCAGGCCAATCTGTTCACCTCCCTAAGCCTTCGTTTCCCCAACCCCAAACAGGGAAAATGATATATTCTTTGTAGGGAATCTGGGAAGAATGAATAAAATAGCATACTAGGCACTCTGGCAGTTAGGCACTCAGATAGTTTCTACTACATTAAGTTAGATCACATGAAACTCTGATATTCAATCACTTATGATCCACAAAAATTGCAGTTCCATATGGTTGTACCTAATATAGTGACTGAGACAATGAGTAGCATGAACTGGAAAAACAACAGAAAATTTTCAAAAACGGAATGACTTACACTATCAATATAGGAAGACGACCAAGATATAAAAGGTGTTTTTATGACTGGCTCATGATGCCAACAATACAGCAGCTAACATGTATTAAACACTTACTATAGGTCAAATATTAGCCCATATATTTGACATCCATAATATTAGTTTATGTAATCCCAAAACAATTTAATGAGATAGAGTCAACTATTCTCCCCATTTTAGATGAAATGGGAGTTTGGAGAAATGAAGTAACTTGCCCAAGGTCACACAGCTGGTGAAGCTGGGAGCTTTCTAACTGCAGAGCCTGAGTTCTTACTCATCACTTATAATTGCATGGCCACACTGCAAAGCTACTTGTTTTGCTTTTAATGAAACTATATGGGTGGGCAAAGGGCTGAAATAAACATTTCTCCAAAGATATATATAAATGGCCAATAAGCACATGAAAAGATGCTCAGCATCACTAATCAGTAGGGAAATGCAAATCAAAACTACAACAAGGGGCTTCCCTGGTGGCACAGTGGTTAAGAATCCGCATGCCAATGCAGGTGGCACAGGTTTGATCCCTGGTCTGGGAAGACCCCACATGCCATGGAGCAACTAAGCCCGTGCGCCACAACTACTGAGCCTGTGCTCTAGAGCCCACGAGCCACAACTGCTGAAGCCTGCGTGCCTAAAGCCTGTGCTCCTCAACAAGAGAAGCCACCACAATGAGAAGCCCATGCACTGCAACGAAGAGTAGATCCCCGCTCGCCGCAGCTAGAGAAAGCCCGTGGCAGCAACGAAGACACAACACAGCCAAAAATAAAAATAAATAAATTTATACATAAAAAAAACCTACAACGAGATACCACCTCACATGCATCAGAATGCCTACTATCAAAAAAACAGAAAACAGTAAGCGTTGGCAAGGATGTGGAGAAACTGGTAAACTTGTGCACTGTTGGTGGAAATGTAAAATGATACAGCCACTGTGGAAAACAGTATAGAAGCTCTTCAAAAAATTAAAACTTAGAATTACCAAATGTTCCAGCAATTCCTCTTCTGGGTATATATGCAAAAGAATGGAAAGCAGTGTCTTGAAGAAATATTTGTACACTCATGTTATAGCAGCATTATTTACAATAGCTAATAATGGAAGCAATCCAAGCGTCCACTGACAGATGAATGGAAAAGCAAAATGTGGTATACACCTACAATGGGATGTTATTAAGCTTTAAAAAATAAGGGAGGGACTTGCCTGGTGGTGCAGTGGTTAAGAATCCGCCTGCCAATGTAGGGGACACGGGTTTGATCCCTGGTCTAGGAAGATTCCACATGCCGTGGGGCAACTAAGCCCATGCGTCAGAACTACTGAGCCTGCATTCTAGAGCCCGCAGGCCACAACTACTGAAGCCCGTGCTCCTAGAGCCCGTGCTCCACAACAAGAGAAGCCACCAGGGTGAGGAGCCTGCGCACCGCAACGAAGAGTAGTAGCCCCTGCTCAATGCAACTAGAGAAAGCCCGCGTGCAGCAACGAAGACCCAATGCAGCAAAAAATAAATAAATAAAATTTTAAAAAATAAAAATAAGGGAATCCTGCAGTATGCTACAACATGGATGAAGCTTGAGGATATTTATGCTAAGTGAAATAAGCCAGACACAAAAAGACAAATACTGTATGATTCCACTTACATGAGATACTTAGAATAGTTGAATTCATGGAGACAGAAAGTAGAATGGCGGTTGCCAGGGACTAGGGAGAGGGAAGAATGCCGAGTCGGTGTTTAATGGGTATAAAGTTTCAGTTTTACAAGATGAAAAGAGTTATGGAGACACACTTGTAGTGATGATTATATAACGTTACGAAGGTATTTAATACCACTGAACTGCGCACTTAAAAATGGTTAGGCTGGTTAAAAAACAAACAAACAAACACCGTACTGGGCAAGAAGCAAATAATTTACAAATCATTTTCTGGGCCTTCCAAAGGATGGACATGCCAGTGGGCAAGCAAGCACCAGTAGTGAGAGTATTTCACACCAGCACCTACAGTGACTGGGATGACGATGCATTCAAAAGTCCCTTGCAACCATGACATTCTAGGATACTTCTTCTCCCATGTCATAGTGTTATTTAAGATAGAAAAAAAAAAAAATCAGACATGCTTGGAAGTTTCAAGGAAAAATCCTGAAGTTGTAATCAAATAGCTGCTGTGTTCCCATTATGTTATAGTCAAGCCATTTTGCTATGTGACAAAGGCAGCAAAGCTTTTTATTTATTTGTTTGTTCATTTACCTATTTATGTATACCTCTCATACTTCCTGAATCCTTTCATGTAAACAGTGAACAAGTCATCACAGAAAGGGGAATGGCACTGACAGTGGATGCTATGAATCCATTCCCTTCAAGTCAAGAAAATCCCCAAACACCATGCTTTCAAAGCCAGGACTGTAAAAACAATCACACTTGCATTTAAGGCTTCTTGGAGCGGCCTCTGTGGCACCAAAACCCACCAAAGATAAAGAAGATGTTTGTGCTAAGTTGGGAAAGTGGAGACATCAGCATTTCCGCCTTCAAACCATTATTTCTGCTCTCCAGACAGTACCTGATAAAGCATCTGAAGTGTTGTCTTCTGTGCAGCCACTGCTCTTCCAACGCCTGTGATCAGGGGTTTCCCTGGGGTTTCCTTTCGGACAATTGCAGCAGAGACTGAGAGGAACCTAAAGGAGCTGCCTTAACCTTCCCGTAAACTGATATTTCCATAGAGGATTAAGACAAACGTTTCAAATAAGCCAATTTCCTTTACTAAAAAACCAAAGTGACAACAGTAGTACCAAGAGAAATATATAAAGACAATGAATGAATACAACACACCTTTCTTGTCTTTGGGCATGCAAAAATATAGAGCAAAAGGTTAGATGGAAGTGGGCTACACAATTCCCTCTTATTTCTGTTGTTCCACAGTGGGGCCCAATGAAAAAGTTATACAAGAATTAGACTGAGTCATACCAAGGGGAAGAGGAAAGAAGTCTAAAAGCTACTATCTACTATATGTTGATGCTGCATGGTATATATATTTCTGTATTTGTGTTGATTATAAATTTTTCTATTCAGAAGAATGCAACTGTATTTCTTTTCTAATAAGGTACTTGCAGAACTCTGGGGATACCAAATGGTTACTTGCTGAACTGGTGAGAATGAAAATCCCTAACTACCCTTGAGATCCCTAACAAGCTTCCTTCTCCTAAAGTACCCTAGGCAACTCCACTGGGCCACAGGAAGTAAGAGCTCCCTGTGACCCAAAGGTGTAGGGATGTACGACTAACTGAACAGAACACTAAAAAAAAAAAAGCCAGAATAGAGAACATCCTTAAGAAATCCTGCTCTTGGAAAACTGAGGGAAGCCAGAGGGTTTCCTTGGCTTTGGTCACCTGCCAAGCTTACTGCTTTCCTCCTCATCTTCTAACCTTGTAGTACCTTTCTTGTTTTTCCCTTTATGGCCGTCTCTCCCACGTACCCATATTCCATTTTACACTATTACATGGGTAATGTGAGATGTTTCACATTTAACACTCTGTATTAGCACGGTGAACACTTCTGGAAAGACAGTAACAAAAATTAAAAAGAGCTAACATATACTCGGGCACTAGGTTGAGCCCTCTACGTATCTCTCTTGATCTTCAAAACTGCCATCACTCCATTTTGCAGATAAATAAATTCCTAGGAAGTTAAAGAAATTGTTAAAGGTCACACAGCTAGTGAGAGAACTCAGGTGGAAACCCAGGTCTGACTGACTCAAAAGATCACCATCTTTATCTGCTATAATTCCCTCTCAAACCAATATATTTTAAAGCTTTTTTTTCTGGGGGGGAGGGGAGCCTTGTATTATATTTTGAAGCAACATTTTCATGAAATCAAGAACCATGATATATTTATATATAAGTGGTCTCATCTTTCTCTTCCTTCTGTAATATGTATTTTTCCACAGCATTTAATATAACACATTAAAAAATTTTTATTAAAAGACTTCTATTTCAGCCACATATCAAAGTATGTACCCTGACCAACCATCTAAAAGAAAACAACTAAAGATTTTGATAAATATAAAAAATATACATAATATAAAAACATTTATTTTACCCTATAGGCTGGCAAGTGTTTAAGGAATTCACAAAGGCCCAAAATTTAAATGAAAAGGGAAACCCAGAAAGGGAAACAGAACACAATTTTTGCCTTAATGATGGTATTTGCCAAGCAAGGTGATATTAAGTATCTGCTTTTTTGGTCAGCTGGATACACAGGATAGCCCATTCATAATCTATAATAAAGCTGGAACCCAAAAGACCTACACGTGGGAGTAAATTAGAATTAAGGCCTCCCCACCCGATGAGGAAAAATGCCTATCCAAAAAAATTTTTTTTTCTGAGACTTTATAACCACAATCCAACATTCATATTCATATAAGATTTTCATACCAAATTCACATTACCTGATGGACCAGAAATACTCAAACCAAGAATTTAAAGTCGATCTGGGCTGACAGTACTCCCAGGTACCAGGCAGAAGCAAACAAACCCTCTCAGGAGGAACTGACATGTCTCAAATAATTCCAAAAAAAAGTTGCAAGAAATGAGTTACAGCCCCAAATCATAAAACATAGAATGCATTATATAAAAGACCCACAAAGACTAGAGTTAACAGAATGATCAGAAACAGAATATAAAATCAATGTTTAAAGAAAAATTTTAAAGTATTAGAAGTTTGGGTAGGATATTCTGTAATGGCCTATATGGGAAAAGAATCTAAAAAAAAGAAAGAGAAGAAAAGAAAAAAAAGAGTGGCTATATGTGTATGTATAACTGATTCACTTTGCTGTACACCTGAAACTAACACAACATTGTAAATCAGCTATACTCCAATAAAAAAAATTTTTTTTAAAGTGTGGGTAGGAACAAGAGACTATAAAATATTATTCAAGATGTGACCTGATATTGTAACTGAGTAAGAGAATGCACTATCCTTAGAAGATGCAAGCTAAAGTATTTAAGAGTGAATGGCACTTTTGAAATGGCTAAATAAAACATAAAGTAAATACAGAAAAATGTTAACAATGAACATAAGTGGTAGGTATAAGGATGAACTAAGGAACTAAGGAAATTATTATTAAATGTTTCATGATAAAAGTTTTAAAAATTACCAAACAGATCTTTAGAAGATCAAGATGGGACTTCTAGAAACGAAAAATACAATGACTAAAACTGCAAATGTATTGGTTCCACAGCTGAAGAGAAAACATGAATTGAAAGATAGAGTTGAAGAAATTACCTAGAATGCAACTCAGAGAGACACAGAGGAAGAAAATAGAAAAGAGGGTAAGAGATACGGAGGACAAAGTAACATTCTAACAAGTCTACCCAGAATTTTAGAAGAGGAAGGAAAAATAAATGGTACAGAGGCAATGTCTGAAAAGAGAGTGGCTAAGAGATTTCCAGAACTGATGAAAGACACTACTCCACAGACTCAGAAAGCCCAGTGAAATCCAAAGAGGAAACACAGGGGGGGAAAAATCTATATCTCAAAACATAATGAAACTGCATATATACCAGGCAAATACTAACCAAACGGAGTTAGTATAGCTATATATATAAAAAAAGGGGGGGATTTCCCTGGTGGCGCAGTGGTTAAGAATCTGCCTGCCAACTCAGGGGACACGGGTTCAAGCCCTAGTCTAGGAAGATCCCACATGCCGTGGAGCAACTAAGTCCATGTGCTGCTACTACTGAGCCTGTGCTCTGGAACCCGTGAGCCACAACCACTGAAGCCTGCGCACCTAGAGCCTGTGCTCCTCAACAAGAGAAGCCACCACAATGAGAAGCCTGCGCACCGCAATGAAGACTGAACCAGCCTAAAATAAATAAACCCAGCCTAAAATAAATAATTAATTTTTTTTTAAAAAAGGGGGCTTCCCTAGTGGTGCAGTGGTTGAGGGTCCGCCTGCAGATGCAGGGGACGCGGGTTCATGCCCCGGTCCAGGAAGATCCCACATGCCGCGGAGCGGCTGGGCCCGTGAGCCATGGCCGCTGAGCCTGCGCGACCGGAGCCTGTGCTCTGCAACGGGAGAGGCCACAACAGTGAGAGGCCCACGTACAGCAAAAAAAAAAAAAAAAAAAAGGGGGGGGGGGTGAAGAGTTCACTAGAGATATAGTCACAAATGACAAATGGTTCGATTCACCAGAAGAAATAACAATTCTGAAATTGTATGAACCCAGAAACATAACCTCAAAATATATAAAGGAAAATTTATCAGAACTACATGAGAAAATAAACAATTTAACAACATAGGGGAAGATTCTAACATATCTTTGTCTAATTGATATCAGGCAGACAAAAAGATACAGGTTTTAACACAGTTAACAGGCTTGACCTAATGGATATATTCAGAATTCTGCACCCAACAGTAGAAGTTGTTCCAGCAGTCTTTCTAGGTTCAGAGGTAATATTTGTGAAAAGTGACTTACATTAGTGGGCATAAAATCATGCTAAACAAATTTCAAGTAATTGGTATCATCAGGCCATCTTCTTTAACCACAAAACAATTAAGTTAGAGTCAATAAGCAAAAAGAAAAATTAGAAAAACCTTCTAGGTTTGGAAATTTAGAAACACTCATAAATAATTCATGTATTGATAAGAAGTAATACAAATTAGAAATATCTACAGGCAAACATATCAAAAAATGTGAGATTATGAGATAAAGCTAAAGGAAGAAGGACCTGTACCCCCACAGCAACTAAACATTTTAATGATTCCCCCAAAGGGACCAATGGCCATTTAGTCAGGCAATCATATACAGAGAAAGGGCTATATACCAACATTTCAAGAACTGCTGGGGAAGCTGAAAATGGACCGTCGTTGAAGCTGAAAATGGACCATGGCTGCAATACAGCCCTACTCGGGAGTGGCCTTAAAAGATGACAGTGATAGGAAGTGTTCTCAATAGACAAAGTTTGGACAATGCATTTGCTCCTCTCCTTTGTGTGGAAGGAGATGTGTCAGGAGGTTAAAATATGTAGACCCGTGGGAACTTGGACCTCAGGAGAGTTCTCACTACCCTAACTGATAAGAGCAGCTCAAGTGTGCCTAAACTGTGCAAACGTGGTTTACACTGAACACCTGCCTTCCTTCTAGGACTCTGGAATTTGATATATGCTAGGCAGAGGGTGCCCATGTGAACAGCTTCCTGTAGAAACCCTGGACACTGAGTTTCTAATAAGCCTCCCTAGCAGACAGTGTTACCTATATTGACACACCTTGTTTTGGGAGGATTAAGCACGTCCAGTGTGATGCCACTGGAAGAGGACTCTTAGAAGTATGTATCCAGTTTCTCTAGACTTTGCCCAACATGCCTTTCCCTTTGTTGATTGTGCTTTGTATCCTTTCACTGTAATTAACAAGACATGAGAACTACATGCTGAGTCCTGTGAGTCCTCCTAGTGAATCACTCTCTTAGGGACTCCCAACACAAACTTCCTCTACCTTCAGGCAGTCTTTGTTACTGGTCTCCCAGTGCTGGCACAATGGACACATGAACAGTTAGCCAGGATAGCAGACTGAGGCTATCATGGACCCAAAAGCATGATCTCTCACTCACCAGGGCTGATTTTGCTACTGCCCACTATCAAATATCCAATCTGACAGCAACACAGAACAATGCTGAGCCCCCAATAGGTCACCATCCCTTAAGGAGACCAACCAGCCATTTGTGGCAAGTTGAATGTACTAGACCGCTTCCACGCTGAAAGTGGTTTTGGCAGAGATCAACACATGTTCAAATATGGATTTGGCTTTCCTGCCAGTAATGCCTCAGCTAGCACTGTTATCTAAGAGTGTTTGATCCACCAAAATGGCAGCCCACATAACACTGCACCAGATTGAGGAACCCACTTTATAGCAAAGGAGAATCAGTACTTGCATATAACCATGGGATTGTCTGGTCATACTACACACCATACTACCCAAAAGCTTTCAGTCTAATAGTGACTGAACAACCTGTTGAAGGTGCAGATAAGACACTAGCTCAGAGATGACAGCCTGTGAGGCTGGGATGCCATCTTTAGGATGTAATACATATACAAAATAATATCAACAACCATTATATGGCATTATGTCCCAGTAGGTAAGATACATGGTTCTAGGAACCAAGGAGAGGAAGCAAGAGTGGCCCCACTCATCTTACTCCCAGTGACCCACTTGGGGAATTTATGCTTCCCATCCCTAGAATTTGGGGCTCTGTGGATTTAGAGAACCTGGCTCCCAAATGGAAAACACTTCTACCAAGAGACACAGCAGAAGTCCCACTAAATGTTAAACTATGTCTGCTGGTCAGGTTCCTCATGCCAAGGGACATCAGGCAAGAAGAAAAATCACTACCCTGACAGGAGTACATGGACTCTCATCAGGACAAGGTAGGGCTGCTATTACACAATGCAGGCAGGAAGGAACATGTCTGGTCAGTAAATCCATTTGGACATATTTTATTACTCTTTTTCCCAGTTTTGATGGTAAATGGACAAATGAAGCAGCCACAGCCTTTGAAAGGTAACCAGGGCTTGGAGCCTCTGGGATAAGTGTCTGGGCCATCATACCATAAAAGCCACCTAGACCAGCAGAGATGCTAACTGAGACTTAAGGGACTAGAATGGATACTTGAAGAGGGAGATGAGTATCAGTTTTGGCCTCAAGACCAGTTGCAGAAGTGGGGAGTGTAGTTTATTCCATGAACCTTCCTTGTATAAGCTTCCCCCCAAACCAGAAGCCCACCATAGAGATGAAGGAGTGGTCCCAGTAAATGCATATTTACTTATATGAATCAAGTAAACATAAGCAGTACAAAGGATAGACTGCATGGTCACTGCAAGAATATTAAGGCCTGGCCCCCTTATCCCAACTTGGGACAACTCTAAAGGGCCATCCTAGCTTCAGAATGTGCTCCATGGTATAAGCCCTACTGTCCAATTCCTTCTACCCAATCCTGTTTCCTTCCCTTCCCCCAGCAGACGATGACCCAGAAAGCACTCTCTGACCAATTTCCTGCATGCTAATCTCCATTTCAGAGTCTGCTTCCCAGGGAAACCCAGCCTGTGACAACTAGTTTTATTAGCAAGTTCTACCAAACATTCAAAATATAGAGAGCGCTAATATTAACCATACTATTCAATGGTACTGAAAAAGAACAATTCCTAAATCACTTTATGAGGCTAGAAAGCCTCCATATCAAAACCTGAGCGTAGGGACTTCCCTGGTGGTTCAGTGGTTAAGAATCCGCCCGCCAATGCAGGGGACACAGGTTCGAGCCCTGGTCCGGGAAGATCCCACATGCCACGGAGCAACTAAGCCCGTGCACCACCACTACTGAGCCTGCGCTGTAGAGCCCAAGAGCCACAAATACTGAGCCCACGTGGCACAACCACTGAAGCCCACACACCTAGAGCCCGTGCTCCACAACAAGAGAAGCCACCGCAATGAGAGCACGCACCGCAACAGAGTAGCCCCCGCTCGCCACAACTAGAGAAAGCCCTCGCGCAGCAACGAAGACCCAACAGAGCCTTAATTAATTAATTAACCGGGTTGTCTTTTAAAAAAAAACAACCTGAGAGTATAAGGTAGGAATATTACAGGCCAGTGTAAACAAAGATGCAAAATCCATAGGAAAATAAAAACTAACCAATGTAGCAATATATAAAAACTAAGATAGTTGATGAACAAAGTTAAATTTATCTTATCAAATGCAAAGTCAGTTAAACAAAGAAAATTACTGTAATTAATCAGATTAAGAAATTAAAGGAGAAAAATATATAGTAGTCTATATAAATATAGAAAAAGCACTCAGTACATTCAACATTCACTCATGATTAAAAAATAATAATCTTAGCAAACTAAGAAATAACAGGGACCTTTCTTAATCCAACATAAGCCATCTATCAAATAACAAACATCATTCTTAATGGTGAAACAATGAACGTATTCCCTTTAATATCAGGAACAAGACTCTCTCTTTTCAGCATGGTATTAGAGGTCTTAGCCAGTTCAGTAAGGCACGAAAAAGAAATAAAAGTACAAGGATTGGAAAGAAAATAATAAAACTGGGAATTCCCTGGCAATCCAGTGGTAGGGACTCGGCATCTCCACTGCTGGGGCCTGGGTTCAATTCCTGATCAGGAACTAAGATCCCGCAAGCCACTCAACGCAGCCAAAAAAACAAACAAACCAAAACTATTATTATTTGCAAGTGACTGACTCCAGACTACAAAAAAAAGGTATAAAATATGATTAATAAGAGTTTAATAGGGTTGTTGAAATTAAATTGATGCTATTTCTGAACACTAGCAACAAACAGGGAGACACTGATTTAAAAGATATTGAGAATACAATCAAAATATATTAAGTATGTGTGATTCAGTCTAACAAAAGACATGTAAGACTTCTATGGAGAAATTACAAAATTTGATGAAAGACATTTTATATCACTTAAATAAATGGAGAGATATATCATGTTCAAAATGTTAAAGACGTCAGCTCTCCCAAACTGATCTACAAATTTAGTCCAATTTTAATCAAAATCTCAATAGGAATTTCTGAAAAACCTGACATGCGGTTTCAAAATTTACATGCTAGCTCAATAAAGAGGTCAAAATACACAAGGCATTCGTGAACAAGAAAAAGGAGGTTGAGGGGACATGATTTACCAGATATCAGAAATTGTTTTAAGTCTGAAATAATTAAAATAGTGTGATATTAACCTGGGGAAAAACAACTAAACCGTGAGAACAGAAGAGAGAGTGGAGAAACATACACATAACGAAATCTGATGTATTACTGAGCTAGCACCACAGATCAGCAAGAAAAGGTGACACTTCAATAAATAATGCCAAGGGACTGCCCTGGTGGCGAAATGGTTAAGAATCCACCTGTCAATGCAGGGGACACGGGTTCGAGCCCTGGCCCAGGAAGATCCCACATGCCGAGGAGCAACCAAGCTCTTGCACCACAACTACTGAACCTGTGCTCTATAGTCCTCGAGCCACAACTACTAAGCCCGAACTACTGAAGTCCACATGCCTAGAGCCCATGCTTTACAAAAAGAGAAGCCCCCGCAATGAGAAGCCCACGTACCACAACGAAGAGTAGCCCCCACTCACAGCAACTAGAGAAAGCCCATGTGCAGCAACGAAGACCTAACGCAGCCAAAAATAAATAAAATAAAATTTATTTTAAAAAATAAATAAAATTTATTTTAATAAATAAATAAATAATGCCAGGACAGCTGATTAACCATCCAGAAAAAAAAATGAAAATGGACCTTTACCTCACACCACACATTTAAAAACAAAATGAATTCTAGATGGATTATTTAAATATGAAAACTTTAAATACAACATAGGAAAACATCTTTATGATCTTGGGGTAGAGAAGGATTTCTTAAACAAGACACATAAAGTATAAATAATGAAGTATAAGACTTATAAATTCAATATTAAAAATAAGAATTTCTGCTCATCAAAAAACACCATAAAGATAATGAAGACAAGCCACAATCGGGAGAACATATTTGCAACAGAATGGTTAGTGTCCAAATCCATTAAAATGATTACTATCCAAAATACATTTTTAAAAATTCCTTCAAATCAGTAAGACATGATAAACAAAAATGGACAAAAGATTTGAAAAAGTACTTCACAAACCAGCAAACATAAATAATCAATACACACACAAGATGGTCAATCTCAATTATAACCTGAGAAATACAAACTCAAATCACAGCGAGATGATTTCACATCTACAAGATGAAAAAATTAAGTCTGATGGGATAAATGGGACACTTACATACTGCTGGAGGGAGTGTAAATGGGAATAACCACTTTGGAAAACAATTCAGTATTATCTGTTAAGGTTGAAGATGCACACATACGCTATGACCCTTTAATTCCACATCTGCATGTACTCTGCAACAGGAATTTTCAAACCATGGTCCTGAGGGTTGGGAAATCAATTTAGCCATTTTCGACCAGCATTTTTTTTTTAAATAAAATAGAATAGATTCGAATAAAATATATCAGAGTGCATTTACACTTGGTTCTGGTCAGTATTCTTTCACAAAATTTTGTTTCGATGTATTATATATATCTGCACATGTACTTAATGTATGTGTGTACTGGGTCAGGATCTAAAATGTATTCTCTCTTATTATATGTGATTCATGGTCAAAACTGTTTTTAAGCCTCTGCTTTTGGGGTAATTCTTACACATGTAAAATATTTATAAACAGTATTGTTTGTAATAGCAAGAACTGTAAACAACCCAAATGTTCATCAACGATCAAACAGATAAACTGCAGTATACTTGTACAATGAATTAACTATACAGCTACAGGTATCAACATGGGTGAATCTCAGGGACATAATGTTGAGAGAAAAAAGTTACTGAAGAATACTTAAAGCGTAATTAAGTATTTATTATAAATATAAACATTTATAATATTTAATTATATATAAATATATGTAAGTATATATAAATATAAATACATTTATATAAAGTTCAAAACTATATTATTTAGGGATACAAATACATGGGATAAAGCTATAAGGAGAAGCAAGGGAATTAAAGACACCTTCTATGAGTGGGAAGAAAGCAAGGAAGATACAGAGGGGACTTCAGAAGTAAAAGTAATGTTCTTACTCCCAAACTGGGTGGTATATGAGTGATTATTGTACAACTTTATACCCTGCCTATACCTTTAAAATACTTTTCTGTATATACTCAATTAATTTTTAAAAATTTAAGACATATTTACAAGTGAATCCATTTCTCTACTTCACAGATGAATGAGGAGCCTCACAATCTTTTCAGCTTATATGGAGAAGAAAAGAACCCAGTTATTCCCAAGCAACCAACAAGTTCCTTTAAGGACACAGGGAGGGAGGTATGGAGGGAAGAAAAGAGAAATGCGTTATGTCCTAGAACACTCTTAATTTTTCTCCATACTCTTTCCTCCTTCAAATTCTTCTGGTCCCCTACAGTTTACCAAAAACAAAAAACAAACAAACAAAAACAGAACCCTCTTAAAGCAAAAGTTTTAATGCTAGAGACAACTCATTATAGGACTACTATGAATCAAGAAACAGGAAGTTAGTTAGCAGGAAAATAAAAATCAAAAATTCCTGCTAAGAAGCTCTGGAAAACCTTAAACTGATTTCAGTTCAGTTCAGTGTATTTATTTTTATTTTTGGCTGCGTTGGGTCTTCGTTGCTGCGCGTGGGCTTTCTCTAGTTGCCGTGAGTGGGGGCTACTCTTCGTTGTGGCATGCGGGCTTCTCATTGAGGTGGCTTCTCTTGTTGCGGAGCACGGGCTCTAGGTGCACAGGCTTCAGTAGTTGTGGCAGGCGGACTCAGTAGCTGTGGCTCGCAGGCTCTAGAGCACAGCCTCAGTAGTTGTGGCGCAAGAGCTTAGTTGCTCCATGGCACGTGGGATCTTCCTGGACCAGGGCTCAAACCCGTGTCCCCTGAATTGGCAGGTGGATTCTTAACCACTGTACCACCAGGGAAGTCCATCAGTTGCTAATTCTAATGCTGGTCTATATTTAATAAAATGCACGGTTATTACTTGTAGAACACAAAGACATAATCTCATAGTATATTGTCAAGTGCTAATTCTTCTCCAGAGTGAAAGAAAAAAGAATGCCAAGTGATTTCTAAGGGAGAAAAGACCCATAGTTACTCAAAATACACATCTCAAATGATTATCTTTTCAACAATGGCAAAAACTAAACAAAAACCCCACCCTATTTAATACAGGCTGTTACAAGCATTGCAGGAAAGGATCATAGACTACAAAGACATTTTCAACTCCCCCTCCCTTTTTTCACTCATTAAATTTTTTCTTAATATTTTCTGCTTGACATAATCACTGGCTAGCTACATTTTAGATATTTATGGCTTGTAATTTAAAGAGAGAATTAACATTTACTTAATGCCAACTTTTAGCTTAAAGCCAAGTACTGTGGTAGTGGTAATAGTGATAAAGATAACAACACTAGAAAAGAGAAAGTGGTCAGAGATACAAAAATGGAAATGAAAGAGGTAAAAATAAATCACTATATTATTCTGTATTAATAATACTCTTGTACATGGAAATCCCATAAGAATTAACGAAAAATTACCATAAACAGAGAATTTGGTAATGTAAAGGAATACAAAATTAACACAGAAATCAGCACGTTTCACACACATAATAAAAATGTAACAGAAAGTAAGACCCCATTTACAACAGCAATAACTGCAAATATCTAGGAATAAACTTAAGAATTATGCAAGAATATGAAAAATACTTCCCCAAACAAATGAATTCAAAATCCAGAAGCTATAAAGGGAAAAAATGACAAATTTCACTATATTAAAAAAAGTCTATCTAGCCCAAAAAAATCCACAAAATCAAAAGATACACAATAAACTGGACTAATCTCCCTAACATATAAAGAACTCCTAGCAAATAAGAAAAAGATCAAGAATCCAATACATCTGGGAAATTCACAAAACTGCCAAGGTTCTTAAACAAATGAAAAGCTCAACCTCACTCATAAGAGAAATGCAAATTAAAATGACACAGATTCACTTTTCACCTATTAGACTGGCAAAAATCCAAACATTTGATAAATTCTGTGGTGAAGCTGTGAGGAAACAGGCACTCTCACATATTGCTGGTAGCAGTGTAACTGACACAATCCCTATGCAGGGCAATTTGGCAATACTTACAAAAATCACAAATGCCTATTCCCTTTGACCCAGCAATTCTGCTTCCTGGAATTTATCCTACATATATAATTGCACACTTTTAAATGCCATATGTACAAGATTATTCACTGCTGCATTGTTTATAATAGCAAAATATTAGAAACAACTCAAGTCTCCATCAACAGGGAACTGGCTAAAGAAACTATAATATTTCCAAACAATGGAATACTATGCAGCAATAGGAAGGAATGAGAAATTCTCAGCGCACTAATACAGACAGATTTCCAAGTTATACTGTTAAGTAAAAAAAAGGAAGCTCTGAAACAGTGTTAGTAGTATGTTACATTTTGCGTAAAAGGTGAAAGAATAAGAATATAAATTCATATTTGTATATGTACACTCTGGAAGATCTACAACAAACTAACAAAATGGGTATGGGTAGGCACTAGATGAATGGAAGACAGGAACGAGAAAGACTTTTCACTGTATAATATCTTTTTACATTTTGAATCATAAGAAGCATTACCTGTTTAAAACATGAAATCAAAAATAACAAGAATAGCAGCTATCATTTATTGAGTACCTGCTTCAAGGTGGGCATGTATTATCTCATTTAATCCTCATAACACACTGAAGTGGGTAATATTAACTCCAATATAGAGGACTGAGGTCCAGAGAAATTTTCACATCTGTAAACCAGTGTAAACCAGTGACACCGCCTATCTCACAGGCTGTTGTAAGGATTAAATGAAATAATATATATAAAATACTTAGCACATGCCTAACACACAGTAAATGCTTAATCAATGCTTTACCATTCCAAGACAATAACTATTTCTAAGGATATTTCAAACAACTGAACCATATAAAATACAATAAAATTGGACAAGAAGTTTGGCAAAGATGTTTTAATTGGAATTTTTATACATGTAGGTTAAATAGCCTCTTCTAATTAATTGAAGGCTGCTTTAGATATGCTATATCCTCATGATATAAATTACATGGTCATTAAAATAACTGCTCATATCCCATAATTATACATGGGTCTTTAAGACCACTCTTTAATAGGTTGAATATACTTAATGAGAAAGGATATCGATGGAAAACTTTAGAAGCATAACCAATGTTTATTTCAATAAAGGTGGGGTGCTGTACATGTGATGGTGACTTCAAGACAAATCTCCAAATGTAAGATCTGATTCCAAAATATTGCCATTTCAAATTCACTCAGTTACTCGTGGACAACAGGATGTCCCCACACCCTGAAAGTACACAATCACTACACATGCTGCTAGGCTATAAGCAAGATGTTCCTTTGGGGAAGTTTCAAAAGAAACATCAACTTTCCCCTTTCCCCTTGTTTCTATAGAAACAAGCTGTACTGATAAGACTCCCTTTAATACTTAAGCCCAATGAAAAGAACATGAAGAAGAAGAAAAAAGAGCTACAAAGAAGCAACTGACTTTCCATAAGCTTACCAAAAGCCATGGTCAATATAAATGAGATAAGACTGAATTCAGGGCAGAGAGTTACAAAACATTTTATTTTAATTGTAGTTTTAAGTATTTGTCTTCATTCTGTCTAAAAATAAGCTACGCTTAGAATCATCCAACTACATGGTAAAAAAAAAATACACAAGTATAGAAGGAAAAAACTAGGGTCATATTTAAAGTATAGAAGGAAGCAAAATATAAACAAGTCTTTATCACTACGCATTGAAAGTTTAAAATTTATTAAGAAAATGCTCTGTCCAACATGCAGTCACTAGTATAAGGGGAACTATTCCTTCTGTTTCCAGGCTTCTTAGATTTAGCCACAAAATAGGTCTCTCTGCCCTTTTAGAAATATTAGGGAAAATCAGATTCCTTCTCTTTGTCCTAGGAAGAGTGAGTTAACTGACATGGCCTTAGCCATTCCAGGCACTCAGTGTCTGCTCAGCAGTTGCTCCTGTGTTCAAACTTTGGGGGTCAGGGACCTGGCCAGCTTTCTAGCAGCAGGTCTGAGGGCCCAGATCTCTCTAATTCCATTACTGGCATGGAAAGGGTATGAGACAGCAATTCTGAAAAGTCTGTCTCCTCTGCAGATCAGATATTGCCTTGGGTGAGTCATCCCAAAGTCTAGACCTGCACTGTCCAATACAGTAGCCACTAACCACATGTGGCCACTTTAATTTAATTTAAATAAAATTTAAAATTCAGTTCCACAGTCACACTAGTCACATTTCAAGTACTTAACAGTCACATGTGAGTGGTGGCTACCATACTGGACAGCACAGATATAGAACATTTCCATCAACATAGAAACTTCTACCAGATAGTGCTGGTCTACACTCAGTGGAGGAAGTATTAGGGTATTAGGGTTGCAAATCATAAGCAGATTTGCCAGTAATAAAATGAACATTTAAAATTCCATTTTTCTGATTTCTACGTTGGAACTCTCAGGGTACCAAAGTCAGATCAGGGAGAGGTGTGGTTAATATTCACCTCCAAATCTCTAACAATAATAACTAATATGAACAGAACATTTATGATGTGCCATCCACTAAGAGCTTTAATTATTTAATTCTCGCTATAATCTTATATAGAAGGTGTTAACCATCATATCCCTTTTACAAATGAAAAAAGTAAGGCTTAGAGAGATTAAGTGATTGGCCCATGGTCACACAGCTAGTAAGTAAGAGAGTCAGGATTCAATTTTAAAAAACAAACAAGCAAACAAAACCTGTAGGTACAACTCATACATACACCAGAATTAAGTAGGGCTCATCCCACTAAAGCCTTCTGTGAAATTTTCATCATTACAGAATCATAGAAAATTAGAATAGGAACAGAAACTAATGCAGTGTTGTTTCATGACCATCTTTAACCCACGACCCCTTCTAATAACTATAAAAATCTCACACTCCCCCAAAGATGATGTGCACCTCACCATGGCCATTAAAATTTATTCTATCTTCTGCATATCCCCAACAGTCAAATCTTAATGAGGCTTTACTTCTTTGTAAGTATTGTATAAAAATTATTTTTAAATTTTCCTTACATAATATTAGAATATTGAATATACTTTTTCAAAATACAGTCACCTCAAACACACACATACTGAATCAGTAAAAATTGATGACTCTGTCCAATCTTCCCAATTTTAGAAATGAGAACAGTGAGGCCAAAAGAGGGTGGGAATGCCTTGCCTGCAATGAAAGACAGAACTGCTGAAACCAGAACACACTGGAAAGGCTCAGCCAACACACTTTACTTCACCTGACCCTTGAACGGCAAAATTCCTTAGGGCCCCCAGCCCCCCAACCAAAAAAAGTTAAGATTTGGTCTCATTTGATGGTAGATCTTGTGAGATTTGTGGTAATGAAGCTCTGAGAGTACTTGGATAGGAATTCCCTATGCAATTTTCATAGATTGCTGGAGCCAGAAGGGACCTCAGAGAACTTATCTATCTCCTAATTTTAGAATTGAGGAGACAGAAGCTCAGCTCATTATATATAAAACTGAGGCATCTTACCCTTCACCATTTTATAGTCTCTATGACAAAGGTGGCCTGTTCATTCATTTAATTTTACTAAATGACTACTGGATGACAGGATCTGTGCTAGTTGCTGGGTTATAAAGACAAACTGAACATTGTCCCTGTCCACACAGAGCTTACATTCTTGTGTGTGCGAAGGATATGTAAACATAATTACAATGGAGTGTGATAAGTGCAACTTCTGGGAGTGAACTTGAGGGAGTCAAGGGAGGTCATATGTGGGCTGAATCTTAAAAGATAAACGGGAATTCACTGACAAAGACATTCCAGGCACAGAGAACAGAACATACAAAGAACGGGAAGCATGATATGACAGAATATGGACGCAAGTGATGAGATGAGGGAAAGGGTATTTTTCTCGAAGCTTTATTGAGATATAATCGACACAGAGTATTAGTTTAAGGTGTACAACATAACAATTTGATCTATATATCTATATCTATCTATCTATCTCTCTCTATATATATATTTCAAAATGATTACCACAATAAGAAAAAGTGTATTTCAAATAAGAGGCTTTACTATGTAGATTATCAAGGAAAGTCACATAAATATGAAGGATAAAACTCTGACCATTATCTTTCTACTTGTGATCTGTGCTTTCACTATAAGTCACGTAAGGTAAGAATGTCTCTTCAACAAATGGTGCTGGGAAAACTGGATATCCACATGTCAAAGAATGAAGCTGGACCCTAACCTTACACCACACGCAAAAATTAACTGAAAATGGATTAAAGACCTAAAGGTAAGGTCCAAGACTATAGAATGCAAGTCTAGGGAGTTAGGGCTCCTTCTATTTTACTACACTGCCTCCCAAACAGCAACAATGAACACTTAACCACGGAAAGATGGTTAATACTCCCTTTGCTGTGCCCAGCCTGGCAGAGCCATGTAGAGCCCTCCTCTGCCTGAGAACATTTCTACCACATTCAGGCAATGCTCAGATCTTCCTGGGTCTTCTCTTCTCCGGGCAGATTTTGTAAATCCCAACTCATACACCCTGTTCCCAGTCTCCACCTCCTCCTGGCAGCCTATGTCTGAACACAGGCTGTTTACAGTCGCCAAAGTCCGTCTTATAGGCACACACTACTCCCACACACTAAACTCTCTACTTTTGCTAAGTGGAGGCACAGTGATTTATTCAGACCGGAGGATGTCAATCCCTTGCTCAAAATATGACTCTCAGGATCAGGTCAGAACCTTCTTGATCAAGCCTCATCTCTTGCCTCTTCCATCCTCTATGTTGCAGGCACACTCAACTACCTTCATTCTCCCAGAATCCACCAGAATTTCTCTCACCTCAGATTTTTATACCTGCATTTCCCCTGCCTGGAAGCTTCTTACCTAACTAACCCCCTCCCATCCTTCAAAGTTTGGCTTAGGGTTCATCTAAGGGGTCTTCCCTAATACCCACCCATCCCAAGTCCCAGTCAGGTGCCCCTCCTTTAAGGAGCTCAGCCTACTGAACTTTTCCTCCCATAGCATTTGGTACATCTTATTGTAATTGTCTCAATCTTCTACAAGATTACATACCCCACGAGTTTGGGGCCTCTGTTTCATTCGCCATTGTATCCTCAGCATTTAGCAAAGTTCCTGGCACATATAGGTTCTCAAGAAATATTTCAGAGTGAATGAACGAATGAGTTTTTCTTCTACCTCTCTGGCTGTGTTCAGTCATACTGACCTTACAACCAACTTTCTTCCATGTACGTCTTGGTTAAACCGTATGTTGCCCTTCTCTTTCACTGCCCCCATACACAAACAACTGCATTTTATGGCCTAAGCGCAAGTGTACCATTGCCTTGTCAAGGCCACTTCGGTTCCTGACTTTGTTACAGCACATGCCTGCTATTCCCCCCAGTTTCTGCCTTCCATGAATGTGATCAGCCTGTCATCAATGTTCTCACCAAGCCCCTGAACACACGGAGTCCTGCAGCTTGCCACAATAGATAGCTATCCAGATCAACACGTGTCTATAGTCACTCTGTGCCTCGTCGCTCAGGCCAGGTGCAAGCCCACCTGACCACAATGTTACTGGCCAACGTTTCTTCAGCTTGCCTACAAGAATACTGTACAAGATTCTGCTACAACAGTCAGATGCTTTACTGAAATTCAGAACACCATGACCACAGTACTCTAGCTAATCACACTACCGAAGAAAGAAATGAGGTTATCTTGGCCTGCCTGGTTCTGAGTGAACCCACGCTGGCTCCTAGTGATCACTGCTTCCTTTTTCCGGGTTTACAAGCCCCACAGCTCTTCCTAAGTGAGATTTGTAAATCAAGACTGCCCCATCCCAAAGCTGAAGAGAGATGTCTGTGAATGCCTGGGTTGCTGAAGGAGGCTTCATGAAAGTAGGCGAGTTTTAAGGAAGATTTTAACGCAGAGGACCATCAGAGCTTGCTAGAGGACAGACGGAGAACAGCCAAGTCTAAGTGTGCCTAACAGACACAGCAAGGCTGGATGTGAGTAGCAGAGACAGCAAGCCAGAAGGCTTGGCCCGAGTATAACCTGGGACAAGCAGGGACTAACAAAAAGCAAGTTCTTCTTTCTTGGCTGCTTCCTTGATCAGAATGGTCAACTAGAGTTGGCCTTCTGCCAGAATTCTTGTTTTGACTATCGTAAAACACACACACTAGATCAAGCAGAGCCAGAAAGTAACTCCTATGTACAAGGCAGTTGTCAGAAATGGCCAGTCTAGTTTCTCCTAAGAACCTTCTGATAACAGATTCACCACTAGGATTACGTGTAATGGGCCATTTTGTTGTAAAGGACTATTGTGCAATATTTTCCATTTCTCTTCCAGAAAAATGCAGAGGTAATTATGTACTCATAGCCAGTGTAGCAAATCAGTTAAATTAAACCTGTATTTCATCTAACTCATATAGGATATGAATAACATAACTAACTTTTCTAATTTCATACTCTAGTACTCCCAAGTAAATAAAAGGGAAAAAAAGTAAAGTTTTCCCCCTACAAATAGAATCTGTCACTTCCTAGGATGTGCACTTTTCAGCTCACGCATCCTAAATGCATGTGGAGATATTATATGTACTTTCTATTTAGCAATTTAATTATATCTTTGCATTCAAAGAGGGGCAATGGTTTGCAGTAATAATCAGGTGAAAGCATTCTAACATTAATATGCTGGAATCCGATGTGTTAATTTGATGCAACTTTGCCTTGACAATATGTGATTAATTTGTTCTCAGGCTAGCCCTGCTCCCAGCTCTGACAGTTTAAAATGCTGGGTTTCTTTATCCATATCGCTATTTGACACGCCTTAGCCCACTGCTTTGCTAAGACCACTGTTAATTTGTAATGAACTTGCTTTTCAGGGGGGCTCCTTCATTTTTAATTCTGTCAGTGTCACCTCCTTGAGGAAAATTACAAGTTTCCGTAGGTGTGATTACTGCCAAGTGCTGCTGATAAGAGGTTTGAGAAAACAGGGCTTTATAAAGAAGTCTGTATTTAATCTGCTGAAACAGACTTATTGCCTCCAGACAGATAAATATAATACAAAGTTCTCTTACTTAAAAGTCATTCCCAAGTTCTCCCTCACCACCACCTCCTCCTAAACAAAAACACAGTTGCATTTCCAGGATTCAATGAGTCACTCAGGGAAAAGAGGTGAAAGTATAATAAATTTAGCAATAATGGTGATTCTTGTCACCAACTTAGACTTGTAGTGGAGTCTTATAAAACACATGAATATACTTTTCACAAAGTGGGGAAGAAGGAAAAAAATCTCACTGAAATACCTATGGTTTCACTTCCTTTCTAACTGGCAAATGAACATTACACAGCCTCACGAACCCATTTTCTGTGGTCAAACTGAGTACTGGTGAAGCTAGGCAAGGTTTAAATTTCTCCTTGGAATAGAATCCTGAGAACGCTTGACGAAGGGTTACAGGGGAGATAGAAAGTCAAAGTTGCAGAACATAATGCTTAATATAATAACCTATTAGAGTAACAGGAGGCAGCTTCTATAGCACTTTCACTGGTGTTCTCCATTTAACCTTCAAAATAACCACATCCAGTAGGTATTATCATCCCCATTTCTTCCACATGAGGAAACTGAGGCTCAAAGAGTTCATGAGGACTTACCAGCAAGAAAAGGGCAGAACTCTGGGATAGGAAAACACATTTTGTGACTGCCTGTCCTCTGCTTTTCTCCATCACCATCTACTGGATTGAAAAGTCATCCCCTCTCTAATTAGTCCACAGACAAAGCTAACCAGTCTAACGTTGGAGTCTTTCTCTTTAGCTCTAATCCTTAGTCTTTTTCCATTTAATCAGAGGCATGCCATTCTTCAGCAATTCCAGCCTTTCCACCAGGAAGCCTTCTGTTCCCAGAGGGCCAGGCAGACATCTAGTCCTACTAATTTTACCCTCAGAATTATCAGATGTTCTCGAATGTCTATTTACACCAAGAGCCAGCAGCTTAGAATAGCCCCACTCACCCCATACATCAGTAGTGGCACGCACCTCTTCTCAGATGATTGGGGAAGTTTCCCAATACTTCACAAACTAAATTAAAACTCCTAGATATGAACTACCACTGGGTTCCCCCCACTTCCCAAACTATCTTTTTCTCTATATGTTCCCCAGCTACTGCTCAAATTTAAAAAAAAAAGAAAGAAAAAACAACTCCCTTCCACTATATATTCAGGCCAAAATGACTCCTATCACTCACTGCATCTTCACCAAGAAGAACACTGTTCTACTCTTTGCTAAAACACTCCCACCCTTGCCTTCTCCACAAGACCGTTCATGAAGCAGCCTTAAAGAAAGAGGTATGTAAACTCTGCAATATCTGCCAAAGGAATGTAAGCTAGTCACTGAAAAGGAGTATTTATTATATAAAAAGAAAAACTCAAAGATTACAAAGGTAGGTGCACAAGCATGATGTAAAATTACACCTAAACTAAAACTAATTATGCTAAAGATAAGTTAGCATCTACTGCTCAAAAAGAGACACACGAAACTTGGATTTTTAAGCTGTCTTTGATTTAGAACTTTCTTAATGCTCCTTTCTGTGGTTTGTTTACCTATTAGTCTACATACAAGTTCCTTCAGAGCAGGGGTAGGAATTTATTCATGTATGTATCCAGAGGGCCTAGAAAGTAGACACTCAATAAGTTTTCACTAAATTAAATGAAATAAAACTGCTAGGGGGCATGTCTATACCTGCTTACACATGGCCCACCTAGAGCAGCTCAGTTCAGTCTGGCACACATACAACCCCCGGGGCACCACCTATGGCTGGTGTGGTGAGAACAGCTGCTGCTCTGTGATGCCTTCCCCTAAAGGACAGACAGCTCCATGGCAGAGACTACATTCCTTATTCCCAGGTCTTCCTCCTCCACTGATGTGTGTCGGCAGGAACTCTAGGGTACTACTCCCAAACAACAGAAGAGGAGACTGGCTCCAAGATCAACTCGACTGTGAACCAAGCAAAGGCAGAAAACACCTCTCCAATGACAGGTGTTGTGCCTAGGACAGAAAAACATATCTTGAAAGAGATGTGCAGACAGGAACAAAAATAAAACTGAATAGAAAGAAGGAAAAAAGCTAAACCAAACACTTAACCTAAGGGAAGTACTGGTTTGAAAAAAGTATGTACGAAAAAATGTTAATGTATATATATCAAAGATACAACAAAGGCAAGTGAAATGAAGTAGATAATTCAAAACTCCTGTACACCTAACAACTCTATAACTATAATATCTGCCAGATAACTGCATATTCTCTAACATGCGAGCTGGAAAAGTCCATCTAACACTGCCAGAAGGGTCATCATCCCTAGAGAGAAAAGTCTAAACCAAATACTGCACATAGTGTGGGTGTACTAGTGTGTCCAGCTACCAGACCATCCACCATTGAAAAGCACTAATTAACTGAAGAAATTAATCTATATGAGTTGGTCATTTATTATGTGCCAGTGACTACAGCAACATTTTCTCATGCATGAGCCTTCCGATAAGTCTCACAACTCCTACCAGCAAGGCTGGAAGGAGAGGACGCTGGGGTCCAAGAGAAGTTAAGCTCTTACTTACCCAAAATTGTACAGACACTAAGTGGCAAAGCCAGGACCCAAGACTGTCTGACACTTAACCCAACACACCCAGACCCCTGCCCAAAAAGCTCACTGTGAAGCACACATACACACACGATCTGATTAGAAACGTCACAAATCAGTCTCTAAGTATAATGTAAATGATACAAAAGTGCAGAGGGAATGGCAAGATAAAAAGTGGTTCAAGGGCTTCCCTGGTGGCGCAGTGGTTGAGAGTCCGCCTGCCGATGCAGGGGACACGGATTCGTGCCCCGGTCCGGGAAGATCCCACATGCCGCGGAGCGGCTGGGCCCGTGAGCCATGGCCGCTGAGCCTGCGCGTCCGGAGCCTGCGCGTCCGGAGCCTGCGCGTCCGGAGCCTGCGCGTCTGGAGCCTGTGCTCCACAACGGGAGAAGCCACAACAGTGAGAGGCCCGCATACCGCAAAAAAAAAAAAAAAAAAAGTGGTTCAAGTATCAAAGTGCTAACCAGAATGAATTTTGTTCTGTTTTCTGCAGACAATGAGGCAATGGGCTAACTGCAGTCCGGGTTGAAGAAATGACTGGAGCAAAGGTGTGAAAAAAAATTAGAAATCATTTGCAGTCAGACTACCAAACTGTCAGGTAATCAGCAAAAGGGGTTCTGTTGGGAGGCAGGGTGACAGACGATCTAGAATCAGGCTGACCCACGTTCAAGTACAGCACAAACTTTCCTAATTACTGGCTTTCATTCATTCGTTCCACTAATAATTATTTTGCACCCACGTGGAAGTTCCTTTGTAGGGTTTTCTCCTCTCTGCCTCTTGGTTTCCTCATCTAGAAAACAAGAATAAAAATCTCTATCTCCCTGGGCTATCCTGGGGCTGAAATGAGAAATGATGTATTAATTAAAGTAGCATACCTACAACAGGAAGGTAGGTGATGGGTAAATAAAGATCAAACTTCACTGAACAGTAAGAATTAAGTTGGAAAGTATGTGGGGAGAAAGGCTGCCACTGCTGAAGGGCTCTGTCAAGTGGAGTTTAGTTTTGCTACCTCAGGAGGACAGTGGGGGTATTTAATCTGGCCACTGTTATACACGACACACAGAAGGAGAGGGCACAGGTGGCAGGGAGACCAGCCTGGAAGCTGCTGCTGTAACATAAACGGGATCCGAGAAGGTCCTAGAACAAAGGAGTGAATCTGAGAAGTGTCAAATCTGACAGACACTGAGAAGGAATCACTGGATGACCTTAGGGACACATTGTGAGGAGAGAGTGGTGAAAAAGAAGAAAAGTACTCCCATCAATTCACATCTTTAAATGGCTTAAATCTCACTTTGGAAATAATCTTTCTTTGAAAATAATCACCTAGACGTTACTGATTTCACAGAAAGACACTTTGTTTTGCACACAAAATACACTTTAATATTTTTCTGCTTTTTCTACAAGCAACACCCTTCCTCCTAGTCAAGTCTAAATACTTACCAGGCCGTACAAATTACCTCAATCCTTCCAAGATTAAACTGCAATCAGCTTACTCTCACTTATTTCCCTCAATCATATGGGCTTGAGGAAACAGAGCCTGTACCCTTTAAGACCAAAGCACATAAACCATTGTGTCATCAGTAGAACAGCAGCACTCTATCCCTAAGCACCTCACTGTCTCCTAAATGGCTTCAGCTACAAATATTCCACTGGCAAAAAGACTTTATGAAAACCTCAGGGCAAAAGGAATGATCCCTACCTTTTCGGCCAACCCCTTGGGGAAAACATGGAGCGGCTCAAAATCTGGCTGAGAATTAACCTCACAATAACAAGTAGGAGACCTTTGGGAGCCCTCACACCTCATGCAAGCATAACGCAGAGATTAGGAACGCTGTCTGCAGCCGGACTGCCTGGGCTCACATGCTGACTCCCCACCTCCCGCTATGCAACCTAAGGCAAATTATTTAACTTTGCTGGGCCTCAGTCTCCTCACCTTTCAAACTGGGGATTACTGTAATAACTCTTCGCAGGGCTGTTGTGAGAAGTAAATTAATCATTACATGCAAAGCACTCAGAATGGTGACTAGCACATAGCAAATTCTTAATATATGCAAGTTGCTATTATTAATGTTATTGTTATCATTAGAGTCATGTGAATTACCAAATATAACCCAGCAGGATGCAGATTTATCTCCCCCCCCCCAATACTTATTGAGCACTATGCTGGGCACTCTGTACAAAGAGAAGAGGGAGAAAGAGACACAGAAAGAGAAAGATCTTTACTCTGAAGACTCATAAACAAGGGACTGTGGAAGTAGAGAAAAGGGAGCTTGTCGGGGAGGTCAAGGAAACGGTGTGGAAGCCAATGCTGAGTTGGCTCTTGAGGAGGACAAATAGGGATTTTCCAGGGGAAAGGATTTTACCTGGCAGCAGATATTCTGGTTTCTAATATGTCAGACCTGAATCAGCATTTCTAGGTTTCTAGGAAGGGCAGACAGCTACCTAAAAGGATACGATGAAGGGGGCAGTAAGAGGCTTGTTCTGGGGAATACATATTTGCACATGGGCAGGTGTGTGGGCAGTCACCAAAAAACTAAATCATGGATTCCAACCAGAACCTCCTCACCTTTCAAGACTGGGCTTAAGACTCTACTAACTTCTCCATCAAGACTTTGGTCTAGGCCTGGATCCTTCATCTATACAACTGCCCCTCAGTATCCACAAGGGATTGGCTCCTGGACCCTCCACAGACACCAAAATCAAAGATGCTCAAGTCCCATATATAAAATGCCTAGAACAGTTGGCCCTCTGTATCTGCAGGTTCCACATCTGCAGTTACGGAGGGCCAACTACACTTCCAAATCCTCCTGTCCTTGGATCATAATGGTCTGTT